>NC_143549.1:89935000-90653750 GCF_054136105.1 Typopeltis vanoorti
CATGTCTAATGAAATATAATGTCACTTTTCTCCTTGTGAACGAGGCCAGTTAAAATGATCTCAGTATTTTCGAGTTCATGGTGCCGTAAAACGACTGCCACTAGCTTATACTTCATAAAAGTCTGATCCTTGTTTCTCACCAAAACGTTAAAATGTATAGATAGATGTATCTTAATTTCCTGGCATCAGAACCGACAGTATTAGGAAAATCTTATTTGAATGAGGACCAAAGAGTCACATTAATACACATACACGAAAACTAGAAATCTTTACTTAAAAGTTCAGATATATCAAAAGTTTAGATATTTTAGCGTCTTCTTTTCGAGACATTCAACCTTTTTAGAATAAATGCCTATTAAATATAGAGGGACGAAACAACAACCACATCGGTCGGAAGCAAATGGTGTTTAATATACTGTATATATCTTGTTATCGATTAAAATAATAATAAAAAGAACAAAAATCAAAAAATGAATTAACCAATAAGAAGACAACAGAATCAAAATAATTAAACAATAATAACAAAATAAAATTAAATCGATTAAACCAAATCTTTGGAAGCGTTGTGGTTCATCAGTGGAGTAACAAATATATCACGAAACCTCTCACTGAGAGCTAGACGGCTAAGTGAGTCCAATGATATCGTCCTACGAAAGCGTATTGTGGAATGAGCAAAAAAAAGTCTTAGTTATGACGCGGTGTTTGATGGTTGCTTGCGAGTGATTTTGGGATCAAGTTTCAAACGAGTAAACAGCATCAGGAAGTCTTCTTGTTCTGTGATATTTAGTCGGTGTCTTTGTTCTATAAGTAGCAACCCAAATGTGAACCAAAACTAAAAGAAAAACAAAGTTAATTGATTGTGGAAAGAGAGTTGACTCGAAGCAGGTCGGGCGATGAGTTTATTAAGATAAAAGGCCGCTGAATCCATTATTAATTAATAAATGTAATGTGACAGCACATTAGCTACTAGAATAATATGATGTGTTTAGAAAAAGGAGAAAGAAGCTAAATCAAACAGACTAAACAGAGTTCTGTATCACTAGACTTACTATGCGTTTCATTTTGACCTAGACATTTTGTTTTAGAGCCTTGTTCGGGAGAACCAGCAAGCCTGTAGATTGATTTCGATCAAAATGAGGACAGGAACGAGATAATAGGCATTGTAACTTATAAATGATGAATTCGGATGGATCATGTATCTTTCTAAAAATAGTCCGTGGAGAGTTAAAACTAAACCGCGACTAGAGGTGCACCTCCTTGAAATAAACTCCGACTTGTGAGCTTTCAGAATGATGAGGGAGGTTTTTATTAAGAATCGGTGTTCTAGATGTCTCTCGATTACAAGCGGGATTGCTTTGACGGAAGAGATAAAGCTTTTCATGGAATTGCTTCTAAAAAAATTGAAAACAACAACAACTATAAAGAAGTCCCTCTCCCCATTTACTCACTTTTTTCCCAACATTCTAATCGTTTTTTGTGAAAGCATTTAGGTTGTTAACGTTATAGAATGTATTGAATTTAACTTTTGTTTACTTGATGCTACACCGTCAGAAGAAAGATTGTTCTCCATTTAAGTCCGAAGATTCATAGCTCGAGCTATTTTTTTTTTTTTTTTTTAACACTCAGTTTCGATTTAACAAAATCTAAAATTTTACGACAAAATTAATTTACTTTACTTACTTAATAGACGCCTTGATCTATGTATCTATAGATGTGTCTAAAATTTCTATATTGAAATTGACCATAAAAATCTGACTCAGAATTGTTGCAATTTTCTCAATAATCTTTAAAGAGGCCTGTATAGCACAGGCGCAGTCAAGAGGATGTTTCTACATTTTCCCATCGGTTGAAAGACCATGGTTGGTTTGAATCATATCTGGAATGCGAGGACTTTTATATATGCTTTTTAAGTAAATATGAGTTAGCTAATCTCATATGGCAGCGGAAGAGGGTTTATTATTATTATTATTATTATTATTATTATTATTATTATTATTATTATTATTATTATTATTATTATACCCATAAGAGAATACACCCAAATATAAATAGATATAATATAATGAACTAACTACTAGCCTTAGTTCATTTTTTCATATGGTTTAAACACTAATACGTTTAGACTATAAGAAAAGAGGGAGTGCCTCTAATTTCACCCATAGGTGATAATAAAAAGAAAGAAAAAAACAGTGTTTCATCAAAAGAATGCACATTCGCGATCCATGGAAAATTCTCAAGAGCAATCATGTCCCATCTATACCAAAATCAGCCTATTTTAAAATTTTCATGCTTTAGTACATGCTTTAGTATTATCAACTTGATATTTACGAATCGTCATATTCGGATATAATGTAACTTCTTTCTCTCTGTCTCATCCCCGTGAATTACATGGGGATGAGACAGAGACAACTAAAGACAACAAAAGCCCATTGTAATGGAAACTTACTATTATTGCAATGTAAACGATTTATTATAAGCTAAAACATTTATAAACCATATAAAATACAGAAACATACACATTCGAATCATATATTCTAATGTAAAAGAAACATTTCTTTGTTATCATTCTCCGTCTGTCGATCTTTGACTTTAAATGAATTAATCTTAATTAACCTACCTCTACTCCATTTCGCTGGACTTAACCCTTCCTGTCTCGTCAACTGAGTTATGAAGAAACTGAAGCTAACAGAAGTTCAAATAATTTCGCAACCATATCTTTTAGCACTATTTGCCGTTCGAAATAATAATTTAGAGCATAATTTCAAAACCAAATATTTTGTGGAAAATAAAACGAGTATTCCGCGAAACGAAATAGTCAATGTAGATTTAAACCTCGAGACTTGCAATTATGAACAGAGAATCGGGAGCATTATTACACATATACAGTAGACATAGCAAATTTTAAAACTGAAATGGAGGGGTAGAATTATTTCTATCAGAAGCATCAGACTTGAAAATTGTTTTTCAAAATAAATAAATGAATAATACCTCCTTGAATCCGACTCTGGCTAAGTTGTTGTTTTTTTTTAAATAATAAAAGTGAATATAGGTTTATAACATGGCATCTAGTGATGTTATGTTTTTCTTTCTTTCTTTTTTAAAATAAATATCTTAACTGGCTTAATTTCGCCGAGGATAGCTCCATTTTTCAACTAACAGTCTATTGGGTCGAATCCTATGTGACGTGGATGTTGTGAATGTCATTTGGTAAATTCATTGCCCAGTATAAAACCACCAGACTGCTTACTAGGTACTTGAAGGCTTAAAAAAAAAAAAAAAAAAAAGGAGGAAGCAACATTTTGGCCTTTACATTAGGACTACCGGATGTTCTAATCCTTAATACCACTACTATGCGCGCCTATCATAAATTAAGTATAGTTTTATGACAATAGGAAATGGGGATGTAAATTAGGTTAGACAACAAGATTTTCCCTAAAATTAAAAACAGAAAAACAAATGAAACAAAAAAAAAAGAAAGAAAGAAAGAAAGTTGTGCGACTTTCTAATACAATCTTATCATGATTATTCATAATAACAATACCGTAGTCAACGAACTGCCATTAAACTGGCTGAACCTTTCAGTTTCACTTATCATGAATTTCAAAGTTTGAGCGTATCATTACCCGAAGTTTCTAATCTTGAAGGATTAATTTCTTTCTTAAAACGGTGTTCTTAGCAACTAAAACAGTGTAACCTCATAAAAATGAAAATTTGAATATAGGTTTAATAAATCTGTACAAAATTCCTGAGTCCTGAGGTCGTCCACATCCCGTTTCAGACACCATACTGTTCAAGATTCCGATAATTTACTTGCTTTAAATTCGGGTTCGCGACATGTTTATTATTTCAATCATATTTCATAAATTTCTCAGCTTATTTTCTCCAGGTCCTTAGATATTCTACTCTCAAGATCTAAGTCACCGATTCCTCAGACTACCCCTGACTTAGTATTTTCCAGAACTCGAGTTCTTGAGAATCCAATGTACAACCCGATGTTGATGGTTGGATTTCGCTGTATTTTATCAGAGTGGTTTGTCTGTGTGTCCGCGGGGTTAACCTAGTGGTTACGCAATCCGCAACCATATGCCTGGGAAAGGTCCTGCGTTCGATTCTCGTCGCTGACGCGAGGAGCTAAGGATCTTTCTCAGACATAGCCGAGTTAGCCGGTCTTTGGCGTGGACTGCAGAATTTTTCTTCCCAGTTTATCGGGGGGCTTTTTCTCCTGTAAAACAGGCAAACCGGTCTTAAGAACACAACACTTCACAGACAATTACACATGGTTGAGAGTGGGGGGAGTAACGACCCCACCTCGTAGTGAGTTATGAAATCCAAAAATGGGAGACCAAGGCTTTACATGGGACTGTAGTGTCAAAGAAGAAGGTTTGTCTGTGTTGTGCATTGAAAATCTGAACTGAAGAGAGGAAAACCTTTTACTTCTGTTCACGACTGGCTAACTTATTTCAGAAAAATGTTCCTAATGTCAGCGATGAGAATCGAACCCAGGGATTTTTTCATCCACAATGCATCTTGTTGTGTCATTCTTCTAAATGCTTTTTACAGAGACGCTAGTGAATCTGTTTCGTTTTTTTTTTTAATACTTATTTTCATCTTGCCCTTGTATAATGTACTTAATGATGAAATAAAGAAATATCAGTGGAGTAACATTTTCTATGCCGCAAAATTCCGCAATGATGAAGACTCAACATCTTCATGAGCCCAATGAAAGAATTAAGGAGGGAAGTATGGAGCATATCTCCTTATTATTTAATTATATGATTATTATAAACTGCAAAGGCAGCTTGCACCTGTGAATACTATGAGAAACTATATGATAGAAGAATTAATAGTGCATAGGAAATAGTGAATAGCGTTTGAAGGAAGCTGTAACTGACTACATTTCCAAAATCAGGAGAATTAATTTGCACAGGAGTCAAATGGATGAAGAAAACTTTTAAGCATGAGGTGGATAAAAAGAAAATATTGTGAAACCTAAATCGTGCGAAATGTGAAGAGCCGTATAAAGAACAGACGAGGTGACAACCATGGTGAGGAAGATGAAATATGACTATGAAATGAATTTCTGTGCAGATCGAAGGAAATCCGAGAGGGAAAAGTTTTGCTATGTCGCAAAGTAAAAAAGAATGATTGTGGTAAGGTGCCATAAGTAGATATAGATGGCATGAAAATATTCATTGTACAGGAAATAGTTGAATTATTAAGTATCACTTTGTAAGTTATACGTTCTTGACAGATCCATTAATTCTCTGGAAACTGAAATGGATCTAGATGAAAATTAGAGGTGGAAGAGGTAATAAAATATTGCAAGAGCTTAATGAAAACTTAGCAGTATGTCCTTAAAGCTATGTTCTAAGATGGTTGTTTGAAGTGAGTCTTAAAATATGATTCTTAATGAGTAAGGAGGACAAGATAATTCCATTCTATCAGACTACGAAAATAACTTAACTGAACAGATCAAAGGAAATCTGAGAGAATTCCTTCTTTATATAAAATAAGAAGACTGGAATTAATATAACCAATTATTAGATCCCAATCTATTCACGTTTTTAAGGGGAGTAGATACACGATTCTTTTGGATTCAGACAAGGTATGCAAAATAGTTTATGGCATGGATTAGAGAATGACTATCAGACAGATATCAATGAATGATGTATGGAAGAGCTATACCTAAGAGAATGAGGTTTGACTAATGACAATGGAGATGGTTTGGAGGGAAGCATTCAATTTTATTGTAATAATGTAAAGTTCAGTCAGGTGATAAAGAACATGTCCTATATGAAATCCTTGCAGGCTGATCTCAACAGATTGATTTTATGAACAAATGCTTATCATTTGAAGGAAACGATGAGGGTAGGGGAAAGGAAACGATTTACTGTTTTCAACTAATATTAGCGGAAATTTCTATTATAGACATTTTGCAAACTTATTAATTTATTTACTTAAATATAAAGCGCCAATAGGCTTAATTTCGGCGATGTAAATAAACATTATTTAAATTAAGGGGGATTTAATCCCCTTAATTTAAATAATATTTAATAAAATTAATAAAATTTAATGGGAAACAATGTGGGATTTAATATCCCCTTAATTTAAATAATTATTAATTTATTATAGCGATTTTCAATATCTGAATGACACTTTTTTTGTTTTCGCAATGTTTGTTTGTAAAATACTAATTTTTTTAATACTGTTGTTGTTTTCTTTATCTCTTCTTACACGTACTCTCTCTCTCTCTCTCTCTCTAGTTTTAGGTCTAACGCGATAACATTCTTTGTAATCTGTTCACTTTTTTCTTGTCTTCAGCACTTCGTTTCCATTTTATAATTTTCTAATTATGCTGTCCCCTTTTGCATTTTGTTACCATTTTTTTCCCTTCTTGCTTATCATTCATTTACTAATTGTAAAGGAAGTTTTTTTTGTGTTTATATTTATTCATTCATTTTGATCTTATCAATAAAAGAGATATACAGAAACGTAATAATTAGATCGTTTTTTAAATCAATGGCAAACATCATTCTGAGCATCACTCATCAACATTTATGATATCCTTTGATTTGAAAATGATTTGATTTGACTTGAAGTTCGGTATGAATTAAATTACACTAATCACACTATCAAACCTCTTAATTCTAATTGCTTTTGGAGATTGGATTATCTCTCTATGATTAAAAGAGGCTAAACATGTTGTAATTAGAAAAGAAAACAAGAGGAAAAAAGAAGAAAAAAAGAAAAATTGGGTGCAGAAAAAGAAGTCCAGCTCCTCAATTTTGAATATCCCTAAGCGAGTTGACACATTCTGAAATGTCAGGGTGAGCTGCTTAAAAGAATGTGACAAAGATAAAAATAGACCTTCACTTAAATTTTTTAGGATGGAGGATGGGGTGGGGTGTAGTGGAATGCAATGGAAAGCTATGATACATGAAGCGTATCAAAATCTGGTAGGAAATGTTTAAAATAGGACCAGAGACAACAAAAACTGCTGGTAGAAGTGCACCTTCTTAGAAAACTACTGTTTAATAATTCCTAATTGCCTTTAAAAAAAAAAAAAAACGAAGTACTCAGTCTTTAATAAATAATCAGCTTTAATGAACAAGAAAATTATATAATCATTTGTTATAAAAAAAAAATTCATTTTTCAAAATTATTTTATTGTGCTTTTATTTGACGAAAATTGTGGGGAGGGGGGGGGGGGGTTGCTGAGATAAACGAAGAAAAATAAGCAGGGTGAAAAGTCTAAGAAACCTAGTTGCCCTTTATAATGATGTTAAGAGAATCAATTTAAATTACTTGTAGAGGATGCGAGCGCGCGAGCGTCCATTCCACCCACACACACAAAATATTATACGTGCATAATTTCCAGATATTAAATTTCTAATTACCAAAGCTAGTTTAAAATACCTTCGCGTTGTTTTTATGCAAATATTAATGTAGCCGAAAATAAATAAAAAAAAGCATCTTTATTAATGCTCTTGTTCACTTTATTACAATACAGTAAAACATTTTTTGCATTCCTTAAGTTGAAGCTCGTTAATTAAAACTACCGGTAGCGAAAAATGCTTCATTTTTTTTTTTTTTTACGCATTATTTAAGACAGTCTTTTGTTTCTCTTAATTTAATGCAGCCAGCTGACCGTTGAAAGCTCCTAGATTTAAGTATGGTCAGCATCCGTGAGTTGCTAGGCGATGCAAGGCATCCGAGTGATATGAGAAGAAGAAGAAAAAGGGAGAAAAAAAAAAAAAAATTGATTACCCACTGCCGCCTCTACAGCATGCTTCCAACAGCGTGGGTGTTTCCCCGTCGAGTGCGAGCATCACGCCGCAACGCGACTAGAAGAGTCTGGAGATCGTTAACGGGGTTAACAGAGATGATACGCCTTAGAATTATGGCTAGTGGCTCGTGAAAGTGGCGGCTGGAAAGATTAGGAGAAACACGCCCTAACTAGAAGATAAACTTGTATATAATAGTACAACTGACCATTTTATTATTACGAATCAACAAATTTGGATTCTTAAAAGATTATTAATCATTTCCATTATATGAATACATTCAAAAATGCAATCCCTTCTTTACAAGAGATCACTTTTCATACTTCACAAATGAAATAATAATCATACATATGAATCAACTACGATAATAATAACAAATAAAGAAATTGTGATATTGAGATAATTCTCATTTATCATTTACTAAGTATAAAATATCCTCAATTATTCTTGATTACAGTTAAGCTATAAGGAAGTTACATTAAAAGTTACACATTAGTCATAGGTGTAAATACATTATTAATAATATATTTACTAGATACAAGATTAACAAGCATCACTTATTAGTATTTATGAAGTAATATACAATTATAATTTATAAATCAAATTTTCTGGCTTCCATGGATGTGAAACGATCTATTGGTTCATCGTTGACCTAACGTATGCTTTTATCACTCCGAGTCTTATGTGAAGCTTCACTCTCTCTGTTGCTAAGCAACTGGCACGGAAAGAAAATTCCACCAGACTACTTAGATAGCTGGTAATTCCAGAAGATTATGCTCATGAATTATTTGTAACAAAACTATAAAGATCGCTAATTCTGTAAAATTGACAATGCTTGTTGTCTAAATCTTATAATTTCTTCAAATATTTGTGAAATGACTGATGTAGTTCAAAGCTAAATCTGCAGCTGTAAATGAATTTATGTTCTTCTCCGCCTTCAGCCCGAGGCAGTTGCTCACTTGCCACACCCTTAATAACATGAATCTTGTGCAGTATACCAGCCGGTAGCAGTTCGTTTTTCGTTTATGTATTCCAAACATTATTCTCAGTTGAGGACAGTCTTCACCCTAATTCTCAAACTATTGTAATAGTTACACAGTTTTTCATATTAATAAAATGAATATTTTCCAGCATACACTCTGTACGTATGAGTGGAAACAATAATAATGCAGTGGGGATAAAATAACTTTAATTAGGTTATCATAATCCCAACGTTTCAATCTCTATACTGAAATTGCATTATTTTTGCCCGCTAAGGAATTGAATCACTTTGTATAAAATTAATTAGCTTAGTTAATGTAGTTTTCTGTTTCACAAAGTAAAATAGAGTTATTGTTTATCTTGAGCAACCAAAATTCCAGCAGGGCTTTCCACGATGAATCTAGAAATTCTGATTCATTGAGGGTTCTAATGCATGTAATTAGAACCCTCATACATGACATGACATGACTTGAAACTATTTTAACTTCAAAGAAAAAAAAAAA
This sequence comes from Typopeltis vanoorti, assembly GCF_054136105.1. Taxonomy (NCBI): domain Eukaryota; kingdom Metazoa; phylum Arthropoda; class Arachnida; order Uropygi; family Thelyphonidae; genus Typopeltis; species Typopeltis vanoorti. The sequence continues at coordinate 89,944,269 of NC_143549.1, forward strand.
CTGATAGAGTAGGATTTTTCTCTCTCAAAATATTATTGTGCATAAGATATGTTGATATCATTTTATTCTATGAAATGTTGGCTATGGGAAAAAGAAATAACAATACTTAACTATCTTTTAAGCTTCTAGGGATTTAAGGAGCATTTCGAAGTTTTCAGTACATATTCCAAATTAAAATTATTTCGGTTAGAAAGATCTGCCAGATTAACTGGAGGACAAATAATACATTCTTTCGTTTCCGTTGACAAAATATTAATGCAACAAAAAAAGCGAGAAATTAAGGAAAGAGAACTACATTATGATTTTTAGCAATATTTCAGTGCCTCTAATTCAATTTTTATAATTTTGAATTGATTATTTTGAGTTTAATTTATATTTATATTCATTAAAACGATTTTATTAAGCCTCTGTCCAACGTAGCATATTTCACTAATTATATTTAATTCGAGATATCGTGTTACAAATGAATGAAATGCAGTTTGTTTAACGTCTGCTTTTCAGACGCAGATAGTTAAACAAATATATCAAGATATGCATTTTGAAACGAATAATATAAAATACCTTGTATGATTTGCTTTTATAACAAATTTCTAGTTTTCCAAATTCTAAAATCGTAACTTCATTAATGGGGAATTATTGTTTCGTATCTTATGTCACGTCATTTAGTTGAGAAATAAAAGTAACTCACGACAATTACACAAAGCTACAATCATCGAAAAACTGCCGTTGTTAGTAGTTGATAATGACCTAAGCTGCAAAGTATGTGTGAATGAAAAAATCTGGAATATATTGATCATTAGCTATCAGTACTATTCAGTTTTTATTTATTACTCACTTTTCTTGAAAAGCAAAACTTGTTCACTAAAATTATACTTTTTTTTTTTTTTAATTTTAATCTCCAAGTCTTGACGGCACTTGTCAACTGGAGACAGTGGCCATTAAATAAAACAATGCATAAAAATATGTGAAGATGACATCGCCTGTACTGAAGACTGGTGGCCATAAAATAAAACAATGCATAAAAATAATGTGAACAAGATATCGTCTGCTTTGACTGCATTACGAATAAGACATATCTAAGCATCATTATTATTTTTGTTATTTCTTATTAGTTTTGTTTAAAATTTTACTTTTACTATTAAAAATAACGAAATGCTCTTACGATTAAATTTTTGCAATAAAAATAAATTTAACAATTACTCTTATTATTATCGTTGTTGTTATTCATAACTTTGTTAGTTTAATGTTATTTTTCTGTTTTAAATATTGGCCGTTGGAATTCATGCTGATTAAAATATTTTTATAAAGAAAAATACCCATTTTGTATTTTTTCAACGTTTATAAACTTCCCTTCCAGTCTAGTGCTTCTCCAACAATAAACTCTTTTCGACAATATGCATCACTCAAGATTTTCATATTTCGGCCAGTAGAGGCGCAAAACAGTCTGTATCTTTGTCTAGTTTGTTATAGAAGGTAAAGATTTTGAATGATATTTATGTTGTTTAGTCGCATAGGCAGCAAATAAGAATAATTTATTTAAAATGAATTTCTGGTAAACTGCAAATAAAACCGAAGCAATGCTTTACTTTCGCTGCAAATAATATTTTTCTATCAATGGTAATTACATAGAAATTTTCATGTTTTTTTGTTGTAAAAAAAATAATGAAACAGGTATCCATCAATATATATATTCTCAAACTGCAGAACTCTCAAGTCAAGCAGAAATTGTATTATTTTAGGAGATTTGTCTCTAAAAGTAATCCATTCGCGTAAATGGTAATGCGTAGTCCATTCCGCAGGTTACGTAAACTCCACTATAACAAGAGCCACTGTATTATCATATGTAAAAAAAAAAAAAAATCTTTACTGAAAAGAGACCGACACAGACTAATAGTGAAATAACGCGAACCCCCTCATTTTCGATCAATTCTAGTTATTTGTTGTCTCATAGCGCGGACAGACTGGCACTGGCTATTTCATGAGCTGTTTTTCAAGTAGCACCATAACGACTCAACTAGTGCCAAACATGGTGCAGCTATTCAGTTATTCTATCACTATCAGACGCTTCAGTTTCTTAAAGCGAATATTTTTTTTATGATATTTCTATCAACGAAAGGTTATAAACTACTTATAGCCATAGAGTACAGTGAGTACGCTAAGAGCTAGATAATTGAAACTGCTTAGGATATCAAACAGGTAACTTTTTCAAGCTACTTTATATCTCTAGTAAGCAGGATAGTGGTCTCACATCTACAACAGAAAATCATCCGCCACCTAAAGACATTTTGAATCATAAGGGGTTTAAAACCACATCATGTAGATGTAGGAAAATAGTGTATACACTTTCACTTGGCACACCTGTAGGATGAAACTATGTCTTTTTCTTCGATTTTCTTAAGACACGATTTTCATCGATCTCGACTAAATATTTAGTAATATTTGCAGCTGACGCTTTTTCTGATCTTTAAAATAAATTATGCTACCTTGCAAAAATGACCCAGACAATCCAGTTTCATAACCTTCTAATTCTAGTACATCACTGTCTATTCACCTGTTACCACTTTCCTGGCTAGATTTTCTGCTAAATATTGATAAATAGTTTTGGCCCATTCCGCAACAAAATAGTAATTCGAACCTATAGAGTGAATTTTCACGTCTTGGTCTCTTTCTCAATGTACCAACGCTTTTCTTTATATATTTTCGATCGGTTCTCTATGGTGAACAACCAGTGTGACTGTTGCACTTCCATTTCCTTAAACCATGAATTTCAACATGATAATATCGCAACAGGTCGTTTCTGTAGAACCAACTTAGTGTAGGGGAGAAAGAAAAAAAAATTGAATAGGAGAGTGCCGAAGAAGTTTTAGCTTTCCTCTATCGTGCAATCAGTAGGTGCCCTAGTCCAAAGTAGGAGAAACAATCCCTCAGTAAGCACCACTGCTACCATGCCGAAAAGAGGCCGATACACTGGCAAATACCGTTCTTTTGACTGTGCCATATTTCATCTTTCTAATAATCTCTGTTAGCTCTGTATCAAGCATATCTGACCCTAACATTGTTTGACTTCTGCTCAGCAGCTCGAGGATGAGTTCGAACAATATTCTGGCACGGATCCTACAGCTGTAGAGGCCTCCTAAGTAAGAAAATCCACTGATGCATAATTGAGTGAAAGCACAACCTTTTTCAGCACTCTCCATCAGTTTGTAAGGTCTCTACGATAGTCCTTTTTTTTCTGATATGTTTCCATATTTTAATCAATGTCACTCACAATAATTCTCAGATGCGCTCTGTTCTGCATCAGCGTGAACTGATTGATAACCGATGTAATAGCCTACGATGACACCATGCAGAAATTTACTTAAGTTAAATCACGCCTTCAGTCTAGTGTTCTACATAATTATAGTCATTTAGCGTTCATCCTTTATTTTTATCTATGTCACGTGATTTTCCGTGGGTGCACAGTATTCGAGAAGAGAAGAACCCCTCAGGGTTCAGTCCTTGGGCCATTATTGTTCAATCTATGCATTAATGACATTAAGCAGAGTCTATCATCAGATTTGCAATTGTTTGCTGATGATGCGAAGATACGCAAGGAAATCAGGGATGCTACTGATATTCAGCAATTACAAAATGATTTGAATAGGCTGGAAATGTGGGCAAACGAAAATGGCTGTCAGTTTAATGTAAGTGTAAAGTTATGCACTTTGGCTTGATTAGAGTTCCAGAGGCATATTATATTAGCGGGATTATGCTACAAGAAACTGAAGAGGCAAGGGATCTAGGTGTATTGGTGAATCAGAATTTAAAGTTCCAAGGTCACATAGCAAAATTTCAAATACAACTCAGAGGATAATTGCTATGTTGAAGCGAACCTTGACATGTAAGGATAAGGAAGTCATTTTGCCTCTTTTATAAGGCTTTAATAAGACCACACCTGGATTACTGTGCTCAGATTTGGTCTCGGGTTCCAAGGGGATAAAGAAGCTGTGGAAAGGGTGTAAAGAAGAGTTACAAAGATTATATCCGGATTATAAGATTTATATTATGAGGACAGATTGCGAGTATGTGGATTACAGAATATTGGTGTTATGGCATTTCAGATGAAATTTTTCGTTATATGGAAGGTGGAGTAAGAACACGGGGTCATCCATGGAAGTTAAGATTGTTCTCAGTCAAGAAAGGGTTAAGAGCTAGGTTTTTCTCCCAGAGAGCAGTGAGTGAGTGGAATAATTTGCCTTTCCGGGTAGTGAGTGCATCCAGTGTAAATGAATTTAAGGGAAGGTATGATAGCTGGGTTGGGTAATTTACAGCCTCCCTCAATGAGTCCTTGACTCCCTGTAGGTCTCAGATAATAATAATAATAATAATAATAATAATAATAATAATAATAATAATAATAATAATAAATTTGATATTCACATAATTTTTGCAACATTGTGTATGTACGCATGTCCTGTCTGCATTTACGATCCCTTACCGATACAAGTGGGATTCCCCCCGCTTCCACCGGTCATGAGCTTTTGATAGAAATACTTGAGCTTGAATCTATCTAGGACGAAAAATATATTAAGGCTTTTCAATTGTCGGCAAATTTGTTGGTATGATAAGACGGTAGAACTGTTTGTACTCATGCAAACTCGGGTCTTTCATCCCATGAATCAAGACCATCAGTTGGAGACCATCAACAGGCATAATACATTTGCCTCATAAGCCTTTAAATAATTCTAAACTGATACTGGTTATTACAAGAAATGTAACATTTACAAGAGTATTACGATATTTGAAGTGATTAGGTTTCAAAACTCTGCTTTGAAATTAAACTTAAAAGGTTGGATTTGAAACTTAAATTGTTTGCTTTTAGTTTTTGTTGATTTGGAAATAAACCTTTGGTATGTATTTCTGATTAAAGGTTAGATACAACTTTACAAAAAGCTTCGTGTCAAATAATATAAAATTCATAAATATTCTTGTCTGTTAATGTTTATTGGTGTGATATCACACAGGAATTGCAATTTCATATGTGTAACACAAGTCAGGAAATGCAACTTTGGAGTTCAGAGTGAATGCTAATATTAGTCAACTTAAAATTTACGATACTGTTTATCAGAAAACTGATAAATCGAAATACTGGAGTATTAGAACACTGCGAAGTTGTTGTTTAGTCACTATCAGTGGTTAAATGTACTCATTTGTCGTCTTTCTTACTCATTTTCCTTGTGTTCTCTTAAAGGTCATGGTGGACGACGTGATCTGGACAGTGACTCACATATGTAATGCGTCATGATTGCACTTCCGGTGCGTAAACGCTAGACTACCTTTCAGTCAGAGTAAAAACCGCCAGTTGTAAGCCTCGAGTACAATTACTTAACATACATTTATGTAAAGCAACAGGCGTGCATTCTCTGTGTTAAAGAGTGCTACAGTCCCCCCCCCCTTAAATTCTCAATTTTAAAAGGCTAATAATTCAAATACTAACATTTCAAAGTGTACTCCTCAACTTAGTGGAAAAATAGAGAGCTTCCCCGCAAGCATAATTGTCAGTTCTACTTTCTCTCCTTCACCCAAATATACAGTATGTAGACATATTGGAGGGAGAAGATCGATTTTCTATGCTATTAAATAACTCGACAAAGAACTTTAAAAAACGCAGTTGTATTTGAATATATCAGTACATTACAATTAACATTATGTGTTAATTAACATTAACAAATAATGTCAATTACGTATATACGAGTATTATCCTAAATAATGAACAGCTAAATTATATGTAATGAAAAAATGTCTAATCTTATTTCAAAATAATTCGCTTACTTTTAAACACACACAGGACGTTACATTATTAGAATTTGAAAAATTTTAAATTACACATAAATTTAAACTTTAAAGAAACAATACTTCTTTAATATACAAAGCGAAAGAAAGCTTGTACAGCTTCTATGATTTCTTTACTTGTACCCCAGATTTGTTTTATTTTTGTGGAATGCAAAGGTGTTAAAAGGAACGAATTTATTACGATAACACTCGTTGTCATATACTTTCCGAATTCTTCCTCCTCTCCTCTCTGCCCATCCCCTATTACGCCACTTTTCGTAGGTCCACGTACCTACACGCCTTCCCCCACAGAGGTACCGGTTTCTCAGATGCATGTTCATCATTCAGGAAATCTATCGCTTCAGAGACAATATCACATTTCCGTTCCAAGCAAAATATATAATTCTAACCAACCCCATCCACCCAAATAATATTAACCAGATATACAGTACTTGATAAGTAGTCCTAATTTTGTGTGGAAAATAGGCATATCCGATCTCCATGGTGTCTCTCTCTATATTCTGCCCGCCTCTCAAATATTTAGTTTGATTTAGTATATATTTAGTATATCAGTAAGCTATATTTAAATCTCATACCGCTAGAAACCATCTTACATTATCTCGTAGAGTTAATGGGAAACACCATACTAGTACATATTCTTCTTTAGGAATTTCAAAAGTGTGAAAAAAATTTCAAGCGGACCATTTTTTATTAATTTATTTATCTTACTTTTTATTTGGAATCTGAAATTCAAAAACACATTAAAGATTGTGAAGTAGTGACCCCATAATATATTATTACCAAAATTGATGTAGATGGCGATCTGCGCATTTTTTTCAAATACTTCTAGTTATAAAATCTGAAAGTAGGTTTATTTAATAAAAGACTGAGATACTGGTGTTCAGATATATTAAAGCTGGTAAAGTGGGTATAGACAGTACTGTAAAAGACAGGCTGTAAAACTAACTCAAGAGAGAGTAACGTATCCGCTTTATTTTCTAAATAAAGACGGATAACTTCATTTCAAGTCGTGTCATTTTTGCAACAAGAACGAAATCTTTCCTGTATATAATGAAACATGCTGTTCATTCAAAGCAATATTCTGAAAGACTATTAAGTTAAGTGTCTTATTCACGTTTATAGAAAGACGAGTGGTATGTTTGGAATTAATCATGTTTATTTGTGTGTGTGTGTGTGTGTGTGTGTGTGGTGTTTTGCATTTTCCTCCCAGCAGTAACCCTATCAGGAGGTAATTTATTCCTACATGCTCCATTGCATTACAATGCTGTGTATGTGTGTGTGTGTGTGTGTGTGTGTGAAGACTTGAATATATGCAAGTATGAAAAATCTAACAACGTATAAACATCAAGTTTAGACAAAGAAAGCTCTGTTACCCCTCTACGAGAACATCTAATTCTACATCAGATGGAATTCCAATCCTCTTTTCAATTGAAAGGCAAATATCATGTCATGAGAGCTACCAATAGCCAGAGACTGGTGAATAAGAAATACGCTACAAGCAATATATAAAATTATTTCTTTTATTTATTTATTTTTAATAATTGATCAAAGTAGCAATAACTCAACAACTGATATTGTTTTTCTTCTGTGTTTCAATGGAAACAATAAATTCTTATATTCTATCTGGTTGCACATGATAGTTGACATCGTCAAGAACGAAAGAGGCGAGCCGTTCTTAACTTAGTGCGATACTAACAACTACTTCAAAATGATCTGTACATTCAAGTGTAACTCACACAGAAATAGAAGAGCACATTTTTAAGAACAAAAAGGTGTATTGCTCACCAGAGCTCTAGTATTTAACACAATGCAGTATTCAGATACTACAGTTTGTCTTGACACTGTTTATTCTACTGGGATGCCTTGTCCGTGCATTCGTATGATTATTATTGGTATTATTAAAGAAGTCTTCTGTTAACTGATGCCAGAGGTATAAAATAATGTAGAGTAAGAAGAATTATACGCCAAAACAACTGTTGTAGTCTTATATTAAATGTAAAATATATCAGCAAAGAAATATAATAGAAACGTTTTTATGACTAAAGCCACGTTCGTTAAATATGCACGTTCGTTAAATATGTTTGATATTTAATGTTATAAATGGTCTCTTGCTGGCGAAACCGCTACATTCATCAGCATTCTTTTTGCGTTTGAAACCCAAACTCGTGCTTCCTTAACAATGTTGTAACGTGTCACATAAATCACATTTTAATTACTCAGTCAGAGAAAGGAAAATACCAATATTCGGTGAAACAATATCCATAAATAGTTTGAAAATGTGTGAAGGATGAATTTCGTAAAGTTATATATTATAATGTTATCGTTTTACCTGTATCAACTTTAGTCTAAATTCTGATGAGTTATTATTTTTGAGAGTCACTTTTGTATATGAATTAGAGGGATGTAAAGCTTATCCCACGGGACTCATCAAGAACGTAACTTACTAATATGTCATGATATCCTACAACGGCATGCAAAAACAAACAAACAAAACAAAAAAAAAAAAATTACAAGGCCTCTAGTTATTAACACAAAATCTCAGTTCTTTTCCATTTTGATAATTAGTAATAAAATTTCGCAACGTATAGTGTACAATATAAATATTCAGAGCACGTATGTTTTTACTCTATCTTGTTTAATGTACTCGTATATATAGTTCAAAAGCGGTGACATCTCAAAATATACAGTGCGCTAACTGATACTTTACAAAAGATACTTATTACAGACAATGGCGCACCTAGAGGTGGGGGGGGGGGGGTCCTGGACAATCCAAAGAAAAAGGAAAAACAACACTAGAAAATTTTCCAAAAATCTTTTCATAATTAAAATTCATTTTTTTATTTATGTTGTGTCATGTCTTCTCTTTCTATACTACTTATGAATTAGCGATCACTGCAGATGCTCAGTCATAGGTCGCATGCGATGCGTAGTGTGTATTCTTAAATCGTCTACTCACTCGCTCCCCCCGCCCCGCCCCGCCCCCAAGATTAAATTCTGAGTGCGCTACTGATTACAGAAGCAATCTTTTGTTATAATAATAGAAATTTATAATAAAACACGCTTTTTCTATAATTATCATATAAAATATTGAAAACTATATTTATTCAAGCTACATAGACTGGATACATGGGTACACGAGTGGGGTTAATTAATGAATACCACTCGTTTGTCCACGTGTAGGGTTTGCACTTTGGAACCTGGAAATGTAAATACCGTATGCGTATCACAATCACCGTTTTGTATTACGGGAGGCGGACGAGGAGAGGAAATTTGGAATTATTATCTCAAGATCCTCACTTCCTCCAAAGGCATAGTGCAAAAATAATAAAAACATCACAAAATGTTGCTGTAGGAAGAGGAAGAAGAACATTGACATGTAAAAATAAGGAGGTGCTATTCCGCTGTACAAGGCTTTGCAATTAGAAGGGGGAGGGTAACAAAAGTAGCACTGGGTTTGTGAAATTAAAAATAAATGCCTTTCCCGTATATATAGGGAGTAGGTGAGGCCGTTTTAATCCCTATCTAACTTTTGGAGACTGAGTGGGCAGTTCAATCTCCACTGGTACCCAATCAGAGATAGCTAGCCCAAGGCTATCACTAATTATGCGGCACGCACTGAAGAGAGACAGCTCTACAGATGCCGCCATCTCGTGGTCCCTAACACTCGTATTTAATATCTGAAATAATGTGGGTTCTACAGTCGATTTTCTTGAGTTTACAGGACGGAAAAACCCGCTTGCCCATGCTAGAGATCGACTAACTCGGGATGCGGTCGAAAAAAGGCTTAGAAAAATTTCCTCTAGTCGCCGACTAGACTCGAAACCAAGAAGTCTTCCTTCGTGCGTCCAAGCGCCGTGGTTTGCAAACGCCACATCAACTGAGCTACACAGGCTCACTATTTCAGTTTGTGAAATATTGGATATAAAAATTATTACGCGAATCTTATGAGAAAGACTCATGATTTTTCAAATAGTCGAGGATATGGAAAAGAATAAGGACAAAAAGCAATTCTCCGAAATCATTTAATGGTGTACCGCATAATTTTTTTTTTTTTTTTTTTTGCATGGATGATAAGTGAGTGTAATGCATGGGCGGATGAAGTGGTGAATGCATCAATATTAAATCGATTCAAAGTGAGTTATGATTATGAAGTCTTTTAGAGTGAGTGTTTCCTGCTCTTACCTCTCTCCCTGACTATACGAGTGCCTGTAAATAATAATAATAATAATAATAATAATAATAATAGCATAATCAACAGATACACAACTTTTATTAGGATTGCCTTGAATCATTTCCATATTTTTTTATGTCCACATTTCGTCTACCAATAAAAATACAATTTCTTTTGACAGATTTGTCTTTGATAAAGTACAACAAATATAAAGATTTTTTATATATATATATTATTTATTTTATTTTGTGCTTACTGTTTCCATCCATCTAATAGCTGTTTTCAGGAGATTTTCTGTAAAGTTCCAGCTTAATATCTCTATAAACGAAATCTAGTCATTCAGTTTCCCAAATATTCACCCGAGGACGCAATAAATATTCAGAGCACATGAACGTTAAATTCAAATGATCACGCTCAATAATAGCAACAAAATGCAACTTTTTTTTAGTTCCAGAACGGGACTGAGTCCAAAAATGATAGACAAATCAACATATTTTTCGAGGAAACTAATCATTAAATAAAACGGTCTTGTTGCCTGTGTACATTCAAATTTCTTAATAATAAATAAATGGATAAAAGTATGATATTGTTATGCCATTCACCTTGAATGCAGTCTTCTTTGAACCATTAAATCTGGATTGATAAGATTAATTTGTACTTAAAAGCCATTGTCAATTCTTTGACTAAAGATCGGAGTGTGTGGCTGGAGACGATTAGATTACTATTTTGTTTCCTGAGATAACAAAATGTTATCATTACATAGCTGCAGTCTGTTATCAAGGGACGAAACATTCTAGTTTTGAGATCCTGGTAAGACATACTGCTAAACGCATATTCAGTGAAAATTCACAGCCAATTAGTGAGTCAAATGTTTGCATCCCCCCCCCCCCCGCACTGTATACATTTTTCTCTGTATTTCATCAGAACTCTCTATGGAACAGTGGTCTCTATTCAGAGTTCAGATTTGATAATTATGTTTTGCCCAGTCAGAAAACCATTTAGGCATTTTCTCTTTCTTTCTTTCTTTCTTCTTCCTATGATTATTGCTACTTCGTTTCATTTGATGAAATGAAGTGTCGAGGATTATCTACTCACTTAACCGCTACGATATCGAGGATAAGGTAATTAGCCCTACGCCTCCTAGTGAACAATAAAAGGGTCATAAATATAGAAACAATAACAACGTGTATTCATATTCTTTGATTTATTAAGAATTTTGATTAAAATACATTAAATTTTAACTCTTTAGTAACTACCATCTGGTATTGTCACAAAATAATTCGTATCAATGGAATGTTGAGAGTCGTGTATTTGCGACAATTTTTTTAAACCAGAATTTCAAAAGAATATTCTATTATTATTATTGCATGACACCTTCAAAAATATAGCGCTGGATGTTACTCTACACTGCACTACACATAACCAGATGATTCATTCTCTGTACTCCACTATCTACCACGAACAAAGAAATCATAATTAGTTCGTTCATCCAACTGAAATAAAAGTACTACTTTTATTTTAAAGTACTAGTTTGCTCAAAAACGTACGTTAACATAGCAAACTGGAATAAAATTACCAAGCATTCTACTGTTAACCAGTAAGCATGTGTTGCATCTAAATATTCATCAATTAGCCACATTCGTGGCTATGGTTGTTCGTACATCTGATAACGGTTCGATTTTACGCAAGTGTATTTTTAAGGAACTATTGGTTTCACATCTCTGTATTAAGTCAGCGTCTTTCTTTTCTTTCTCCAACACAGCTCTTTTATTTTTTTTTTCTTTCCCAAAGATTGGTATGCATACAACCAGTTGTAACCAAGTAGATATTTATGACTACTATGGGAAGTGCGTTCAACTGTAAAATGTGTTCTATATTTATTTCCGATAGTAGCGAAATATTCCATGTAGGACGAAGTTTATGTTAAGGCATTAGGCTATCCTGTGACTGGTCAATGAGCAACACTTACGACGTGGTTAACGAAACAAATGCAAAGTTATTGAGCTGTCCTGGGATACCTGGGGAGATGCTCTGATACATGGAGTATTCCTCTCTAAATTTCGAGTCCCGAAATACTGTAATTAGCGTTGAAACACTAACAAATGTATAGCTTACCCACTTCCTAATCGTCAGGCTGTGGATTCGAATCCCGTAGGCATGCATTCTTGTGAATGTCTTTAAGTCAGTGATTTTTAAACATTTTTGTAATAAGAAATGCATTTTACATCGTGACCTCAGTATACACACGCACATGCGTGCTTTCATATATTTATATAAAACTTACTAAAACTTTTATTTATATAAAACCAATTTTTGACTAACACACACTGACAGATGTTGTCAGTATGTGTTAGTAAAAATTGGGTATTATTGTCAGTATGGGTTTGAAATTGGGTATTATTTCAATACTAGGAGCAAGAGCCTGTCATCTCATTACTGACAAGGATAAACTAGCTAAAGAAATCCAATTTCTTTCTTTTTTCTTCCATTTTTTCTACTTTTTTTTTTCTACATTTTTTTTCTACATTTTTTTCTACAAAATGGTTACAATGAACGCATCGTCTCAGGACCTCTTAACCGACATGCCATTCGAGATACTTCCAATAACGAGGAAATGAAATATTTTATTTACTCTTCTCTATATTATTCGATTTCCACAAAAGTCGCAAAAATCGAGAACATAAAATTAAAAAAAAAAAAAAATGTCCCTTTATCAGAAAGAGATCCATAAAACCTTGACATGGTCTCTAAAATATTCAGGTTTTTACCGACCATAGTGCCAATGCAGGACACCGTACTATAAACAGACAGTAAAATCTACTGGGCAACAGATTGAAGAACAGATTTTTACATGTATTCTCTTCAGTTGACCCACAAGACGACCCAACAGAGAGACATCAAATCTTGTGGAACGAGACTAAACTGTTATACTGCTGTTTTAACAAATCTGAAAGAAGAATATGGGAATCTTTCGAAATAGCAATGGGTCCCAAACACTTTTCATATCCAAAAAATAATTACGTATTTAAATTTAGTACAGTATTCTTTTTATTTAACTGAAGTACTCACAATTTAAATACAATACGTAATTATTTTTTGGATATGAAACGTGTTTAAAAAAAACAGAAACTGAAAGATATACATCACAATAAAATTCATAAGGAATTTAAAGACAGACTAGAATTGAGCCATGAACGTTGAAATGTTCAAAATAATTTTGAACATTTCAACGATTCATTTGGATCACTGTTGAGAACGCAGTTGATATTTTTGGTTTCTCTGGCGATTTTGCCTTTTTAAATTTTTTTTATGCAAATTTGGTCCAATTTATCATATTAAATTATTAAATACCCTTTGATGGTGCAATATCTCTAGCATAGACATGAGGTCTGACATAATATTTCCTTAATAATTTAGTCCATACAGGTTATAAATGACGTAGAAATTGTGTATCCTGCTTTATATCTGATTTCCCACCAAATCTTTTTGAACATTTTGAACATTTTGAACTGGACACTGAATTAGAAACTTTTATATAATACTGTGTTGGGCCTCTTACCAATACCTATCCTCTTCAATTCTTCGTGTGCGATTTATTTTGTATCCAAATACAAGTGGTACAACATTATTTACAACAAATTAGGATACATTACAAATGAGAACAGCTTGAATTGGGTAGGTGAATTATATAGGGACTAATAAGTAAAATATGAAGAAAAAAGAAACTATACATAAGTTACATACAATAAATATGATCAGTGTTCCTTCAGTATCTTGTGCAATCAACTGCTCTTTCTGTGCAGGATATAAGGTCCTCTTTTGTGCAAGGTGATTGAAGAAGGGGACACAAAAAAGAAGGTGTTCCATGGACTGGGTAGCCCCACACTCACAATTATCTGGTCCGGTGAGGTAGCCCCATTTGATGAGGTTTTGTTTGTAGCGTCCTGTCGTTTTTAGTTTGATGAGGCTTTTCCAAGTATTCCAGTCCATGTGGGCACCACGTGGAAGATGTTCAGCTTTTGGAATACCAGTATTACTCTCAATGTAAGTGTGTACTATTATTGAAGCATTGCTTCTGGAGGGTTTTTAGGTGGTTCAACAGTTGCTAGGAAGCTATGTCGGGAGCTTAGTCTTTGGGGCATTGTTGTCTGGCCGAATAGTTCGGTGAGATACGAGTCGGGAACAGCCTTCATTAAATGCGTCGGTCAACTGCCACAGAGAAAGTTCTGTTTGTCCTTACAAGCCATCTCAGACGACGGCGATTTCATTCCTGACAGACTATCTTAGGACTACAGTTATGTCTCTTAGACAAGCGAGGATGGTTATTTTTCCACTGATTAAACACCCGAGATATCTCACCTTTTGAGAAACCAGTACCTCTGCTGTTTTCGAAATCGTGGCTCCAACCACGCGGGCACCCACAATAAGCCCTTAATGGAACTCTTGTTTTTCCCTCATTAGGATCAACACTACTGACCAACAGCATTCTTAAATAGTTGCCTAGAACATGTAGTGAAGCACGTGACCAACTTTTTGAATTTACGCCTGCGTAAGTGGCGTTTATGTGCATCTGCATAAAGATTTCTAATTCATGGTCGGTATGCGTACATTAGATGCTTAGAGTTCTTTTGTGGCAAAAATTCTTATTTTCTCCACTTGTATTCATGAAGTGGAGAAAATACTCTTTAATCGTAAACAGGCTTAATTGATTAGTCCGTGTTTTGAACAGAAATCCAGCAAGTGCTTGCCGTTATTATTATTATTAGCTATTCTCCTTTCTCCAAAATCGTTGCTGATAAGAATTACCTTTTCCTTTTAGTCAGTTGTCCTCTTTAATAACTCAAAAAAAAAAAAAAAATCCTTTATTACATATTCCTTAGTAGAACCTTTTGTGGGACTAGTCTCATTATTTAGCTCAACTTAAAATTGCTCTTCATGCAAGTTCACTTTGTGCTAGTCTTTCCTTAACTGATCACTATTGTCTGACTTATTATTTAGATGAATTTCGACTGCTTCAGTCTTTTTTCTATGTGGCATTTTCAGTATTTAATGATATTAGAGAATGTTTGAAATTTCAGTGTAGTAGAAAACGAGAAATATTCTCAATCGATAGTTACATGAATTGAAAATGAAGTTCCAGCATTATTTTCCTTTTCCTGATTCTTGTAATAACAAGTCAGATATCTATGTTGGTATTTTTGTAGAATTATCATATGATACTTCATTAAAATCGATTTTAATATCTGGCAGTTTGGACTACATTTCGGGTCTAATTTTTGGCATGTATTTGACACGACGTATTCATGTAAAAGGATA
This sequence comes from Typopeltis vanoorti, assembly GCF_054136105.1. NCBI lineage: Eukaryota > Metazoa > Arthropoda > Arachnida > Uropygi > Thelyphonidae > Typopeltis > Typopeltis vanoorti. The sequence continues at coordinate 89,959,588 of NC_143549.1, forward strand.
ATGTAAAATTCATGTAAAAGCATCTTCTGGATAATGAAAAATACAAAATATAAAAACAAATTAAATGACACTAGATTCAATAGTATCGAACTCAATGTCGGTAATTTAGTGTCAGCAAAGTGACATCATCCTTCAATTATTTCTTTAATGCAAAATGAGCAAGAGCAAGAAATCATCTATATCAAAACTGATCATAAGGTAAATGATAAACTTGGCTCGATTTATTTTTATTTCTTGTTAATCCATTTTATTTATGGATTTAATAAAACGAACTTAATAAAAAAAAAATCCGAAACAAAGTCTAATTTATCTATGATTATTTTAGATAAACAATATAATATTCGAGACAATCTTTAAAATTACTTGTGGCATCGCTATAAAACAACAAAATTACACAATGCTGCCAATAATACATTTTAATGTACTTAAATTAAAGTTTATTACTGTGGTTATCGTGTAACCTTTCGTATTCATGGGGGACATAAGAACGCACTCAACTATATAAATACATGCATATAGGCTTAAATATCACCTGTTGATGTGGAAACATCAGGAATAATTCTATGTAACTAATGCCAGAAAGAAGCAAACATGAATACACAGGTATTCATTGATACAGCTATATAGATGTCTCTGTTGTTTCGCACATGCGCATACTTTGTGAAATAGTTGAATCATTGCGGTGGAGAAATCAGAAAAAATGATAGCTTCGCTTTTTGTTTAAATGATTATGATTGCATAAACACCACACACACACACACACACACACACACACACACATTAGAATTAAGAAACATCACCTCTTATTTAGCACGCTATAGCGATACTCTCACCCACGGCGATGGCAGAAGGGCTGCCTGCCGATTTCATAAACATTCTTTTTAAGAATGCCACCTACTCCTTTTGGATAATGAAAAACAGGCTTTAGATGATTTATATATATTTGAATATAAATTTTATTTATTATTATGTTTTAACCATTGTTTCTTGAATTAAAAAAAAACAAAAACAAAACAAACACATACTCATTGTTACGAGATTCCCAGTAATTCGAATTTTATTTATAGATTTTTTTTTTTCTTTAAGAAATGTGTGAGAAGCTTTAAAGCTAATAACGATTTCGATCCACTATTGTATAGCGGATAAATATTATTCTGTTTATATCATAAAATGACTTTCACTCTCCCAATATGAATGGGAAAATTAATAAGTTATTTTTTAGGAATTAAAAATCCTCATTGTTAATTTATGGAGACGTGCGTAGCATGGTTCACTATAAAATGTTCGCAGTATGATAAATATCGAACAGATAAGTAAAGAATAAGGTTTCCATGGTTGTAGGCAGTCCTTCTGACAGCATGAGTACTGTTTAAATTTATACTGTTTTCTTTTATACGTGAAAATAATACCTGATGAGTAAGATACTTCCATATCATTGCTGCCTTTCGTGAGTTATTGATCACGCAAAACAAAACGAACGAAACACAGCTACGTTATAAGTTAAGTCCACGTTTTAGTAATTAGAATGAGACAGCCTTCAGAAGTTTGCTGATTTGTATTTATAATGGCGACTAGAACAACCTTGTTATTTAAACTGCCAAACTTTAATGTGCGTAATACGTTTGGAAGTGGTACAACAGTTAGACTAAGAAATAATAATATTTGAAGAAAGGATATGAAATATTCATTTGTAGCTAAATATGTTGAATTTTCATCTCTTCATACCTTTAAATCAAATTTCAGATTCAGAGAACCTTTTATTTCTTCATCCCAAGCTGTAGTGTTTTAAGAGGGAGTCAGGCACTTCGCAAGAATTATTTTAAACATTGAATTCGACTGAGGTCTGAGAGATTACAATTTTTTATTTAATTATATCATGTCTTTATTATTATTACTAATACCTGATACCTCCAGGGAGTCCAAGGACTCATCGGGGGAGCGTACCTGCTCTACAACTGTCTCCACCACTCAATCCACCGACGAACAGCAACTTCACCAACGCCATTCACTGCCCATTACCACCACTAGTATTTTCAAAAACAGTTACGGACATCCATAGCGGGATTCGAACCCGTAGCCTTTTGGCTAGAGAGCAGATACGCTAACCACTCAGCCAACCAGGCAGGTAGGTTTATTTCAATCGAATTAAATTAAATGAAATAAAATTTTCATTTATACTCCCCCAAGATGTCCGGCATGACTGAAAAAAAAAAAAAGTGATTGCCTAAATTTATATATATTAAAATAAATATCGAAGTTTAAGAAGCGTATGTTAGTTTCTTAGAGCCAGTGGCGCACCCAGAAGAGGTGCCATTTGGCTAGAGAGTTGCTTTTGGCTAGAGAGCAGATACGCTAACCACTCAGCCAACCAGGCAGGTAGGTTTATTTCAATCGAATTAAATTAAATGAAATAAAATTTTCATTTATACTCCCCCAAGATGTCCGGCATGACTGAAAAAAAAAAAAAAGTGATTGCCTAAATTTATATATATTAAAATAAATATCGAAGTTTAAGAAGCGTATGTTAGTTTCTTAGAGCCAGTGGCGCACCCAGAAGAGGTGCCAAGGGGCCCTAGCCCCGCTCCCAAAGAAAAAGGAAAAAAACACTAGAAAAATTTCCAAAAATCTTTTCCTAATTAAAATTCGTTTTTTTTTTTATTTATGTTGTGTCGTGTATTCTATTTCAATACTACTTATGAATTAGCGATCATTGCAGATGATCAGTCATAGGTCGTATGCGATGCGTAGTGGGTATTCTCAAATCGTCTACTCAACCCCCCCCCCCCCCAAGATTAAATCCTGAGTGCGCTACTGCTTGGAACAGTTGTGTCTCATTATATTTCCTAAAAGTTGTCATTAACGAATATTGAAGATTGTTGATACCTTTCATTTCTCCTCCTAGCTTTCAACTCTTTCAAGATATATATATACGCAAATATATATTCTTTACAATCTTTCACATGTTGGAATACTTTAAAAAATAACGAAAAACAGGGATAGAATATTACATTCATTTTTCATGTATGGTCTATGTTGTCACACTAAATGCAATGTCTCATCTTTATTTTTTTTTCCACGATCCGTTTAACATACAAGTGACAGCAATGACACGACTGCACTTCCTGTCCTATTATTATCACCTGCCTTTTGGATATATTGACAGAATTGCATACGGTATGCATTACATCAGGTAGATTATGTGTATATTCACAATTGCTATTGCAACACCTGTTGAGAAAGGAGAGAAGGGGAGGGGCTTGATATAACAACTTCCATAAATGGAATGAAATGATAATTGGAATAAACACAATTATGTTAGCCTATTTAGAAAATTCTGGATATTAATTTACTTGTTTTTGTCTTACTTAAATTCTTTACACTCTTTTAAAAACGATCTTAAAATAGCAAATTAAGCAGTAATGCTATTTATTCCATTATCTAGAACAGTATTTCTATCGTTTCTCATTTAAAGAACTCTTATTTTCCATGTATAATAAAACAAGATGGAAATCCCATTTGAGATTTAACGTAGAAGTGTTAATCTTAAGTATAGGGTGTCCCAAAATTCACGCAAGATTTAAATTTAACCATTTGTGCGGTAAAGTGTTGCCAACGAGAAAAAAAAAGACAGCATGACAGCTAACAGTTCAGGGTTATTAAAAATGGGACGCTGCACGAAAGAACAACGCATTTTCATTGTTGAGCAATATTTTAAAAACAATGAAGGTTTGGCAGCTACAGTTCGCAATTTTCATACAAAATATGGTCGGAATAGTGATTTAACTTCATCAACTGTGAAAAGATTAATTAAAAAATTCAAGGAAACCTGGATCAATTAGTGATCTTATACACTCTGACCGTCCTTCAACAAGTCGTTCAACAGAAAACATCGAAGCAGTTCGTGAGAGTGTTGCTGAGAGTCCAGGAACATCAATTCGGCACCGTGGTCTTGAATTGGGCATTTCGAGAAGCTCTCTACAGCGTATTCTCAAGAAAGATTTGCATCTTTATGCTTACAAAGTTCAATTGACTCAAGAACTGAAGCCTACTGACCACACACAGCGAAGAGAGTTCGTTGAATGGATTATGGAACAACAACAAGTGGATGCTTATTTTTCGAACAAAATCATCTTCAGCGATGAGGCTCATTTTCATCTTGATGGCTTCGTTAATCGACAAAATTGTCGCATTTGGGGTTCAGAAAATCTACGAGTGATTGTTGAGAAACAAATGCATCCACAATTTGGTGTGGATTTTGGGCTGGAGGCATCATCGGCCCATTCTTCTTCGAAAATGCGGCTGGTAAAGCAATAACAGTTAATGGTGCTCGCTATCGCGACATTGTAATCCAGTTTTTTGTGCCTAAATTGCAAAATATGGATGTGGACGACATGTGGTTTCAACAAGACGGTGCCACATGCCATACAGCCCGAGAAACAATTCAATTACTACATGAGTCATTTCCTGGTCGTGTAATTTTCCGTTTTGGTGATATCAGAATTGGCTGCCCAGATCATGTGACTTAACGCCGTTGGACTTTTTTCTTTGGGGTTTGTTGAAGGTCTAAGGTTTATGCCAACAAGCCCACGACCACCCACGCCTTGAAGGAGGATGAGCGCTGTATCAACGAAATTCAGCCACATTTATTCAAAACGGTCATGGAAAATTTCGACAAAAGAGTGCGTGTGTGCCAGCAAAGCCGTGGAGGCCATTTACCCGATATGCTATTCCATGCATAACCCAATACTGTATACTTTATGAATCAATAAGAAATTACAATTTTTAATTAAAAACCTGTGTTTTCTATCAAAATTACTTCTTGCGTGAATTTTGGGACACCCCGTATAAATATAAGAATCAAAGTCTAATAATGTGCAAGCTCTGCAAAGATGATAGAAAAATTACTACACTTTCTAAATGCCGCAATGTGAATTTTAATAAAATTATTTATTTCTATAAAATATGTGATGATTAAGCGAAATTTAATTACTTTATATCTAATATGAAACATTGAAATTGGTAAGTGTTTATTATTATTATTTTAATTTTCGGTTGTTTACGTTGCGGTTTATGTGAACTGTGTCACGCGCCTATTTAATTATATGTCATGCGATATCAATGAACCAGTTAAAATCGTCTTTCGAAACTGTATGGCGCTGCTGTTTGGTACATACATGAGACGTCAGTACATTTCGCTCATTAGTAAGTTACTGCAATGTTTACTTCTTAAGTGGTAATGTGAGACAAATATTTAAGTACCGAGGGTCATTGAAGCTAAAGTTATGGAACTTGAAGAGTGAGTGATCTACAAGTTAATTAACAAGGCACTTTAATATTGCAATTCGTACTACAGAATATTATGAAGGGTTCTTTAAAGTATTTACGCTTTTGTTTTGGAAATAAATATGAGAGACTTAGGGTAAAAAATTAAAGCAGAAGATAAAAAAAAAAAAAGCTTTCTCACTTAAATTTCAATTATATCTTAGTTTTCGTAATATCGTTATTTTGGATTTAATATAAAAGAATCAAGCGAAAGTAAATCTAGATTGCATATTTAAGTTATTGCAATTTAAAACTAAAAATGAAACTATACTCTTAAGTGTTCGTTCACAAGAAAACTTCATGAAGGATTCTCGAAGGTTGAACGGAAATTTCACAAAAATTATATTTTTAAAAAATATTTTAATAAAAGTTAAGATAATTTATATTTAAAATAATTATAATAATTGTCATTGAAACAAAATAATTTGTAATTTCGTTTTTCAATTGAAAAAAAAAAATGTAACCATCTAATAATAAATGGTATTTTTATAAGAATATAAACCCTTATGCTGAAATAAATCGCTGGGCAAGTTGTCCACTCTCCATCTAACGGACTGTAGGTTTGAATTCCATGATGGGAATGGAAGATGAATTTGGAATATTTGAAAAATAATAACTTTTTTTGTGCGGGAGGAGGAAGAGAAGAATAATTTTTTTAAAAAAAAAGTTAAGCCTTTTCTTTTGATGTAATTATTATTTTATACCTGACAACTTGATCAATTGATTATTTCCTACAAATTTCAAATCCATCCCTTCAACGAAGTATTTTTATTAGGTAAATAGTCCACCGTAATTCTTGTACACTCACTCACTCACTTCGCTTCTTATCCTCCTATTTACGCTCTGTCTGTTCCTTCTGCTGACATGAGAATAAATCCAACCCTCATCCTAGAATTTATATTTGGTTTATTAACCTGCTATAAACATTTCGGAAATGTTCGAATATAACGTGAACCCGTATTGTGTTTTTCATATATTTTCTGGCAGATGGCGACACCGCATTGGCCGTAATGGCATTCCAAACGAGGTCTCTTCTGTTATCTTATCACAACGAAATTGTGATATGTGTGGACTCAGAATATCGCTACCTCAGTAGATGATCGCCAGTGGCGCACTCAGGATTTAATCTTGGAGGGGGCTGAGCGCTCAGGATTTAACCTTTTTGGGGAGGGGGGCGAGTTGAGTAGACGTTTTGCGAATACACACTACGCATCGCATACGACCTATAACTGAGCATCTGCAGTGATCGCTAATTCATAAGTAACACACAACATAAATAAAAAAATGAATTTTAATTAGGAAAAGATTTTTGGAAATTTTTCTAGTGTTTTTTCCTTTTCTTTGGGGGTGCCCGGGCCCCTTGGCCTCCCCTCTAGGTGCGCCACTGATGATCGCTGTATAAAATGATGAGGGTCCTCTCCTCCCCTCACCTCACCCAAATTATAGACGTAGAGTTAAACAGAATGTCTAATGTGTAACCGGTCGTTTTCATGAAAAGAAACATTTCAGAGTGTAAACACACGTCTCTTTTGGGTGAAAGTACAAAGTTGCGAGCGACGTGCCATAATATGATTCGTCACTGACGGTTGACCTGAGGATTGGTTGTTCTGCAGTTCTAAAAGCACACAAATATCACCTTCGATATAAAGTTCTCGACTCATAAAACTTTCACCGTTTACATGGTCCGTGTCTGTCTCTCTTTGAACTGCTCATAGCATCAAGTTACCATGTGATATAACGTATATTTCTCCCTGTACACGCCATCTACTGCCAAATGTCACTGGATGGGGTATACCATAGAAATCGCACATTTCGTTATTCCTCTAGTATGGAGAAGGATACGATATCTGCTATACCTGGAATGTTGTGGCAGTCAATACAGTGTAGCGTCACCGCGTAATGGGATAAAATAAAAACACGTTAAAGATTAATATGCATACATTTGTACACTTTGTATAGTCTGCATTTGTATATCTTAAATGTTCATAACAAAAGCATCCCCTACGAGATGAAAACTCTCGTTTTTCGTCTCGTCAAACAGATAGTAGACGTAAAACAAACTAGATACAGAACACACGCCATTTACAGACAATATAATGGCCTCACATCCATAGTTGCTCCGGTCGTAAACAACAACTCTTTTCTCTTCCGTAAAGCTTAATAACTTGTCATGACCACTTTTCTTGATTTAAACCTTGGTCATTCTAACTAAACGGCATCGTCGCTGCCGACTGCGCTACGGAGATACTTGCTGTTTTTGTAAACAGTATGTTTCTGAAAGGATAATTAATTTTTACAGCATTAAAAGCGTTTATTTTTTATGTGAATTCCAACCACGGAAAGTTGTAAACGTATGCTGCATTGGCGAGTTAAGGGTTAAATAATCCAACTCTAGAAACCAAACATGAACATTTTTTTTAAGCCACTTCAGATCTCCAGTAAACAAGAGTTCGTACCTGGCAACGACCTACCGCCTAAATACGACGTACATTCACAAACTTATTTGCTACAGTGAGATTTGAACCCACAACCAGCCAACCAGTTCGACAATCATTTAAGTTTCGGTTACCTAAGAATTAATTTAATACGAAAAGATCCTTTTAGGATCATCATACACAGCCTTGCTACCACCTCTCTATTAATATAGAACAGAAATATTTCGGTACGAGTAACCATTAGACATGCTTGAAAGCGAAGCAGTTAGTGGCACCGTTTGAACACATCCTATCTGTCAGCTGCTTAGTTCCATTATAGAATGATTCTGACAAAATTTGGTACTGGGGATTTTATAGCAATTGTCGAACAAATTCAGCTTGGATAGTAAACTAATCTTATACGCATTGGAAAAAACGAACTGGATTTTGGATATTCTGTCATTTTACGTCGAATCCCAATTCTCTGAAGTTACCTCTCTGGGATACTGGTCTTCAATGTTGTTTTTAGATAAGTCATAAACAAGCGTTTTATTTATTTGTTTATTTATTTAGTTTTATGGAGAACCCATTTATGTGAGGTTGGTCAACCTATGGAACTCTAATACCGCGGATGGGCAAATAGAAACTCGTCCACACTTGACTTGTAGAGTGGACTGTATTCCTTAGGAAACACATGAGGTGTGTGTGTGGGGGGGGGGGGATTGTCCCAGAGGGCAGCAGAAAAGATAAACGAAGAGGAGGAGGAGAAGAAATTTGTTCTGTGAGTTTGAAGTATGTATAATACCATACACGGAAGGTACAAAAGTGGGGATGATAGATAAGGAATATTGTTGCCTCCACAAAAATAATTATTAAAACAGCGATTTCATCAGATCAGTTGCATTGGCTGATTGGCTACAGCACAATGGCATTTCAAGTACAGAAATATTGAACAATATCGCACTAGCAAAAACTCTTCCCGGGATATCTCATGCGCTTTATGCTAAAAGTATTAATTAACAGATACTGGGTACAAGATTTCCTCTGATTTTATTACATTTTTTTACATGCTACCTCTGCAGTTGGAAGAATGAGCTCATTGATGGAAAAAGACTTGGTTATGATTCTCGTCATGACGCAAGAAATCTTTATATGGATTTTTATTTAAAAAGTGAGTAAACTAATCTTATACAAAAGCAACAAAAGTATTTTGTTTTGTTTTTTTCAGAGAAATTCGGTTTTTTATCCTACGACAAAACGGACAAACAGACCGGAGAACAAACGCAGTTAACAAAGAAAAATGCTGTGTAGTAGATGATAGCTGCATAGCACAGATGGTGAATCGTGTAGTGTAGATTAACATATTAAAGTTTTGTTTATTATTATTATTTTTTTAACTTTTTCATTAACAAAACTTTTATGACAAAGAGATTTTTAAAAGCGTTGGTTTATTTTTTTCGTTGTTCTTGATTCTCTGACCAAAAGATTTCAAGTTCTTTTACAGTATCAAATTTAGTCCATTCATATTCATCAAAAGAGATGATGTCATTGTCAAGCATGAGTCTCCAAGTACTTTGAGGCGCATACTCAGTACTTACTTTTATTGCACCTTCCACTTAACAGCAGTATAAGTTTCAGTATTATGTAGTAGGGACCCGAATCCCAATCTCTGTAATATATTTATTTGTGCCGATTTATTCATTTGAAATTCTTTGCGTCAGATGTTAGAAAACAAGGGTTAGAAAACTTGCGCTTTTCGAAGTAATCACTTATCGCTTCAAAGCAAATGCTAAAAAAAAAAAAAAGTGGCCTACTCTGTATTAACAGCAGCAACCATTTAAAACATCTTGAAAGAGTGACATTTTTTGTTGACTCTTCAAATAATGTATCATGTTCGCTTCGACCTAAATATTCTCTTCTAATCGATATCCTTAAAACACGCCGCACTTCCGGGATAAAGAATAATGATTCACCAGGGAAAGAAAGAGAAAAAAAAGCATAATGGCTTTTTATGAGTTTTCTGAATGTGAACTCTCATTGCACGAATAGTTTTCACGGTTTATATGGATCGACAGTTCATAAACGACATCATCAGTGGGCAATGAACTCCAGTACCCTCGTACCATATTGTGATTTGCATTTTAATGATTTTTGCGAGCGTCTGAAAACGATTTAGATGTTATTATACGGGCAAGATATGGTGTGACTTACTCTGCCAAACGAAACTTCCTCTTACTCATCGATTTGTCATGAAAAGTAAATGTTATTCCAGAAACAAGATCACGTCACAGAAAACGAAAACTATATAGTTTTGTATGTAGCACATTGCGACACCTATCGTTTGCTATTAATTACAAAGAACATTGTTATGCTATTTCAAAATTTTATGTCTGATTCCGTTCTTAATAGCCTGTATATATTATTCATTAAAATATTACTTTATAATATTACTAGTTTTCAATAATAATAATATGTTGTTCATTATACTATATTTTTTTTTCTTTTATTAAAGCGCAAAATATCGTGTAAATCACTTCGATATTCATAGCTCATAATAACTTTTTCTGAACGAACTGCACCAAAATAGACATTGTTTTAACGGATATGTGCAGATTATTCATCTTCAGTCAGATGCCCTTAAACAAGTGTGGTGTCCTTTCGAATTACACACTTGCATACTCGTTTATAAGACACCATTGCTGGGCGCTTCCAGGTGTGTTTGGCCAGTGATCGATCAGGAAATTCGCGACAACCTAATTCTACAGTTACGCCCACTTCATTGAAGATGACGCCTCTAACACGCAGAGACATTTATAAAGAACATCGTGTGCCTGATTTCGGACATTGTATTTCCCGATTTGTTCCGAACAAAGTCTACGTCTTAGTCCACGCCCACGTTACTAGTAGACACATCATACGCTTAAAAGTTGAACACACCTCTGAAATTAAAGCAGCAAGAGTTGGATATAAAAGTGTGCGGAATAGGATGCAAACAGAAGCTGGTAGGATGTCGCTGTGGTGTTGACGAACTTACTCTGATCAGTGAATATCAGTTGTTGTTTCAATTAGACATGAGTGCGTGTTATTACCAATGACTTTGACGTTGTTAACTCGACCATGGCGATGTTTTTAAAAGATGGAGGATGAATGGCGACACGATATCCGTATTATTACTAAGAAATACTACTAATACTAATACTACTACTAATACTAATACTACTACTAATAATAATTCTTAATAATTAAAATGTTATTTCGAATAATAATATTAATAAGAAATTCATCTAGCAGAACAAGAGAACCTATAATTGGAGATGTGCTTCTGTCTGTAAGGATAGTGACGTACTGGTTTATCACTGGAAACAATGAAATTAGAGATTCAGGTGCTAAGGAATACGAAACATCCTCCAGGTATAGTGCAACAGGAGCTGAAGATGCAAGCAGTGCTTACATATTTAAAGAATTATACAAATGACGTTTTTACAGAAGTGCTGCCAAGAAATCCTACATAATACAAACTCGCACCAAATATTCAACCGGAATATGCATGGCTTATCATAATCATACTATAACGATGGAAGGAGGCTTATATGTGATTTTACTCAGACCGTTTGATTATAGCACTTACGGTGGAATCCTAATGATAACATCCTTCGTTGATACATTAGATATCTCGCTGCCTATATGGAGGAAATTCTGTAGAATTGTCATGTTATAATGCCGCACATAAGGCTTAACAAACATCTCGCTTAAGAATAATAATTTGCATGTCTTCGCAGAAGAAAAAAGCCATAACTTCGACTCAGTGGGATGAGCTGAAATGCTGTTTAAGGGGCTAAGACGATTCTCTTTTGTTGCATAGCATTTATAAGATATTGTATACTGGTAAAAAGTGCTTTCAAAAAAAAAAAAGAGGGATTGCGATTAAGACGAAAAGTTGACACCTAGCATCCGTAATTTTCGTTGCATTTTATATTTTAAAAAATATTATGTTCATCTAGACTTGAAGACAACAGCTGCATGATTTTTAATATTATTTTTATCTTTATAACTTTTTTTTTTGCAGCGAATAGCGTTTAAATCATTTTTTATTCCCCCCCCCATCAGAATCAGTATTGAAGTACTGCATACTCATATTTGTTATTATATTAAATTAATATTGATATAAAATACGAGGATGTTTTAAAAAACTGCTGCACCTTGCATGCGATTCGCCTTTTCGAATCACACGCAGAAACTGGATAGATGAAGAGAGCGTTTTTGTATCGTCTGCTTCCTCATACCACTACAAAACGGCACCATGTAGTTATCGCAAGGTTGCACGTAAGTTACAAAATGGCAGGAACACTACAGACGTAGAAAAATATAGTGTGATTTGATTTATACATGTATATTATACTTCAGAGACAAAAACTAGTTGGCGGTTGATAAAATGTTAAAGAAGCAGAAAAGATATCCAATGTAGAATTAATATATCATGCATATACACTTATGTCAGAGTGCTTGATACCTTACTTGTTTCATTATGTCTATTAAGTATAATATAAAAATATATATTTCTCTTTGTGGTTTTTACGCACAGTATAAGTTATTTGTGAATTAGAATAAATGGTTATATTCATATTCACAGCAAAAACTGGATCGTTATTAGTAGAATCGCGTAACTAAATTCATTAGATAACATCATTATTATGCATACTTTGAAAGACAAGTATTTACAATAATATTACTATTATCAAAAAAAAGAAGAAGAAGAAGAAAACTGAGTGGAAATTTTACAATGTGAAATTTATGTCTTTAAAACAATATCTCTCAAATTTCTAATGAATCCAAATAACATAATCCATGTATACATTCTGTAGTCAGTACAATGGAGCACAGCATCAGGAAGTACGTTGTTCACAAATATGTTTGAAGAGAATTTAATATGGGATCACACTCTAGACCTCTCGTTTATTGTTGCTTTATAAGCAGTTGACTGAGAAAGACTATTCATGCAAGGATAAGGTTCCTCAGAAGGCTTTAAAAAAGTAAATAATGCGCAGCAATCTTGAATTTCAGAAGCTTTATAAATCTATATGGAAAACATTGCAAAAACGAACGAAAATAAAACTATAATTGCCGCAAGAAATGTAATCCACTGATGAGATGAGCCAACCGACCTTTCTTCCATGGTGCAGTTAGGAGATGGCGAAAGGTTGGTTAATGCCACCGATGCTTTTTCTGATGAAGTCACGTTCCACCTGTAGAAAATTTAAATCAGCATAATATGAGGGTATAGGGCACTGAAGCAAATCCACGAGCATTAAACGAGTACTCTAAGAACACTCCGAAAATTAATGTGTTTGGTGTGTTGTCTGTAAATAAGGTGTGTGGCCTGTACGTCTTTTTGCTGAAAAGTCAGTAACCGGATTATCGTTCCTAGACATGCCGCACATTTTCTTGTGTACCGAGACCTGTGAAGTTTCCATAATTATACAATCACAAGTGTGTCACAGTAGAGTATTGTATTTATTTTAAGATTTTGTCTTCCGTATCGTAAGATATGATCAGTGCGAGAAGCACAACAGAGGAAATTGAAGAATAAATTCCTTAATATTGTTCTTCGTTCGCACTGATGATATCTTAAAACGTAAGACGAAATATTTGTAAAATAAATATAATTTTCTGCTGTGGCACACGTATGACTATAACTATTTTCTTAAGAAGAAATTGAAATTTACTGATAGACATTAATGCCAAAAGTAGAAATGTAGATAGAAGTATCTTTCACTAACAAGCGAAAAATACTAAGATACTATGCACTGTCATTGCAATGACATATACGGTTGTAAACCAATCCTATCTAATTTCTTGTATAATTTCCTGAATCCTGAGTTGAAGTAAGAATTTTTTTTAACTTTTTACCATTCTCCCGTTAACTAAAAGTAAATGAAAAATGAACAAAATTTGTTTCTTATTAAAACAAACAAAACAGGTCGTAAAACAAGTTTATTTTTAAACAGATATAAGTGTTTCATATCCAAAACACACTCCCCCACCCCCCCCCAGAAAATCTCTCTTCCTCCTGAGGATCGGGCGTTCTCACTTTAACTTGAGTACTATAAGTTTCTAATCCTTCCTGAGCGGGATTACCATTAACCGCTTTGAAATATTTCACAGTCATTTGAATATCAAGTTATTCAACAAATATTTGCTTTACTGAAATTAATTACGTATTCAAACTGCATTCGGATATTACATTTAATAAGACAAATTAACATTAATCCTTTGGGGACATAAACTTAGTATAACATGGTTCACAGCTTAAGTGCAATCCGAACATCAAAAATAAGCTACCAAATATTAATATATTATCTATTTATTAGAAGAGATAAGTTTGCGCTCACTAATGTGGATATGACCCGAGAGTCGTAAAGGTCATCACCGACTTAGAGAATACAGAAAGAAAAGTTCTACCTGTTAACTAATTTTTTAATTTAAAATATCCTGATTAAAACCTCTTAGTCATTCAAACACAATATTTATTTATTATATTTAAAATGCACTTATACTAATGAGGTTCTAAGTTTGTGTTGCTGGTTCCAAGGTTCAATTCCGATGTATACTTGTCAAGAATGTTTGTTTGCGAGAGAGAATGAAAGAAAGAAAGAGAGAGACTAGGAATTTTGTCTTATTTAGAATACTTTTCTTTTTTCTTTGACAGTACAACAGCTTCTTGATAATGTCCTTATGACAAGGAAGTGTAATTTCGTAATTTATGTTCTTTCGTAATTTATGTTTGTTGTTTTTGTGATTTAAAAGTAAAAAAAAAAAACAAAAAAACATATTTGTCGTCGGTCATCCTGTACCGCTTTGTATCATCCAGGAAAAAATGTCAATAATCCGAATAAAGTTTCATGTTTTCATTCTCATTATATTGCATGTTCATTTATATGGTTTCCTTTAGTTCCTCATTTATAGCATTAGTCTAAACTCAAGTTATTAGTTGCTTTACTGAGCATAACCTAATTTAGTAATTTGAGTAACCCAGTTTGGATGCAGGATCGCCATATTGATTTCCTGAGACTAATCTTTAATAACTGCTTCACATGGCATGTAGATTCGCTTGTTTGTCACTCATTGCACATACATTTGGAAGCAATTTATTCTTATTAAACATAATTTTGAGGACATGTCGCTGTGAATCTGACGGAGGTTTCCTGCACTAATTTCATAATGGAATTGTTGATTATTCTTAGGTTATTATGTTGGGCTAACACGTTTGTAAATACTTATAAATCTATTATCACAACATAATAACATATTTGTAAGTACTTATGATATTCGAATCAGATTAGAGCTATCGTGACTTCCAATTTTTTTTCAATGGACAATTCTTTTATGGAATAATTTTTAGAACCGGATGCTAAAATAATAAGTAAACGAAAATTGTTGTTGAATAGGTTATTATTTTTATCCATGTATGAGATCAGAACTTATACGGATGATAAAGTGCAAAATTTAAAAAGGGAAGCCGATTTACAAATAAATAAATTAATTAATTAAATATAAATATAAATAAAACCATGAAGACCTACCAAACTAACTGTAAAATTGCTCAAAAATAGTTTAAAGTGTTCCTTTGCAATTTTTTTTTTTAAAACAAAAAGCCCTGATTCACAAAAATTTTCTTTTGGTTTCAATTACTTTCTGCTGCAGACGACTTTCTAGAATGCTTAAGCGCCATCTCTGTGCACTGCCAAGAAGAAAATAATAATAAATAATAATAATAAAAAAACGGAAAGGTTTTAGTGAAATATGAAGCATAGATTATAGCCTATTAATGATAACTGTAACATAATTTTTATTTTCGATAATTAAATTTCTAATGTAATTTGAATGATGATATAAAGCATATTCTTGATTGTTTTCTTTAATCTTTTGTGGGTGCTCTTAATTAAACTGATCTCTTACGTAAATGTTTTAATTTACAAACTGAAATCTTTTTTTTTTTAGCATAAAACAATAAAGAGGATTTTAAATAGAATGAATTTTAATTTGTTTAAATAATCGTTTCTCTCCTACTTTTTTTTATCTTTTTTTTTTTGTCTTCTGTTTTCGAAATGATTTACTCCCTCATCCATCCTAAGTTTATCTTATCGCGTCAAACCAATCTTCAATTAGACCCAGAGTACAGGGTAATCCTTAACAGTTTAATAAAAAACTACTTAAATGTTTCCAAACAAGTACGCCGCTGAGCACGCGATTGTGCTTTAATCTTATGTTTATTTTGATGGTGGCGAAATGTTTACTCGCCATTTAACTTGCTTGTGTAATCTGTTAAGCTGATAAAAATTGACCTCATCTTTCACACAATAAAAAAAAAGCTTACGTGAACCTATCAGCACCTTTTGTAACTGACCTTTTCTGTCATTATTACGCAATAACAATTATCGCCTGGTTGCTTTATGGAATTAAAAGATTTTAATTTTAAAGCTAAATGCGAACCAACCGTTTGATTTTTTTCAAACTGTAATTTCTATCTTTGACTTATTAAGAGTTTAGGAATAAACTCTTAATAAGTTTATTCACGCACGCACGCTGAGAGAAATCAAATAACAATTTCTTTTTCTTCATCTCAACTACGCCAGTTCTTAATAATCAGTTCTTGAGGTCAATGTGCTATTGATAATCTGTTTACAAAACTTAAACCGACTAGAGGAAAGGCAATGATTAGTTGACTGAAGTGTGATAATATAGCAGTGTGTGTGTGTGTGTGTGTGTGTGTGTGTGATTAGGAGGAGGTGATGGAATGTCTCAAAGGTCAGAAGCCTGTTGCTATATTTGTGTGTGTGTGATAACGTTGACGAGTTTTATTCTTTTCATTATTCTCGTATTTGGAGAAACAATACAGAGAAGTGAATAAACATTGTCCTTATAAATGGAAAACGGTTTTCAATTATTTTAATTGTTTCTGTGTTTCTAAGAGAGACAGAATATTGATAATCGGACTTAATTAAACCATGCACTTCCGGGTTAATTAAACCGGAAGTGCATGGTTATATATTAAATCTAAAATACCAACACTGAAGCTAGTGTTAGCATTTTAGAATTACCTTTTTACAACACTAGCTTCTCCGTAGCACAGTCCAAATGGCGTAATATTCGGTTGAAAAAACCTCGGTTCGAATCCCATGTAGGTGAAGAAAAAGCTTTATAAGGATTTTTCAGCTGAAGGTGAGTTAGCAAACTTAGGGAAATGAAATGAAATGGATTTTCGCCTTTAACACCTGAGTGTTAAAGGGCGAAAATCTTCATCTTGGAAAATATCTAAATATTCACTGACCTCATAACGTGCTTCGGCCACAGTTCCGTCCAACCCAAACTAACTCATATAATCCTAAAATAAGATAGTGAACAAATATTTTTTTCTTTTATTTTGAAAAGTTGCGAAATTTATTATTATTATTATTATTATTATTATTATTATTATTATTATTATTATTATTATTATTATTATTATTATTATTATTATTAAGGCGCTAGAAAATTTACAGTCATTATTATGTAAATTTTCGCAGTAGTGTTTGTGACATGAAGTATTTACTTTTCCGTCAATTACAAACAAAGATATAAACAGCACACTTACCACTCCAACGTTCAAAATGGAAAACAAATCATGGATTAATAAAACTAGGAAAAAATATAATAATTTAGTGTCATTTTAGTTGTATCTATAAATCGGAGATATTTTTAATCATCATCTTAATTTTCTGGTGTATAATCTCAAGGAGTGTATCAATATTATGATTGTTCTACACAATATTTCATGAATAGCTTCTTAGACATTTTCTTCAAAATTGGTCTGTCGCTTTGTCAGACCTCTAAATTGATTAGCTGTGAACATTTCGATCCTCTAAAATAAATTTAATTGCATCAACCTACTTATATCTCGGTCTTCCTTTGGATTTTTTTTTTTTTTTTTTTTTTGTCTCAAACACTTTGGTAATAATTCATCCCCACTCCCATTCTGTTTAAGGTAATTATGTTATCTTACAATATCACTTATAGGTTCATCAATGTTAACGGTGTTATTTTCTGATATCTTCATTTTAAACATGTTCTTTTTGTTAATGACAATCGGCTCATCTCCAAAATTTATTCAGAACTCTCATATTTGTGATCTCTAGTGTCTTCTATGAACTATTTTATTTCTAACATAGCTCTCAGATCCATGTGCCAAACTTTGCATACTCATATACACTACTAATGGTGTTTTGAATCATTTTTCTCCTGTTCCATATAAATTTATTCCATTCACCTATGACATATGCATTACTTGATCTGTTATCTATTTCCATAAACAATATGTCACCTTTTCTAAAAATTATGAAGAAATAGCTGAATTGAAACAAATTCACTATTGGGGGTCTGCAGTTAATGATATCTGTTTTCCTGCCTGCTTCCCTAGTTATTTTAGTATTGTTCAGTGTTAAACAAATTTATACAAAAACTGTTTAGCTTGGCAAATGATTCTTGAAGACTTGAAGCAGATCCATTTAAAAGGATAATACACATACCGACCACTGAATTAGAATCCTTTATGCAGATGTACTTTAACGTCACTTAAGCAGCGTACCTGCGTAAAATGCAAAATGCTTGGTCACGTGCATCACCACATGTTAGAAGCAACTATTTCAGAATGCAGCTGGCCAGTAATTGTCAAGTGTTGATCAAAACGGGAAAAACAAAGGATGTTTCGGAGTTCGATAAAGGGCTTATTATGGGTGCCCGTCTGGCTGAAGTCACGATTTTGAAAAGAGCAGAGCTGACTGGTTTCTCCAAAAGGTGAGATATCCCGGGTGTTTAATCAGTGGAAAAAAAAGCCTTCTTTGCTTGCCTAAGAGGCGTAACTGTAGTCCTAAGATAGTCTGTCGAGAACCAGATCGCCGTTCTGAGAAGGCTTGTACCGACAAACAGAACTCCCTGTGTGCAGCAACTGACCGAAGCATTTAATGAAGGTTGATCCCGACCAATATCTCACTGAACTATGCGCAGGGAATTGAAGAGGATCGCTATTGGCAGTCGCATGCCTATATAGAAACCACTGTATTCAATAAAAGTTTCTAATTCGGTGACCGGTATGTGTATATATTCGTAGAGCAAAAAAACTGAATTAAATATCTCCTATTGAAATATCAGATTTAATACAATTTTCCTTAATGTGCTCCACATAGTTCATAAATAACAGCGGAGATAACATACCCAGTAGATGGTGGCACAACTACTTTACATTTTCTCGTCAAATCATCTTCCAGTTCTAAATGCCGCTTTAAGTTTACACTATGTATTGCTCTGCATAGTGTCTCATTTACACCATCCAGATTTAATGTTTTAAACTGTTCTGACAGTAGTACTTTTTCCAAGATAAAGAAAATTTAATAGATTACTTTTTAAATTAATTTGTTGAACATATATGCGGTTTTAATTTCATTCAAAATTAGTATTGTACTTGTTTTCATTAACGTTTTGTAAATTTTCATTGCATTTATGTATAAGAAAAGAACAGTAGTTGTGGTAATATAAGAAGAAGAAGAAGAAGAAGGAAAAGAGGGAAAGATGCATGCTCTGCTTTGTTTATCATTTTAGTCGAAGTGCAGCCTGTCTGCAATCTTTTGGCACTGATTCAACTTCTTGACCAAATCCTATCCTACACACATCAGTAACCAACTGGGCCAAGAATACGCAAGTGTAACGATCTCCCTTTGTAATTTTACTTCATTTTATTTTTGTTCAAGTTATGTTTTATTACTTTGTATCATTAGCTGGCCTGCCTCGGCAATTTGTATTTACAAGAAAAAAAATGGTTTAATTTAACGATAACTCAATCACTGCATTTCATTCATCTTCGATTTCTATACGCCTAAAATCTAACAAAGCATTATTCTTGATAATCGTCAATATTCTCTCTATTTTTGTTCAATTTAATATAACTTACCCATATTCAGACTCGCAAAGACAATGAGTGACTTGCATTTTTTTAAGTGCAACTATTTGCAGGACACGAAATATTCTTTTCGTAATTTTTGAAAGTAATTATTTCCTTTAGAGATTTAAGCTTCACGTATCTCGTTTCGAGACTGACAAATATCAGTTCAAGTCACTACAGTTCTTATAATTACGTTATTAAGAATATGAATATTGATTTATATAAATCTATATATATTAAGTAAAAAATATTCCTTTATAATAAAACTCAGAGTAAGATATCAAACCAAAAGAGACAGCAGTTCGAAATCAACCAAGTGAAATCAGCGAATTGATGATGTCATTATTGCAATTCTGTAAGTTCTGATTTGTTCAGTTCTTTGTCATTTCTTTCTAGTGTTTAACATCCCACAAAGTAGCAGCATAAGTCTTATGGGATTTTATTTTTTTATTTATTATTTATTTTATTTTTAATCTAAGCCATCTCATCCCATCTTCACTTTCATGGTTAACTCAATGGCGTGTCACAGCTAAGTAACGTGACTTCTTTGAAACCTGATATTGCTTATGATAAGAAGGCTTAATCCTATCTGCATTGCTCTGGATGCAAATTGATTGTTTTCTTATGGTTTGCCTGTTTTATGGAATGAAACACCAAGTTCCAGAAGGGGAAAAAAAAAAAAAAACCTTCCACCTTCGTATAAGGCCAGCTAACTCAATATGAGTTAAAAGCCTTGATAAAGGTTCTTCACGCCCTAGTGGGATTCGAACCTAGGTTTTTCCATCTAAAAGACATCCTCTATACTATCTGAAATCTTTCCAAAAAAAAAAAAATATATATATTAAATAACACGAATTATGAATTAAATAACATAGAATCATAATAGTTCCTTGATGTACAAAGTACAAGAAAGCCTTGTACACTTTACACTGTACACTTCCCTTGTTATTCTATTTTTTTCATTATATACTTTTCTCGTTATTCTAAGTTACATTTACTTATCTTTTATGAAATACTGTGAATCATAAATATAGTAAAGGAAACAAATGATGTATACCCTGTTGAACACGTGTAAAGATCATAAAATATGAAAATACTTTCACATTAAGAAAATGAATAGCAGAAAGATTCCATTAGTACTTCTTCTCGAACAATTATTCAGACAACACACTTGACAACAGTTCCAGTCGCTGATTTCTCCCTTTTATTTCGATTTTCCCACTGAGAGTTTAAATACGTTAACCTTTCCTCTCTGTGAGCACTTATTCACCGTCACCAACGTTCTGGGAGGGCTGGAAAAAAAAAAAAAAAAAAAAAAATCCCTATTCGTTTCCTTTTCCCCTTTACTCTCTTTCTGTGCGTCAAACTCGGTGACACTGGTGGGCAGTCTCGGCGAACACCGTCACGGTCTACCTTCACCGAGTGCCAGTAAAAGCGGACGATCACACCAGTACTCAATTTCCATTAGACAGGAAGCTTCCAAGTCGCCGGGACGTCCGTGTTAGTTAATACCTTTTGTTGATGTTGCATCGAGTCGTTAGCCTTTTTTTTTTTTGAAGAGAAATAGATGGGAAATAAACTTGCACAAATCCTATGATGTTCGACGAAAGAATGCAGAGGTTTGTTGTTAAATATTTCATGATAAACTTCAGATCAGTTCTTATAACTTTCTATTTTTATAACTGTTCAGGAACGCATTCAGTAATATTGGAAAGAGATATAGAATACATTTTCAGCTTGTTTCGCCATACCTAATTTAGTCTATGACAATATTTGGATGTTGACTATCATGTTTCAGTCTTTGAATTCCACGTGTTGATCCGGCATCAACACTGGATATTTCAACATCTTTGTTTCGATCGCTGATTTTCTATTTTCTTGTTCTGTTGAATTGTGAGATCCACGAAAGTGTAAAAAGAATCATATGTTCTTCTGTCATTGGTCTTGATATATCTAATATTACTACACACACACACACACACACACACACACACACACACACACACACACACACACACACACACACACACACACACGTCTTGTTACAATCACAAGTTGTCGAATTTTTTTATTTTTCTATTATTATTATTATAATACTACCGCATGACACAATAGTAGGAACTTAATAAATTAATAAACTTATTAATAGAGTAAATTTTATTAATATTATGTCTAAGTTGAACAGCGAAGAATCAAAGCTTGCTTAGAGCGATGGCGACATATTAGATTTACATCGCAGTTGCATTTATATTGGATTTACAGTGATGCTGCATCACGGTAGTATCTCAGTACTGACTCATCCATTGACCTGGGTAAAGCCATAATGGCTGGGTAACGCTCCTCTTCAATATTTTTCCCCAAAAAAAATATATTGAAGAGAAACGGTAGTTATGGCAACTAACTGAAAGATAAGAGGAAAGTATTAAGGAGTGGCCAAGATGTTTGAGGGAAAGGCTATTGTTACTGTTGTAGTGAATTACGACCATAGTAATTAGCTGTATGAGGCCAGTGTATTATGTCTGTTCATTCATAAGTCATATTTAGTTTGTTAATTATAAGTCAATATAACTAAGTCAGACTTGCTAACTCATCTTCAGATGAAAAAAAAAAACCTTGTAAGGGTCACGTACCAGGCAGGATTGGAACCCAGATCTTTTTCAGTCAAGGGTCAGCATCGATATCGACTGAGCCATGGAGTCTGAGTGAAGGATAAAAAATCATGTCAATAAAGGCTAACTTGATGGACTCAATAAAAAATATACGCTATAAACGTACGAAGTTTAAATAAGTACACGTGATTTCAATTAATAACAGGCGACCTTACACTTAGGACAACTAGGCTGAATGGTGAGGTTTTTTGAAGAAGGTATGGTATTTTGATCGATCGATTTTGACTAGTAAATGACAGAAATTAAAAGATTGTCAGAAGAGACCTACCAAGGAGGAGGAGAAGTAACACTGTTCATAAGAAAGAACGAAAGTTATGAAACGAATGACTAATTAAATTTATAATCTTTAGGTGGGAGAATTCGAGACATTGTGGTGCTTGATAACCAAGAAATTAGTTAAATATGTGTTTGTTATCATAGTGTCGAATTACGTATTGACTTTATGGAATATGGGGTTTTTTTCACCCGGAAACTCGGGTGTTTCATCCACAGAACAGGCAAACTGGCCCCGTGAACACACATGGATTACAGTTATGAATATGCTCCAGCCATATGCGCGTCCCGAGTCCGGATAAAATTAGGGGAGGGTAAAGCATTGGTGAATTACCCTTAAAAATCTCACCAGGAACACTTTGCGGGCAATGCCTACAAAGTCACCTACGGTCGGAAACGACAATTCATATTTTTAATATAAATTTATTTATTTATTTAATATAAATTAATTTATAATATATTTATAATTTATATATATATATATATATATATATATATATTTGTTAATTATAAGTCAGTATAACTGAGTCAGAGCTGCTAACTCATCTTCAGATGAAAAAACCTTGTAAGGTTCACAATACCAGACGGGATCAGAACCCCGATCGGCCTTTTAATTTTAATCTCCGTTTTTCTGTCCCTTTTTTTTTTTTTTTTTATCAATTAATTTTGACAAATCTGCGAAATTTTTATGACGAGATTACGAAAAAAAACGTTCATTATAACGGTTATGATTTATTTCAATCTGAATTTATTTGAAGCTTTTGATAATGCTTCTCATATGAATTTTCTGAAGAAAGTCATCGCTAAATATTGACAGTTTAGTTGAGAAGAAATTTTCAGAGACAACAATGTGAATCAGCGTTTAGAATGGATATATCAGAGAATCAATATATAAATATATATTCAGTAATAATTTAGACTTAAAGGATTAAGAGTTCTCTCTCTCTCTCTCTCTCTCTCTCTCTCTCTCTGTTGATGACACGAAACTAAGTACAGAAGCAAACTATCGGGGAGACTTAAGTGCTCTTCATGACAATATTATAAGTTGGAACAAAAATGGACAGGGAAACGGAGATTAAAAGTTACAAGGGGTGAGAAGGGTAAGCATATGTGATTTGGTAAGAATGTACTTTTAGATGGATAATAATCAAATGGAATCAAATCGAAAGGTTTTGTAAAGAGTTACCGAATATAAGAATATGAATATTTGGATCGAGAACGAATTGTTAATTAGCAATTATTTCGCAAGATGTAAAGCTTCGAAAATTGGTTGCTGGTTTAATTAAAACTTGAATTATTACAGGAAAGAAATCCTTACATTAGTCACTTGCCATTGAATACCGAATTAAGGCTCTCTTCTTTTTTTAAGGATGCCAAGATAATTTGAAACTATTCAAAGACGATTCAATAATTGGTGGAGGGACTGTATCGTGGTAAATTCGAGTCTTCTTCTTATTCAACCCATCTGTCCTTTAGAACGGGTAGAGTATTCCTAATTAGGGGATACGGCGAATTAATGCAGCCGGAACGCCACTTCTCTACTGCGTCCCCTGAGTGCAACTATTTATGATTGTAGATCTGTTTGTTCACAGTGCCAGTTTGCCTGTTCTAAGAGACGATTCCAAGAGAAAACTTTCCAACTACGTATGAGGCCGGCTACTTCACAATTTGATTGAAAATTAAAAAAAAAAAAAAAAAAAACTAATAAAGTTTTCACGTCATAAATGGGATGCGAACATCAGTTCTTTCTAACCAAAGGGCTCATATATACCAACTGAGCAACGGAGATTCCATAAATTCACCCATTTATGGAAAGTACTAGTTACCTATAATTTGATGAATTAAATAGCAGAAGAAATGAAAGAGACTCAACGCAAGGTACTTCGCCGAATAGTTAACATAAATAGCCGGATTACTAGGGATCAAAATAAGTCAATAAAAAATTAGGACTAATATTAGAAGGAGCTAAGGATCTTTCTCAGACATAGCCAAGTTAGTCGGTCTTGGGCGTGGACTGCAGGGTTTTTCTCCCCAGTTTATCTGGAGTTTTCTCTCCCGCAGAGCAGGCAAATATAGGTAAGGTTAGGTTAGGTTAGGTTAGAACACAACGTTTCACAGACAATTACACATGGCTGAGCGTGGGGGTAACGACCCCACTCGTAGTGAGTTATGAAACCCAAAAATGGAAGGCCAAGGCTTTACATGTAGTGCCAAAGAAGAAGAAGATTAGAAGTTTATTTTTTATACCTTTGGAGTATGTAATTAAATGACCTTCAGCCAAGGGGCATGGATGCAGATCATTTAATCAGTTAAAAATTAATTAGGTAAATAGTATGGACGGAGGAAAAGTTTAATAATGTCAGTCGTATGGATGATGAATATGCAGACACTAATATAGTGTTAACAGTCTTGATAGATTGCTATAATTATAATTGCCAATGTAAGGACTAAGGAGGATTCATGGAAGTGATTAGCATACTGTTGATGTTTTTATAGTTAATATTAATTTCTGTTATTGATTACTGTGAATTTTAAATGGCAGTTAATATAGCAATCAGTGATTAAC
The DNA here is from genome assembly GCF_054136105.1 of Typopeltis vanoorti. Taxonomy (NCBI): domain Eukaryota; kingdom Metazoa; phylum Arthropoda; class Arachnida; order Uropygi; family Thelyphonidae; genus Typopeltis; species Typopeltis vanoorti. The sequence goes on from NC_143549.1 coordinate 89,984,803, forward strand.
GTGCAAATTACAATGTACAAGTTGCTATTATAAATTGTTATTATTGTTCACTTTCATGACAGTTTATTCGATTTTTATGAAAGATGAACGTGCAACTTGCAATGTTGAACATGTTGGACAATAATAATAAATTATAATAGCAACCTGTCAATGTTCACAATGTGTTTGCAAAAACATTGCTGATTTATTTATTTATTTATTTTAAAAAAAAATTTCATTAAGATTTGTCTTTGGGGTTATCCGAACTCAAGCTGCAGTTTTTTTGGATTCAAATGATTTCTAATTTCAATTTTCGTATTTCGTTTGAATGCTTAAACCGCAGTCGATATAATATTATTAATTTTATAAATTTCTTTTAAAAAAAATAATCAGTTTGTGTTATATGTACTAGTTATGTTTTAACGTATTGGCTGGCTGCATTAAAACAATTTTACCAAACTTATTTTGTGTAATAATCCGAATAATGTAGAGGTTTCAATTCTCATGTTTGCTGCGCAAGCTCATTAATTGAGAAAGAAGTAATATTTATTTGTTAATAAATGCATGCATTTATAAGCATTCCATTTAGGCTTTTATTTTTGTAGACAGAAGACGTTTTAAGCTTGCGCGGCCATAATTGAGCTTTGCGTTGTGTATCGAAGGCTTACTCGTCTAATCAAAGCTACTTTGGCTTGCTCGGTTGACGGAGCTCCCAGGTCCTCGTAGCAGCAGCAGTGTGATTTCATGATCGCGCATAGCCATTTCACGTCGTCTCACTCTGTTGCTTAAACACAGGCCATACGCAGTCAACGTAGCTCTAGCCAGTGAGCTTCAGCCAGCCTTTACAAGTCTGCGTGTTGCTTGGGAAAATTAAGTTACAACCAACTTTTTATGACGATGTTATTGACCAGTTCATAAAGAAGAACCGTAGGGTAGAATTTGTATTCAAGTAGCTAAATTGAAAAAGATAGAATATCATTTGTAAAATAAATGTTGTATTTGTATGTTTAAATGTACGTAAATTTCTAAATACAGTATATAGTTTTAAATGGTCAGTAATTCATTATTCCGCTAATTAGACTTCAATCATACCTCTCATTCCCTGAATGATAACAAGGGCAAACGTGAATTTCAAGAACCAGCATTCGTCCCTGATTTTTATCCTCCTGTAAACACTATTGTTTATTAAGAAATTTCAACAATCCATTTGAATGACAAAATACAAGCTAGAGTACAGTTTTTGTTTCTCAATAATTTAACTAATATGAAGAACAACATGCAGCGAATTAATCATCTGAAAAAGTAGTACCCAAAATAACTGTACTTAAGGTCCGGGAAGCATGAATCCATCTCTAATCTAAGTGAATAAATAACACTTACGACATTTAAAATTATCGCCGCAATGCAAAAAAAATAAATAAATAAAATAAAAAACGAATGTGGTTTCATTATCTCTGCTATCCTGAACTAATTAGAAATATTCATTGAATGGACAATGAAATGTCATAATCACATAACAGTTATCTGAAATTTAATATTATTTCCAATACCTCTAAAGAAATAATAAATCAAGGTCTAAAATTAGACGAAATACTTATGTGCTGTTCTCATTGTACCCACGTTTATCTCACTGTAGATACAACACACATTGCATAGTTGTAGGTGACTCTTTGTGAATGGGGACAGGATTTTCGTATTTACAAATGTCTACCCTAACAAACAACGCGATCCTAAGCGTTTAATGATTGATTAGTAACGAAGAACGAGTAGACAACTTCCTGGAAAGTTGGACGCTAGGTTAATAAAGGTAAGTGTGCGTGGATGCATAATTATAATTACCTGTGCTATAATCGATCGCTGTATTTAGGACTGGGGCATCAATGTTTAGTTTAGCTTCAGGTTACCTTGCTGCTTTTAATAGTCTAAAAATAGAATCGCTCTTGCATAAAACAGCATCTTGTCCTCACAGAACAGTAGATATATATTTGTTTCTCTAATGTAATTAAGCGGACATAAAAATAAATAAATAAATTGTGAAGCATGAGGTGACGGGAATGGGTATATCTGATAATTTGAATACGAAAACTGTTAAGTAGTTATTATACATTCCAACGTGCTGCTAAAGCAAAATGTTTGCATTGTTAATATAAGATAAACCCATGATTTTCTACTACCACGGAATTCTTTGCAAAGAAAAGCGTCCAGATAACCTAGCTAATGTCAGGCCGCACTTCATATCGGATAACCTAGCTCACTTTAATGTGTTTTTTAACTGAGGATTATTACAAATCATATACTATACATGATCATTAATTTTCTGTAGAACTATCTGTATAACTGATTAGGATATATTTTTTCATTCTTTTTATTTTTTATTTATTTTTTCTAAAACATTAAAACTAGCTGAAATCTCATTTGAGGTTTTAGCCAGTTCTAGTGGCTTCCAGCTAAATCCGGCTGAAAGTATCACTTTTCTTCATAATACAAAACGTCACTTCTCATTTCGAAAGATTTCTTTCTAGTAGAATTTCTATTTTCATTTTTATTTAAAATTATTTTACATTTTTAAGACAAACTTTAAAAAAAAAAAAAAAAACTTATTACTTGCAATGTACTTTAGATACAAATAATACTATAAACACGGAATGGCCAGTTTAATGGCAATCTCACTGATACTAAATCACGCATATTCATCCCCCCCTCCACACACAGAAATTGTCTCAGCCTGAACTAAAGTAGATATCTATTGCAATTAGCTGATTCCAGTTCAAGCAAAGTTACTCATTCTCCCAGAACCATTTCCGGGAGCCTTTTGACATTGAGCCTTATCCTGCTGGAAGAAACTATTAAAAGACGGACCATCAGTAAAGCATAAATCATAACCTGCTCTACAAACGAAGCACATTCACTCACAAGAGTACAATGACACTGCTGTTAAAATACACGCCCAAATTGAGGTACTAAAACTATTACTATTCAGTATGACGAATTCATTATCCACTAGATGCATTCAGTATGCATCTATTGGATAATGTTCAAATATGGACTATATCCGATTTTGTCAAAATGGAAAATTAGGATTTCTAAACTTTGCCTTGGGCTGCAGTCTAATTAAGTATTATTACACTTAACTAAGTTTGTTAGTTATATGCTGTTTAAAGAATTTTATGAGGATTTTATACATCTTGGAAACTTATACAAGAATCATTCGATGTCCATTTTGAGGATATGGGAAATCGTCATACTGAATAGTAATAGTTTTAGTACCTCAATTTGTGTGTGTGTGTGTGTGTGTGTGTGTATGTTTTAACAGCAGTCATGTACTCTAGTGAGTGAATGTGCTTCGTTTGTAGAGCAGGTTATGATTAGCTCGTTTTATAACTGGAGCTGCGGTAACAAAGGCTATGATAGCAACGTATTGTCTGTTAATTGAGGGTATTCTTCTAACCGGCTTGCCCGTTTTTCGGGAGGAATAATTCAGCTACCACCGTATGAGACCGAATAATTTACCTTCAGTTAGAAAAGCCCTTATAAAAGTTCTTCGTGTCTCCTAGACGAGATTCCAAGTAAAGCAATGTCGTTTCGTCTATAGAGTCTCGCATGTTTTTTTTTTTTAGATTTGCAATCATCACATTGAGGGTTATAAATTAGTTAATATGCCTTAACTAATTTAATGTTGTTTTCTAACGGTTTCTATAACTGTAACCAATCCTGCATTGATAATGCTGGTTGAAATCAATAGCATAATATTAGTCGGTCTTGTGGGCCGAGTGATTAGCGTATCTGTTCTCCAACCAGCAGGCCGCGGTTTGAATCCCGTCATGATTAGATATAAAATAATAATAAATGAAATACAAAAAAAAAAAAAGATATATAAAAATAATAAAAAAAAGGGAAAAACATTTTAGCCCATCCATGGTACGAATGGACTATAGGTTTCCAAAAACCTTTTCTTGAGTGGAAGCCACGCTAAAAAAAGAAGTAATTAAACGTTATTTATGTATATAACTCGTGTTATATTCCGTTAAAGAAACATTCATCATAAAACAAAATAATAATAATAAAACTTAAAAAAAATTTTGTGTAATTTTCAAAAAAAAAAAAAAAAATGTCGGAAGTTCCTGTTCTAGACAAGTGTTCGCATGAACAGCTAAGGTGCCAATTGTCATATCGCTTTCAAAGTCAGCTGCAGTATCACTGTTGGCCTATCAAAGCATTGACTTAACACACACGTCCTTGATGGCTGTTTACTGTTTTATGTAGACTAAAACAAACAAGTAACAGTACTGTTGACGAAGTGTAGATTGCAAGTATAAATTGAGGTGTGTGTGTCCAATAGATTGTCTATCATTTCCATAAACTAAAGAAGTCATTGATATTTTTAAACAGCCATATCTCTTTGATGGGATCTGTATTCACGAAAATATTTATAAGTTCCAAAGATCTAAAAGGAAATGCGACACAGTACAATTATGTAAAAGATAAGATGAGAATATTAAAGATTTCTAGACATTAATTTCGGAAATCCTTAACGTTTTCCTGATGATAGCAAATATGGCTCAAGTGGACAACTTATTTCACTAACTGTTACTATTCTTTTCAGGTGTCTCTATAAAAGATACATTTAAAAAGCTGAAGCAATAATATTCAAAAAAAGTCTTTCATTGTTCTGGAGTAATGATGACAATGTGACACGTGATATTACCTTCAGGTCAAGGAGGGTTATTGGATTAACATTTGAGGAACGCGTTGGTTGTGTATGTGGGAATGGTCTGCTCATAACATGGGCTCTGATCGTTCATGAAAGATGGTTTGTGCGCCCATCCTTCATCAGAGCCAATGTGTGTGTGTGTGGGGGGGGGGGGGAAGCGCCCCATTCTCCATTAGTATGATCCGATCCAGTACACTAGGCTTCATGCTAGCATCGTAGAATAACGATCGTTTTTCACGGCAGGGATGCAGAAACCTTATTGCGTTGCCTCCTCAGTAAGCCACTGAAACTGATCCATACAGAGAGGGCGTGCCAACTGAAGGGGGGGGGGGTGAAGAAATTACCAGCGAAGAGAGATGGAAGTTCTTATTGGAATTGCGTTTCTTTAAGATCTTAGAAAAAACTGAAGTTTAAATATTTTAAATTTTGAATACTCTCGCAACACTAATATGGGGAACCACTACGTGCTATAAAATGCTTTGAGGTGAGAGCTTATTTTATACATCAGCATATGAGGGGGAGAGTAAACAACTGCATTCAGCAATGAAATTGGATGAGACCAAGTACACAAATTTAAAAAAAATGTGTGACTTGAAAAAACATGTGTATTGTAGCTCTAAGGTTAATCGATTCTTAATGATGGTTTGGGCCCAAACAAGTCAGCTATATTTATCCATATTATCAACGTGTTAACTGCATAAGGATTATTATAATAATAATTATTATTATTTTAAACGTCCGCTGCATTTCCAACAATTTAGTGGTAGCATCTCTTCAGCATAAAGCATTTGGCAACTATTGACTGTACGGAATATATTGCAATGGAACTCAGAACGTAATAGAAAATTCTAGGAAGCATGGATGAGTCATGCTCAATGAGGAAATACCGCGTGTGGGCCAATCAACAAGTGCTGTTTAAATCATAATAATACTAACGGCTACTGAAAGAATGACAAGATAAACTTTAGGAAAAAAAATGAGTGTAAGTTCATAAACTAAGCGTAAAATCTACGCGAGTAATTGGTTAATGTAATCACTAATGCAAAAAAAAAAGATATTAGAAATAATTTGTGCAACTTTTAATTTAACGATCAAGAAGATCAAACGTTTAAGAGAAAAAAGAACATTATGAATAAATAAAATCAAAAAGAAAGACACTATAAATGCGCTGACAGTATAACATACAAGAATCCGACTCTTTGTAGCAAATACTTTATATTGGAAAAATTATATTTGCATTTATATTATGTAAAAATGCATGCTCATAGTTAAATTTCCTGTTCGGTCTGTTTATTTGCATTTGTTCTGAAGGCGAGCTTGAAATTTATAAAATATTTTAAGGGGAAACGTAGAGAGTATAATAGTTTGGGAACTTGTGCTCTAGTACATTAATACCGTAGATGAGTTCTTAATTATCTTAGTTGGATAATTAAGAACCCTGTTCTACAAACGAAACATGAAATACTTCAAACCACTTTCGGCTTCCAGTAAGTTGGGTAGTGGTCAGGGCAGGGAAAGTGTGATTCAAATCCAGTCGGATAAAAACGTTATCTATCATGGCCCAGCAATATGTGTGCTTTTTGTTGTTATACATAAAAAAAAGGAAAGGAAATGACCCCCCCCCCCCCTCAACAGATATACATACTCTGAATAGCAATGATAGAGCCGAAGCGTGACTGGGAATGATGAAAACTTATCTACCAGGTGACTGATTCTTTACTGGGGGAGGGGAAGAATTAATAAATGGATAATATGATATTCTTTTTTGTTTGTTTCTTTTTGTTTTCCCTCCTCACCCAGTACAACTCGGTCACGAGTTGTTTCTTTGTTTTGATTATAATGTAGTTAGGCAGAGGGTTTAGTGTTTTGTTTTGTTGTTGTTTTTAATCTGTCCCCACATCTTTAAAATGATTTTAACAAATATTCTAAATTTGCTAAAGAGAAGGGTACTGTTTTAATTTTCTTCTTCCTTCGCTAATTTATATGCGCATTGAAATTACGCAGCCCAAATAGTCACATCTAAAGTTCAAATCCCAGATCAGCATTTCAGACCCAGATTATTTTAAAACTATTTATACCTAGTCATTAAATGAAACACTTTAATTTAGCTTTATGTCTGCACAGTTCCAAATAAAATAAATAAATAATAAAATCATAAAGCCATATCCTTAGATAATAAAATAATCATATCCTTAGATTCCATTTTCTATGATAGTACACAGAATATTAAAAAAAAAATCAAATAATATGTAATGATTTTATGTCATAAAAATAATAGAAATCACTTTATGTAATAACATCACATTTGCAATTCATAATTAGGAGTATACATCTCATGTTTTACGAACATTTAAACATTTCATTAGTATAATGAAAACAATAATAATAATAATAATAAATAAATAATTAAATAAATACGCAAGTATTTTTATGTAATGTTTATATAAATATATTTCAGTATTCGACTGTATAGTCTATATAATCTAAACCGTATAAGTTCAAACTTTGCATGCAATTTTTTGTTTTATTTCATCAAGCAATCTGTTCGCAACCTCCCTAAAGAATAATAAAAAAAAAGTTTTGACTTGACGTGGGAACTTCATCATGTACAGAAGCTGACGATTTTAATTATGCCAAAAAAAAAAAGAAAAAAAAGTCCCACGGATTTGCTCCCAAGCATATCAAATAACCGTATTTTTTTACCCGAATAACAGTACTTTAATAAGGTATAAAGAGTACAGAGGTCGCTTCTATTCACGTTTAATCAACTGCGAATGGCGCTATTATTGAATAAGGAGAGGCACCGAGATGCCAGAGTTTATTCGGTGAGCGGGCATTTCGACTGTTATCAAAACTGACTGAAGACGATGAGAAGAATCGATATCCGTGGTGTATCACCAACATTCCTCGTGGATTACGTCACATTTGTACATTCTCAGCTTAGCGTACTCACTTCTTTGGTTTCCGTGGTGTCGCGCGTCTAGACTATATCGACGTTATGCCTAGGCTTGCTTATTAGCGCCGAAGGTAGGGAAGGTTGTTTCGTACGTAATATTCCACACACGTTCTCATTTAGAATGCCGCCTCACGGTCTAGAGGGCGCGCATAACTATTGTTGGTTTGCATATTTTGCACTTTCACTCATACGTTTGCTACGTTTCCATCAAATGATTTTGTAAATGAAAGGAGATAATCAGCAACATTTATATAAATATTGATATTTATATTAAATATTACTAGACTTCTAAACGATTTAACTACAAGCTTCACTTTGTTTCATTACAGTATTAAGATACTGTATAAGTTTTCGAAACGTGTACATTGCAATAATTTTAATTAGAAAAAAATAATAAATATCTCTTGCATTCGGCCTGTATTTTTCTTGCTTTAGTAAAGAAACACTTTTCATTTTTTTTTTTCGCAATCTTATTTTCTTTTTTTTTGGTACCATATTAAACAGAACTTGTGACCAGCTTTTGACGCTACAGCAAAAATATGGTACGCTGACAAAAGATGCCGGAACGCCCAGTAATGACGTCATTTCTGTGTAGAGTACACAGAAATGACGTGTAAAATGAGTTTGTCCCTTACTTGCAATTATTCTTTCTGAAAGTCTTTGATATATATAAACTTAAGCAATAATTATGAAATGAGAAATACAGTACAGTATAATCCTTGATTATTCAGGCAGGGTGTGGGGAGGGGAATTATTTGAAAATTTGTCAATAATTTTATGTATTTAAAGACGCACGAAAACAGGAGAATCTTCACGAAAAATCCAAACTCACAACATACATACATGCATACGACATGCTGATTATTTCATTTAATAGAAATACCTAATAACCCATCACTAAGAATTCTTACTTGATGTTGAACTTTTTACAGGAATTTACACTTCTTTTTTTTTTTACTGCACGGAAATCATGATATTTTGTATTAATTGCCTTTTGCCTTTAATTTTTGCATTAATTTATTTATATAGTAACAATTTCAATAATTACATACTCACATTACCATATTTTGAAGTCATTCAATTTTTTTAAAAAAATATTTTCAAATTATTTTTAAGATTTTAAAACATGGCGACTTTATATTTTAAAAATTCTTTTATATTATATGTCTCAATGTCAACTAAGTGGAACAAGCATCTTGTTCAAGTATCAAGTAACATTTCCAACTGTTATACAACCAAAATAGTTACCACTTTAAAAACTGCAATGATCATAAAAGAGAGAGAGAGAGAGAAAAAAAAGCAAGTACCTTGCCTTTTTTAAAAAAAATCTCATTTTTAAATGAGTGATTCTCGTCCTAGAAATTGAAATTGCTTTTCATGGCACTAACTACAAAATATCATTATTTCCGTGCAGTAAAAAAAAAAAAAAAAAAAACGGTATTTCCCTACTCGGAAATTGATTTTCGGAGTAGGGAAATTCCATATTTTTTGATGACCAAGACAAGTTATTTTAAAAGCCCTATTCAAATGAAAATGCTGATTCATATATTTGTGGAGAACACACACACACACACACACACACACACACACACACACACACACACACACACACACACACACACACAAATACGAGAGAGAGAGAGAAGAGATATCATTATTAAATAGATAAATAAGTAGACCTGAATGGTGTGAATAAATAATAAAATTGGACATGTTTAAATAACTTTCACGGCTTACACATGTAACAAAATCATATAGAATTTTATTTTAAAAAAATTAAATAACCAAAGTACAGAAAACATTATTGGCATCGCATGCAACCTCACTATCAGTATTAGTCCGACCACATAATTAAATAAATACGCAAGTATTCTTATGTAATGTTTAAGCGAGAGCTCTCTTTGGCAGACTGCTAAGAAGAGTCAATTCATGTTGAAGGGGGAGAAAGAAATAAGACGATGAACGAAATTGGTCAACAACACGCGAAATGACGTGCTTTATAGGTAAAATTTTCCAACTGTTTTATACAAGCAAAATAGTTACCACTTTGAAAACTACAATGGGTCATAAAAGAGAAGTTAATTTTCCGACGTCTAATAATAAACAACTCATCCCACAATATGGATTGATTATCCTGTTATCGGAATGGATTCTCCTTCTGTTGACATGCGCAGAAGTGTCGAAGGGTTTCGTATCTGTGGGCGTGCTATACAAGCAGCAGGAGTCGCCTGAATGTCTCGCAGCAGCAGCAAGAAGTCAGGATATCCCTGATCTAAAGGTTTATTGATAAAACAAACAAACAAACAAAACAGTTTAAGTAAACATAAAAAGAGTAAATAAATAATAAAATTATAAGAAGTTGAATTGAAAATTTTCTAACAACTTTTTTTGTGAACATATATAAGCTAAAATGCTTATAAACATTTCAGAATAGTCAACGGAAAGGCCAGTCTTTAGAGTGATTTTTTTTTTTAACTTTGTCGACAGGAACGACACTGTACTTGGTGTTGTGACATGTTCTTCTGTCCAGGTCCACACTCTCCACAGGAATAACAAAGTAATGGTAAAATTTGTAGTCCAATCTAGAATGTTACACTTAGTGACATTTATCAGCAGACGACCTCCGTTTGCCATGCCGAACTTTTATTTGATGGTGCGAGCAGTTCAGTCATGAATGAACCGATGGAAGTATAGATACGGAACCGAATGTCACACTACGCTAGCTTGGTTGGCCACGTTTTTCAACAAAGAGGGGTGTGAATTCAAATTCAGCTGTGAACATGGATGTTGTCAATGTCTTTCGATGATAGATGATTTTCATATCTAAATGTGACCATCGATTTTCTTATCGGAGCCTTCAAATTGCTCTTTTGTGCTTTAGAGAAGTGTTCCAGGATTATTTAGCGTACCTACAAGACCATCGTGTTATGGATTTACAACCATTCATATGTGACATGTTAAAAAAAAGCATAAGTAGAAGATAGATTCTGAAAAGTTTGTACGCATTTGTTTACTTTAATGCTGTTTTTCTAAAGACTTTTTTTTCTGTTTTCAGTTCATTTTTGTCGCTTTTCCTATCTTACAGTGATTCACACTTTAAGAATAAAGCTTAAAAATTCAATTTATTGTGCAATTTTGTAACAACGAAGTTTAAAGTTACAAATAGATATTACCTCGTAATAATATATTCACGCGTATTTGATTTTGAGACCTTAAGAACGACATATACAATAAATAAAAATGCAAGGAACTAACCATTAACTATATTTTATATAATTCCTGAACTATTTTGTCATCTGCTTGAAAAGCCATTGCTAAAAGTACGTTTAATAATAATAACTACAAAAACTTACCTCCTACTCAAAAGGTAGTCAAGCCTTCTAGTTTCTCGCTAAGGCTGTTAGGAGTTACTTCTGCTTTCTTTGTTTTCACCTTTCCCATGTTCGGATGACATCATGGTGACATCAGCCAAAATAAGACAAACCTGTTGGTGGTGGTCTAAATAGCCTTCTACTATACCACGAACAGCTCACGCATGCCTCCTTTGATCTTTCACCTGAAGGACAGAAAAAATCCTTAATAGCTTAATAAGTCCTTTTGTCCAGATAGTGTCTCTCAAAATGTGCTAAAAATTTCTACTCTACAATTAATATCTCTCCTTTATCGCCTATGCAAGATGCTATATTCATCTGGTATTTACCTAAGCAGGCCTGATTGACCGAGTGGTTAGGGTATCAGCTGTCCATTCAAAGAGCTGCGGGTTCGAATCTCACCTAGGGCATGGATGTTTACGATTGTCTTCCCACCTTCATACATTAACGCATACAAATATATATACACTCTCCTAATATGGAGTGGGTCACCATGAAAGAAGTAGACCCAATCCTGCAATGGTAGATGCGTTCACTCAGCAGTGAGGAATATACAGGCTGAATATCATCATCATCTACCCAATAGCAATGAAGCAATTTATCAATAAAAAAGGAAATAAAAGTCATTGATTAAACTGTCGTTCAATTTTCCTCACCTCTGTACTCTCTCGAAAGTGATGGAGAAGGTCATCAACAAACCTACTTCTTCAATAACTGGAGATCTATAATTTAATTAGTGATCACCAATATGGATTCTGTCACTCTCTTTCCACAACAATTTTCTAGCCAACCTTATATACCTTTGAATATAAATCATGGGAAAGTTTCGAGAAGTTCATTTAGCCGCTCTTGATGTTTCTAAGACATTTGATCGAATCTGGAAGACTACAGGATTATCATCCTGTAGTCTTCCTCCTTCCCTTTGTAATAGGATTTGCATTTTCCTGTCCCAGGTGATGCAGTGCTCGTCAGAGTGGATGATTTCCTCTCACCAAATTATTTCTCTGCCAATGGTGGGATGTCATCGAACTTCCTGTACTTTCACCCACAGAATGCATGGCGAATGATGGACGGTGATGTGCCATTATGTGTCTGGAGCGAATTCCCCGTTCTAATTCATTCCAAAAATGTTCAATGGTCTGAACTCTGAGCCAGCCAGTCCAACACCTCAACGTTCTTTTGTGGAAACAAGTCTCGAACATGCAGTTCCATATGGCATGGAGCATTGTCATGCTGAAATATGCAAGCATCACTACCAAAGTACTTCCACAGCGTCGGAAGTTGTCCAGATAGTCATCAGACGTCATGATTTAGTATGTTCACCAATGGACTGAAATGGTCCCACCAATGGTTCATCCAACTGTAATATCCCTGTACCATTACCCAGCCTCCACCAAACTTATCACTTGGAATAATATGCAGTCCTGCCGGAAACGTTTCCGCTCTAATCTTCAGATCCAAACACGACCATTAGAGTGAAACAATGGATTCCTCGCTCCACACAATTCTTTTCCCATCTACGGTCTGGGAACGATGTGAAAGAGACCAGCCCAAACGTCGTTTGGTGTTGAGGGGGTGATCGTGGCTTATTCACAGCAGCTCTGTCTTGGTAACCTAAGACATGCAACTCGCTGCGGTTAGTTCTAGGGTATCCGGAGAGTTCATGGAAAAACAGTTTACCGAAAGACAATTCATCGAAGGCAATTCATCGAACAACAATTCATCGAAAAAGCAATTCACCGAATAAACAATTCATCGAAAATCAGTTTATCGAACAACAATTAATCGAAAAAGCAATTCATCGAAAGACAATTCCCCGAAAAAGCAATTCACCGATGAGCAGTTAATCGAAAAGACAATTCATCGAAACGCAATTGATCGAAAAACAACAATTCATCGAAAAATCACAATTCATCGAAAATACAGTTCACCGAAAAATGAATTACAAGGCGTGTGGGGTCGAAGATGTGTGTGCAATTTTTTTTTTTTTTTTGTTTGTTTTGGATTATTTTGAGAGGTATATATCTTTTTATTATCCTACTGTTTATAACTACTATTTATCCTACTTCGTTCGGAAAGCGATTTTTTGGCGGGGCATACTGGTTGCAGTGAATGATATCCACTGAGGCGGGTATAGTTGAGATGTTAAAAGAACATTTCATTAAGGGATTTCATCCTCGTGAAATTTTTTAGCTCATATTCTAACCGTTGATGAAACATGGCTTCGTCACTATGACCCAGAGAACAAACAACAGTCAATGGAGTGGAGACACAAAGGTTCTCCATGGCCAAAGAAGTTTCGAACCAAACAGTCAGCAGGGAAAGTTCTTGCCATTGTCTTTTAGGATATGGATGGTGTAATCCTTACCTTACCTCAAGAAAGGTGAAACTGTTACAGCAGCTCTGAAGGAATTGAAGGAGGTACTGAAGGAAAATCGGTTCGAGAAACTAAGCAGAGGCGTGTTGCTTTTGCAGGACAATGCACCTGCTTATGAAATCCAACAGACAATATACGACTTGGGATTTCAATATCTACCTCAAACACCATATTCACCAGGACTGGCCACAGGGCCAACCCTAGAAATTTTGTCGCCACGTGCAGTAGCATATTTTTCCGCCCCTTCCCCTTAAAAAAAACTGTTTTAATGACGTCTTAAAAGCCATGATATTAATCTAGGCTTCAACATCTCTGATCATAAATTCTAAATAGCAGCATTAACTAATAAAAATTCATACGTTAATGGAAAAGGATCATAAACTATATTTTTTACAGAGAGAGAGAGAGAGAGAGAGGGAGATTTCCTCTTAATGTGCAGTATAATAAAATGATTCGAAACGTGTTACTGTACTTCGGGATCTTTTAATTTTTAAAGGGGGGGGCACAAAAATTTTGCACTCAGGCGGCGCAAACCCACGGAAGGGTCCTGAAGATCAGTCACTAAGAGTTGTGTAGATTCTAGTTAATTGTTAAGAAAAGTTAATTGCTCTCCACATGTTTACTTGTGGCACCAAATAATGAATGAATGATTCCAGGAAAAAAAAAGTTTCTTTTCCAGGTATTAAAAAATACACAGCCTATATATTTACAAATGAATTGTAAGAATAAATTGCCGGTAGGCAGTGTCATTTCCTGATCATGTTATCAGGAAATGAAAGTTTATGTTAAGAAAGAAGATATATATATATATTCAAGATACCAAATAATTTTATATTAACTTGGTTTTAATCCTGTTTCCCAAGTAAGCAAACAGACAAGAAATTCAAGTTTGCGCCTGTAAGTAGTGCCAGTCAAGGCAACTCGTGGTAAAGGTGGATAAAGCTGTGGTCACTTTTCTTAGTATACTTTATTAGTATATTACTTTTTATTAGTTATTATTTAGTCATATATATTATATTATACACACAGACACACACATATATATATATATTATATATATTAGTTAGTTAGTTATTAGTATATTAGTTAGTTAGTTATTAGTATATTAGTATTATACACACTAAGAAAAGTGATCAGAACTTTATCCACCTTTACCAAGAGTTGCCTCGACTGGCACTACCAAGAGTTGTCTTGGACTTGCACTACTTGCAGGCGCAAACTTGACTTTCTTGTCCGTTTGCTTACTTGGGAAATAGGATTAAAACCAAGTTTATATAAAAAAATTATTTGGTATCTTGAATACATAATATGCCCAAGTTAAAAAACGTTATATATATATATATATATATATATATAGTTCTGTAGTACGCAAGTTTACATTACTGAAATACATGAATTTAATTAAGAAAGGAATATTAGCCACATTTTTTTACATAGAGAAAGCAAAGCATTCACTATGAAATTTCTTCACGTACCATGATGCACGGATGTCAAAAATAGACTGGAAGTATAAATGCTTGTAATCTTTTTTTTTTTTTTTTACTAAATTTAAAAAATTAAAATAAACATTGATATTTCTTAGGCAACCAAAACGAAACGAGAGAGAGGGTTCGCTATGAAATAGTAAATTGACGGAAAGAAGAATAAACATCAATATCGCCCTACCTAAGTAAACTCAAAGAGACCACACATAAAAATCAGAATTACATTAGTTGGGATGTCTTTCTAAATATAAGAAATGAATTCATTTACGGCGCCATACCATTTTTGCAGAAAATGTTGTGATATTTTCAGCTATTTTGCCTAGTTAAAGTTATGTTTGCAGCTTAGCATCATTCTACATGTCTAGAAAGAGTGATATCTAATGTTAAGGGAAAAAACAATAAATTGATAATTTCGACTGACTGCAAGGAGCCCTAAACTATCGCGAGAAAGTGCAGTTTCTGTGGACATCTGACCTACGGTTCAAATCTTTGAACGATAATTGTTTCAGATGTCGAATAAACTGTAGATTACTAAGTGTGTGTGTGTGGTGTTTTCGTTTTCTTCCCAACAGTAACCCTACCAGGAGGTTATTTATTGTTTATCGTAGGGCAATCTACATAAAGTTATAAAAGTACATTTACAAAAATGGGTACAGATATGTAAAAAGTAAAATAAAAAAAAAGTGTAAATGATAAATAATTACAGTAAAACAGGCAGTTACACGTTTGACGGACAAAGCACTTATAAGTTAAGATTATGTTCTCTGATCCAGTCTATAGAAGGCGGTGTCACCTCTAGGAAGTCGCTCCTTTGACTCGTATATGTGCGAAGACTGCACTCAATGCAAATATGATGGATTGATTGGTTCGGGTGTCCACGGTCCCACTCCGGTGAGGGAATTTTCCTCCACTTGTACAGAAAGCTTGCACATCTTCTATTGCGTACGAATCCTGTTCAGTGTTATCCATGTCTTTCCAATTCCACACCCGGGATATAGGGGCACGCCGGCCATATGTGCAATGTGTGCGATGCACACAGGCGCCAGGATAGTAAAGGCGCCAAAGAGGAGGAAATATTTTTTTAAAAAAAACGTTTTTTTAAAGTGATTTTTTTATTGGAGGGGAGGATAGGGGCGCCAACTAAAGTTTTGCACACAGGCTCCAGACACTACTGCTCGCCCCTGCCGGGATGTTGAGGCAGCAACTATCAAACTAAATTTTGAGTTGGGCATTAGTATTTATGCTCCACACTCGTTTCCATTAATTTTTAGTATTTTAATTAATCATTCTCAGATGTTTATCTTCACCAAGAGGGGGGGGGGGCTTTCTTGATTTCAATCTGTTAAGCTATAGTTCTGATATGTCATTATGTATAGGCAATACAGTATTTCTGAGTACTTTGTCATATTCTGTGACAGAGCATCACTTCTTAGATTTGGTGGTATTATGTTGCTTAGCATTGTAAGCCAATAAATAGGAGTTGTTTTAATGGTTCCAGATTATAAGTCGCATGGTGCTGTTAAGCTGACCGTCAATTATCAATGGTATTATAGCCCCTGTATATATTGTTTTCAGCGCTCATCGGCCTAATCCCTCAATCTCAATTTTCCATCTCTTGTTACTCCTAGGTATTTTAGCTGACTGGCTACCTCGAGAACTTCGACCTTTGGAAAGACCGTTATGGGTTGTTTTGATTATTTGAGACAGATGTGAAGTATTTTAGTCCAGCGCTTCACAAACTGTGGGCGCGGCCCCCTTGGGAGCCGTTAGTTTTGTTGAGAAGTTTCAGATATAAGTTGTATTGTCAGTAATAAGACCTTGCTTACCACTATGCTACAATTTTTTATTAAGTTCATAATACGGAACTAAACAAATATCCAATTGTCTCGTAAATTTTCTGGAAAGCTCCATTGAGAGATCATTATCCATAAAATAGCTTTCTTGTCAAGTCTAATCCTATTGCTAATTTCTTTAACTGAATTCTTTAATCTCATCACAATCATAATCTTTGGCAGAACTTTCCCCGCCATTTGGTTCAACGTCATCTATTAATTGTACCAGTTCCTCCTCGTTTAACCCCCCCCCCCCTCAACCGGGCAGGACGTCTATAGACGTCCAGATAAATCTGGATACGATGAATGCTATCTGTTGAAGTTATAAGAAGTGCAATTCGGCCAGCATATCCATTAGAAGGTGTGATAAACCCTCCCGCTGAAGAGAACAGTTAATCGGATTATCTCACGCTCATAGCTGCATCTCAGTTGTCTATAACAAGGAATGCAGTTCCTCGTTCTATGCTGGGTAACTGAATCCTAGTTATATTGGATAAACTAAAAATATAGAAATTATTTTTATTTTCTCTTTTTATTGTACAAAGCCTGGACAAAATAAAGGTTCTTGCATAGTTTCTTCATTTAAATATCGCCTTACCTTGGAACACTAATTTCATTTTTATTTATTTTTATTTTTTTGCTAATTTTTTCTAATCGCTTACTCCACAAAACATTTTCTTTGTTCTCGAAAAAAATTAATTCACGATAATTATTTGAAATATTTGAATTATTTTTGAAAAAAAAAAACAGGCTGCGGAGGTTCAAGGTTATGTTATATTTTTGTTCAAATCATGTTTCGAAGAATACTTCACAGATTTCCTGAAGGACCTGCTTGAGCGACTCTGTTTTATAGAGAATAAAATGAAATTCTTTAATCATATCACTATTTTTTTCTTTATTTTCTTTATATTGTAATCCTCTTGGTTTCCCCTGTATAATTGGTCATTACAAAATGAAATGAAAGGTTATGATTTAAATTGATATGTATATATTTTCTGCTAGTTCAGATATACTAATTGTATCAGATGTGTTATAATGGCAAAAATAGTAAGAAAATAATCATTTACACTTTCCTTCCAAAACACAAAGAAAGGACATTGTAAATTCACCCAATGAAAAAGAAAATACTACATATTTTTCTTGTGTCATCTGCTTTTTTTTTCTTGTAGTACAAAGAAGAAATTGCTGCCCATAAGATGGTAGAATAAAAGAGGACAAAAATCTGTAGATTGATTACATTATAACTAATAGAGATATGTCAGAAAAAAATTATTTATGTAAGAGTTCTAACATCAGCAGATTTATATCTGCTGATGTTAGAACATCAGCAGATGTTATTACTCTTGTATAAATGTTATTACTCTTGTATAAATTCGAGTGAGAGAGTTAGGATGGTGAGTATCTTACCGCGGTATGACAGCGAAGTGTTTAGAAGGAGGGCCATAATTGCCAATGACTTTATGCGTGGGTTATGCATGGAGAGTGGTGTGGAATTTGTGGATGTGTGGAATGAGTTCGATGGGCGAAAGGACTTATATAAGATGGATGGGTTACATTTGAATGGAGTTGGTGTACGGAGACTTGAAAGAGTGTTGATGAATGATGTGGAAGTGGATGTACAGACTCAGGGAAACTAGATTTATTAAGAGGGGGGGAGTAGATATGCAGACTTTAGGGGGGGCAGTTAAGTGTATGAATGAGTATATTATGCCCGGGCGAGTACGACGGACAACAAATCAGAATGGGATAATTAGTATAAGGAATCAAAGTAGGGATGGGACAAATGGGCTTCTGCGATTCATGTACACTAATGCCAGGAGTATTAGGAACAAGAAGGAAGAGTTTTTGGCCATGGTTGGCACTTCCAGGCCACAGGTTGTCGGTATTAGTGAAACATGGCTGACAGAAGATGATAAAGCTAGTGGGATTGAATGCGATGGGTATAGCGTGTTCAGGAGTGACAGGGTGAATAAAAAGGGGGGAGGAGTGTTATTGATGATAGCTGATGAGCTTCAGCCAAGGAGTATAGAAGTTGAACTGCAGGATGGGGAAAAAAGCACATTTGAGGCTGTTTGGTGTGAGATACAATCTAGCAGAACAAAATATACAATTGGGTGCTGCTATAGACCAGGTGATGGAATAGATGGTGGGGATAGTATGCATAAGCAAATAGAAGAAATGAATGGAAAGAGGGTAATTATTATGGGTGATTTCAATTATGGTAATATTGACTGGAAAGAGGAGAGGGCACATGGGAGGAAGGAATTGGATTTTATGCAGTTATTAAGGGACAACTATCTACGGCAACATGTATTGGAAAATACCAGGGGGCAGAGAGTGCTGGACCTAGTAATTGCAACTGAGAATGTGGCTGTAACGAACATGACCTTGTTGCCACCAATTGGTGAGAGTGACCATAAGGTCATGACTTGGGAGGTGGCTAAAGGAGTCGAATTTACAATTAAGACAGGGTATATGTAGAATTATCAGGCTGGTAAGTATGACAAGCTTAGGTGTGTGCTTGGCTCAATGCCATGGCATGTAAAACTGCAAGGGCTGGATGTTGATAGTGCATGGGAGGTGGTCAAGAACTGTTTGCAGGAGGCAATGGTTGACTGTATACCAAGAGTCCGAATAATAAATCAGGTAGGGGTTAAATGGATAAATAACACTATTAAGCTTGAGCTGCAAAAAAAGAAACAATTGTGGAGGGAATTTAAGGAGAAGGGTGACCATCAGGTGCATGAACAGTACAAAGCTCAGGCCAGGATGGTAACAAGGGTGGTAAGAAAAGCAAAAGCAGATTACGAAAGGAAATTGGCCATGCAGGCTAAAGAGAATCCCAAACAGTTTTTTCAATATGTTGCAAGTAAAAGGAAAAATGCTCATGGTAGAATGATCTTAAAAAATGCTGAGGGTAGGGAAGTAACTGAATCAGTCGATGTTGTGGAATTACTGAGCGAGCACTTTGCAAGAGTATATCATCCAGGTGGTGGCCTTGCGGAAATGGAGGAACCAACAGCTTATACTGGAATTGTGATGAATGAGGTAGAGGTAACTAGTCTGTTACAAAACCTCAATGTCAATACATCTGTGGGATTGGATGGTATACCAGCTCGTGTCGTACGTGAAGCGGCAAAAGAATTGTCAGTGCCCTTGACCATTATGTTTAATTTGAGCCTCAGGACTGGGTCAGTCCCAAGGGGGTGGAAAGAGGGGAAAATAGTTCCACTGCACAAAGGTGGTTCCAAGGCTGCTGTTGAAAATTACCGGCCAATCAGCATAACAGCAATCATTATCAAGGTCTTAGAGAAAATAGTCAAGAGGAAAATACAGGATTGGATAGAAGAAAATGGGATACTGTATCGGGGACAGCATGGTTTTGTGAAGGGTAGGTCATGCCTCAGTAACTTGCTCACGTATTATAACACAGTGACGGCTGAACTGGATAAGGGTAATGGGTTTACAGTGATTCTGCTGGACCTTGCTAAGGCCTTTGACAGGATACCACATGGAATTCTAATCAGTAAATTGCAGCATATGGGAATGGACATAGGGTTGGTGAGATGGATAGGAGGGTGGTTGACGGAGAGATATCAGAGAGTGGTTTACTCAGGAGTAGAGTCCACAAGACGGCCTGTGACTAGTGGTGTACCACAAGGATCTGTTCTTGGACCACTGCTGTTTAATTTGTTCATAAATGATATAGGAAAGGATCTGAGAGGAACAGTTCATTTGTTTGCGGATGATGCAAAGTTGGGTAGGGCAATAGTGAATGCAGATGACGTCAAAATTTTGCAGGATGATTTGGATAGATTGGAGGTCTGGGCTAGGGAGAATGGATGTCAATTTAATGTGGCAAAATGTAAGGTTATGCATTTTGGGGTGAAAAGATGGGAGGCAGTTTACTGCATTGGTGGAACCGTGCTCCAGGAAATTGATGAGGCACGAGATTTAGGAGTGTTGGTGGATAAGGAATTGAAATTTAGGGGACACATTGCAAAAGTGGCCAAATCAGCTCATCAAATCACTTGGTTGATGAAGAATACGTTGACAAGCAGAGACAAGCAGGTTATTGTTCCTCTGTATCGAGCCTTGATAAGACCTCATCTCGACTACTGTGCTCAGATTTGGTCACCTAGGTTTCTTCTTGATGGGGAGGAGGTGGAGAGGATCCAGAGGCGAGTGACCAAGATGATAGCAGGTCTGTGGAATGAACCGTATGAGAACAGGTTGAGGATTTGTGGGTTGCAAAAATTGGTTGATAGGCGGAGGAGGGGAGATATGATTGAGACATTCAAATTACTGAAGGGTTTCTATAAAATTAATTCAGAAGATATTTTTGAGAACAGGGATGGTTGTGGGAGGACTAGGGGACATCCATGGAAACTGGGCAAAAGTGTGGTTAGTAAAGGTGTTAGAGCTGGGTTCTTTACTTTTAGAGTAGTGAATGAGTGGAATGCGCTCCCTGAGTCTGTGGTGGATGCTGTGACAGTGAATGAGTTTAAGGCGAGGTATGATAGATACTGTATGAATGTCGAATAGTTGTGATGAAAATGATTTGGGGCCTCCCTCGATGAGTCTAATGATTCCCTGGAGTTGCCCGTAATAATAATAATAATAATAATAATAATAATAATAATAATAATAAATACTTTTTCTTCCAGTTTAGATACATGGCATTGTTGAAGTAGCTAAACATTTGCTACTATTTACACTAAAATGAATGGACATGTTTCCCCAAGTGATTTACGTTTATAACAGTTGTCTTGCGAAATTTATAAAATAAATTCTCTGAAATATCTGCAGATTGAATAAGTCCATAACCCCCCCCCGCCCCACCAAAAAATAAGATTATGCATATGTTCCTTTTCTTTCAAAAACAATTTAAATCTTCTTTTTCAAGATAATTGAAAGAAATAATTTATAATTTTTCGATAATAAAAATGAAACTGATCATTACAAATTAAGAACTTATTTTAGGATAAATACTGTATCAGCCTTTGAAAGAAATGTCTATATTTATTTCTATGTTAGGATGTCTACTAATCAGCAATTGAAAACAAAACACGACATTCTTGATCTAATTCGCACTACAGCTTGAGGCACTTTAGTGTCCCTTCTGGCTAAGTGTCCTCTCTTTTCTTTCTCAATAGCACCCAGAGTAATCTAAGCCTTTACCCTTTTCCTCCAGCTAAGAGGATTACTATCAAATATTTCTAAGACGTAGATTACTTCAGAAATAGCAACCAGCATCAGAAGTAGAAGTAAAAATATTTAGATTATTTTAAGAAAAAGAAACAAAATTCTGAAATTTCTACTGAACTTTCTTTTGTGTGGTATGCATATAAGCAGTTTTACACGTTGAAAATATAGCATAGTGTTTCTAAAATTTCAAATAATTTCAGCAGACAGTAGAACAGCTGATTTAAGATGGCAAAGAAAGATTACAGAATTAGAATCTTCACGGTACAACAATATTATTCTCTTATTTCTTTTGTCAAAATGGTAAAATGGAGTAATAGATTATGAATACTCTCTGGAAACTTTTTCAAACCTGTAGAAATTAAGAGTGGTTATGTAATTGAATTGCAGGAGAAAATAAGGAGGGGGGGGCGTAAGCATTAGAAATTCTTCTAAATAAGCATAAATTTTGAATCATTCTCTATATGATATCCTTCATATTATATTTTCAACATATCTACGGTGGTTACGCACTGGATATTATCGTAATGTACATCCTACAAGAAAAAAAAAAATATATATATATATATATATATATAATATACTCTCATATAAATCCAGTATAAGTCTGCTTCCCTAAATAAACTGAATAAATGCTGTATTAAATTTGGTATGAAAATCAACAATAAAAAGACGAAATGTGAACTGCATCCTGAATGGAGAACTTACAGAAGAAGCATATTTCAGCTATTTAGGAACAATTTTTAGTAAAGTTGGCAAATTTAAAATTTTAAATATGGAAATAGACAACAGAATTAGCAAAGCTGGTATGGTAGGAAGGAAAAAGAACAAAGTTTCATGGAATTAGAGAAATTATTCAAAACACTAAAATTAGCTGTATACAAGAGTGTTCGAACCAGTTTTAAAAAATTATGGATCTGAAAGCTGGTTTAGAAAGAAAAAAAAACACTATCAAAGTCTAGAGACCGCAGATATTAGAGAGAAAGATTAGGAGCGTGAATAGAGGGCATGAATGGCAATATCATATTAAAAACAACGATATGAGGAAAGAACTCAACATTGCTAGCATTGAACAATTTGTTAATCTCAATACATTAGGTTTTTTTATTTTATTTATTTATTTTTTACTGTCAGCAGCTCTTATGTCTTATCAATAATAGAAGATATCTCAAAAATGCTAATATTTTGTTGTAAATCAACTTCTTATAACACACAGAAGTATTCATTTTTACTCAGGAATTGATAAATTTTTACTACTTCTGTTTTGTCCGAAGACTGCAATGAAAATGTCCATGTACCATTAAAGAAACTTTCACTTCAACAGATGCTATAATGCAGAAGCCAGAAAACAGGTGGCTTTGTTTAACACTGAATACAGTAAAAAGACATTTATGTATTGCGATGGCAAATAAGTTTGTTCAGTTTATGCGTTAGTAAAAGTTTACACCTTTACGAAATTTATCTTCCCTGCATTTACTTTTCATATCGGTATCAATGCAATATCATTTCAATTTTCTAGCGAATAACATTTTCAGCGAATTTTTTCTGCAATCAATAGTTCGCGAGATGAATTTTTCTGATTTTTCCTCGCGATGAATTGTTCGGTCACGAACATAGCCATATGTAAAAATCGGAAAAGTAATCATTTGGGAAAATAATTCTTTTACTTAATTATTTATACACGAATATAAATATACGCAAAAGAAGAAATCCATCGGAATCAAATCGGAACTGCGCGGTGGCCACAAGCAGTGGGATACGCGCAGTCGCCATAATGTGGAGTTGCTCCATCATGCTGGAAAATGAGGCCCTACACATTCTCAATCTGGGAAACACAAATTTCTCTAGCATATTTAGGTATGCCACTCTCATAGGCTTCTCCTCATGGAAAAAATGACTCAACAATGCGATCATGCACGATCGCATTGTTGAGCCATTTTTTCGAACCAACTCGAAAATTCCAAAACAGAAAAATCAACTTTAAGAAACATCTCATCTCTGGAAAATGGAAGACTACAAAAAAACCTGGCGTGAATGTATAAAAAAAAGTCCTCCATCCTAAACTTATTTTCTACAAAACTGCAGAAACCGAGAAGAGAAAATTCTACAGCTCATTTAATGAAACTGCTGAAAAGGACCTCAGCATCCTACGTTTATCAAGGATGTCAAGCGCCTTTATCAGGGCGTTTAACCTGAAGGTGAGTTAGCCTGTCTCATACGAAGATGGAAGGTTTTTCCTCTCTGAAATTTTTTCTTTGTTTTTTTTCTTGCCGAAAAACAAGCGAACCGAATAGGAAAAACACGCAGTGGTTTAAGGCCAGTTGCTTCTTCCTTAATTCAAAACAGCTCAACCCAATTCCAATTTCCTTTAGCACTGTGTTTTCTAACTGTGATCTGCCGACCACTGGCATCCTTCAAAAGTCGAATAAGACTTCCAACCGCTGCTCATCTAAATATAACACTAGATGAGTATGCTTCTAAAAGGTTTACAGGTTTGTTTTTTAAGACTCTTTATTCATCATTCCTTATTTTATTATTTTCCTTTCCTAGAGAATATTTTAACCTATTATTTTTTTTTTTTAACAAACTGCACCGATCACCTCCTCAAAACCCAGAAATATACCCACACATATACTCATTAGTATTCTTAGTCTATTCCTTCCCTTATTAACTGCAATTACTTGCTTTCGAGGTTATTCGGGAGATAAGGGCATATGACGCTTCTTGTCGTCCAGGAATAACAGAAACAGGAGTAAATAAGTGAAACATGCTTGAAAAATCTTCAGGAATGAATTTTTTCAAGTTTTCCAATATTTTTACTCTGAATTCCTGTATATTTTATTATTATATTGTGAAAAATATTTACATCAAAGAATCAATTTATTATTATTAGTAGTAGTAGTAGTAATATTAATGATTAATACTATTTTCCCTCATCCTCCTCAATATAATGATTGTTGGTATAGCAATGCTGCTTTACTAAGGAATAATTACAGAACGATATCGATTCTTATTGTTCTTCTTGTCCGACTTGCCTATTTCCAGCAGGAAAAGCCTAGTCATCTCAGTATTAGGCCTACTAACTTACGTTCAGTAAATTTATTTATTTATTGCATTTATTAATGAAAAAATTTTGTTTGGATTCCGTATTTGAAACTTTTACAAAAAAATGTCGAACCATTCCAGTTTTCAGTTCAGCTATATTCGGGGCGACAAAGAAAAATGTCGAAATTATGTATTACAATAACTCGCTGACTTAGCAGAAGTTTTCAGTACAAGAAGCTGAATGCACGGTTCAGTTTTAGTTCGTAATGGATCACTTTTATCATGACATTTCCGTAAAGAAGTTCCTAAATGATATTAGCAATTTCGCTCTGGCTGGATGAAATTTAATGAAATTTTTAATTTCAATCGACTAGACTTATTGTGACAAAATTTGGTAGAACGAATTTCTTAGCCTGTTCCTCCCCTTATTAACTGCAATTACATGTTTTCGAGGTTATTCGGGAGATAAGTGCATGTGGTACTCCTGTCTTCCCTACAGATAAAT
Source organism: Typopeltis vanoorti (assembly GCF_054136105.1). Classification (NCBI taxonomy): domain Eukaryota; kingdom Metazoa; phylum Arthropoda; class Arachnida; order Uropygi; family Thelyphonidae; genus Typopeltis; species Typopeltis vanoorti. The sequence continues at coordinate 90,010,268 of NC_143549.1, forward strand.
CGCTAACTGTACAATGAAGCAGGATGTACACTTACATTAAATGCTCTAAAATGCAAGAAAATAATTATTACGTTTCAATGACCCCTTCCATATGTTGTCTGTATCATGAATAACGTTCCGCATTGCTACTGAACATTTTCTAAACAATAGTTTGCAAGAAAAATGACTTTTCGATGAATTATGAAAGAATTCATCGAAAAATTTTCGGTGAATTGTTTTCTCGATGAATTGCATTTTCGACGAATTGTCGTTCGATGAATTGTCATTCGAGGAATTGGTCATTCGATGAATTGTATTTTCGACGAATTGTCGTTCGATGAATTGTCATTCGAGGAATTGGTCATTCGATGAATTGCTGTTCGATGAATTGCATTCGGTGAATTGTCTTTCGATTAACTGTTTTTCGATGAATTTGCCTGTAACCTAGTTCTAGTGCTGACAGATGTCCCTGCAGCATTTTCCAGGTTGACTGCGAGATTCGCCACTGATGACGTATGGGATGCTCGAACATTCCGAGAGAGCCTGTCATTCTAGGTCAGTGAGTGTCAGTTTCCTCACGGGCATTTTCCTACTGTGGTAGCACCATCAACTTTCCATCTACGATATCTGAATTTCGGTATACTGAGACGGGTAGCATTGTCACAGACAGAAAAAACCACTGATGTGACACTCAACTAGCATCCCATGTTGGAAGTTTGTCAATTAGCTGAACATGACATCTTGACATCGAGTATAGTGCAAAACATACAGCGCATCTCACCTTTTAATACCAGATTTACCAAAAATCCCTGAATATTTGCATTTGGTAGGATCAGAAATTTTGCATAGCATGTAAGGTATCCAAATACTTTTGTCAACATAGTGTATATACAAGGGTTGATAAATTACGCGAAACCCTAACCGCCATTCAAAATGTCCAAATAATTTAATAGCAGCTCCACAAAATGGTTAATATTGCTGTACAATGGTTAGCAAATTATTTATTTATGTTTTTTGTTTTATTTATTAAATAAAAAGATTCTATTTTGTTCATTCTGCAACTACTCGCACGGGCGAGTGTATTCATCGAGTCATATATATATATGATGATGTTCATCCTGTAAATCTCTACTGCTGATTGAAGGCTTCCCTTATATGTAAGAAGATTGGGTCTACTTCTCCCACGGTGACTCAGTTCATCTTGTAAAGTGAATGAATGAGACAATCACAAATATTCATCCCACAGTAGGATTCGAACCCGCGGCCTATTGGCTGGAGAGAGGATACAAAAATGTAGTGAAATGTCGCCATAGAAATGAAAATATTTATTTTCGTTAATCCTATAATCTACCACATTAATCCTAGTATACTAATATGACGTATTAGTATTGATTGAAATATAGATTAAAGTACTCTCGAAGGTGTGAAATATTATTCTGCAATACTCACGCAATCTGGATTATGAGCGTGCTACAAATGTAGAAGAAAATGATTGCGTGTTTTTCATTCTGTGCATGATCTGCAGTGACCTTTAAGATCTTCATGGAGAAAACACCTTGTGCAGAAGATTAATCTCACAGGAAAAACCTTGAACAGGTTATAAACATTTTAAAAGAATGCTTTTCTAAGAAAACGAGATAAAGTATCGATTCTGTGCATTATTTAGACCACAAAAAATGTGGTACGCGTATTATGAGTTCTCATTTTGAAACATGGAAAAAAACAAGGAAGTCAACAACAGATGTAGAAACGAGCAATTAAGAAGTAATTGGGATCTGAGATGGACCATTAATTAAAGTAAGAATAATAAAAGTACTATATTCAGGTAGAAATATTAGCGACGAATGCAGAATTGGTATTTTTCTCACACTGTAATAGTGTGAGAAAAATTTACCCGGCTTTGGAGAGAGAGAGAGAGAGAGAGCACATTAGTTAATTTTCCAAGATTCGTTAATTTGTTGTATATTCACTTCGTAACAAATGAACAATTAGCTTTTTAATGGTTACTTGTAGGTGCCACATCCTATTAACTACGCATCAAAAGCATTTCATGAGAAATTTTCTAAGAAAACGAACCTGTACCGAAGAAAATATAAAGAAAGGTAAATATTTATTACGATGTTAAGTTTTTTTTTTTTTTTTAAAGTATAGACAATGCACTTATCAAAATCGCCTAACACATTACAGGCTATACAATACAAAACAATACATATAATACAATTGCATCATTTATGAATATTATCTACACGGTTTAAATCTACTTGATCCGTCTTTTATATGCTTATAAGGGAAAAGAAAACAGCTATTGGCAGCAAGCTACTTATGGATCGCTCTCATCGATTTCTTAATTGATCACAAAAATGGCAATTGCTTAGCGCACTTTTTTTTTTTTTTTTCGTGACCCAAAAGGTTATATTCCGATCAAGTCCGTTCTGTACTGTGTAATACAGATGTGACTCCATCGGGAACGGCATTGTCATGACGTTGTGCTAGTACTCACCTGAAGTTCACTTCAAATCGCTTGTTTCCGCTTACCATACAACATCTTGTTCTGACGAATACTGATCAAGGTTGGTACTCTTTTTCCATCTTTGAGAATCTGGAAAACGTGTCAGCATCACTTTTCTTCTCTCGAGTATTGCCATCTCAGCTTTCTTGATGATATCGGATGTTGTGTATTTTTATTTAGACTGTTATTTGCTGTTCTGTTCATAGCAGTGGTCTAGGTTTCGTCACTGGCGATGAACTTCGGAAAGATGTCATCTTCCTCATGATTCCGGTTCGAAAAGATTGTTGTTCTGGACTGCGGGATGAAAAATCCTCCCACCTCTCTCTCTCTCTCTCTCTATGAGTCTGGCTAACTCACCTTCCATTGAGAAGTCCTGGTAAAGGTTCTTCGCATCCTGCAGGACTTCAAACCCAGGTTTATTCAATCAAAGGGCATCATTGATACTAACTTAACTACAAAGGCTCGTTGTAAAAGGTGGTTGTTGACTTTTAAATGGGTACCCCTTCTTACAAAAGAATTATGGACGTCTACTTTCGGTTGATGCCATATGTAGAATAGCGAGTAATCTGCAAATGGTTTGCATTTCACTGATGGTCATCTTTTTAGTTGAGAATAAGTGCTTTTCGAAAGTGACACTTGTTTGGACTATTTATCTGTGGCAAAACATTGTCATCATATTCTGCTGCAAATTTTTTGATGCATATCTTTCTGCACGGTAAGTTGCTTAGTGCATTGCTCCGATGCGAAGCAAAACAATGACGTCCAAGGCATCATTGTTTAAAGAATTAAACCAAACCGACTTCGAACAGTGCAATGTCTGCGAGATGTACGCATATAAAGGCAAATGGAAATTAATTTAAAAGTGATTGAGGAGGAGAACGGAACAGAGAATACGAGTGAAAATGTCTGTGACGGTGTAACGGCAGATAGGATTGAAACAGGGGTTAAAAGTCACACAATTGAGAGAGAGAGAGAGCAAAAGTGTTGATCGAAAGAATAGTAGTATGACGGATGTAAAGATTGTGTAAAGATGTAAAGAAAATAGTACTAAGAATAAAAGAGAAGGCGTGTATCACAAACAGACCCAGTAAACATTCTCTCCAGTTAGATTCTACAATAGTACGAGGCAACACTGAGATGAAATGTTATCTGGAGTCAAATGTCTAGTACAGGGTTTCTCAACTAGGGTTGAGAAACAGGATCTCTTGAGAACCCCATTGAAATAAAAATAAATGTATAAATAATATATAAAATATATAATATATATATTATATAATAACGAAGTTACCGAAGAGCTAAAATAAAGAATTATAGCGACTGCACAGAAAATTAAAAGATATAAAGCAAGAATAAACCAATATGTACAAAATATGCATTTTCGATGGAACCAACGTCAGTTCTCCAGAGAAATACAAATACAAACCATCATTCACAAGAAAAAGAAGAAACACTCAAATTATGGAAGTCAATCTGGGATAATCCTATTGAACACAATAAAGATGCCTCATGGATTAAGGAAATAGGATCGGAAATGAAAAAAAATGCAAAATGCCATTATCACTAAAGAAATGGTCAGTGCTCCAGCTAGAAAATTAAAAAACTGGAGTGCATCTGGAAAAGACGAACTACATGGATTTTGGCTAAAGCATCTAACCAGTCTACATGATTGAATGGCAGAACAATTTAATTATTTGTTGCAGTCAGGCTCAGTGGAAGACTGGATGATATCTGGGCGAACTCTTCTTTTCATGAAAGATAAGGATAAGGGTGCAGACCCAAGTAACTATCGTCCAATAACATGCCTACCAACTATGCTTAAGCTGTTCACCGCAATCATAGCAAATTCCATATACCAGTACTTACCAGATGATCAGATTTATCTGATTGAACAAAAAGGCAATTTTCAAAAATCTAGAGGAACAAAAGACCAGATCCTTATTAATAAAATGATTCTCAGAAATTCAAAAAGACGTAAAACTAACTTAAACATATCATGGATAGACTAAGAAAGCATTCGAATCCCTCCCACATTCCTGGATCCTAAAATCACTAAAAATATTTGGAATTAGCAAAAACACATGCTCTTTTCTGGCTACTGCTATGAAATCATGGGAAACCCACTTTAATAGTGAATAATGAATGATTCAGAGATATTGGCATTAAACGTTGGAATTTTCCAAGGTGATTCCTTGTCACCATTGCTCTTCAACATCTCTTTGATACCTTTGTCTATGATTTTGAAGAAAACAAAACTTGGATATGAAATTCCTAAACATAATATTAAAATTTCCCATCTGTTGTATATGGACGACTTGAAGTTATACGGAAAATCAGCCCAGCAAATAGACTCTTTATTGAACACAGTTCGTATTTTCAGTCAGGACTTTGGTTTAGATAAATGCGCAATTTTATCTATTAAACGAGAAAAAATTAATGACACTAGCAATTTTAATTTTGATCAAGAGAAATATATAAAAGCAATTTCATCTGACGAACACTGTAAATACCTAGGAATATTAGAAGCCAGTGATATTCTCCACTCGAAAGTTAAACAACAGGCAGCATCAGAATATATTAAAAAAGTTAGAAATATTCTGAAAACCAAACTAAATGGATTAAACACAATTAGAGCAATGAATTCTTGGGCTATACCGGTGATCCGATACACAGCTCGCATAATAGATTGGACAAACTGGACCGCAAAACTAGAAAAGTAATGACTATGCATCATGCATTACATCCACGAAGTGATGTTGACCGGATATACCTAACGAGGAGAATAGGTGGACAGGGTCTGCTGCAAGTGAGACAGACTGTGGAAGAAGAAGACATTAGTTTACATTAGCTCTGAGCCAATGCTTCAAACAATTACACAAGAGGGCCTTCTAAAAGCAACAGGAAACAAATCCGATTACAAAAAGGAACAACAAAATAACCGATATATGCGTTGGAAAAATAAACCCTTGCATGGCCAATTTCTTCGAGATACTGAGGACAAAATCGACGTGAACAAGACGTGGCAATGGCTACAATATGAATACATTAAAAAGAAACAGAAGGATTAAACACAATTAGAGCAATGAATTCTTTGAGCTATACCTGTAATCTGATACACAGCTGGCATAATAGACTGGACAAAAGAAGACCTGGAGCGCAAAACTAGAAAAGTAATGACTATGCATCATGCATTAATAGATTGAACACCATGAAGTGATGTTCAACTTCAACATCACGTGATGTTTGACGTGATGTTGAAGTGATGTTTGTAGTGCCTGTTCTTGAGCTACTATTCTAGAAGTTCAAGAACAGGCATTACAAACTAATGCAATGAAAACAAAAATTTTGAAAATCAATAATAACAGCAAATGCAGATTATGCGATCAGAAAGATGAGACTGTAGAAAATCTGATCAGTGCTTGCAGCAAGATAGCTTGAATACCGCCAAGATCAAGTGGCCAAAATAATTCATTGGCATGTATGCAAAATATATGGCTTTCCTACTTCTTATAACTGGTGGCAGCATAAAGTAGAGACTGTATTGGAAAACGAAACAGCAAAAATTCTCTGGGATTTTAGAATACAAACTGATCGGCATTTGGAACACAATAGGCCTGACATCACAATTATCGAAAATCGACAGGTTTGGATTATATATCGCAGTACCCGCTGATAACAACATTAACACAGAACTGGAAAAAATGACTAAATATCGAGATCTGGAAATCGAAGTTGGCCGACCGTGGCTAAAACCCATCAAAGTCATTCCAATAGTTATCGGTGCAACTTCAAAGAAGCTATCCAACTATTTACAGCAATTAAACATCAACGAAGTGACCAAACATGACCTACAAAAAACAACATTACTTGGAACAGTCCATATTTTATGACGCTACCTGACGGACTATTCTTAGATTCTTGGGTAGAATCTGAATTGTTCTGTATCACCAGTCAAATTTTTGTTTATGTGATATCTTGTTTTGACTGTGTATCAATAATAATAATAATAATAATAATAATAATAATAATAATAATAATAATAATAATAATAATAATATATCGTATAATATATAAATAAATAAAGATATAATTTTTATGCAGAGGTTCCCTGAGACCTGAAAATTATTTCAAGGGTTCCTCCGCGATAAAAAAAAAAAAAAAAGATTGAGAAAAGCTAGTCTAGATTCGTTGGTTTGTTAGTGGATCATAAAAGTAGTAACAACTGCTTTCATATTTCTTTCTCGTTCTTTACATGAAATCATATAAACAAAAGAATTTATCAGAATGAAATATTTTTGAACCAACTTAAAAAAAAAAAACGCCCCCCCCCCGCACACACACACAAAAACTACTTGCCTGCTGATAGCTCGACTAAGGAAAAGTGTGAAAAAAAAAAAAGCCCACAAAAATTCTTTTGGTTAATAATTGAACCGAACCTGTTAAGAGCTTTCGAGGGAAAACTTTCTTGCAGTTCGTTTAGCGCCTTTAGGAAACATTGCTTTAACATGCAGAAGTGATCCATTCTGTTTACAGTTCATATGTTTTATATACTGTATGTTAATAATGATTTGCATGTTTTCAAGTCCTCATACTTTTAGTATAGGAGGCTAAAACTTATACTATTCAGATTGTGTGTGTGTGTGTGTGTGTGTGTGTGTGTGTGTGTGTGTGTGTGTGTGTGTGTGTGTGTGTGTGTGTGTGTGTGTGTGTGTGTGTGTGTGTGTGTGTGTGTGCGCGCGCGTGCGTGCATGCGTGTGTGTGTGTGTGCGTGCGTGCGTGTGTGCGTGCGTGCGTGTGTGTGAGAGAGAGAGAGAGAGAGAGAGATCCCTGTTTTTCTCTTCACTACTTTAGTAAATAAAGTAATGCCATAATCTCAATATCCCATGTATATTATGAAATTTTGCTTTCACACCCGCAAATTATGGAATGCTCTTTGAGGCTAATTTGAATTTTAGATCCTTGATTCTACTAATATACGAATAAGCAAGAGTCACTTAAATGTTTTATATAACAGCACGAAAATGTGCTTTCCAATACTAGCGTTGTGCATCTATTCTCAAGTCTTGTCACGGAATTTAGTCTGTATAGAACGAGCATGAGTGCATAATTAATGCAGTACTAGTTAACCATGTACACTCAAGGAGTTTGAAGTGGATAGAGATAACGATTAAAAAATAATTTTAGAAAATTCTTGAGTCTTTAATGTGTTCATCTTCACGAAGATGTTAAACAATAAAATATTTGAGCAAATATAGTTTTCTTTTTCTATGTAAAAAAGAGGCTTGTATCACGAGATTTGCACAGTGATTTGGCTCTTCGCCAACATCGCTCTTCATGCACGGACAAACCTACCGACATAGAAACCAACATACGAATTAATGAATGGTTGAAGGCTGACATTGCCAACAAGAAGTAGGTTTATCACCACGAGTCATTGAACAATTTTTATTTTTTAAGGATATTAAAATTTGTTAAGTATTAAACTACTGAACGCTCTTCTTTTGTAAATGATGCATAGCCTTCAGTGGTTTACCAGATATAACAGTCTAGCACTAAAACGTTATGACAAATTTCGGATCAGCAAATTCATTTTCAAAGTCGTGTATTATTTCTCAGGTCTTTCTTTAATGCAAATCGACCCACGAAAGGTTGAAAACTTATTGTCCATTAGTAATTGAGCTAATGTCGAAGACATTCTTGGTTTAAAAAAAAATAAAATAAAAATAAATAAGTAAATCACTAGAAAACAAAACAAGAGAAAAGAGAAAACCCCGTCTAAATCACTAAAAACAAAAAACAAAAAAAAAAACGCATAAAATCAATAGAAAACAAACAAAAAAAATGGAAAACAAAAAACAAAAAAAAAAACCGCCTAAAATCACTATAAAACAAATTAAAAAAAAAACCGTCTAAAATCACTAGGGAAAAAACGCCCAAATCATTATAGAAAGAAAAAAATAAATAAATTGGTCATTTCTCAAATTTAATCTACATTTTTATATTTGCAATTAATTCATCGTCTGCTGATATGGCATCCACTGCATAAAAACATTAAATAGCACCTAACTATACTATGATTAGTACTGCTACTCAAATTTGTCGTCTGCTATTTATGCATTTTCTGCATAAAGAAAGCTTAATAAAAACATTAAATGGCATCTCCTACACTGTGATTATTATTATTATTATTATTATTATTATTATTATTATTATTATTATTATTATTATTATTATTATTATTATTATTATTATTATTATTATTCTACCTCATCGTCCCACGATTTGAAGTGGAAACACTTCTTTCAACACTAATAAAATCGACAAAGCTTAACTTACATTTATTGCATATCAAAGCATAATTTCGGATCTTATTGAGTGGATTATATAAATAAGTTGTCGAAGTACGTCTTTGTTAAGATCAAACTAAGGAAGTTTTCGTGCTGGCATTAAGGCGGAAGTTCATGTCAGTGACATGAGAATGTCATGCAAGCTCCTGATATCTCTCTCAATCTCTCTCTACTTACCTTTTAAAGAATGTAATGAATTGGCTGTGCGGACATTGAAGAAACCCATAAAGTTAAAGCTCAAAATTGGATTTCGTGCAATGTCGGTAATGCTAATATTTAATTTTACTGAGTAGGTGGCTTATCACAAATGACAGAATTACAAAAGCGCGTTATGTGATACGTTATCATATAACATATGTAAACCAGCGCTTAAATCGTAACATACGCGTGGATAATGGAAGAAGATTTTATATTTATAAATCACAGGGATTTATAAATCACATTTTCATATTTGGAAAAAAAAAAAAAAACACTATAACTCAGCTTATTTTAGTATACGCAACAAAAGTATAATATATTCATAAATGTGTAATTTATAATTGAAAAGAAGTTGAAGGCATATACAATTCATCACTGAAGTATTATTATTATTATTACAGTCTTCAATCAGTTAACTAATATCCATCAAGGAAATTAACTGCATTCACTCTAAATTACCGGATTCATCGGATTCGAACTCAGCCTTTCCACCTAAAAGGGGATCGACGATACTGATTGATCTATGGAGGCTCCTGCCTGTGTAAAGAGTGTATAAGAATATTATAATTTTCTTCCTCCTAAAGTGACGCTTCTTGTTAATTACACTAACAGTCTTCTGGGCTGTACTGGTTTGCTTACCAATATGACTCCAAAACTTAAATTTCTTATCCGTCATACTAAAGTTCGCATATTCAGTAACTCTTTCCAAATCGTTCACATTATTATATCACCCAATCCCGCTTTATTACCAGATCGAATATTTTACATTTCTTCACACTGAACTATAATTTCCACCTGCCTGTCCACTTATTCCAGTTTTTACAATCATTATGAAGGCACTTTGGTCATTTGGACAGTTTTACGCCATTTACAAAGAAAGAAATTTTTACTCTTAATTGCATCAACTTACATTATTGATAAATCTGTAGAATTAACATATCAGACATGATGAGTAATAATGGTTACAAAAATTCATGAGGACTCTGCTTGCTTTTGAACACTACTTCTGTCACCTACCTGTCAATCAATTATTTATCCTTTTTTACTAACTGAAATCTAAATAAATCACATTATAGAATCCATCCATCCATCTAGTATTTCGTAACCTCTTCATAAAAAATGTTAACAACAACTTTGTCAACGTAGACAAAGCTGTTGTTAACATATTCAGTAACTCTTTCGAAGTCATGCTGTTCAATGTGTGAAACTGTGGGAAGTAATGAAAATAATGGGTTTTCCTCAACACAGAATCCAAGGTAAGAACAGGTGTTGGATTAACTGATTGGCTTGAGGTATAGTATATGCTGAAGCTGTTTAGTATATGCTGAGGACATCAGAGACTTGTCTTTATATGCTGAGGACATCAGGAGTCAGAGACTTATCTAAAATCTAGAAGGATGGAGATATCTCCATGGGAACAAAGTTGAAGATTTTAGATGTAGTTGTTTTTCCAACAGCGACTTGTGGATGTGAGACTTGGAACCTAAAGAAGTCAGATAACAAAAGGATAGTTGCTTTTGAGATGTGGTATTACAGGAAGCTGTTGGGGATATCATATACTGGCAATAAATTAAAAATTTATTGCCAATTTTTATTGCCAAAACAAAACCTTTCATAATCCAAGAACAATCAATCACATCAACTTTAAAAAATAAAATAACTAAATGACGTGTTTTGTTTTGAATGACCAAATATAAAATAAATTAGAAATGGGGGAAAAAAATGAGGATACAAATCTAGTAGACAAAAACATGATTGCATCAGACAGTCAACTTTCATCTGGTGCCGTTGACATCCTATTATATGACCGATATCTTTCACTATTTTTATGAACCTCGGAGAAGCCTGATTCATTTTCTAGTAACAGAGTCTAGTGATCGATGAGGAAGATGAATACAAATCAGTCGAAAAGAGAATATGTATAGAAGTTGCAGAGCGACTGATATAATCTGAGTTCGTAACATCCAAAGATCTGAGAGAAGGATGTGGGATGTCACTGACCCGTTTATGATCTATCTTGATTCAGTTCTTGCACGTAATGCTTCATTTTTTGGGAAATGAAATTGGAAACAGGGATGATACTGATTTTAAGATGGGAAAATTCGCTGATGTCTACAGCATGAGCGGCCTAAAAGTTAATTTTACAAAGGCAAAATATTTGGTGGTTGGTGGATAAGGCATAGACTTAGATCTCCTTGTTGGTAAAGTCAAAGCAGTAGATCATTTCAGAAACTTAGGATCTAATGTTCATAAGTCGAGAACATGTGAGAAAGATTTAGACGATCTTGTCAACAAAGCCCGTGATGTTTTTAAGCAATTGAATGGTGTGCTGTGGAGTCGAGACATTCGACAAGAAACCTAAAAGATGATACTTCAAATGATAATAAAGAGTGTTCTGATGCATGACTGAGAAGAATGGACTTTGAAGATTAAATTTGCGAGAAAATGTAATGGACAGCTTGGACGGTCGATCTTTACAGAGCTATGGGCATGATAAACGGATGCCACAGGAGACGGCCAAGTGAGTGATGAATTGGTCATCACCAGGAAGACGGAAGAGGGTACGGCCTCGACTTACATGAAGAGTTAAGAGAGTTGTGGAGGCGATGCATGCAGAGGATTGCAAGAGGAGTGCATGACCGTTTACAATAGAGAGGGGGGGATTACAAGGCAACCACTGAGTAGTGCAAAGGCCTTTAAATATGTGTAACTTTCACGGTGGACAGTATCTGAATCACGTCATAATATGACGCGTAGTCATTTACAAGATTGTCTCTTACTTCATTTGAATTGTTTAGCATAAAAGGACGATGCTCTGTGATTGAAAGATCTGGATCCAATTCTCGTCGCAGTAAACGCTTAAAACCCTTCATAAGAACTTTTTTTAAACTGAAGATAAGTTGGCCATTCTCATCATATGGAGAAAAAGGGCTTCTTCTATCCCAGAAACTTAGGTTTTCCATTCTTCCTACAAACAAACGGTTCAGAATTTTCCTACACGCGTTGACCAATTACATGGGTATAAAGCTGCTAACCTTTTCTGTCAAACCACATCCGGTAAGCCAAGGATGTTTGGACGATAATCCTCATTGGTGTGTAAAGGACGGATGAGATAGGATGTGGATCAATCTCCTTGAAGGATTAGTCCCTGTTCTGGTTGACTGATAGTTCTAATGGTGACGATTCTTCCGCTGACTGCCAGAAGTTGCTCAGAACGTTGATGGTGATGGATGTTATACTATTTACACCCAGCACCATCTACCTTCCATGCAACCTCTGGCAGCCTCAAGAAAAACTTAGATTTCCAAAGAATTCCTTATTAATCCCGCAACAACAAAATTAGGGTGTCGAGATCTGTCTAAAGTGATGTACTGAGTTTTTATTTTATTTTATTTTTTTAAAAATCTATGTAAGTCATAGTACGTCATATAACGCCAATGAGGGAAAATATTTATTGGGAAGATGCGCTTGTTTTTACTATATATGCAACTGAGATATTTTAGGATTCTTTGGAATTTAATTTCATGGATAAACAGAACTGTCTTTAATTCGTTATTGGCAATGCGCTTTAGCTGGAATTGGAACCTAGTTCTAATCCCGAATGAAAGTCAAGAATCTTTATAAAGGACTTTTCAACAACTATAGAACAGTTAGAAGATCTTATAACGAAGGTGACAGCGTTTTCCCCTCCTGGGAATTCGGGTGTTTAATCCCGCAAAACAAACCAGTCAAAAGAACACACTTGATTACAAATATAATACAATAGCTTCATAGTCTTAGTTGCTTTGATCATAATTACAAACAGCAACAATCCACTGACAAACGGATATTTTCGCAATCAATATAAATTCTTCTTCTTATTATTATTATTATTAAGAGATACCTCTAGGGAGTCAGAGACTCATCGAGGGAGATCACATACTACACACACACCAGCTATCATACTTATTCCTGAATTCATTCACGCTGCTTGCACTCACAACATCCAATGGCAATCCATTCCAATCACGCACCACCCTCTGACAGAAAAATCTAGCCCTCACACTCTTCTTGGTGGCCTTCATTCTCAGTTTTCAAGGTTGCCATCTCGTTCTTTCCCCACTCTTCATAAATTGAAAAAATTCCATCAATTGAAATCCTGTACAACCCTTTCAGAAGTATGTAAGTCTCAATCATATCATCCTGTTTGCTAGAGTCTACAGACTAAGAATTCTCAATCTGTCTTCATAATCAGTATCCCATAATTCTTATATAATTTTAGCACTCTCTTTCGCACTCTCTCCAGTATATCAGAATCGCAAAGGAAACCAGGAGACCAGACCTGCGCACAATAGTCCAAGTGAGGTCTTATCAAGGCCTTGTAAAGAGGCAAAATAACATCTTTATCATTACATGTGAATGTTCGTTTCAGCATTGCAATTATCATTTGAGTTGTATTTGCAATCTTTTCCACATGACCCTTGAATTTCAGCTTCCTATCTATTAACACTCCAAGATCCCTAGCCTCATCAGTTTCTTCTAGCCTAATCCCACCAATATAATACGACATTGGATAGGTAATCATGCCAAAGTGAATGACTTTACATTTACTGACATTGAACTGACATCCATTTTCCCATGCCCACAATTCCAACTTATTCAAATCATTCTGCAAGGACTGCATATCAGCAGCATTCAGGATTACCCTACCTATCTTTGCATCATCAGCAAATAACTGTATGTCCCTTGTCAAATCCTTCCCAATATCATTAATGTACAGATTGAATAACAGTAGACCAAGCACTGATCCTTGTGGTACACCACTTGTTACCTTAAACCTTGCAGAGTCAGATCCCCTCCTCTATACCGCTTTTTGATATCCGTCAGTCAGTCATTCTCTTATCCATGCTAATATTGTATAACCAACCGATTTTCTAAAATTTATGCAATAGTCTACCATGCTGTATTCTGTGAAAAACCTTAGCAAAATCGAAATATATCATGGTGTATCCATTCCCCTTGTCTAGTTCAATGGTAACATTGTTATAGAATGCAAGCAATTTGCTAAAACATGACCTTCCTTTAGTAAACCCTCGTTGTTCATTGCAAAGTAGAGATTCATTGTCAACCCATTTCTGAATGCGAGCCCTGACCAATTTTTCCAAAATCTTCACCACCACTCCTGAGATACTAATTGGTCTCAGATTATTGGTCAATATCTGTCAACAAGCAGAATAGGGGGGTGTAGCTCAGATGATAGAGCGCGCTTAGCATGAAACAAGTACAGTGATCAATATCATGGGCTTCCAAAATCAAACTTTTTACGACTTCGACAAAAATAGTTTTCTTCTTCTTTTCGTTCATCCTTTTAATAAAATTCGTCTTCATCAGTATTTTCCACAAATACTTACCTATAGGTATACAGTAAATGGAAGTGGATGACTTCAAACATCTCCCTCCGGTTTTGTACGTTAGTGTTGAAATTCGAAATTTCTGGCTACGGAAAGACGAACCTGAAAAGCGAATCCCTTTAAGTAGCTTGCCACACTTTTATTGCACAATGTAATTACGTGTTTCTAAAAGCGCTTTGGAAGATGGAGGTAGCAGAAACGCTCACAATTTAAAGATAAGGAAAGAGCAAGAAGGCTTCAGTATGGCGTTGTAAAGTTGTAGAAATAGAAGGTATTATAAATCCATCATTCTATCATAGAATCTTCGGCAGTGGATTTAATCAATGAAATCTTTATCAAAAGCACTAATAAAAGGTGAACATACAAGCATCTGGGTAGGGTTCGTGTCTTTTAATTAGTGAAATACCAAGGTAACTCTGACTGTTGTGTTTTCATACGTTGTCTGGACAATTCTGGAACTTTTAAAGGTTTCAAATTCAATCATTTGGATATGGAATAATGACAGAAACATAACATTCTCGCTCACCGAAGCCATCACAATAGAAAATATTGATCTACTTGCAAGCATTCACATCAATCATCTGTTCAAAAATATATCAAGAACAGAAACCTTACAACTACTACAAGACTATTTTCACCGGACACCATATATTATTATTATTATTATTATTATTATTATTATTATTATTATTATTATTATTATTATTATTAGTCTTTATAGTAGGTAGTCTTTATAGATCTAACCAAAGCATTCGATACACTCACACATCAAACCTTGTTAGAAAAGCTGAGGCATGTTTGAATAGACGGGCCTCTTCACAGGTGGTTTACAAACTACCTCCAAAATAGAAAGCATATCACACGTATCGGATCAAACCGAAGCAGAGAGCTACCAGTAACCTGTGGGGTACCACAGGGAGCTGTACTCTCCCCAACTCTATTCAACATTTACACGCACGATATTAATCAGTTACCACTCAAAGGCAAGATATTCCAATACGCAGACGATACAGCAATAATATCCATCCATAATAACGCAAGCATAGCCCAAACAAATATGCAACATGACATAAATCTGATCATAGACTGGCTCACGAAAAACTCCATACACCTAAACTCAGAAAAGACAAAATTAATGATATTCAGAAATCCACTGACTCGCCCAGTTGATAACAAATATATAACCATCCAACATCCACTTTCCAACACAAAAAACACACAGAACAGCAAAACCACTACAATCACTTAGGTTGAAACAATACGATACCTTGGAATTTACCTCGATGCAGATATGAACTGGAATAGCCATATAAAACATCTACACAACAAACTCCGAACAATAAGTGGCAAACTCTACAGATTAAAAGACATAGTTCCCATACGCCTAAAAACACTAATATACAAAGCACTATGCCAAAATATACTAAGATATGCTATAACAACGTATGCTTTCTGTGCATCCTACAAATTAAATAGATTAATGTCGCTACAGTACAAAATGACAAAACTGATCTTTTGGGAACAAAGAGAAAATCACGACCTTATAAACATTGCAATGGCAGAACACAAAATACTGACAGCAAAACTTTTATGTCACTATGCAGCCTTGCTAAAACATTATTTCGATGCCAACTACAGGACAGTTAGAAATACATACCGTATAACAAGACCTCAGACTACTAATTATATCACATATAAATACAATAATCACTACGGAAAGGCCACACGAAACTTCTACATCCCAGACATGATAAACAAATTACCTTTTGAATACAGAAACCTTACAAACTACAATAGCTTGAAAAGAGCTCTAAGGACATACTACGAACAAGAAACACGCACCCAAAATATCATACAAACTTAATGAAACACAATATATTCGCTCAGGCTTCCAGTTCAGCGACGCATCAGTACATTCCAATTTATTGTGGGGGTGGGGGGGTGCGCGTGTGTGTGTGTGCGTGCGTGTGGGTGAGCGCGCGCGCGAATTTCTCAATCATAGATTCCGTAGCATCCTATCAGATAAGCTTACATTTTAGCTTCGAGGATGAAAGGAAAAAAATTTAGTTCTCATCCAAGATGTATCATATGTAACCAAATGCCTGTAATGTACGTATCACAAGAAAACCAATGTATGTATTATATGTAAACCAATGTACGTAATTTAAATATCACATGTAAACAAATGTAAGTAATGTAAATATCACATGTAAACAAATGTAAGTAATGTATCATATGTAAGCAAATGAATGTAATGTATATAATAATTGTAACAAATGTATGTAATGTATATAATAACTGTAACAAATGTATGCAATGTAAAAAAAAAAAAAAATATTTTAAAAGTAAATCATGAGTTTACACCGTATATTTGTGAAAAAAAGGACACATAATATTCAGATTGCATATGTGTAAATACTGTTGTATAATCACACCTTTTCAAACTTGAAAAAAAAAAAAAAAATAGTAAACCACAACATGTAATATTATACAACTTATGTAACTCTGAACAATATAATTGTAAATTATTATTATGATTGTTATATATAAAAAAAAAACTGTTATCATCATTACTATTTAAATCTCATTATATGTAGCACAAAGTGCAGAACGTTGTAAATTTATATACTGAATAGATGATCATTGTACATATGTAAATATTTGAAAGAACAATAAAAAAAAAAAATTATTAAGAGAGACCTCCAGGGAGTAGGGACTCATCAAGGGAAGTCACATACTACACACACCAGCTATCATACTTATTCTTGAATAAGTATGATAATATAATAATAAAATATAATATTCTCGCTCACCAAAGCTATCATAATAGAAAATACTGATCTACTTGCAAGCATTCACATCATTCATCTGTTCAAAAATATATCAAGAACAGAAACCTTACAACTACTACAAGACTGTTTTCACCGGACACCATATATTATTATTATTATTATTATTATTATTATTATTATTATTATTATTATTATTATTATTATTATTATTATTATTATTATTATTAAGAGAGACCTCCAGGGAGTCTTACCGCTATCATACTTATTCTTGAATAAGTATGATAGCGGTGCATTCATTTCACACTGCTTGCACTCACAACATCCAATGGCAATCCATTCCAATCACGTACCATTCTATGAGAGAAAAATCTCGTCCTCACCCCCTTTCTTAGTGGCATTCATTCTCAGCTTCCAAGTATGTTCTCTCACCCTTTCCCCACTCTCCACAAAATGAAAAATTCCATCAACTGAAACTGTGTATGTCCCTTTCAGATGTTTGTCCTTCTTAATCATATCACCTCTCTCTCTCTCTCTCTCTCTCTCTCTCTTATGTTTGCTAGTGTATGCAGTCTACAAATTCTCAACCTGTCTTCATAATCAATATTCCACAATCCTGATATCATTTTTTAACTTTACTCTTCTTTACTCTCTCCACTATATCAGAATCACAATGGATACAGGAGACCAGACCTGCGCACAATAGTCGAAGTGAGGTCTTATCAAGGCCTTGCAAAGATGAAAAATGACATCTTATCTTTATAAGGATGTCGTTTTGTATCTTTGCAAGGCCTTGAGCTTATACAATCTCCACTAATGTAGATAAAAGAAAAAGAACTCGACTAACTAAGCACCATCTTATCAAAGAATGGTTGCAATAGAACATTAGTCAACAAAATTCTATCAACCTCCAAGACAAAAATGTTTTTATATACAGTCAGTTACAAACAAAATATCAAGGATCCTATGTCAACAAAATATAACGGTAGCTTTCTACCCTCTCAACAGGATCTCTAATCTCCAGATACCTCCAGACCACCCCATCCGCCTCTCTACCTCCAGACTCACCCCATCCGCTTTCTACCCTCTCAACAGGATCTCTAATCTCCAGATACCTCCAGACCACCCCATCCGCCTCTCAAGAAACCTAGTGTCTTGAGAGGAAACCTAAATCAGAACTGGCAGGACATACAACTGAAATCAAACATCAAACATTATGGCAGCAAACCAAAGTGTTCTGCGTTGATTACAATTTTTTCCTACGAACCTTCAAGGAATCAGCTAAAATGACCAAATACTGTATACTCAACATTACAACTAAAAACAAGGGATGATTCTACATCAAGTTTGGTCTTCTCTAATTCAACACGACATGCATGCGGTTACAGGATTTAGACATATATAACTGAAACCAAAAATCAAGCAATATGCGTGGGTTATGCATGTAGAGTGGTGTGGAATTTGTGGATGTGTGGAATGAGTTCGATGGGCGAAAGGACTTATATAAGATGGATGGGTTACATTTGAATGGAGTTGGCGTACGGAGGCTTGAAAAAGTGTTGATGAATGATGTGGAAGTGGATGTACAGACTCAGGGAAACTAGATTTATTAAGGTGGAGAGTAGATATGCAAACTTTAGGGAAGCAGTTGAGTGTATGAATGAGTATATTATGCCCAAGCGAGTACGAAGGACAACAAATCAGAATGGGATAGTTAGTATAAGGCATCAAAGTAGGGATGGGACTAATGGGCTTCTGCAATTCATGTACACTAATGCCAGGAGTATTAGGAACAAGAAGGAAGAGTTTTTGGCCTTGGTTGGCACTTCCAGGTGCCAACCAAGGTCAAAAATTCTGAAGATGATAAAGCTAGTGGGATTGAATGCGACGGGTATAGCGTGTTCAGGAGTGACAGGGTGAATAAAAAAAGGGGAGGGTGTTATTGATGATAGCTGATGAGTTGCAGCCAAGGAGTATAGAAGTTGAACTGCAGGATAGAGAAAAGAGCACATTTGAGGCTGTTTGGTGTGAGATAGAATCTAGCAAATTATATAATTGGGTGCTGCTATAGACCTGGTGATGGAAAAGATGGTGGTGACATTATGCACAAGCAAATAGAAGAAATGAGTGGAAGGAGGGTGATTATTATGGGAGATTTCAACTATGGTCGCATTGATTGGAGTGAGGAGAGGGCACATGAGAGGAAGGAATTGTATTTTATGCGGTTATTAAGGGACAACTATCTGCGGCAGCATGTAGTGGAAAATACCAGGGGGGAAGAGAGTGCTTGACCTAGTAATTGCAACTGAGAATGTAGCTGTAACGAACATGACCATGTTGATACCAACTGGTGAGAGTGACCATAAGATCATGACTTGGCAGGTTTGCTATAGGAGTGGAATTTACAATTATGACAGGGTACATGTGGAATTACAAAGCTGGTAAGTATGACAAGCTTAGGTGTGTGCTTGGCTCAGTGCCATGGCATGTAAAACTGCAAGGGCTGGATGTTGATAGTGCATGGGAGGTGGTTAAGAAGTGTATGCAGGAGGCAATGGTTGACTGTATACCAAGAGTCCGAATAATAAATCAAGTAAGGGTTAAATGGATGAATAACACTATTAAGCTTGAGCTACAAAAAAAGAAACGATTGTGGAGGGAATTTAAGGAGAAAGGTGACCAACAGGTGCAGGAACAGTATAAAGTTCAGGCCAGGATGGTAACAAGGGTGGTAAGAAAAGCAAAAGCGGATTACGAAAGAAAATTGGCCATGCAGGCTAAAGAAAATCCCAAATAGGTTTTTAATATGTTGCAAGTAAAAGGAAAAATGTTCATGGTAGAATGATCTTAAAAAATGCTGAGGGTAGGGAGGTAACCGAATCAGTCGATATAGTGGAATTACTCAGCGAGCACTTTGCAAGAGTATATCATCCCGGTGGTGACATTGCAGGAATGGAAGAACCATCAGCTTATACTGGAATTGTGATGAATGAAGTAGAGGTAACTAGTCTATTACAGAACCTCGATGTCAATACATCAGTGGGATTGGATGGTATACCAGCTCGTGTCGTACGTAAAGCGGCTAAAGAATTGTCAGTGCCCTTGACCATTTTGTTTAATTTGAGCCTCGGGTCTGGGTCAGTCCCAAGTGGGTGGAAAGAGGGGAAAATAGTTCCGCTGCATGAAGGTGGTTCCAAGGCTGCTGTTGAAAATTCTGGCCAATCAGCATAACAGGAATCATTATCAAGGTCTTGTAGAAAATAGTCAAGAGGAAAATACAAGATTAGATAGAAGAAAATGGGATACTGTATCGGGGACAGCATGGTTTTGTGAAGGGTAGGTCATGCCTCAGTAACTTGCTCACATTTTATAACACAGTGACGGCTGAACTGGATAAGCGTAATGGGTTTACAGTGATTCTACTGGACCTTCCTAAGGCCTTTGACAGGATACCACATGGAATTCTAATCAGTAAATTACAGCATATGGGGATGGATATAGGGTTGGTGAGATGGATAGGAGGGTGGTTGACGTAGAGATATCAGAGAGTAGTTTATTCAGGAGTAGAGTCTACAAGACGGCCTGTGACTAGTGATGTGCCACAAGGATCTGGACCACTGCTGTTTAATTTGTTCATTAATGATATAGGAAAGGATCTGAGAGGAACAGTTCATTTGTTTGTGGATGATGCAAAGTTGGGTAGGGCAATAGTGAATGCAGATACATCAAAATTTTGCAAGATGATTTGGATATATTGGAGGTCTGGGCTAAGGTGAATGGATGTCAATTTGATGTGGCAAAATGTAAGGTTATACATTTTGGGATGAAAAGATTAGCAGCAGTTTACTACATTGATGGAACTGTACTCCAGGAAATTGATGAGGCACGAGATTTAGGATTGTTGGTGGATAAGGAGTTGAAGTTTAGGGGGCACATTGCAAAAGTGGCCAAATCAGCTCATCAAATCACTTGGTTGCTGAAGAATACTTTGACAAGCAGAGACAAGCAGGTTATTGTTCCTCTGTATGGAGCCTTGATAAGACCCCATCTCGACTACTGTGCCTAGATATGGGCGCCAGGGTTTCTTCTGGATGGGGAGGAGGTGGAGAGGATCCAGAGGCGAGTGACCAAGATGATAGCAGGTCTGTGGAATGAACCTTATGAGAACAGGTTGAGGATTTGTGGGTTGCAAAAATTGGTTGATAGGCGGAGGAGGGGAGATATGATTGAGACATTCAAATTACTGAAGGGTTTCTATAAAATTAATTCAGAAGATATTTTTGAGAACAGGGCTGGTTGTAGGAGGACTAAGGGGGACATCCATGGAAACTGGGCAAAAGTGCGGTTAGTAAAGGTGTTAGAGCTGGGTTATTTACTTTTAGAGTGGTGAATGAGTGGAATGCGCTCCCAGAGTCTGTGGTGGATGCTGTGACAGTGAATGAGTTTAAGGCGAGGTATGATAGATACTGTATGAATGTCGAATAGTTGTGATGAATATGATTTGGGGCCTCCCTCAATGAGTCTAACGACTCCCTGGAGTTGCCCGTAATAATAATAATAATAATAATAAGAATAATAATTATGGCAACAAACCAAATTCTGCATTGATTACAATTTCTCAATTAATTCGAATCCACCTACGGTAATAATGCACATTTTATGATAAAATGTATTTATTTATTTATTTACAACAAAAGTAGCTAAAGCAGAGGCCAACATAATATGTTTGTTACCTTCTATAATATATTAAACATGTTCAATACTTTTCGTAATTCTCTCGCTCATGTTGGACTCAATTCTTCGAGAAATGTGCAAAAATATGCTCAGTGAAGTCCGACAAATCCATTTGAAATCCATTTGCAAATTTTCTTTACAAAATTGAGATATTAAAAATGGTAAGAATTTTCGATGAAAATGTTTTTATAATAATCATATCAATAAAATTTATTTTTATTTTATTTTTCTCAGATTCGTGCATCAAAATTAGTTTTTGATTATTTTTTGAACTTGATTATCCGTCGCTTAGCTGATTAACATTCCTGCCTGTTTCAATTTGTGAGTAAGTAGTTTTTAATACAATAACTCTTTTAATAAGTTCATATACATGCCGAAATAAACTAAACTAGGACCCACTTAACTGCTATTTTCGGACCATTGTATGTACAGCGTTAATAATAATAATAATAATAATAATAATAATAATAATAATAATAATAATAATAATAATAATAATAATAATAATAATAATAATAATAATAATAATAATAATAATAATAATAATAATAATAATAATAATAATTGTTAGCTTTCTCCTATTATAGCAAATTAAGTTCGGAAGTAAAAATATGTCCATATAAAATTTGGCTCGGAATATTTTTTTTCTTTTGTTTAAAAATTATTTCTTACTTTTCTCTTTAATTTAATATATAACACTATTAATTAAAAGAATTTAAAAAAACATTTCAGCACTCTGTTATATTTATCAACTGGATTGCATTATTATTTTATTTAACATATTCGTTTTTATTCTAAAACCTTTCGGCTGTTACCTAGAAGACTAAACGTTTGATACTAGATGGCGCTACTAGTAGACCGTTTAATAAACAGAATTCAATAATAATCAATTGAAACTAATATAAATTTGAATAAATAGCAAACACAGAGTCACAGTCGTAATATAACTGATTTAAACAATACAATTTCCCTATTTTTAATGTTATTCTTAGTTGAAAGGTTCGATTCTATAATCCAGTTGATAAAGTTCGTACCTGAGTTAATAATCGAAATAATTTGACTCAGATTTCGTTTCCTCCTCTTGTTTTGTGGACCGCCTAAAACATTTGAAATCATTGAAAAGATCAGAAGAAATTTTCATTCATCTCGCTTGATGGGTTTAATTTTAAGTAAAGATGTCATAAATCATGTTCACGCATAATATAAAACAAAGTGTAATATATCTGAATATTAATTAGCTTTTAATGGGGACGATGTGCTTGTTTTTACTAGTTTTTATTTATTATTTTTTTAATTACTTTCAATGCATAGCACGTACTCTGAAACAATTAATCTCTCTCATACTCTTGATTGTATACGCAGTAAAACCGCTAATTTAGATTCCTATTTACTTAATTTAATCGATTATTTTCGTGAAAACCAATTCGTGAAAACAATATTTCTTAAAACCTATTTTGTTTTCTTTTTGAATTCGCATAATTCCATGGAAAAAGAATCCAGTTGTGTGTTGTTCGCCGAAATTATACAAGCAATTTCAGAAATACTAAAGTTGCTTTTCGCGTAGTCCACTGTACCAGTTAATGCCACCTCCCAGATCTCTGAATCATTCATGCATTCATCTCATTATAAGAAACAATTTATTCGAAAGGGTGTGGTACTGACAGATGCGGTATTGCTCCAAGATGCTATAAGGATGAAACCGACTTCGCGCATGTAGTGGTTGATAGAATTAATAGAAATAGAGTACAGTAAGGTATAGTTCTATAAAAATATGCTGCAATATATAGCAATGCAGTCAGTGAACTGCTTTATGAAGTATAGATTTTCTGAATGATTAGTACCAGTAGTCTAAAAATAGTAATATGGATCTGTTTAGAGATGCAGGTGACCGACCTCGTATACAATATCTGGAAGCAAAGTTTGAAGAGTATTTCATTTCATGTTGCAATACTTGCCAATTTTACGATGGCCAACATGAAATGGTTTTCAAATATTCATCTCGCATCTGTTAAATGAACATAAGCACAGCGATGAAGACAGAAAATGCCAGGTTATTGCTGTTTTTATTTAGAATTATGGTTAATGCAATTAAGTCTCTCTCTCTCTCTCTCTCTCTCTCTCTCTCTCTCTCTCTCGTGTGTGTGTTCTCAGGCCTGTTTATCTATTTTGCGGAGGAATGTTTTTGATCTCTGTATTTTTTCTATGTGAATCCCGCTTACGAAATACTATAAATCTCGCATATCCGGTTCTCCTGCTGTAGAAACTAAACGCGGAACTTTTTCAAGCAACTTTAGACAGCTTACAATAAGCAGAGTGGCAGTCTCACGCTAGGCAATGAATGACATCATCAGCCTAAAGCCATTTACAGAACATTCATGACCACGATGGGATTCGAATTTGTTGGTCAGGAAAAGTATCCACTCCACCAATCAGACCAGCGTATGAGAGCAACTAACTCATTTTCAATTGAAAAGTCTTTAGAAACCTTTCTGAGATTTAAATTCAATCCAGGTCTTCAGTAGAAAGTTATCTACTATCAGTGGCGGCTCGTGGCTTGAAATCGTGGGGGTGCTACAACTTTCGAAATATACATACACACTGTAAGTACAGTGTATACGTGTTTGGATAAAATATCAAAATTATGGTAAAAATTAAAATATAAAAATAAACATGAAAAAATATTGTTTATTATCGATAAAATTATACAGTTTGGTATAATTCAAAATTACTTAAAAATAAAATATATTCTTATTGTTTTGTTTCATGAAAAAATATTGTTTATTATCGATAAAATAAAATCCATTCCTTTAATTGTAATTAAAGGAATGGATTTACAATTTTATTGCAATTAAAGAGACGGAGTAAACACGATAGGCACTACGAACACTCTACTACTGGCGCAAGCTGCATATAAACAACAGTGGAACTGCGCGACAGACAGTGCCGCATTACGCTAATAGCTCGTATCTCACTATGACGTGCATATGCTTGCGCGCGTAGCAATATGGCATTGTGGTAAACACAGTGCTGCTAGCGTCCTTCGCCCTCCTAAGAGCTACAAGATGGATTTTTATTATTTTTTTATACAAAATAAGAGAATTGTATAGGATTGTTGATGATAAAATTAAATATTACAAGCAAATATAAATAAATTAATAAATATATTTATATATCGAGAAAAATTGGGGTGCTGCAGTTCCGCAGTGCCTATGCACGAGCCGCCCCTGTTTACTATATATTCATAAAAACTTATTGTAATATAATATTAATTATTTAAAAAAAAATCATCTTTTGTCTCAAATAAAACAGATGTGTATACCAAGATGTAAATATAATTAAAATTAAGAAAGTATTTTCACCGTCTTTATCTTCCGTTTTACGTGTTAGACTTGTCACTGCCAAGCAACAACCTTGTTTCATAAAAAGCTTAATGAAGGAATGTCACAATGCGATGGACGATCATTCCTACCTCCAAAGATCTGCCATTTCTACCAGTTGGCTTTCCAAGAAAGAGAGAAACTACGACACGAGACCAGATAACTTGCATTCCGTTTGAAAAACTCAATATAATAATTCTTCCCAACACAGAGAGGATTTGAACTTAGTCTTCCCTGACGAAAATGCGACGTCTCGCCCCCCCCCAACACACAGAAACTCAAGTTTTTAACATATAATTCAGAAAAATCGACTGTTAGAATGTACATCATTTATCACAATAATGTTAGTTAAGATTAGAAACAGGAGATGGCGTTGTCTGTCACACGCTTATGACCCTCATCGTTGGTAGTAATGAACTCCGCTACCAGAATGCGACCGCCTACGGATTTACAAAAGTCCGAGTTAAAATTTTCTGCTGGCTCCTTTTGGGGAATGAAAAGAAGTTAGATTACTGATTTTCTCCAGTTTTTGAAAGTTACACATAGCAATGAAATAAGAAAGTAAAATAAAAAAAAATAACAGCTGCTGATGATTTTCGAAGGCCTCGGGACGAGCGGTAATCCTAAACACCAACTCGTATTGTTGTCTGACATTGTGAGTTCAACGATCTTTATTTATGAGGGTCAGAACCCGAGTATGGAAGTTAAAAGCCGTACCTACTGGCTTCAGAGGTTGAATAACTAGGAAATCGAGTGAACATAGGTCTACGAAAAAATATATCACGTCTAACCTATAACTTTTTTTTTTTTTTAATTATCCTAGCGGGTTAGTATTACAGTACCAGAAATATTGCAAGAAGGAAACACACTTACCTATCAAATACCATATTTTTTCTTCAAAAATTTCGGTTGCTAAAATATCGGATAAAGAAGACTTCGTTCATAGATTTCTGGATGTGGGACAGTTGGTGGACGGACTTGAGATGTTTACACTGACCATCTAAGATATGTATTTCCTTCTTTTTCACTTTTTTTTGAATTGAGCATCTGAAGTTGTTTTTATTTTAAATAATTGTGGCAGTATTTATAAATTCTATGAAGTACATTAAAGAGTACATTCATTGAATTAATAATCACTGCTTCTAATTATAGCAACATAATTACTATATAGAAAGAACAACGGAACATGCACATTTGATTGGAAATCGTCTGAGTTTGATTCTATTCATGAGGCGAGAAATCTTTTATGCAGGCTTTTCAACTGAACGTGGGTTATCTTGTCTTAGATGGAAGAAACAGTGGGTGCGTGTGTGGTGCAGACGGTGGATTATGTAGCGTAGATGGTGTAAATGGATCTCTCTTGATGAATTTTGGGAGTCCATGAAGGTGTCATGTAATAATAATATTTATTTATTTATTTATTTATTAATGTATAATATATATACACAAATAATTAACGCGTGTGTGTGCGTGTGTGTGCGCGCGCGCGCATGCATTACAAGTAAATATTAAAATATTTTATGAAGCGATATTTTAAAATTTAATATAATTAATTATATTATATCAATATAATTATAATATACAGTCATGAGCTAACTAACCACCTATATAGTCCACTAATCCACAGAATATATCATGAGGTATTCTGGATGAACCAGACAGAACAACATCCCGGAGGTCAGCGACCAAACGACGCGTTAGTGTCAACAGGCAGATGCTGCCTTCCGTAAAATTCCACAAACATTCGATAGGGATTCAAATCAGAAAGATTAGACGCTAGGGGAGCACAGATATGCTCTTCGAACCATGTTTGCACAGTACGAGCGTATTAACACTCTGGACGTCTTGCTGCAATAGTCCAGGTCCATTTGGCCACTGTGGTCATATTGGCAATACCTGGTCCGAAACAATCCCCCAAGTAAGAATTAGCAGTCAGTATGTTCACTGGGGGATGAAAGGAATCATTACAGCCATGAAAATAATCTCCCACACAAGAATACTGCCACCACCTGCTGGTCTCCAACCAACCGCGCACTCAACGTATGCATGTATGTAGTCTAACAGTAAGATGCACACCTGTTGCTTATCTATTTGCAAGAGGATAAAAGTCATATATTCAGTTTTTTTTTGTTTTTTTTAATTACATAGTAATCATTGAATAGAAAATACTCCAGTCTCAAATCTGCCGAATGGGACAAGTACTTCCCCTTGCCTAGAATGAGTTTTGTATAATTTACATGAATACTTTCTGTAATAATAATATATATATTTTTTTAAACTGTAATAGTAACATTTTATTTATTATCGTACAGAGCATTTACATATATACAATAAAGCATACATTACATTTTCTGTTCAGTACAAAATGTAGAGTACAGTGATTTTTTTTAAAAAATGTAAATGTATACATAATAATAATAATAATAATAATAATAATAATAATAATAATAATAATAAAAGGATATAAGTGAAAGTAAAATTCATCAGTACTGCGCTGTTTATTAGATTGTGCCCCTTTTGTTTTCATTATCAGCAATGAACTCTACTTTCATTACAAAAAAAAAAAGAAGATAAAAAAGATAAAAAATAAAAAATAAAAAAAAGAGCGAAAACTTGTGTATACTGCAGTCTTTGGGATCTGATGAATAAAACCGAAGTTTCAGGGGGGGGTTGAATAGTTTTTTTTTTCAATAGTATTTTTCCAGTATTAAACATTAAAAGTGCTTTATGAAACAATATTATGGTAACGTTTTTTGTTTTAATATAAACTAAAATAGATTATAAAGTGGGGGGGGGGGTGCTAGAGAGAGAGAGAGTTGAGTCTTGTTATCGACGTCATTTATGGTTATTAGGAAGACTCAACTCTCTCTCTCTAGCACAGTAAGATGCACATTTTTTTTTTCGTTTCTTTATTACATGGTGAAAATAATTAGTTTTTGATAGCTATTTTTCCTGAGAGATTGTTATAGATGTATTATACAATGCTTATAGACAAACTCTTAGGTCTTGTGAAATATGAGCGATCTACACGGTCCTGACAAGAGTGACTATAATGATGCCAAGGAGCAAAGCTGGGCGCGTGCCCTGAATCAGAAAGATCCTTTTCATCAGGGCCGCATACTGTGTGTGTGGGTGTGAAGGAGAGAGAGAGAAAAAGAGAATAATTTCAGTCTTCACTTCGAATGATCGGTCTACGAAGCCTTGTTGCTATTCTACAGGAGACTGTATGATTATTATCGTTATTCATTTTGTTTCTGTCCAGGCTAATCCATTTCGACGTCTGCACGGATCAATGCGATGTTTAAAACTGGGAAAAAAATGGTCAATGATGTTACCCCGTTGTATGCATCTTATGTTTAAAATATAACATTTATATTATGTAATTGCATTCATGGAAATAGCGCTGTATTATTATTATTATTATTATTATTATTATTATTATTATTATTATTATTATTATTATTATTATTATTATTATTATCTGTAAACACATTTTCACAGTAAAACTGAAATTTGATATTAGGGAATCTTTACGAGACATTTCGCAAATTAGCCAAAATTTTGGGACAATTCAATAAAATTAGGATTATTTAGTAAATGTCATTTTTACTCACATAACCACTGGAAAAAACGATTTAAACCTACAGTATATAAAATTATTTGTTACAGATAACTGTAAATAAATTCTCTACAATATATTAGCCAAAAATGGCTCTAGATTCCGCTGTTACGAATGACGTCATCTTGTAAATATATTTAAAAAAAACTTTTTTTTTATCATTGTCTACTATCATTTTCAGACTTTTATTATTATACTCATTTGATATAAGATCATTTGTAAGAAATATTTAGACGATATAACCAGTGATATCTGAGAAGGGCGCAAATTTATATTTATGTAAATACAGCTTCCTGCACTTCCCATATTATTGATAATCATGTTGTTATGCTCTTTTACGCATTTTTTTTTCTCTCAGACTGACTGTGAATATCATGTTATCAATAATCGGGAATTAATCTTCCCCAATCTCCCAAAGTGAATTTTATAGTATATTATTAAATCCGGATTTCGAACTGACACTATAGCATATCAGATTCCGGTCCAATCCATCTTCCACCGAATACATTTTTGAGATCCTCATGAACTGCAAAAGCATAACGGTGCACCATTGTGCAGAACAATGTGCTTTGATTAAAAATTCCTCCAGTGCAATCGTGAAACGAACTAAGCTGACATTATTAATAGAACCAAATAAGAATCGATGCGCATAGTACACTAATGACCAACATTGTGGCCTTTTGAATGCTTCTTCTTTTCATAAATTCGTTTTTTTTTTTTTTTTTTTTTTTTTTTTTTTTTTTTTATTACCATTCCTGAAAATAGTCAAACGGAGCCAGAAGAATGCATCCAATTAACAGGCGTTATACGCTGGATTCATGGCCTTACACTTCGGCAGTAATTACAGCCATACAATTGACAACTTAATTCCGTTAAAAAAAGAAAATCATGTATTGATATTTTTCAGGCAGCAGAGACATGCCCTGATTACTGCAGACATTTAAAACCTATTGTTGCTATGGAAACAGATGGAAGCACGATGTTAATATTATTATCATTTTTATTATATGGAGAGCCACGCAATTCACTACGAAGGGACTTTGTATCCATCCTGTATACCTGTCTTTTACAGTGCGCTTC
Organism: Typopeltis vanoorti; assembly: GCF_054136105.1. Lineage (NCBI taxonomy): Eukaryota > Metazoa > Arthropoda > Arachnida > Uropygi > Thelyphonidae > Typopeltis > Typopeltis vanoorti. The sequence continues at coordinate 90,040,287 of NC_143549.1, forward strand.
AAAGCTGAAATAACTTCTAAATGCTCCACTGTGCACAGTGTCCATAACTTGCCGAAGCATGTGAATGCTAACGGCTTATAATTTAGCATTAACTCTAGGTCCAACAGTGATCTTCGATTATGTAGTAACGAGTGACAGTCGTGTTAATCTCTTGAGTACCACGCTGTACCTACTAATAGAGAAAACATTCTTCAAGTAAGAACTTTCTAATAATCATCTTGGCATTACGATGTATGGACAAGTTTCTTGCAGTGAATTCCTAGCACATTCTTCAAACTTGTATCTCCGATACCATCAATTTCTTTCTGTGAAATGATGAAAGATGAAATGCAAATCGATTTTTATTATCTTGAAACCCAGAAACGGAATCACAGACTCGAAACGTTTTTTAATGATTCTTTCTAATCATTGAAATACTTAAATGAATCTCCAAAATTCTGTTGTTCTTCTTTTCTCTTTTCTTTATACCAATGTTTGCTTGTCATTCATTTAGTCGTCAGTTTTGAGGAATTAAACACAAATCCAATTATCTGTTAACTTATAATACGAAATAAAACCCAGTTGTGCAATTTATCCCCAACAGGAAGTTTAATCTTTCACCTTATGGCAGCCGGAGTACTTGCTAAGTTATAACACTTCATAATCAGATAACAACATTATTAATTTGAATAGTGTACCAATCGAAACCTCCAGCAACGATCGAATTCCTTGACAAACATGGGAAAGATTGATGTATTGTTCTCGAAATAAGATAACTAATCAGGGATTTTAGTATTCAAGCAACTTCGACTCTTGTTACAAGTCGAACATTTTAGTTTTGTTCGTTTTTCGTTTGCTACTGTTTAAGGTTAACTTATCGTGAGATCTGACTTCGTTTGCAACTCTTCCATAACGAAATCGTGCAGCCAATCACGTCAGCCAGGAACATACGAAAACTTCATGACTGTCGTCAACTAATGATGTCAAAATTGTGTAATCGATCGATCATTGTCTCCGCGAGATCAATTCAAACATCGGTAGCTTTGCAATGCAAGCTCTAACAGCTCATATAAATGCATATATCTCTGTGAATGGGATTTTTTTCAAGTCATTATTATTAAAACAACCGGATTGAGCGCAAATTAAAACTAAATCGGACTTTATCCATCGATTTCTCTCGACATTGCAACGATGCTCGATTCGACTTTATTCATGTAGAAATGGACTGAGAGACATACATGACCAGTTTGTTTGTCGGGTCACGTCACCTGCCGCTTATGAGACGCCAGCGCACGGTCCCGACTTTGAGGCGTCCGCTTGTCCTCAATGGCGTCATGTATTAATGATCGGTACACCTTGTCTGAGGCTAGACGGCCACAGCCTATCGTACAGAAAAGTAGATCACACACACACACACACAGCTAAGATGAACTCCAATGTGTTTTCGTATTCATCATATGAGGACTTTTCAAATATATTTGAATTGTGAATGTGCATTTCTACATTTAATAATGTCTTAAAATTGTAATATAGTCTTTGAGAGAGAGAGAGAGAGAGAGAGATGACCAATGAGATCCATGTCAAGCATGAGATCTCAGCTTTATATTTCTCTAATTTGTAGGTGAATCTAATTTAATTTTTTTAATGCAAATTCAGTTAGATTCAGCACTCAGAGAGTAAGATGGTGTTCCTTATAATCCTGGATCAAAGGGTGAATTATAAAATAGCTTTAGAAGACAAAACATTTGCTCACATTGATGTTTTTAGCTGCAAGAACGATTAAGAATTCAATTATTCATTTTGACTTAAGCAGAGATCGTTTTGACTTAAGCAGAGATGTATTTGGTCATGGATACATCAATGACCAAATACATTTATCTCCCTATTATCACTGTTGGCAGTTCTGATACTTTTTTTTAAAAAAAAATTATCATTATTCTTTTTTATTTATTTATTTATATGTTTATTTATTTATTTTTAATTCGTTCAAAAACCTGCCTGCTTTAATTTACTATTAGCTAAAATCTCAGTTTAAAAAAAGTTTTCGGGAATATTTATGTCTATACTAACAGAAGATTTCAATAATCTCACGATCATTTTAATCTACTAATGTAAAAACCGTCTTGAGTTTTTTCTATAGATACCAATTTCCACTTCCAACACTGCATCAATCTGTGGTCTATGGTGCTGCCATCTTTAGTCTCTTCACAGAATGAAACAGGAATTTCGATTTTCAGTATTGTATTTCTATCATTTCAAGGTAAGCATTTTTCGAGTAGGTTTAGAAATGCAGGTGGTGTGTTCATCAGAGTTTGTAGTTTCTCGTGTGGGTGACTTTAGCAACTGCTCATATATAGTCAAACAGTGCGGTTGCTACAAGACTGGAAAATAAATAAATGAAATCACTGGTATTTTATGCGAAACTATTTTAAAATAGGATAATCCTGCTAATCAATGGAGCGGAGTTGCATTGCTATTCCTGGTTTATTGTTTGTTTCGTTTTCTTCATTTAATTTTCCGTTATTCCAAGAAGTGAAAAAAATGGAAAGAACGAGGAAGGATATATGAAATCATATTTTCTTCATAGGTATAAATTGTCAGGTCTTGAGAATTTAATTACCTTTATTTGTGGTGAAAAATGGAACACAAAATCGAGCTTAGAAATCAAATACTCCTACTTGATCAAAAAATTCGAAGACAGATTTAAATCTTGGTCTCCAAGAGTAAAGAAAAAGATAATACATTTTTCTTCAACAACTGCATTAATGAATCTGATTCAGCATTTACTGCACCGACAATCGAAAGGAAATATTAAGTTTTAACTGCCTTTCAACTGACATGAATTTCTACTGGCCACCAGTAACTTTTGAACCACATCTTGAGAAGGTGTCACTTCAGTAACCTCGGCTCTAAAACATTTCCCCCATGTTCTCTCTCTCTCTCTCTCTCTCTCTCTCTGTGTGTGTGTGTGTGTGTGTGTGTGTGTGTGTGTGTGTGTGTGTGTGTGTGTGTGTGTGTGTGTGTGTGTGTGTGTGTGTGTGTGTGTGCCGCTTAAATACTTATTTCCTATAAATAAATCAGCAAATGCCTCAAAATCTTTCATTTTCACTGCAAAGGTTCAGTGGATTTCTGCGAGCTTGCTGGCTGGAAAGCAACGAGAATAAAGTAGACAATAGGATTTAGGAATAGGAAAACTGCTGCGCCATTTTTTGTTCCTAATCCTAATTAGTATTGTTTGATTATTATCGCATATTCCACAATATATTTTTCATGAGGAAGAAAATCTTTCCACTTACGCTAAAAATCGATTGATTTTAAAAGAATAATAATTTGAAAAAGTTTCTCTAGTTTAGTGATTACACTCCAAGATTTATCATCATGGAAGTTACCGTGATGCATCTGTGATACATTTGCTTATTTCCATAATTATTTCACCTTCGCCATGATGCTTTATTAGATAATGGTAACACACGCGCACGCACACACACACACACACACACACACACACACACACACACACACACACACACACACACACACACACACAAAGAGATAAAGAGAATGAAACGGTGAATAAAGAAAAATTCTAGATTCCATTTCTTTCTTTAATTATATCGATCATGTATAAATAATAATAAACTAATTATAGTATTAGATAAATGCACGAATTTGATTCGAATTTTTACAGTTTGGGTAGTCAACGATTTACCCAAATATATTTTTAAAACTTACTTTCCTTAAAGTATGCTTTAAGGAAACAGTTTTAAGTGTTAATTTAGGGATCAGACTGACTCTTATGTATTTCCTGAATGTTAACAAACTTCTACTTTCTTCTCAGCCCTTCCTATCCATGTTACATTAACTTTTAGTACAGATTGAACAACCTCTCATGTATTGTATTTCTATGTAAAAAAAAAAAAATCGTCCAGCATTCTAAATTATAAGCCGAAGGATGATAATTGTAAATACCTCAAATGGTGTTCTTTTTACTTCATTTTTGATAATTTAACAACTTGAACAAAGAAATTCTCGATGGAGACGTTTTAAACTCCACAATTAGAAATGTAATCCCTCCATATAGAGTTGTCATGGGAAATTCTAACGTAATACCAAAAACGTAAATATTGATCTAATTAATCTTAAGATTCAACCTTACGATATTATAACAATGTTTAACAAATATCGTTGTATAATAAGCATAACACCATAATAAACTTAACATATTAACCTTCGCTCTCATTTTGAAGTTTGACTAGTGTCAAAATTTCTACGTATCCGAAGTCAAATAAGTCGATTAATCAAAATAGAATTTTATAGAAAATTTGTATTTTGTGCTACAAAGAAGTTTGGTAATTGAATTGAGAGTAATTGAAAACTGAACTGTAGATTATAATTGTATTGTTTAAAAATTAATAGTTTTATAATCATTTAAATCAAAGTGAATAAAATAACATAACTACGACTATATTAATAGTGCTGCCATCTGCTAGCTTAGAAAAAAAAAAAAAGTAACCTTCTTTTAAACTATTCATTTTTCTGTCATTTTGTTAACCCAGCAGATGGCAGCACTATTTTTGCATTCATAGTTATACTATTATTCTTCCCGAAAGATTAGACCAATCCAAAGTTCCAATAGAGCACCGATAATCCTACTGATGTTAGGAAACACTGTATCAAAGGTGCTAAATAAATTCTTAGACACGCTTATTTCACAACAAGTATATACTGCGCAAATCGTCCATATTGTACTTGTGGCTTTCCGTCAACAGATTTTGAAAATAAATAGTAGTGTATGAAAAGTGCATTATATTTGTTAAAAGGCGAAATGCATGATATAATGCAACCTTTTTTTCTGGCCTTTACTTATTTTCGTATCTCGTTTCATAAATCCTTATAGCCAGTCAAAATTAGCATTTATTTTCTTTCCCAAATTAGGCCTTTTTTGTTATAGATTTTTTTTTTTTAATTTTCTTTCCAAAAGACGGCCTTTCTTTTATTAAAATTGTGTTTGCTATCATACGAGTGTTTCAAACATGCTACCGGCTTAGTTAACTGAGTGGGTAATGGCAATCTAGTGTGGTTTCGAATCCCTCCATGCCCATGGATAAATGCGAATGTCTTTATGTGTCAGTGTATTTCACCGCCATTCCATTTCTTGGAATCCCGAATTGGCTTGAGCAAGTTTCATATTTAATCTTTGGGACAAGGTTCCTTAAACTCTTAGCTCACCCATGATGCTAACGGTAGTTCTCGAAGTAGGGCCGCGCCGTGAGGTTGTGCAGATTGTGCCCCGCATAAGGGCATTTGGAGATGAGGGGCGCCATTTTACCACAGGAAATAATAAAAAATATATGTATAAATTTTCCTATTCTTAAATTATATCGTGCTATATAAATTACACAATTACAAATTATAGTTAATGCAATAAAAATGAAATTTAAAATCAGTCAAATTATTATGAAATCTTAATAATGTAACAATATTTTTAACTTAATACATCACCCGTTTTATTATACTGTAATTTGTTAAGTGAAACGCTATCAATATTACCACAGATTTTATTTCACAGATTAAGCATGGACTCAACGAAAATTGTGTAAATATTCTCAATTGTTTATTATATTTTTAGTGGAAATTGTTAGTTTAAGACAGACCGTGAATGCATTCTTACGCTGTGCTTTGCCCTTTGTGGATGTGTGATTGTGACTGAAACAGTGACATTATTCTGCAAATTTGGAAGGTAAGAAACTATAACATAATTGATTTTTTTTTTCGACAGTAAGCATTTGGTGAGACTAAAATAAAAAGGGCGGTAAAATTTACCATGCAAAATAAATTTTGATTTTAATTGAACCTCTAGTTTTCACGAAAAAAGATTTATAACATTTAAAAAATAAAATAAATTGTAAATGACTGTTATTTTTGTTGTATAGTTGAATAATTTTCTTTTTTTTTATTTATTTTTTTTATAAATTTACCTATTATTTTCTTCGTAACCCCTTAACCGATTATCCAGTATATATACGGGTCGCTGATGAGGGACCATAACTAAACATCCCGTATATATGCGAGGTAAACTATTGTCGTTCTTATCAGTGCGTCAGGCTGACGCGGCTCCACTTAAATTAATAAATATTGGTTATTTATGAGGTATAAAACTCTTTAGATGATCTAGGTTTGTTTATACATACTGCAATTGGCCCTTTCTTGATATATTTTGATGTATTTTGCATCATTTCATTTTGTGCGTTAGTGTTACTGCGCAGTTGCCTTTTGTTTTATAAAATATATTTATTGTTGCTGAATAATTTTTTGTGAATTTAGATTATTATTCACGCAAAGTAAGTACGTCTATTATATTTTTGCTAAGTTTGAAAATCATTTTAGTTATCTTATTTTGAAAACAAAAGATTTTTGTGTTATGTTTGGTAGACGTCTAGAAAATAAATAATTTTCCATAAGAGATTTATTTATATATTTCTTCTTGTTCTGGTTGGAAGGGTTGGAGTCCTTTTACTAATTTCTATAATAAATAATTTTAATATTCTAGAAATTTCTTAATTATTAAACAATTACCAGAATGTAAAAAATAGTAAATAAATATCACTGAGAAATCATTCAGTGCCTATCTCTACATGTTAATTTTCAAAAAAATACTAAAAATGTAAGCATATTTTTTATTCAAAACATCTGAAAAATCAAATTCTGTAATAAAAAAAAAAAATAAAAAAAAATAGCCAGTTTTGGGCCATTCACCGTAAAAAATAATAGTCGGTTAAGGGGTTAAAAAATAAGTTTAAGGGGACATTTCAGAAATTATTATTTATTTTGGCGAACAACTTTTACTGCTCTTCTTATTTTAAAGTCTAACCAAGTATGTTAACCCCTGGACCAGGGGTCGCCGAACTTCTTCGACCGTCGACCCCCTTCAAGAGTTTCTTGACTTTTTATCGACCCCCTCTATTTTACTATTACGTAATTATAATAGGACAAGCAAAAAAGACGCTTATGTGAGTTTTTAGATTGTTTATTTTATAGTTGCAGTGTTTATTGTATGTATGATATAGTACATTTTATTATATTGGCTTAACGTCAAAGGGATACATTTTTGTATTTGACGTCCTTCTTAACATTACATATTTGATAGGAGGGATAAATAATATATAAAATATAAAATTTAATTTAGATAACAAAATAATAATAATACAATCTTCCTTATATATATATGAAAATAAGACTTTTATTAACTTAGTTAATAATTTAATAATAATTAGTAAATAATAATAATAATAACTTAGTTAAAAATTTACTAACGTTCTCAACGTGAAGGGTGTGCTTCGTGACTCTTGACAAGATTAGTAATGTTGGGTTCAAAATTAGTAAGTTTCAGCCTTAAATTGCCATGGAATTCTATATCTAGCTTATTTCTTTGTTTTGTTAAAATGGAATTAACATGGCTGAAACCAGCTTCAACCATGTACGAGCTTGGAAATGCAAGCAATAAAAGGGGAGTACCATTTCAGAAAGTTTTGGATATTTTTCTACAACATTTATATAAGTCCAAAAGTAACTTAAAGTCCTAAAAAGCGTCTTAGCTTCAAGATTAACTGACAATTCAATAAGTTCATCTTGTAAGTTACATTCGATATTTCAATATCTGCAGAAAATCGAGTGATAACTCAATCTGGAATGTGCATGTATTCAAATTTTCATATTTTCATGACCTTGCTCCATCTTACAGGTCCTATTCATATCGCTGTTCCCACGATTCACTCTTAATTGCGTTGTCATTCAGGATGGAGGTAATCCAAATTAACCGAATTAAATATTACCCGTACAATGATGTTTTATATTTTTCAATCTCCCCCTGAGCCCGAATTGACCCCTAACAATGTTAGGGGTCGATTGATCACTTTGGAACGAGGTTCCTTTTCCGTTTTTTTCCGTTGGAAAAAAAAAGCCAGAGAAGTTATCTGGTGCACAAAACAAGAAAAGACAATTGCGACGAGAACAACTGAACCTAAATTGGCCGGCTCACTGGATAAATGTTTAACTTCAGGACCACATAAAAAACGAAGAACAGAAAGTTCTGACGAAGCAAATACTCCGTGTAGCTCTACTACAAAAAAAGAGAGGACACAAGATAACTATGAAGAAAAAAATGTTAGATGCGAAAATGAAACTGGCCTGACTGGACTGTGTACAGAAGTTGAAGCAGAAGAAATATTGGATTCCGATTCAGCGAAATCTGAAACTTTAAATTTTAATGTTAATGATCCAGATACTTGGCCAAATCATATAACTAGCAAAGTTGGAGATTGTTTCGTTGAGCATTGCCGCGCGTCAAGTAGTTAATAAAGAATTTCCCAAAGATGAATCTGGCCGCAAGTTTTCCGATTCATACTATTATCAAACTTTAACAAATGGAGAAAAACTTTTACGAAGTTATTTAGTTTATTCAGAATCGCGAAATTCGGTTTTCTGTTATCATTGCAAAATATTTGGTAGTCAAAATTCCCAACTCACTAATGAATACGGTTGTAACGATTGGCAACATTTGAGTCATATACTAAAAATACATGAGACAAGTTCCGCGCACATTAAAAACTGTTCGAAATACAGGGAACTTGAAATGTCGTTGATTAATAAATGCATTATTGATTGCACACAACAAAGATTATACTAAACTGAGAAAAAATATTGGCAATCTGTTATAGAACGGTTAATCTACATAATATAATATTTATCAAGACAGTGTATAGCTTTTAGAGGTTCTTCACTAACTCTTTTTTATAATGATAACGGCAATTTTTTTAAAGTTAGTAGAAACTGTCGCTGAATTTGATTCGATAATGGCAGAATCACAAAAAAAGGAACATTGCTCATTATTTAGGCGATAAAATATAAAGTGAAATCATCCGTATAATTTCTGAAGCTTTAAAACAAAAAAAATTTGAAATGGCTAAAGAGTCGAAATATTATTCATTAATTCTTGACACTACTCTGGATATAAGCCACACAGAACAATTATCTATTGTTATTAGATTTGTTAATCAAAATAAAAACACAAATATAGCAGAAATTCATGAACATTTTTTAGGTTTTCAATCTGTAGAAGATACCACTGGGCAAGGAACTATTTGAATTTATAAAAAATTATTTAAAATTATTGAATACTAACATTTCGGATTTACGCTGCCAAGCTTATGATAACGGTTCGAATACGCGAGGCAAACATAATGGACTACAGAAAAAAATTCTTGAAATAAATTCAAGGGCTTTTTTATTCTGTGTGCTGCTCATTAATTAAATTTGGTAGTTAATGATGCAGCTAAGATATCCTGTGAAACTGCAAATTTTTTGGGTATAATACAGGAATTATATAATTATTTTTCAATATCTGTGAAGCGTTGGGCTATATTAAAAAAACATATTCATGTTTTAAGTTTAAAATCACTTTCTGCTACTAGATGGGAAAGTAGAGTAGAAGCAATAAAGCCACTTAAAAATAATATCAAGGAAATTTACCAGGCTCTTTTTGATATTACGGAAGATGAAACTAAAGATGTCGATTCTAGAGTTCAGGCAGACAACATAATTTCCAAGATTTATTCGTTTAAATTTATTTGCTCTGTTCATGTTTGGTACGAAATCTTAAGTTTCGTAAATGTTGCAAGCAAAATAATGCAGAATCCGTCATTTGATATAGGAAAAATTACAGAAAATCTGGATTATGTTATACAAGAATTAAATATTCGCCGAACAGACCAATATTTTGAAAATATTATTAGAACTGCAAAAGAAGTAGCAAACGATCTTAATATGGATCCTATTTTTCAAGTCATTCTCAAAATAACAAAAATAAAAATGTTTGGTTACGAAGCATCAGATGAGACAATGCATAATCCTAAACAAAAGTTTAAAATAAATTTTTTATTCGCGATTTTAGACACGACGATAACTTCAGTCAGGGAAAGATTCATACTCTTAAAACAACATAGCGAGGACTTTAAAATTATAAGAGACATTATCAAATTAAAAGATTCGAGCGATGAAGATTTAATGAAACATTGTAAAGATTTGCACTTAAAACTTAGCGCCAATCAAGATTCCGACAATCGCGATATTGATGGTATGACTTTATTTGAGGAATTAAAAACTTTGCGATGTTTTATTAAAAAAGTCATCAATGATATGATGCTTAGTTGACACAAAATCACACACACACACACACACTCAGAAGGAAGACTGTGAAATTCCCCACAAATGTAATAAGTGGGCATAGAAACCTTGTCCTGTTTTAATTCTGTTTAGCTGGCTCCAGAGGTGTCGAGGTAGATTGAGCAGGCTTAATAGTTGAATCTTTGATCAGGAACTTGTTTTTAGTTTGTAGTTCGTTCCAGAGTCTTTGCCCCCCCCCCCCCCACTCCTGCCTACCAAAATATGATATTTTCACAAGCCAGGTGGTAGATCATCTGGAGGTTAGGCGATGGAGAGATATCTTGATGTATAAGAAGTACATTTATTTCTGATTTTCTTTATTTCTTTCATGGTAGCGTCTTCTCTTCTGAAGCATGGAGGAGTGATGTGGGAAAGAACAGGTAACCATAGGAGAGAAGTGGATCTTAAGATATCAGAGATGGTTCTCATTGTTATGTTAAGTTGTATGTGTCCACGAGAATCGTGTGGTGACTTCGGCTCCACAACAGGAAAGACCAGAGACAGGGCTGCTATTCTAAGAGCCAAAGCATTAACCTCAAGCTGTTGTCAGCTTGTTTTCAGGTTGTTCCTGGCAGATATCTTTAACTTAGTTTTTTTTTACAAATGTTTTTCGGTAAGTTTGACTACGGTCAAGTGTGACTCCAAGGAAACAAGGGATACTTTCATGGATTAGAGTCCTGTTGCAGAACTTTATTTTTTAGTTTTCTATGAGCCTCCTGCTTATTTAGGTAGAAATCGGAAACAACAGTTTTGCCGAGGTTAGGAAATCGTCCCCAGATAGTAGTAAAGGCCTTGGAAGGTAATGTCTTGGGTAGATAGCTATGTCACCAGCATAAACATTGGAGGGAAGTTGCTTGTGCGCAGGTTGATTAAATCTGGAGCGAGGACAAATCCTTTAGGTACATCCTTCAGTATAAATATTCTGCTTTTTTATGTGCATTCAGATCAACTTTTATTTCCTAATGGAGAGCATTTGTTCTAGCAATTTTAGAGTTTTTTTCCCAGTTGATTATTTTTAATGTTTTATACAGTAATTCGTTTTTCGATACAGTATCGTAAACTGATGTTATGTCTATGAAAGCAGTACCTCTTTTTAAACCCTTTTGGTATCCAGCTTCTACCAGGTATATTACCCAGTGAACCCTGTTCACTGGGTAATTTGCCTCCTATTTTTGGCGAAATCCTAGAGAGTATAATTCTTTCAAAAAGCTTATGAGGAGTGCAGAACAATACTATAGAACGATAGTTATTAGGGTCATCAGTTAACTTGCTGGGTTTGGCAAAGCTATTGTTTTTGATTCATGCCAAAATTTGGGTGTTGTTCATTATTTATTAGAGAGGAGAAGGAATTAAATAGCGAAGATTTTGTTCTTATGCCAAGGTGAGTAAGAAAGTCTGGAAGGATACCGTCAACGTCAGGAGCTTTAGCTGTTTTAGTTAGTTTGAGGGATGCATCAATTTCATCTGGATTGGAGTTTGCCGTAGATGTGGAGCATGCTAAGAAAACTTTTTCGTAAAGACGATGGATCTCTTTTTTTATTATATTCGAGAACTTTAAGTTTAGCTGTTTATGTTGAGATTTTTGCAGTGCTGTTATGGTTTACTTTTCCTTTAGTTCAGTTTGGAGTTCTGGTGTCTCCCTAGCCCCACTTGCCGCCAGTCTAGGGAGCAGTCACCAAGTCCAACAGTAATTAGGTATGGTCTGCGCTGGCTGTGGAGAAAAGGAGGCAGTAATTGGTAAGTTGAGGTGAGAAATGGCAGAGGTCAGAGATTGCCTCTGATTCCTATTTTCTAGATTTGAAGGTTCTGAGCTGCTTGCTGTCATAGAGGAGTGCTTCGTCGATACTGATGGAGGATGTATACAGTAGACCAGAAGTGCACACTTTATACATCAACCGTTCTGAAGAGCAGTTGTAAATTCATTTCTAGGTCGCCGAATGGAGGAACTTTTTCTAAGCCTTTCTTCGGCCGATTCCCGAGTTAGCCGATCTCTGGCACGGGCAAGCGGGTTTTTTCTCCCTTAAACTTAGGTTTTTTTATCCCGTCAACTCAAGAAAATAGACCGTATTACCCACATTATTTCAGACAGTAACATATCTTGTTAGGATTAGGTACCAAAAGATGGCAGCACTTGTTTGCCAGCCTCTTCATCGGTGGCTGTCTATAATTAGTGATAAACATGGGCCAACTATCTTTGATTGGCTATCGGTGGAGATTGAACTTCCTACTCAGTCTCCAAAAGCTAGATAGGGTATAAAGACCTCACCTAAGCCTATAAAGGAATAAAAGGAGAATGGATACACCATGATACATTTCGATTTTTCCAAGGCTTTTCACAGAATACAGCATAGAAGACTGTTGCATAAATTGGAGAAAATGGGTTTGGGTTATACAATATTAGCATGGATAAGAGGATTACTGACTGGCAGATATCAAAACGTGATATACGGGAGATGGGAGTCTGCACTGGTTAAGGTAACTAATGGTGTACCACAAGTATCAGTCTTGGTCCACTGTTATTCAATCTGTGCATTAATGATATTGGGAAGGATTTGAAAGGCAACATACAGCTATTTTCTGATGATGCAGTAATTGCAGAATGATTTCAATATGCCAAAATTGTGGACATTTGGAAATGAATATCAGTTCAATGTCAATAAATGTAAAGTCATGCACTTTGGTGATCAAATATCCAATATCGTATTATATTGGTGGGAATATGCTAGAAGAAACTGATCGGGCTAGAGATCTTGGAGTGTTAGTAGATAGCAAGTTGAAGATCAGGGACCATGTAGCAAAGACTGCGAATACAACTCAAAACGTAATTGCAATGCTGAAACGAAGTTTGAGATGTAAAGATATGGATGTCATTTTGCCTCTTTACAAGGACTTGATAAGAAGTCACTTGGGCTATCGTGCGCAGGTCTGGTCTCCTGGTTTCCGTTGTGATTGTGATACAGTGGAGAGAGAGCAAAGGAGAGTGTTAAAATGATATCAGGACTGTGGAATACAAATTATAAAGACAGATTGAGAATTTGTAGGCTGAAGCACTAGCAAACAAGAGAAAGACGGGTGATATGATTGAAAGTTACATACTTCTGAAAGGCTCATACAGGATTTCAAGTGATGGAATTTTTCAGTTTAGGGAGAGGGGGGAGAAAGGAAAAGAGGGCATCCTTGGAAGCTGAGAATGAATGCCACTAAGAAGGGGGGTAAGGGCTAGATTTTTCTCTCATAGTGCGTGATTGGAATAGATTGCCATTGGTTGCTGTGAGTGCAAGCAGTTTGAATGAATTCAAGAATAAGAATGATGGCTGGTGCGTGCAGTATGTGGCCTCCCTCGATGAGTCCGTGGACTTCAATCAAAACGTTAAAGTACTGGGGTGATAGATATCATCTATCGTATTTTTTGATTATTAATACCCATTTGACGTGAAATAAAGCAGATAGTTGAAGATTCACTATTAGAAATTACGTTTTTCGATAAGGAGCTCAGGTTTATTTAGTTAGATTGACAAAAGAGAACTAAAACTATGATATCAGATTACAAAGGAAGACGGGGGGAGGTAAAAAAAGAAGAAACGAAAACACTCTAAGAGGGTAGTTAAGTCACCTTCAATAGAAAGGTGTTTCTAAAGTCTCCTCGCCATTTAAACAGGATCTGAATGCTATCTTTCCAACGACAGCACATAGTCGATACTGATTGCGCTACTATACTAAAAAAAAAGCAATTTACACTAATAAGAACTTATTAGTGTAAATTTCAGTAGCAACTGGAAGAACAATGAACCAATGCCCTCTTCGATTGGAAAAAGACCTCTCTTCGATTCTAGTCGTGAAGAGAGGAATCTTTATATGGGCTGTTTTTTAATTGAAGATGAGTTAGCATATTTTATACAGAGGTAAAAAGGTTTTTTCCTCCGGGAAACTTTGGGTTTTTTTTTTCATCTCGCACACAGGCAAATTGGCCATGAGAACACAAGCAATTTAATGACAAGAATGTTGTTGGTGGTGGTAGATGGCGTTGTGTGTTCATTGTAGTAGTGTCGCTGTTGTAGCAGTAGGTGGATGATTAAATAGGGAAGACGGTAAGTTGTGTATAGTGAAGTAGATTGTCCTTTTTTACAGAGGTTTTACAGTAGTCCAAGAACCACGACGAGTTCTTGGACTACTTGGAGGTGTCACGTAATCATAACAATAATGATAAAAATTTTAGAAGCGTTCAACTATGAACTTCATAGCAATCAATAGTTAAAATATGTAACGGATAAAAAACGACGAAAAGGAATTTCCTGTTTGTTTGTTGATTGGTGGTAGGACGCAAGGCATTAATGGCGCAGAGGGTGAAGCTTTGAACGCTTTTTATATTCCCTGTTGTCTATTTCGGAAGCAGTGATGGGAGAGATTCGTAAGCGATTTAGCTCTTCCTGGGGGGAGGATGTCTAAGTGTTGTGGTTGGGCGTTGGATGGCTTTTGGTCTTTTATGTTCCAGTGGTCATTACCGTTGTAGTTTCCGGCTTGCTGTATTAGTTGGTTTGGTTGCCTGCGTGGACGTCTTCGTGAAGAATTTCTCTGCTAGGAAGTGTCGTAGTAAAGAGATATGGGATATATTTATGTCCCGGTGGATCTGACATTCCTGACGAACCACGAGGCTATCAAGATCATCTAGGCACTTGTTTTGTAGTCTTTGCAGCTTGAGGATATTTGTCTTGGAGGTATGACTTCAGGCTGTGGAAGCATATGTAATTGTAGGACTAATCACTGTCTTGTAGAGTAGAATTTTGTTTCTTGTGTGTTTAGTTTGCTGTATCTGTTGATCAAGGGGGGGGGGTACAGCTGGGCGATAACTTTGGATGCTTTGATGCATGCGCTCTTGATGTAGCTGTTGAAGCATAATCTGTTGTCAAGGAGTATTCTGAGGTATTTAGTTTCAGTTTTCCGGAGAATTTTTGAGTTGAACGGGGTAACGTCTCCTGTGTGGGGGGGGGGGGAGAGGAAGGGGGGGTTGCTCGTCTTCTTGTGAAGAGTATGGTTGCACTTTTCTGGAGGTTTACCTCCAGTCGCAAGGCTGCAAACCATTTTTTTGGTTTGTAGCCCGGCAGACTCAACTTAATGACAAAAATGCTGATTGGTGGTGGTAGATGGCGTTGTGTGCTCATTGCAGTAGTGTCGCTGTTGTAGCAGTAGGTGAAGGATTAAGTCGGGATTTAATAATAATAATAATAATAATAAACTAGATATTTTCTATTTACTCAAGTAGTTTTATGCCCAGTTTAGTTTCATATAATTTTTAATGTGATTCGCAGAGTTTACATATTTCATTTGAAATTTTACGTAGTTTTTGTTTATTTATTTATTTATTGAGATGAGAGCAGAATGGAGTAGGTAGTTATTAAAATTGTCATTGCTCGCTACTGAATAAAATGGCGTTAGCTGATTTATATATATATACAGGGTGTTCGGGATAAATTTGACATATTTATAATTAATTATATTTTTCCGTAAGTTACATGTATTAACACACACTTCTCTTCATTTAAAAGTTTGGACCCTTCTTCATTCATATACAAGATGTCAGAAAGGATGGATAGCTGGAACCCACCTGAATCATGGAAGAGAATAACTTGTATCATGATGATTCGTGCCCGCCATCAAAATAAGGATATTACGACTGCTGCCCAATGCTCCCTGAATACAGTAAAAACAATCAGGCATGAACTAGAGACTTGCAATGGTGACTACGAGGATGTAGCAAGAAGAAAGATCCCTAGCAGACGATCTGATTGCGTTCGTACAGCAGAATTCCTCGCAAATCTGCAGGAACAGGTGTTGAAGAACCCTGGCATTGGAATTCGGGCTTTGTTCGTGGAGTTGCTAACTGTAGTCAAGCCCTGGATAACAAGGGTAGCCAATGGTAGGCCGTATGTATGGCAGCAGGATTCGGCCCCTTGCCACACCTCTGGGAAAAGTCAAAAATGGTTGTCTGAAAATTTCTACGACTTCACCAGTCCAAATGTTTGGCCTCCAAACTCCCCAGACCTTAACCCCATGGATTATTTTGTATGGGGCGCAGTTGAAAAAGACACCAATCGCACTTCCAGTAATACAAAAGCCCAGTTAATGGATAAAATTAAAACAGTTTTTGCGGCCCTTCCCAGGGAGACTGTAGCATCAGCTTGTTCGAGGTTCCGAAGCAGAATTGAAGCTGTGATCGATGCTAATGGTGGTTATTTTGAGTAAATCTTGTTGATAGTATTGTAATTAACTCTGCCTGTAATGTTTTTTGTCAATTCATTAAATTTAATAGATACAAAGAAGATTTTCTTTTTCCTTACGAAACTGTCAAATTTATCCCGAACACTCTGTATATATATATATACTCGTCGTGTCTCTATAATTAGTGAATTTCAATCTTCCATTGTATAATGAATCTTGCATTACATTATATAATGAATTAAAGAACAATTTCTCCATTTATTTAAATGGAGAAATTGTTCTTAAATTATTATATAATAATTAAAATGAAATAGAAATGGAAGCAAAAATATTCTAAATACAACATTTTAAAGAAATCAAATAACATAAAGGAATTATATTATTCATGTTATCAAATTAACTGCTAAATTAATATTCGATTTAACGTGTTACATTAAAAAGCAAAGCAGTTACAATAGGAAATGTTATCATTTAAAACAGCGAATTGAGTCTTCGTGACTTTATTGCATGATCGCTCACGTCTTCATAGCGGAAAAACGAAACCGACCAATCAGGTTTTAGCTTGCAATGAATGAAGCCTTCGTTTTACAAACAGAACAGTTAGATCATGGGATAGAAAATTATGTAATAAAAAGGGTCGAGATAACGCTTTTTATTAAATAATTCCGGCAACCAACTGTTGTTGCAGTAAGTTATAAATTAATATGGCCTTAATAGCCATTGACTGGTTATTCTATGAAAAAATTGAACGTCTTCTTCCCGGTAAATCGTTTTTCTGAAGTTGACACTTCAAATATATACTCTATAAAATATATACTCTGATACTCTAAATTTCATCGGCCACTCCCTAGTATTACTCACAAAAAATTAAATTAATATTATGTTAATTTCTTTCAACCATAATTATCACAAGAAATATAGCTTGTAATAGTTCTGAAATAGTTATTTTTCTGTTATGGCAACTTTCAAATGAAATGATGTAAATTTTTAGTAGTAGTAGACAGGAACAAATCTTATGACTTATTAATCGACACGTAGCTGTGTAGTTTACAAGTATAGCACAACAGTTATCACATGACAAAGTTATTTATCATATAAGCACTCAGACAGAACAAAGAAAAGATTTTTATCTCTTGTTGTTCAAAACATTTCTCCACAACTACAGACTATTTTATGAATATCGTTTAGATCAGCTTCGGCTGGGTCGTGTTTCTTCGAAGTGATTACTCTCCTGCTTGTCCTTAAGGTTTGTTTGTTTCAAGCAGCAGCGAGTGATGAAAAGATTAAAGAAATAATTTTAGGGCTAAGGCAAATAAACAAAACGTTTTGAATATGGGTCTTTCTTCACATAATTTGTCACGGCATCTATCGAGTAGTCTATGCTATCTTGCTTGTAATTCGTCGAGTGGGAGGCCAGACAAGATCTGTGTGATATCATAAATATCTATTATGGTAAGAGCAAGAAAGCAAGGAATGAAAATTTCCGAATATAACTTATTATATAGCTCTAATTTATAGCTTGTTTTTGTCTCTATCGTTGTTGTTGTTGTTGTGCTGTTTTTCCTTACAAACATATCAATTTACACATCAAATCGAATTTAATATATCAACAATTACTGTTATTTATTTATTTAAGTATACTGCGTTACTCGTGCATTTGTTTTGGCATTTTTAAAAGTAAAATGCCTCTATTCTAAGAGGAACTCTCACAAATTTCCAGTGAAGAAGAATTAGAAGGAAATTACTCCAAAACAATAAAAAAATAATATTAACTAAATTTTCTTAAATACCAATACACTGACACAAACACGCCCTATATATCATTCCCCCCCCCCAACCTTCCCTTCAAAAAAAAAAAAAAAAGAGTCTACATGCGTGCATGCAGGTGTGTGTCCATGCACTTTCTTCCACCCACAAACCTGAAACACACACAAACGCACACACGTATAAACAGTGAAATCGGTATTCAGTATCCACCTGGGTGAATATTGAATAAAAAACTACGAAACCACCACTATCTAATATCTTCCTCGGATAAGTTTAGCAAAAGCTTCGAGGAAGACAAGCAACTACGTCACCAAAAATTAGTGTAGTGCAGCACTGAGAAAAACAATTACGAATATTTATAAAAAAACGACAGATCTCAATATCGTGTACTGATCAATAAGTATAATAATAAAGCATTAATTCTACAATACATATATAAATATTCTGTAATATAATAATACAAGAAAGCTATTAAAAAACATTATTAATGTTATTATTATACATATTTGTATGATTTACAGTTTAACTATTAAAGATTATCCGTTCTATATATTGAAATAACAAAACCTGATAACTGATATTCATTTCAAAAATCATGAAAATATACTCAAAGAGTTTCATGCCGAATATAGAAACTATATAAAGTTCGGCGATTCCAAGCGTAAGCAAATACCTGGATAGTGCAACACCTGACCCATTTGGTAGTGCAAACTGAGGCAACTCATAGTAAGGGTGGAGCAAGCTCCGATCACTGTTCTTGGCATTTACCCATAATGTGAACTTAGCTCCTAGGAACTGTATTACTGTTCTACATTATGAGAGAAGGTCACTACCCGGACCGGTTTCGACCTTTTTTGAGGTCTCATCAGTGAGTAGGTAGACCATGTTAATACCAAGTTTGTAGCGAACAGAACTTACATCCCTTCTATGAGAATTCCCATTATATGAAGAGCCAAAGGCTTCAATTCTAATACAGCTCCTAGGAGCTAAGTTCACATTATGGGTATATACCAAGAACAGTGATCGGAGCTTGCTCCACCCTTACTATGAGTTGCCTCAGTTTGCACTACCAAATGGGTCAGGTGTTGCACTATCCAGGTATTTGCTTACGCTTGGAATCGCCGAACTTTATATAGTTTGTATATTCGGCATGAAACCCTTTGAGTTTCTTATTCGGCTAAGAAACAATATGGGATGTAATATCCCTTAAATAAGTTCATGTCGTCGAATTGAAGCCTTCGGCTCTTCATATAATTATGAAAATAGACTCTTATATGCATGCCAGACTTTAGTATGAATTTAAATAGGAGATACTCTTTTAGACCTGACCATGTCTTTTGGAAACCGATGGGGAGTCGATCTCATATTATTATTATTATTATTATTATTATTATTATTATTATTATTACGGGCAGCTCTAACGATTTCTTAGACATCGAAGGAGGCCCAACATCATGTCAAGAACAACTATTCAACATTCACACAGTATCTGTCGATATATTTGTCGACAGTAGTTTAGTATACACTATCTACCAATAACTGTCTGGACACTCCTGTTATTTGAATCTTATGGAACATTCCAGGTTTGTTAATAACATAGAAACCGATGCACAGATAGTAGGAAACATTATTTTATCCTAACAGTTGAATACAGGTGGTGTGGCAACACGACGTGAACCCAGTGACTTCGAGAGAGGAGTCATCGTGGGCTGTCACATTGGTGGCATGTCCATACATGACATTGCTGTTCAACTGGAGCATCAAATCAACGGTTGGCGATATGAGCAACAAATGGAGACGTTCTGGCATCACTAGTGCAGGAAAACACACCCAGGGCGGCCGCCGAAAATGACTGACAGGAACAGGAGGGTGTTAAAACGGGTAGTATGTAAAAACCGGCTACAATCGACACAGACCATCCGTGATGAGTTCCAGAGCGCCAGTAACACCATGGTGAGAGCACTAATACTGTACGAAAAGAATTCCATTTACTGGATTTCCAAGGAAAATCCAGCCCACACAAGCCGAACATCAGAACAACGAACAAGGCGGCTCATCTGGCCTGGTGCAAAGAGCGTGTGAACTAGACAATTGACACCAGTTAAAAACGGTATTCTAGAACAATGAGTCAAGGTTCTCCTGTTTCCAGTATGATGGCAGGGTGTGGGTGTGGAGGCAGCCTGGTGAACACTTGTTGCCACATACCCACAGTAAGGTTTGGTGGGGGAAGAGTAATAGTGTGGGATGCATTCAGCTAGTTTTTGAGTGGGACCACTGGTTGTTGACCATGATTCCATGAATGCAGCTCAGTACCTTGATATTCTGGATAATCAAGTGCTGTCTAAACTGTGGAATTTTTATGGAACGAACCCGTGTTACTATTAAGACGACAGCGCCCCATGCCACAAAGCTGCAGCTGTTATGAAATGGTATGAAGAGATGGGTGTTAAACGACTGCCCTGACCTGAGCAGAGTCCTGACCTCAACTCCATCGAACACCTGTGGGAAGAATTGGAGCAACGAATGAGGTTCGGAGCAGCACGTTCTCGATCTATCGCTGAACTGAGTGCTGCTTTGATGGAGGAATCGAGACAAATTCCACCTGATGTCTGCCGCACATTGGTGGAAAGCCTCCCTCAAAAGGTGCAGGAGGTGATCAAAGCCAAAGGTGAACGTACCCGATAACAGTGTTCGCCTGCTGGTATCAATTTTAAATTGCTAGTGTCCGGACAATTGTAGATAGATAGTATAGTTCAGGTCTACCGACGTTTAATTAAGGTTAAAACATCTCTCCTACTCCCTTTGGAGGATAAAAGGCGTTAGCAGATTTAATATTACTTGTGCTTATGAACTCCATAAGTACTATATTCAAATTCAGTGTCCGAAATATTGGATAATTGTCTCCTTCAAATCTCTTGTAATTATTAGTCTGAATGGCGCATCTAATGGGTGGTATACAGTATATTCATACTCTGGATTATGTAAAACTACCCAAAGACAATCAAAAACATCGATGCCCACAGCGGAATTCGAACGTGCATCGTGTTAATTGAAGAGTGGATACGTTTACTCTGGACCATCCAAGTCTCTGTTCAATCATCCTTTCCATCGCACCTAAAGATCTATTAACAATGAATTTTCAGTGATTTCTAACCGCATCATTCTCAATTGTGTGTAATTTACAGCTGCATCTTCCTTTCTTATCATACTTTTCAACGGTCTGGACGCTTTTTCTTATTTTTATTTTAATGCAGTCGTTTTGCTAAAGATTGTATGCCCCTTTATAGTCGAAAATTAATAAACCCCATTTTCTACAGCAGTTCCACATCGTTTTAAGCAGAGTCTTTCTATAGACACAATTATCCCTTCGTGTGTTTCCCTCTGCTAACACATCTAGGCAGGACCGGCTCTACCGACGGTGCAAGACGTGCATTTGCACGGGGAAGCAAGTTTTTTTGGGGCGGCAAAGTTGGCATCAACTATACGAAAAATAAGGGAGAAGGGTGAGCGGCAAAATATGGTACTGCATGGGGTGACAAAATTCCTAGGGGCAGCCCTGCATCTAGGTAGTATGTTGAGTAGTCTGATATCCAAACCGATCCTCTTGGTCATCGTTATGAGTTTTTTTCATAATTATCGAAGTGACACTTTATTTCTTTCTTGGTGATGACTGTACAAATATAGAGGAGGACAATATTCCCTTTTGTATACCTCGCGAAAGATCCCAACTATCTATCAGATTCTTTATCCATCACCCTAATGAGAAACGTCGTCCTCTTCTCTCTGTCTTCTTTGCATAAATTTTTATGGTTCCTGTAATTAGTGGGTCTCCACTTATGCAAAACTTGTGAAATACTTTCTTATTATTAGATTTACTGTAGGCAGGTTTGTGATCAACAATAGACATCTGTTTTCTAAGATAAGTAAAAGTGTTTTATTTTAGTTTTTACGCTCTTATCAGAATAGCCATTCTAGTTCTTGTATCTGTCATTTTGTTGCTCGCATTAAACAAACCCTGAATTGCCACCTGTTTTTTTATTATTATTATTATTATTATAAAAAGCAAGGGGTGGAAAAAAAAACACTCTAACACGTTTTGTTTCATTTCCAAAAATGAATTTGCCTTTTTACCTCTGTAAAGATATCTCAAGGGAATGTATTATTATTATTATTATTATTATTATTATTATTATTATTATTATTATTATTATTATTATTATTATTATTATTATTACTTAAACAAAGAGATCAGATTGCAATTCAATTCTATTGTAGTTTATCATGTGGAAATAAATCAATAAATGCTCTTTTCACATAATACATATTTTTAATATTTTACATTCTTATTTTGTATTCATCAGATTTGTAAAAATTTTAAGAAATTGAAAATCATATTTTTATTTTAGACATATAACTGAACGTTATTTCAACCAGCATTTATTTTTTATACTTTTTATTAATAAAACTTGACACCTCTAAGCAGTGGCGTATTTAGGTATAGGCCTTATATGCACGGGTCTAGAGAGGCAAATTTTAAGGGGCTGCGGAAATTTCCAGGCTTTCATTTTTTAATTATAACATGTTTCTTATATGCCGCATCTACTCACCAGTAGAGAATTTTTTTTTTTTCCCTCATTGTAAGTTTAGTCTGCAAGCATATTGGCATGTAATCAGATTCTGCATAACTATACAGACCGAGACACGTGCACGGAAAGCTACTATATTGTTGTCGGTAACTTGATCGGTAACTGTATTGTTGTCGGTAACACAAAAGCATTAGGGATTAGTGAATTTGATCCCTTTCTTGCTGAGCACATTGCAAAAAGCGGAAAAACAAGGAAAAGGTTTTTGTTTCCTATCTTTCCTTTGCCACGCATGAGGAATTTATTAAAATAACGGGAGAGAAAGTAATCAAATTTATTGTGGAAGAACTTAAATTAGCTAAGTACTATTCCATAAGTGTTGACTCAACACCAGACTTGTCTCAAGTTGATCAGCTGTCCTTCATTGTACGATATGTGAAAGAACATGGAACTTCTGTGGAACGTTTCTTGCGTTTCGTTCCTAACGTAAGTCACAAATCTGAAGGCGGTATTTATTGACCACTAAACGAGCTTGGAATTGATGTAGCAAATTGCAGAGGGCAGGCATATGATAATGCTAGTAACATATCAGGCAAGTACACAGGGCTGCAAGCAAGAATTCTTGAAATAAATCCATTGGCAGAATTCATACCGTGCGCTGGATATTCTCTGTCTCAAATTGGTACTTATGCTGCCGAATCCTGTTCATGCTCTTCTGCATTTTTTGGTGTCCTTCAGAAACTGTATGTATTTTTCACATCTTCAAGACATCGGTGGAGTGTTCTAAGAAAGCACCTGGAAACGTTTGCAAAAGTAATCAAACGTCCTTCGCCTACTCGTTGGTCAGCTTGTGACGATGCCTGTCGGAGTCTTCGTGAGGGATGGAAGGAAATAATTTTCACTGTGTCCGAAATTGAAAATGACACCAACCAGAAGAAAGTTACGTGACGTGAGGTCATGAGGGGCGGCACTTTTTGCGGGCCTAGGGGCGGCAAATACCTAAATACGTCACTGCCTCCAAGTGATCCAAGGAGTCATCGAGTGAGCGTATTGAGTATTCTACTCTACTCTACTGCACGCAAGTCATCGTCGCCACTACGTACATAATCCATCAATTACACACAGCACGTTCTAACGGTCATCACCGCAAAGTATTTCTTGTCCATAAATTGTGTGTGTTTTCTAGCCGATTAATCTGAATGTGGATGAAAAACTCGATTTTCTGGACAAAAATTCCTCTACCTTCGTATGAGATTGGCTAAGTCGTCTTCATTTGAAAAAGAACTACTTTAGTTATTCTATAGAATACCTAGGTGTTTCATAAACCACTTAGGTCAAGTAATTTATGAAATTCTTATATGATTAAATAATAAAGACTGTGTAGTAGTTGTTTGCTGTTATTTAATGCATAAATGCATTTAATTAGTCATAAAAATTAACATAAAATCTTTGCTTATCTCTTTATACAGTACTTAGATAAAATATGATATAAAATTCTTATTTTATACTTTAATTAAAGCGAATCATTATTCTACAGAATAATGAATTATATACAGTACTTTAACGGTAACATATCCTCTGCTTCTCTATTTATCATTAATATTGATGGTGTTGACGTAAAACTGTGTAACCCATATACAGTATGGCAGAAAAAAATAGCATTGAATAATTATAACGATACCGCGCGGTTAGCCTAGTGGCTATGCGCTTCGCAACCATATGCCTGGGGAAGGAGTGTCCTAGGTTCGATTCCCGTCGGTGAAGTGAGGAGCTGAAGGATTTTCCTCAGCCATAGCCAAGTTAGCCAGTCTTGGGCGTGGACAGCAGGGTTTTTTCCCCAGTTTATTTCGGGGGTTTTCATCCCGCAAAGCAGGCAAACTGGCCTTGAGAACTCAACACTACAGGTCATAGGATACACCGGGGCATAAGGCTGACCACCTTATGCCCCGGTGTATCCTATGGCCTGTAGTGTTATCCTGTAAACGGAGTGAGGTCCGATGATCAGTGGACCCTCGACACCGCAAGGTAAAAGAGGGTATAAGGAAGATGAGATATATGTTATGGAGTAAACGGATTTATTAACAAAGAAATTTTATGTTTACACATGATGATATGTACATCAACACTATCGGTGGAATCTTGGTCGAATAAAGTATTAACGACGGTAGATTACGTGGTCGAAATGGATTTCAAGACAGGTTGGTTTCGTAGCGGAAGCGAAGGTTCTCTGCCATCTTGGAGAATAAGGGTTGGGACATCTGCTGGACATAATGTGTAATTTTATCCCTTAGTTCATCAAGGTTTGAAGGTGGGTCATTCTGGAATACTCATTCCTTTAACTTACTCCAAACGAAAGCTTCAAGTAATGTGAAATCAGGAGAACGTCAAACGAATTCTGTGAACCTCGAAATGAGTCTTCAGGGGAAGTGTTCTGATAAATAGGCTCTAGAAACGCGATATGTTACAGGTTGCTCCGTCCTGTTGGAAACTGTGTACGAAATGGAATGTTTTTTGCACCACACATCCTATGCAAATCCCGGGTCAACGGAACCATCACATTCTCGATGTAGTGTTCACTATTCAAGGTCATGGTGGCACCACCCTCTTCAATGAAATAGGACCCAAGTATGCCATGGCCGGAAACAGCACATCATGCGGTGACAGCTGTTTAGAGGTTTCTCTTGGACAAATTAGGTCTCGAGAAACTAAGAAACCTGTAGGTTCGTTCATATAAACCTGTGTTTACATGACCTTTTAGATGGAAATGCGCTTCGTCCGAGAACCCGACATTATTCAGTGACATAGACCAGCACGTGTGCACAGTATTCCTGCTGTGCAGCATAATCCGTTTCTGTTAAACACTGACCCAACAAATGATGTACCAAAGACACCCAGCTCCTTAAGGATTCTCTGTAGTGGCCGCCTCTGTATCCCAAGTTTTACCGCTGTTCAGCCTTGACTGCATTTCGGAGACTGTAACACTTGCTCCAGTACATGCCTGTGATTCTCATTTGTGTTAACAGTTCATGGTCTTCCTGACTATGTTTTGCACTGCGGCAGAACACTCTCGGTAGGTCGGAACCTCTCGATTAAGGCAATGATGACACTATTTACTAAAATAAAGAGCCAAAGGCTTCATTTCGGCGATGCAAAATTATATAAATTAAGTGGATAATAAATCCAACATCATTTCAAAGCCGGATACAAAAACTATAAAAGTTTTGTGCAAAAATTGACCAGAGAGCTTGATTGCCTGGGGGAATGCTTAGGGAAATGACAAATAAACTGCTCACAAACATCTTGTAGGTTCGGATCCTCTGCTCTACCAACTCCGTATGAACGAAAATAATGTTCGACAAGATGGCATTGATGTTCCCAACGTCAATACCATTGCTGTAGCTAAATGTAATGCCGTTGCCTCTTCTATTAATGTCCATGCAGTCGAACGGAATATCTCATAGCGCGTGTACTGAAGGGAGGGAGAGGTGTCGAAGTTCAATACTTTTTTTTTGTTTGTTTTTGCACCATACCGTACTTATAGAATCAGATAACTGAGTTTCTTTGAACTACGAAGAACCAACGAGCTTTTTTTTTTAATTTGTCCCAACCACTTTACACGTTTCTTTCTGACATATTTTGAGTATATTATTAAATAATAAGCTCTATACACAATTTTACATAACTGTACTATTATGTACAGTTAAGTATAATAAACAAACGAACACAAATGAAATGAACAAATCAATGCTGAATAGCTGATCGGCCGACATGTCGGCCGATCAGCTATTCAGCGTAGATTGTGCACAATAATGTTCGGAATACCACCTTACTCTCGGTGCCGTGTGCCGTGTGCCGCTATTCACACTTATTCATTACTTTGTCGGCGTTAGCTGATTTTTATTTTATTTTATTTTATTTTATTTTATTTTTTCTAATGATTAAAAAATAAAAATAAAACACCGCGGCAGATGTTCAGGCCCAATTGTACGTTGACTACCTGGAAATTCCTGTAGCTCGTCAGGGCAGTTCGTCCCCTACTGATAGCCATTTTCACATGCCCACAGTTCCGGCCTATTCAAATCATTCTGCAAGTAATGCATATTAACGGCATTCCTGATTACCTTGCCTATCTTTGCATCTTGAGCAAATAGTTGTATGTCACCTGCCATATTCTTCCCAATGTCATTAATGTAAAGATTGGATAACAATCGACCAAAGACTTTTGTCCAAAGACCCTTTGATACAGAATTGGTCACCTTATATCTTGCGAAATCAAATCCCCTGTGCATGCACCACTATTCACTGTCTATCGCTCAGTATCCCTCTTACTCATGCCAGTGGTTTATAATACAAATCCTTTCTTCCAACTTTTGTAACAATCTTCCATGGTATATCCTGCCAAAAAGCCTTAGCAAAGTCCAAAAGTATCATGGTCATATAAACTTATCCATTCCCTTAATGTGATTTCAACATGTGAGGTGGGTTCCAAAAGAGTTTCCAGCCTGACATTCAAAATTCTCGCTGATTTAAAAACGCTGTGTGACAGATAGCACCATCTATGGAGGAGGCTTAGTGTACTAGTTTCAACATTCTAACTGTGTCATTCAAATGGAGTTACTCGTTTGACTAACACGTGACACGCTAAGTGACTGTAACGTTAATAACTGAGTACCGCGCTGTGATAATGTTTTTCACCAAAGAAGGGATTTCTCCAAATGCTATCAAATAGCGATTGGATTATTTATGGGGAAGCGTCTCCTTCATGTTCTACCATGAAGGAATGAGTTTAAACAGTTTCGCGTAGAAAGAGAGAGCATCCAAGATGATCCTCGTGATGGTCAGCCTATGGAAGTGATGACTGAGGAAAAAAATCTCTCTTGTTGAGGAGGAACTGTTCAATGACAGACAGCTGAAGCTCAAAGAAATCTCAGCAAGGATGGAGCTTTCTATAACAACCGTCTTTCGCATCATTCACGAGAAGCTTTACATGACAAAGGGTAGTGCAAGGTGGGTTCCCCAGCTTCTCTCTTCAATTCAGAAGGAGCATCGCGTGACCTGTTCCACAAGTTTTTAGAGCATTGCCAAGGGAATTAGAGAGAAGTGCTGAAATCCATTGCCACCAAGGGTGAAACCATGGTCCTTAATTATGATCCTCCTTCAAAAGGAAATTCATGGAGTGACATAAACAAAAGCCAAGATCACTCACTCCACCAAGAAGATCATGGCAACAAACTTTTTGGATTGCCCGGGAATTCTCTTGATTGACTTCAAGGGAAGGGATACCACCGTGAATGTAGAATATTATGCTTCACTCCTGCACAATGCCATAAAGGAGAAGATACGAGGAATGCTGAGTCATGGTACTCGCCTGCTTCACGACAGTGCTCCAGTCTATACGGCTATTGTTGCGAAGGCTGAAGTGAAGAACTGTGGCTTCCAGGAGATTGAACACCCACTCTACTTTCCAGATCTGGCACTCAGTGACTACTAACTCTTCTCGAAATTAAAGAAAGACCTTCGAGGAAGAAAATATGCAGATGACACTGAGTTGAAAGATGCATTTTAGGCCATTTTGCAGACAAAAGTACAGACTATTTTTTCACTGGTATGGAAATGTTAATTCAAATATGTGAAAAGTGCGTTGAAATAAAGGGAGATTATGTTGCAAAGTGACACAGTTGTTTTCTTTCTATCACCTCTAACAGTTAGACCGGAAACTTATGGAACCACCATCGTAACAGTATTAAAAATCTGAGCAAGTTGCTCAAACATGACCTTCTTAGTAAACCTGTTTTTTTTTTTTTTTTTTTTTGCAAAATATGAATTCTATATGAATCCATTTCGGTATGCGATCTCTTACTAACTTACTAATTTTTTTCAAAATCTTCACCACCACTCCCAAGATATTGATAGATCAATAGTTAGACACAACAGTCTTTGCCCCACCCTAGTGCAATGGGATTACCATACATTATTTCCACTCTTGTGATTGTCCCTTGCTGAGAATTAAATCATACAGCCATATTAACGACACCAGTTCAGCTAATCACATTTTTAACATCTGTCGATATCCCATCAGCCACTGTTACCGAATTGTTATTTAGTTTATGCAATAGCTCTAGTACATCCTCTTCATACACCTCAGCTTCTTCATCCAGTGGAGAGGTAGCATTAAACTCAATATTGCATACACCAGGTTGATGAATTTAGTTTAGCAAAATGGGCACTCAGATGAAAACTCTCTTCTACATTCAGAAGAGTTATTCTTGGACATTCATTCTTTCGTTTACTTTCGTCAACATAACATAGCATTTTTTTTTTTGAGTTGCCGTTAGCTGCAATGTAGTTTCTTGACATACTCAGACTTAGCTATGTCCAATACTTAGAACTTTCCTCGCCTGTGTCTAATAATTTTCATACACCTTGTATTTTAAGAATCTTCTAACTCGTAAACCTGTACGTCCATTTCACTCCTACCTTATTCTTAGAACTATAGGGTATATTCCGATGTTGCATCATTTACGTATTTTTCAAATGCTTCGCATGCGCTTCCGATCTATTTCCCGTTTAGAAACCGATACCATGGAACAGAATCTTGCACACACTCCTCAGTTTGTCATAATTTCCTGCTTTGTGGCTCAGCTGAATAGAACATACATAAACTTAACTACTTCCCAAATCAGTGCCGCATTATCACTATTATAACCACGTCCACAGGCAGAAGAATCACGTCATTAATAGAAACCTCCTCTGACACTATAATCAGACCTAAAACTCTTTAACATTGATTTCCTTCGGTCAATTCTGCTTGAGGAAGTTGTCTCGAAACAGCTAATTAAACTCGATTCCATTCTGCTCATCATATTTCATCACTGCCCAGTCAGTGTTCGTATAATTAAAGCCATCCATGATGATCACACTTTTAGCACTTATGACTCCTATTTTGTCTATAATATTTTAAAATACTGTACCATTCACACTCGATACCAGTTAGTATATCTGCCCCTGAAAGTCTCACTAACGCCTACGATCTGAGGCCACAAAATATTCATCAAGGCCACAAACTCTATCCCTTTGTTCATGATACCAAATAACATCCTTTTTTTTTTATATTCTACTTTACTTATCTGATTGTCATTACCTGCTTCAGTGCACTGTTTCCCTTTTACTACAAAACTTTCTTGTTCTTCGTATGTTCCCCTAAACGCCTCTTGACTTTTTTCTCGTGATCTGTCGAACGAGTTGTTTTAACCTTGAGATTTCAAAATTTAAATAGTTTTCAATATCATCAGGTTTCTCTTTAGTCGGGTGAGCTTTCTTGTTCTCAACTGCACTGTTCCTTAGCGTTCATTTTTGTTGCGTTGCTGCTCTATTGTTTCTTGCATCGCAACAAATATGTTATGAAAAGTCCTGTGTAGGTCAGTGGAAGTAGTGTTGCATCCAAGCCTTTCTAACCGGTGCCGGCTCTAGGGTTCTCGCGCGCCGATGCAATTTTAAGTTAAATGTACTTAAAGTTTAAAAGTTATAAAATCAAAACACACACACACACACACACACGCACATTATGAAAAAGTGTGTACTTTGATGAAAAATACATATATTAACCTCTCAACTGGCTACGACGTCTATATATATATATATACGTCCAGTTTTCTGGATACGATGCGTGCTCTCTGTTGAAAGAACATGGATAAGAAGTGCAATTTGGCCGTAACATAAGGTCAATTTGAATGCTCGATAATCCTTCACGCTGAAGAAAACACTTAACCAGATTATCTGGCGATCATAGCTGCGTCCGTATTGCCTAAAGAACCAAAGCCCTTCCTTGTTCCATGCTGGGTAACTTTAGTCTATCCACTAAAAATATAGAAATTTTGTTTACTTCTTTTATTGTTCAAGTTTTAATGCCACTACAAAATAAGAAATCCTTGCATACTTTATTCACTTGAATATTGCATTATCTTGGAAGACCAATGTCATTTTTAAATTTTCGTGCTAATTTTATCTAGTCGATAATACATTTTATTTGTTCTCGAAGGACGTAATTCAAGATAATTATTTAAAATATTTTTTGGAAAAAAAAAAAAAAAACGGGCTATCGACGTCCCAGATTATGTTATTTTTATTTTTGTTCAAAAGCAAATTTCGTAGAATACTTCACAGATCGCCTGAAGGACAACTTTGACAACTTTGCTTTATAGATCAAAATATGAAAATCTTTAATCATATTAAATATGAAGTGTACATACTGTGAAAAGTATGAAGTACGAAATTCGAAGAAAGATATTTATAATTCAGCTACTATGAGCGGTCGTGGCAGCGAGAAGGAGGGGGTTTAGAATACTCCAAAACAAACAAACTTTTAATCATTTCCGTATAGGACATGTCTCAGATAATTTCTTCATATACATGTTCATGTTGCTTCCACTCACGAAAGATTATTTTACAATGGTAAAGAAACAACATTATTATTATTGAAACAAATTGTTATTATAATAATAATAACAATTTGTTTTGTTTTTCAACTGCGAGTGTATTTGAAATACTACTGAATATAATTTTGCGATATTTTAAAATTAGCCTTAACGCAATTTAACTTATTATTAATAAAAGCAGAAAGAATTGTTCTTAAACAGCAGCAGTTTATCTAATATATATATATATATATATATATATATATATATATATATTATATATCTTGGAAACAACCAAATTGTTGACTTGGAATTTCCTAATTGAGGAAATTCCAAGTAACACCGTTACAAATCCGCTATAGTTAGTCAATCTCATTATTTCCGGTGTTCAATTGACAAAAATAGCAAAGTAATCACGTACACTTTCTTTTCAAAAAACACACGAAGAAAGTACATTTCTGAGTAGTAGTGGAGACGGAGAGTTGTACAGTAGGTGTCCTCCCGAGATGAGTCTTCGGACTCCTTGGAGGTGTCACGAATAATAATAATAATAATAATAATAATAATAATAATAATAATAATAATAATAATAATAATAATTGTTGGGTATCTACTTTGATACTGAACGAACGAGGATGGGCTGGCAATTTGGGATTTAGCCGACCAAATTGTATTCTTATTGGTTAAACCAAAATAAAAAATGATGGTACAACATGACAAAATTTCATGCCGGCTGGGGCGTCGCCCGGTTAAACAAGGCCCCCGTTGTTTTCGCCAGGGAACCAGGGCGAACAGCGAAAAGTCAGCTACTGGAACAAATCTGAAAACAAACCTCAACTCAACATCACCAGAGTTAAAGATCGGTACTATCAACGTAAGAAGCCTGAATGGCAAAGAAATGGAGCTAGCTGAGGAATTAGATAAGTACCAGATCGACATAATAGGGGTGACTGAAACAAAAAAGACCAAAACTGGTGAGATCTTTCTGAGCAATAAATACAAAATGTTATATTCAGGCAATGACAATCAAGGAAAAGAAGGAGTAGCCATAGTATTCAACACAAAATACGAGGCTAATCTTCTTGAATGGCAGTCTGTCTCAAGTAGAGTAATGTGGGCAAATATGAGAATGGGGAACTGGACAATGAGACTTATTTGTGCCTATGGTCCCACAGAAGGTTCTACTTAGGTAGAAGTGGAGGAATTTTTTGAGGCTTTAGAAAAAGCAACTGTCACAATGAAAAAGGAAAAGTTGGTCCTTGTTGGGGATCTAAATAGTAGAGTAGGAAATGATTGTGAGACATACAAAAATATTTTGGGAAAATTTGGAGAAAAGAGCAAAACTAATAATAATGGCAAATATCTGTTTAATTTCTGCTCAGGACATGGACTGGTTATTACTAACACCATGTTCCAACATAAAAATGTGCACAAATTCACATGGAGAGAAGAGGCTAGGAATAAGAAAAGTCTCATTGACTATGTTATTGTTGATAGTGATGTTTTCTCCCTGGTGCAGGACACCAGAGTGTACAGAGGATTTGAAATTGGAAGTGATCACTATTTAGTCTTGAGCAGGATAAAATTGAATTTCATATTGAAAAGAATAACATGTAAGAAAGTTTTAAAGCGAATAAAAGTTGAGCAGCTCTCAGATGTGAACTGTAGACTAAAATACAGAAATGTTATTGAAAAGAAAATGAAAGAGTTTGAGAACAGGAATCAAACCTTGGAGATTCAGTGGCAAACTCTGAAGGAAACATTGATTGATTCTGCCAGAGAGGCATGTGGTGAGGTTGTGTGCAAAGATAAAAAAATCAGAACTCCCTGGTGGACACAGGAAGTTAAAGAGGCAGTGAAGGAAAAGAAGAAAGCATATCAAAAGTTCCTGGCAAATAAGTCAGCTTTTACTCTTACAGAATACAGAGACAAATGTAAGAAAGCTAAACAGTGTGTAAAACTAGCTAAACAAAAGTCATGGGAGGACTTTGGCAAGAATATAGAAAATAAATATCAAGAAGGTGGCAAAATATTCTTGAGGTTGTTGAAGAAGCTTAGGAATGGAGGAAAGAGTGCTGTAAAAGGAATTAGAGATGATAAAGGTGAAATGAAAACAGTAGAAAAAGATATCCTTGAGGTATGGAGTAATTACTTTGAAAAACTGCTAAATGAAACAAGCAGTGATGACAGCACAGTGATAAAAAAACACTGACCAGGCATGCAGTCAGCAATACATATCCATACTTGAAGTAGAAAAAGCCATCAAAGGCTTGAAATATGGAAAGGCAGCAGGAGTAGATGATATTCGACCAGAAATGCTGAAGTATGGTGGTATAAAAGTCTTACAGTAGCTGCACTGCATAGTTCAGAAAGCCTGGACAGAGGGACGAATTCCCGATGATTGGAGTAGAGCTCTCATAGTACCCATATATAAAAAGGGAAATAAGATCTTGCCAGGAACTGAGTGTTCCTGGCAAGATCTATGCAAGTATACTTGAGAAACTGTTGAGAAGAATTGTGGAAGCAAAGCTTGGTGAAGAACAAGCTGGATTCAGGCCAAATAGAGGCTGTCAGGATCAGATCTTCACTTTACGACAAATAGTCGAGAAAGCATGGGAATATAACAAAGATCTGTATTTAAGTTTTGTCGATTTGGAAAAGGCATACGACAAGGTGCCAAGAGAGAAGCTATTCAATACGCTGCAGTTATATGGTGTCAATGGGGCATTATATCAAGCAATACTTAGTCTTTATTTGAGTTGTGAGTCAACAGTTAGAATTGAAGGAAGTACAGGAAGATGGTTTAATGTTAAATCTGGTGTGAGACAAGGATGTACATTATCCCCTCTGTTATTCATTATCTATATGGATCACATTATGAAGGAAAGTGGTATTAAACCTGATATCAAAATTGGAGATGTTAATGTCAGCTCTTGCTTTATGCGGATGATGTTATACTTCTCAATAAATCCGCTACAAGTCTGCAAGATTCTCTGACTAAATTGAATAGCTGTTGTAATAGATATGGTATGAAGGTCAGCAATAAAAAGACAAAGACAATGAAAATAGGCAGAATCATTGAAAATGTCAACTGTGTTGTGAATGGAGAACCTGTGGAACAAGTAAAACATTTCAGCTACTTAGGCACAATTTTTACTGAAGATGGTAAACTAAATATAGAAATAGACAACAGAATCAGCAAAGCTGGGATCGTGGGAAGTCAATTGAATAAATTCATATGGAATAAGAAAGAAATTAGTCGGAACACTAAATTAGCTGTATACAAGACTGTGTTCAAACCAATTTTAACTTATGGATCTGAGAGCTGGGTGAGAAGTAAAACACTTGACCAAAGATTAGAGACCACAGATATGAGAGTCCTGAGAAAGATTAGAGGCGTGAACAGATGGCATCGATGGCAATATCATATTAAAAATGAGGATATTAGGAAAGAACTCGACATTGTCAGCATCCAGGAATGCGTTAGCAGAACTAATCTCAGGTGGTATGGTCACTTAAATAGAATGGGAGAGGGAAGATTAGCAAAACAAGTGTTCTCTGCCAGGTTGGCAGCAAAACGACCCAGAGGAAGACCAAGATATAGGTGGATTGATACGGTACAAAGTGCCTTAGACGATCGAAATATAAGATCTGATAATGTTGGAGTCTTGATAAGTAACAGACTGATTTGGAGGAAAATTGTAGATAGGAAGTTAGTAATGATGTAATTTTTTCATGTAGTGCTGTCATATCCTGTACACCCCTTGAGGGTACATGGCAGGAATTTGATGATGATGATGATGATGATAATAATAATAATAATAATAATAATAATAATAATAATAATAATAATAATAATAATAATAATAAACCACAATTCATTCTAAAATCTGCACTCAACGAAAAAGAAAATACTACTTATTTTCTTATTACCATCATCATTATCTGGCATTTAATTTTAGTACAAAAAAGAAATCATCGCATATTTGGAAAAAACACTTAAGCTAGTTTTGAGGTGGCAAAATAGCTATACTCTGAAGCAGCTATACTATTGCAGTTTTACATTAAAATGTATAAGTATGCTCCCCACGTGATTTACGTTTGTAACAATTGTCGTGTGAACGGTTTTGAAAATAAGTTATTTCAAACACCAGGACCCCCCCCCCCCACACACACACATAAAAAGCTGAACGCTTATGCAACACATATGCACTTTCTTTTTTTTTTTTTTTTTAATTTCAAATGTTTCTTTCTTTCTTAAATAACTGCATCGAATAATTTATAAGTTTCGATAATAAAAGTGAAATTGTGATTATTATAAATTAAGAAATTATTTTGACATAAGTATTGTATCAGACTGTAAAAGAAATCGCGGTGTTTCTATTTAGGATATAACTGAAAACAAAACAAGGCATTCTGATGTATTCTGCACTACTGCTTGAAGCTCTTTAGTGCGATTTCTTAAGAAGTGGTCTTTCTTTCTCAGTAGTATTGAGAGAATAATCTGTTTTAGCCTTTAACTCCAGCTGAGAAGATTATTGTCTAGTATTTCTAAGACAAAAGTTATTTCCAGCTGCTGTGAAAGTCCTCATATTTGGAAATTTTTAAGAAAAATAATAATAATAACACCGTTGAACTTCCTTTTTTTGTTGCATGCATGTAAACGGTTTTTATATGTTGAAAATATAGAATAGAATTTCTAAAACTTGGAATAATGTCAACAGACAGTTGAACAAATAATTGGATATTGAAAAGAAATAGTCCTGAATTAGAAGTATGCTTTGGCAGATAAAACAATAAATATTATTGGATTACTTCTTTTACCGCGCGGTTAGCCTAGTGGCTTTGCGCTTCGCAACCATATGACTGGGGAAGGAGTGTCCCAAGTTCGATTCCCGTTGTAGACGTGAGGAATTTGAGGATCTTCCTCAGGCATAGCCAAGTTAGCCGGTCTTGGGCGCGGTCAGTAGGGTTTTTTCCGCCAGTTTATCTGGCGTTTTTCATCCCGCAAACAGGCAAACCGGCCCGTGATCATACACCTCTACAGTCAAAAATATATCCCCCCCAGCGGCAGACCAGGCGACGGGTCGGTTGGGAGTAGTACTAACAAGTAGTCGCATCTAAGTAACACGCGGACCCTGCATAGGAAGCGGGAATAACGCGAAGAAGAAGAAGAAGAAGATTGGATTACTTCTTTTATCGAACGGTAAAATGAAGTATTGGAGATACACATTGAATACTGTCTGTGAAAACTTCAAACCAGTAGAAAATTACATTTATAATTCAGTTCCAGGAGTTCCATTCTGAAATAAAAAATCTATTCACCGAAAAATTTGGTAAGACAAAAAATAAATGTAAATCCAAATAAATACCTAAAGAAATGCATAAATTTTTCTTTGATTTATAAAGGTTAAATTTTGAATCTGCTTTTCCTCAGTATGAATTAACTACACATTCACTGTGTGTTTCATCATCATCATCATCACGAACCATGGGCTCACTGTCCGTTGATGTCTGATGCTTGTTTCACTATCTTCTTCCACCTTTCTTTGTCCAGTGCACAGTGTCGCAGTTTTTGTACCCATTCCACACCAGTCTTTTATATCGTCTATCCATTCTCTGTATGGTCCACCTCTTCTGTTTAAACCATCCAAAATACCAAACATAAATGTCTTTATCTTCTGGTCCTCACTCATTCTACAGATGTGTCCAAATAATTGCAGCTTCCGTTTTATAATCTTATGCATTAGATTCTGTTTTGGTTGTATCTTCTGATAGAGCTCTTCATTGATGATTTTCTGTATCCATCCTATTCTTAGAATCTTTCTGTAACAAGTTCTTTCAAATGCTAAAATTCTTTTTATTGATTCTTTATTTATTACCCACGTTTCAGATCCGTACAGTACACCGCTGAAGATGCATGTTTCCAGTACTCTTAGTTTTGTTTGCAGACTGATCACTTTACTTTTCCAGATGTTATCCATGGCCTTCAGATTTGTTCTTCCCTTTGCAATCCTGATCTTTATTTCTTTTTTACAGTCCAGGTCATAGGTCAGTTTACTTTCCAAATATGTGAATTGTTCTACATTTTCTATATCAGTTCCATCCACTTGTATCTTTTGTTTCATGTTTTTCTCACCAAATACCATTGTCTTTGTTTTTTCCAAGTTCATAACAAGTCCAAATCTCTTCCCTTCCTCATTTAACAGTTGCAGTGTTTTTTGCAGTTCTCTTTCGTCTTCTTCAATAATAACAATGTCATCTGCAAATCTCAGATTGTTAATTCTCATTCCGTGTACAGATATTCCTTTGGCATCTTCCTTCAATTTGTCCATTGCTCTTTCTAAATGTGCGATGAAAATGCTTGGTGATATTGGGTCTCCCTGTCTAGTACCTCTGTTTGTTTTAAGCCATTTCCCCAAATCATCACCTATTCTAACTGCTGCAACTGCATTCTGATAAACATCTTTTAATATAGCTATTAGTTTTTTTATCAATTCCATAGGATTCCAGAACTGCTAATGTCACTTTCTGGTCAATACTGTCAAATGCTTTCTGAAAATCAACAAAGCAAGTATATATGTTTTTGTTTTTTCTCCTAGCTTTCTCTGCTATTAACCTCATTGTCAAAATCTGTTGAATTGTAGTTCTATCCTTCCTAAATCCTGCTTGCTCGTCTGCAAGGTATGCTTCGAATTGTGTTCTCAATCTTTCTGTCAATAATATGATCATCATCACTTTACCAAGGTGACTTATCAAGGCAATTATTCTATAATTTTTACATTCTAGCTTATTTCCTTTCTTGTATAATGCTACTAATATTGATTTCACCCACTCCTCTGGCATTTTCCCTTCTTTCTATATCATATTACATAGTTGGTGCATTTCTGTAACCATACTTTCAGCAGTAATTATTCATAATTACTGGTGAAAGTACTTACATAATTTCTCCAGTAATGTTATCGTTACCAAGACTCTTGTTGTATTTTAGCCGTCCTACTGCTTTTTCTACCTCTCCTCTTAAAATGTCCATATCATGCTCATTACCTGGTGGTGATATCTGCTTCAATTCTTCAGTCAGTTTCCCAATGCTATCTGAATCCAGTTTTTCTTCATATAACTCACTACAGTATCTTATCCACTGCTGCACAATTTTTTCTTTATTCATAAATACTTTGCCTTTTTCATCTTTAATTGTGGTCTGTTTTGGTTGCCACTTTCTATTAATGGTTCTGATCATTTTATATACCTCCCTTGTTTTATGCTCTCCATAGTACTGTTCTATATTGTTGCATTGGGCTTCTAACCATTTCATCTTATCCATTTTGACTGCTTTTTTCACCTCATTACACTTTCTTCTATTTGTTCTGATGTATCCCTTCTTATCTTCAACATTCTTTTCTCCTGTACTAACTTCAGTGTTTCTTGTGTAATCCATTTCTTCTTGATCTTCTCTTCTTCTGGTACTGTTTCTTTAACTGCATCTTCTATCGCCTTCATTACTCTTTTCACTCTTAAATTCGAGTTTTTTTTTCTTTCTCCACACTTTTAAGTTTCTCTTCTAACACTGTTCTGTACCTTCTTCCTATTACTGCTTCAGTTATTCGTGCTGTATCTCTTCTATTCTGATGTTCGAGTTTATATTTCTTTTTTTTTCATCTTGATGTTTGCAATCACTAAACTATGGTCCGAGTCTATATCCGCTCCTTGAAAAGTTCGACATTGCTGTACTGATGTTATCCATCTTCTTTTCTCATCATTTGATCGCCACGTCCATTTTCTACACTCCTTTTGTTGGAATCTTGTGTTACAGATCATCATCTCGTGGTCCACAGCAAATTCTAACAATATTTCACCTCGTTCATTTCTTTCTCCGAAACCATATTTTCCCATGACTCTTTCCCAACCATCATTATCTATTCCAACTTTGGCATTCCAATCTCCTATCCAATTCCAATCATAGCTTGTTAATGCTGCAATTTATATTCGAATGCATATGACTTTTGCAGATCATTTCCGAAAGCATATACCTATTCATATTCCGAAATCATATACTCGATTATAATAATCAATATTATCATAATCCTGTTATGAACCATCAAAGAGTGTAAAGAGTATAATAGTGTACATGATGAAGTTTTTTATTACATTAATAGTAACTTCCTATCAGCAATTTTCTTTCAAATTAATCTGTTATTTTTTAGGACACCAATATTGTTATATCTAATATATCTTAATCTTCTACAACACAAGTATTATTACACAAGTATATAATTTTTTCAACTAATGATTTTTCTTCATGTTGGAGGCTTAATGAATTTTTTACAACACTCAAAAAGAATTAAAATAGAATTTAATACTTCCTATATTTCGTCCTGGTTACTAGGACATCTACGGGGATTACAAAAACAGTTAATGTAACATACACACAAATAATAAACAATACTGAGCCCAACCACGTGGGTGACACTAAAGTCCTATCTAGTTGGAGCGCCCTCTAAGGGCAGTAGTAGGTGGCCTGGAATGTAAGGTGGGACCTCTGGTGATGAGTGTTTCCCAAATCTTCGGAAGCTTAATACAACCGTATTTATTCAGATTTGGTTGGTTTTTGAAGCTGCTGCTGCTTCCAAGAAAAGTCTCTCTTTCTTGAATTTGCTGTGGTGGAGCATGGTGGTTTTCTTCCAAGATACCCTGTGGGTGGTATCCAAAACATGGTCAGCCAAGCCTGAATGGCCATAGTTGTGTTTGCAGATATAAGACTTATGTTCCTCTAAGCGGATGGATGCTGATCTGCTTGTCTGTCCAAAGTACGGCTTACAGGAACAGGGTACTTTGTAAACTCCAGGCAGAGAGAGAGAGAGGAGAGAGCTGATCTTTCGTAGAACGGATAAGGGTAGCAAGTTTGCGGTGGGGCTTATATGCTGTGTGTAGGTTGTACTTTTTTAGTATCTTGGCTATTTTTTCGGATGTGCCATGGATGTAGGGTATGGTGATGGCATTTTTAAATTCTTGTTGACGAGAAGGACGGGGAATGGGGGAGGAGTTGATTATTTTTTTGATACTGTGATCACTGTAGCCATTGGAGAGGAAAGTGTTGTGTATGTGGTTAAGCTCAGTAGTGAGGGCGGTTCCACTGGAACAAAGATTGTGGGCTCTCTTGGTAAGAGTTTTAATAATGCCATATTGTTGAGAGGGGTGGTGGTGGGAGAGTTTGTGAATGTATGCCTGTGTGTGTGGGTTTTCTGTATACAGTGAAGGCAAGTGTATCATTAGGCAGGCGTGTGACTAAGGTGTCTAGGAAGGGTAAGCAATTGTTCTTTTCCTTTTCCATAGTAAACTGGATTCTTGGATGTAGGCTATTGAGATGACTGAGGAAGGAGTCTAACGTGTCTGGGCCATGAAGCCAAATAGAGAACACATCATCTACATATCTTAGCCAGATAGAAGGTTTGAGTGGGGCTGAGTCTATGGCTCGTTTTTCGAAATCTTCCATATAGAAATTGGCAAGGGGGGTGAGACGGGGGGGAACCCATGGGCCATCTACTATAGGCCTGAGTGGGGAATTGGGTTTGTGGATTTTTGGTAAACCGTAAATTCGGGGGGACCGGAGGGGAAAGGTTTAAGTTTTTTCGTGACGTTAGGGGGCCAGTCTTACTTAAATCTTACTTAAAAAAGTATCTCCTGTCCCCCTGACGTCATGGAAAAACTTAAACCTTTCCGCTCCCGTCCCCCCCCCCCCGAATTTACGGTTTACCAAAAATCCACAAACCCAATTCCCCACTCAGGCCTATAGTAGATGCCACCAATGCACCTTGCTATAGACTGTCTAAACAGCTGGCCAACTCTCTGACCCCCCCCCCCCTTACCACATACACAACACTTTCCTCTCCAATGGCTACAGTGATCACAGTATCAAAAAAATAATCAACTCATCCCTCATTCCCCGTCCTTATCGTCAACAAGAATTTAAAAATGCCATCACCATACCCTACATCCGTGGCACATCCGAAAAAATAGCCAAGATACTAAAAAAGTGCAACCTACACACAGCATATAAGTCCCACCGCAAACTTGCTACCTTTATCCGTTCTACGAAAGATCAGCTCTCTCCTCTCTCTCTCTCTCTCTGCCTGGAGTTTACAAAGTACCCTGTTCCTGTAAGCTGGCGTACTTTGGACAGACAGGCAGATCAGCATCCATCCGCTTAGAGGAACACAAGTCTTACATCTGCAAACACAACTATGGCCATTCAGGCTTGGCTGACCATGTTTTGGACACCACCCACAGAGTATCATGGAAGAAAACCACCATGCTCCACCACAGCAAATTCAAGAAAGAGAGACTTTTCTTGGAAACAGCAGCAGCTCTCAAAAACCAACCAAATCTCAATAAATACGGTTGCATTAAGCTTCCGAAGATTTGGGAAACACTCATCACCAGAGGTCCCACCTTACATTCCAGGCCACCTACTACTGCCCTTAGAGGGCGCTCCAACTAGATAGGACTTTAGTGTCACCCACGTGGTTGGGCTCAGTATTGTTTATTATTTGTGTGTATGTTACATTAACTGTTTTTGTAATCCCCGTAGATGTCCTAGTGACCAGGACGAAATATAGGAAGTATTAAATTCTATTTTAATTCTTTTTGAGTGTTGTAAAAAATCCATTAAGCCTCCAACATGATGTCCTCACAGCACTTAAGCCTCTATACACGAATAATGATTTTTCTGAAGATTCCTCAGTAGCTAACTATTTCAAGGGAAATGTTAGCTAGCGAGCATAATTTTAGCAAATATTAAATTTATGCGCTAAATCATGATAAAATAATTTAGTTAAAATCAGCTACATGCCAATATGATTTGGCAGAATTAGTTTACTGTTTTGTTAACTTCAGCACCTAGTGTACTGGCCATTTTGAAGTTTCTTGTCAGGTCAATGACACTATCATATTCATTCTTCCTTATATTGTTTAAATTGACTGGAGAAGCAAAAGAATACCAGAACTTGTTCTGGAATCAAAGTTTTAGCCATTTACAGGAAAGTCAAAGGTGTTGCTTGATGAAAAGTCAGAAATAACTTTAATTTATTAAGTTAACTTCTCACAGTTTTTGTAAGATAGCCTATTTTTGTTAAATGAAGTGTTCTGTTCATCTTGTTCTTCAAATAGTACGGTACAAACAAGATATAGTTCGCCCACCGTTTGTAGCTCTCTCCTTGGCATTTTGCCAAGAATAGTCGATTCATGATAAAGGGGAGAAAGGAATGAAGGATGTACGAATTGGTCGCCAACATGCGAAATCACGCGCTTTCTTGTTGTAGCTGTACTAGTACTAGCTTTATTTTTGTTGTCGCTTTTTTGCTGTATTTTTTATTATTAATTTGTCTGATGGATCCAGTACAGTCAATAAGTTCTGTTGTTAAACGTTTCAGTAGCTCTTGCAAAAGAATATTGAATAATGTGCTGATATTCTGCGAAAAAGAATCGTCAGAAGGCCGTCTCCTTGTTCCCCTTTCTCAAGTCATAAAACATGCAAGTGCAATTGCGGACGTATCGGGGTCGGCTGTTAAAAGAATTCGTAGGGAATCAAAAGGTGAAAGTATGCCATAATTTAAATCTCCTAAAAAAAAAAAAGCGCCAGAGTAAAGAAAACCATCGAAACCGTAGCTTTGAATGATTTTGATGTAGACGTCATAAGAACTATTCACGAATTTTACGAGGTCGAGAAAAGAGTGCCAACTGTTCCGAAATTTATTCCTGTGCTTAAAGAAAAAATTAATTTTCCTTGGAAAAGAGAAACTTTAAGGAAAATACTTCATAAAATCGGATTTTGTTTCAAAAGTCCCAGAATAAAAGGAAACTTATCATGGAGCGAAGTGACATTGTTTTATCAGTATTTGAGAACAATAAGACGTTTCAGGGAGGAGAAAAGACCGATTGTGTATCTAGATGAAACTTGGATTGATAGTAATTTAACTTATGGAAAATGTTGGCAGTCTAGCGAAAAATGTGGAATGCTACAAACCGGAAATGCCTCGCTGCGCATAATAATTTTGTGTGCGGTTGGAGAAATGGGTTTTTTGCCGAATTCAAACTTACTATACAAAGCCAATTACCATAGGCAAATGACTTCTACGATCTTCGAAAAGTGGGCAGAAGAAAAACTGATTCCAAACCTTCCTAAAAATACTGTTGTTATAATTGATAACGCTTCATATCACTCTATTCGATTAAACAAAGTTCCAAATTGGTCTAATAAGAAGCAAGTTCTTATGGATTGGCTCTCTGCAAATAACATTTCTCATTCCCCAGATATGCGAAAAATTGAATTGCTTAATTTGGTCAAAAGAAACTCGCCCACAACTAAACTATTTAAATTCGACACGATGCTCAAAGAGCATGGATTTCTAGCTTTGAGACTACCACCATATCATTGCGATATTAATGCTATTGAGT
The DNA here is from genome assembly GCF_054136105.1 of Typopeltis vanoorti. Taxonomy (NCBI): domain Eukaryota; kingdom Metazoa; phylum Arthropoda; class Arachnida; order Uropygi; family Thelyphonidae; genus Typopeltis; species Typopeltis vanoorti. The sequence goes on from NC_143549.1 coordinate 90,083,920, forward strand.
ATGTTTGGACAGAAGTGAAAAGTTTCATTCGCCATCGCAACGTAACTGGTGATATTGACATGTCGAAACTTTTGAAGGCTTTCAGAACAAGCGATTGAAAGTATTACAGTTCATAACTGGGGAAAATATTGCTTTCATGTCACATCATTGGAAAATATGTATTGAGACAGAGACAGAATTATCGAAGAATTATGCGAACCTTTGGTGATCAGTTTAAGTGAAAGTGATGGCGATTCGGACATCGATTCAGATGATATAAAGATTAAAAGGATTTGATAATGGTATTTTTTTCCAACCTTTTCTTGCATGGGTTTGTTAAAAGAATCACATAAATAATTAATCGGTTTAGGACATTAAAGTGTCTCAGTTCTCTCAACTGTAAGTTTAGAATATCTAAGTTCATTAGAAAAAATTTCTGTTTTTCTGTATAATTATTTTTATTTTTTAGAAAACTTACTTAAAAATAAACTTAGTTAAATTTTTGTTTTATGCTATACCTTTTTTAATTTTGTTAATACTCTACGTACATTTTTCCAACTGTTATACAAGCAAAATAGTTACACTTTAAAAACTACAATGTTCGTAAAAGAAAAGCTAAATTTTCCGACCTGTAATAATAAACAAACACATCCCAGAAGACAGATTGATTACCCTATTATCGGAATGAATTCTCCTTTTTCTGACATGTGCAGAAGTGTCGAGGGACCTCTAATCGGTGGGCGAACGATACTCTATTGCAACCATATGCCTGGGGAAAGGAGTGTCCTGCGTTCGATTCTCGTCGCTGACGTGAGGAGCTGAAGGATCTTCCTCAGCCATAGCCACGTTAGCCGGTCTTGGGCGTGGACTGCAGGGTTTTTCTTCCCAGTTTATTTGGGGGTTTTCTTCCTGCAAAGCAGGCAAACCGGTCTTAAGAACACAACGCTTCACAGACAATTATACATGGCTGAACGGGGGTAGCGACCCCACTTCGTAGTGAGTCATGAAACCCAAAAATGGGAGGTTAAGGCCCTACATGGGGCTGTAGTGCCAAAAAAAAAAAAAAAGAAGAAGAAGAAGAATATCCGAACCGTTCTGGTATGGAAACTTCCAAGGCAGTGGTGTATTTGTTGACAGAAGGGTATATTTAATGTTGGAAATTCTATACCCCTCCCCGTCTGAAATTGTGCATGTGGTTTCATGCTCAATTCATTTCTTTATAATTTAAAATATGATTTGCGCAGTTTATATAATTTATTTGATATTTTATGCAGGTTTTTATTTATTTGCTTATATTTTATTGAGATGAGAGCAATTTTAACTGGATGTTAAAATCGTTACTTCTCATTACTGGATACACACAACTTTACTATTAGCGTATTTCAAAACCTCTATTATAAATCATGTCTTAAAAAACAGACGCGAATATAATCTATTAATTAACATATTTAAATATGAAATAATATAAAGGAATTATATTATTCATTGTATCAAATTAATGGCTAATTTAACATTACATTTAGAGTGGCATAATAGTAAAGCAGCTGCAATATAAAATGTAATTTAAAAAAAAAAAAACCAGCGATTTGAATCTGCACAGTTACCAAACGAAAGTGACTAATCAGTATATCTAAATTCGCTTGCCTACTGCAAACACTGTTCGCGTAAGCTGGGTTAATGTGTAGAGCCTTCGTGTTACAATCAGAACAGTTAGATCATTGGATAGAAAATTATGTAATAAAAAGGGTCGAGATAACGCTTTTTATTAAATAATTCTGGCGACTAACTGTCGTTTCAGTAAGTTATAAATTAATATGGCCTTAAGCCATCGACTGGTTATTCTGTGAAAAAATTGAACGTCTCCTTCCCTGTATTTCTGCTCAACAGAACCAATACGTTTCTGTCACATTTTGAGATCCAGAGACAGATGGTATTAAAAGTTCGTAGAAAGTTATATCTGAGATTACATTTTTTATTACACCAAATAAGTTTTCTTGATAGTTTCGTTCAGTCGTACTTGTGTTTGGACGGAATATCCACAAGACAACTAATTCCACAGAGTGTCCACTTACAGTCGAGTGTGTGTTTAGCATTTATTTATTTATTTATTTTATTTTGACTGAAAACGAATAGTTTGGTTCAGGAGTTCATCCTTCATAGTTTTCCTTTATCTTCCAGAAATACGTTCACTAGGTTTGTTGCAGTCATTAAGTACATATATTCAGGTGAAAAATTAAAATTAATTGTGGGAGAGAATGATCGCATATCAAACTATGGTTTTTAAGAGGTTGAGCTTCCTGTGAAAATGTAACTACAACTGTTATAAATCAGGTTTTCTGGATTTCTTAATTTTACACAAGACAGTTGTCCTTTTCTTGGGGAGGGAGAAATAACTGACTAATATTACGAACAAGTGAGATATCAGTATAAGGGTTGTGTTAGAATTGATCTCGTGACCCTAATTACTAGGTAGTGGACCAACTTATTACGTCTGTTAACGTGTGTGTTCTTTTGACGTTTTTTTTTTTTTTTTCTTGGAAGGGTAAACTCTATTGCCCTTATGAAGCTATCTAAACCGAAGTAATTAGTTAGTATACCACTTACTAATTATTAGAGGCATTCGGTGGCTCGGAAAATTACTTAGTCATAGAGGAGGGGTTCTCCGATTATTCTTATCCTGGATTATATTATTCTTTCTCAGATTATTATTCCTTAGCCTATTCACGGTATTAAATGCCTACACTTTTACAACTTTTCGTGGGTGGACTGAAAAAAAAAAACACGTATAACTCTGATACCTACTTAATAGCGTATGCACCACTGAACATTCATAACGTCCGCGACCATGATTCACGGCAGGGAGTGTGAAAAATTAAAACAGGAAGGAAACACATCATCTTCATACTCACTAATGATTAATGATCCTATAGAAAAGGTAAGACACTGACATCTTTATTAAAACAGTCATAGGGAAGGATGGGACGAAGGAGGGTATTTGGTTATTAAGTTCAGACGGATTTTTTTTTTAACTCTTTACAAAAACACAAATGATTCATATTTTAGTCCGTTTTGTCTCTCGATTTGTCAACAATGACCGATGATAAGTTCCAGCTTGACTCTTAAGAAATTAACTTTTTTTCTTCTTTTTTTATCTCTTATGCTAATGTACGTTATAGCTGTGCTGCACTGTAATAACGAGTATTCACTGGGAGGCCTCACCTATCAGTTGTTCTGAATGTTCGACGTTTTTTTCCCTTCTAATATATAAAGAAAGAAAACTTCTTGTATTAATTAATTTGTCTACCTGTTCATACACATGTTTGAAAATAAAATCCTCAAAAAAGTAAAAAATAATCAACAACTACATAATCATTATAGACCTCCACTTCTATCCAATGAAATCAGAGTTTGCAGATTGAGATAGCTTGGACATGGAAAGAATGGCTAAACAAACATTCACGATGAGACCTGATGGAAAGCGACTTGGAGGAAGACCACGACAGCATTAAGAGGATAACATCCAAAAAGACTAGCTGAGATGGGAATCTTGGACTGGACCAAAAGAGTTCAATATAGAAAGGAAAGAAAGTTGGTACTTATAAAGAACCTAAGAGGTTCAACAAGCTAGGTTCATATTCACACACATAATATAACTAAGACTGTATTAATGGAGAGATTTTACTGGAATTTGATATTAGAAATCTTCACTAAAATATGTTTTTGCCATTTCTAGTTTGATTTGTATCGAGAAAAAGGGGATTGCGACTGGTTTGGAAGTGGAAAGAGGTAACTAAGATCATGAGGTCAGTATGTGTTTCGTTGGATTTGCGAAAGTAAAATCCCGAAGAGATTTTACTTTCGCAAACTCCAGAGAGTGGGAAACCCCCGCCATTATCTCTATGAGACTGGCTAACCCGCCTTCAATTGAATAGTTCTTATAATAATTCAAACCCAGGTAGATCTTCATTACTGGGCTTCGGATATACTTTAGGTTAAGAAAAATAAAATTATTGTCTATAAATGATATTGCAAAACGACCCAAAAATGATATTGCAAAACGCCTTTTTTTTTTTACGACTGCCTTCATTAATTTCCATACTTGTTTTATGCAGTATACATATATTGTATTCGTTTCTTGCTTCAACTACGTGATGACTGCAACTTATATTTCTCATGGTCATCACGTAGTTGAAGCAAGAAACGTTATTTCTGTTATTTCAAGCAAGATACTGTTATTTCACTATTGTTGGCAACTTTCCAGTTAAATGATAGAATTTTGCAGTAGCAGTAGACAGGAACAAATCTTATGCATTATTAATCAACACGTAGCTGTGTAGTTTAGAAAGCCAATGTAAAGATGGTACAACCTTTGTCTCATGATAAAAGCATTTATCATAAGCACTCAGACAGAACAAAGCAAATACTTTCTTTTATCCTTTGTTCAAAACATGTCCCCACAACTACAGACTATTTTATGAATAGCGTTAGGCTTGGTCGTGTTTCTTCGAAGTAATTGCTCTCCGACTTGTTCTTAAGATTTGTTTGTTTATAGTCTTAAATCAAGCAGCAGCGAATAGTGAAAAATAAGAAAAGTAATAATAATAAAAGAAAATAAATAACTTTAGGATAAAAGTAAATAAATAAAATGTTTTGGATGTGGATATTTCTTCACATAATTTGTCACGACATCTATCGACAAGTATGTACTTATCTTTCTACTAATTCATTGAGTGGGAGAGAGCAGACCTAGGACAAAGTCTATGTGATATAATAAATATCCATTATGGCAACAAGGAGAAAGTTAGTAACGACATTTTCCAAATATAACGTATTAAATATACTGTAATTTATAGCAACAAATGATATGAACAGCAACGAAAGTCAACACTTTTTTAATTTATCGTTTATATGCTGTTGTTGTTCTTTTGTTTGAAAATATCGTAACAATTTCCACATGAAATCAAATTTAATATGCGGCAAGATTACTGTTCTTCATTTATTTATTTTAAGCTATAGTGAAATATTCGTGCATTTATTGTACTATTGTTGTAAGCAAAAAGCAGTTATAGGAGGAACATTTCAAAATTTCCAGTGAAGGGGAACACTCGTTCCACTTCCTTCGTATAATATTCAGCTCATGATATTAATAAAAAAATTAAGACTACTGATTTCAAATGTTCATGGAGTGATATGTTGCCCTTTGAACATAACCGTTTATGAACAATGGTGATTCGAAATTTAGATAAGGACTATCTTTTAGTCTTTAGCAATAAAATAACTGTTTTGCAAGAATAATCGCAGCGACACAAAGTGGATTGAAACAGACACGAGAATGTGATTTAAATTATGCATTTAAATTCCTGTAATGTAAATGCATGGAAATTAATGTATCTCCAGTCTTTCCAAGGATTAATTCTTTCTCATTAATTGTAGCACAAATTATAAGACATAAGGTGACTTCTTGAAGATAATAGTGAATTACATAAATAACAATGGGAACTGTAATGAAAAATTCTGTATTTTGAAAATTATCATGCATCTGAATGCATAGTTTTGTGTAATAGAAAGCTTAAACGGATAAACTTACTTTATTGTTAGCAAAATTTTCGGTTTCAGATCCACAAATTAAAACTAGCGTTCACGCTAGTTTTAATATTTTCATTTATTTCACTCCATCTCCCTATTTCATATCAAGCTAAACTGATACAACAATGAATATGATGATGTAGTAAAAGTGTTCGATACAAACTACCATACAAGCCCAATAGAAATCCGGCAGAAGTAAGGATAAAAGGAGATTGAAATAAGATTGGAATATTTTAGAGAAACTTAAACTGTATACGCTTCAGTGGCGCCTGGTTCTCCAGTCGTGTGTGCAAATTAGTCCTAATAATACTTTCCACCAGTTGTTAATAACATAAGCCATGAATTTTTGTTTGTTTGTTTGTATTCTTTCTCTCCAACATGATAATTAATTCAACTGTTGTTCGACGCACTGGTTTGGCCATCGTTCCATTCTAGTTCATCCTAAATGATGTTCTATTTAGTTGCAATTTGGACTTTGTAAGAAAGTGGCGTTTTTATACATCATTTTCCTTAAATCATGTCGAAAAAGAATCAGTAGTATGATATAGTACATTGTCGTGTTAAAAGAGATATGGCTGTTCAGTACAACCAGGGCCGGTGGAAGCGGGCATGCAGAGTATTCATTGCATGCGGGCACTGCCGCCGGGGCACGGTTCATAAGTTCATTTTTAAGAAACAAAATTTTTAACATAAAAATAAAAAATTCTTAGAATGATCAATATTAAAATAAATAAGACCGGATACACCGAATAAAAATTGTATATTGCCGCCTCTTTGATCAGCCAGCTGTTTACAATTTTGCAGCGAGAGCAGGCTAAATGCTTGCCTGCAGCATGTAGACACAACATGCTGCTTGCCTACAGCATATTGTGTCTACTGCAGTCTATCAAAAGTGAAACAGTAAACGGTTTTTATGCGCAGAAACGAATTTTCGTACAAAACATTTGTTGCTAGTTAACCAGTCATATGGTATGCATCTCAGTAGGCTACTGACAGTAGCGCAGTGCGGACTATTATTTCGTCTCTGTGTCGTGTTGTGTAATAATATCTTGTGGGTATAAAATAGAAATGGAATCAAAAATTAAAAAAAGTTATCCGATGCACAAAATCGTAAGCGTCATGCTGCGAAAGAAGCAGATATTAAGAAACAAACTGGGGCTCTTAATAAATTTGTTAAAATATTAAAATATTCTGATGCAGATTGTAACCAACTCGATACATCAGAAATCAGAGTTGAAGAACCGTGCACATCATCCAGTTTGCATGAAAGTACTATTGCAACTATTGAACAAGATGCATGATTTAAGTGAAAAACAGTTAGGAGAAGATTTAGTTGTAGTTGACCACAAAATTAACAGATTGTTAGTCTCTGTAAATTTAGAAGATCCAGGTGAATGGGGAAATATTGATGAAAAATTACGAGTTGTTTTTAATCGAAATGGGGCAATATAATAGAAAAATTATAATAGAAAAATGGAAAACGGGAGCTCATGCCAAGAACATGGCTCATTTATTCCGAAATTTTAAATTCTGTTTTTTGCTTTTGTTGTAAACTTTTCGCACCTTCTGAATCAAGTAGTCTTGTAGAAGGTTATAACGATTGGAGAAATGTAAGTACAACTTTGCATAGACATGAGACTAGTTTAACTCACATGAAAAATTTTTCAAAATGGAAGGAACTTGATAAAACTTTAAAAAACGAAACGACTATTGATTGCCAGACTCAAAGCATGTATGAAATGGAAAAGAAACATTGGACGAGTGTTTTAGAGCGCTTGATTGAAATTATAAAATTCCTTGGTAGCCAAAACTTAGCTTTTCGCGGATCATCTGATACATTATATGAAAGGAATAACAGCAATTTTTTAAAATTAGTTGAACTGTTTGCTATGTTTGATCCCGTTATTGAAAATCATGTTGAAAGGGCCCTACAACGAAACAATAGAGTACACTATTTGAGTAAAGCCAGTCAAAATGAAATATTGGAAACTTTAAGTAACGCAATCAGGGATACAATTTTATTATCAATTCGTAAACCTAAATATTATTCCATAATTTTAGACTGCACACCTGATCAAGTAAAACAGAACAAATGACCATTATTATTCGCTTTGTTTCCTGTGACAATGGAATTGTCAAGATCAGGGAAAACATTTTAGGTTTTGCAGATATATCAGATTCCACAGGACGTGGTTTATGTGCAACAATAATGGAACAACTGGAAAAATGGAACATTACCATTGAAGACATGCGAAGTCAAGGGTATGACAATTGGGCAAATATGAAAGGGAAAAAATATGGGCTCCAAAATTTGCTTTTGAACAAAAATCCTCGGGCTTTTTTACGTGCCATGTGCTGCTCATATTCTAAATTTAATCATTAACAATGCAGCCAAAGTGAATGCAGATACAATTAGTTTCTTTGCAATTATTCAAGAAATATACAATTTCTTTTTATTCTCTTACAAACGTTAAGCAATCCTTTTAAAGTTCGTAAAAAAATTAACATTGAAACAGCCATCAGAAACGCGATGGGAAAGTAAAATTAATGCAATCCACCCTCTACGATGTCAGTTAGGAGAAATTTACGATGCACTTTTTGAAATTTTAAATAATGAAAATTTTAATAAAGAAAGTCAGCATGAAGCACAAACATTATTTGCTAAAATAAAGGACTACAAATTTATTTGCTCTCTTATAACTTGGCATGATTTAGTTAAAAGAATAAACCCTGTGAGTAAAATGCTTCAAGACAAAAATATGAATATTACACTTGCTTTAGAATCTATCGAAAACTTAAAAATATTCTTACAAGAGTATCAATCAGATACAAATTTTAAAGAAGTTCTAAAAACGACAAAAGAACTGAGTGAAGAGGTGGATGGAGAACAAGAATTTAAAACTGGTACGGAAGTTCGACGACGAAAGAAGACACGACAACTTGACCACGAAAATCATGATGAAACGCCACAATCGCCAGAAGATAAATTTAGAGTGAATGTATTTTATGCACTTCTAGGCGTTGCAATGTGTTCGTTAATAGAACGTTTTGAACAACTAAAAACATATTATGATCATTTCAATTTCTTGTATAGATTACTACAAATTAATAACGAAGATTTACGAAAACATTGTGACGATTTAGAGATTCCCTTGAAGGACGGCGACAATAAAGACGTAAATGCAATAGAACTATATGACGAGTTATATGCTTTCCGGGATATTTTTCGGAAGGATAATTTAAAACCCTTTCGATATTCTTAATTTTATTGTGTCCAATAATTTATCTTTCCCTAACTTTTGAGTTGCTTTCTTTTTCTTCTTTGGTTCATCAATCCGAAAATTGGTAAATATAGCAACACATCACAACATCCTGTCCTGTGACTTCCTTTTTATCTCTTCATAACTCTTAGCGCCAGTTAGCATCAAATTTTTTATTTATATATGAAATTCTTAGTCTGCCTTGTGGCCTCTTTCCTTCTACAGTCCCCTCCGTTATTTCTATAATCAGTCCCCCATGCATCGAATGGTGTCCAGTTAGGCTTTTTCTTCTCTTATTGATGTGTTTCATTAATGACCACTCTTCATGAACTATATTCAGAACTTCTTCATTACTTGTCTTTTCTGTCCAACTAATTTTCATCATCTTTCTCCAGCACCAAATTTCAAATGCCTCCAACTTTTTCATGTCTTGTTTTGTTAGAGTCCAGGCCTCACAACCATATAATGCAATGCTCCATATGTATGTTTTCACTAGCCTTTTTTTTTTTGAGCTGAAGGCTAAGTCCTTTACTGGTAAAAATGTTTCCTCTGTTATAGAATGCTTTTGTGGCTAGGATTATTCGTGCTTTAATAGCTGATTAGTTTCTTCCATCTTCTGTGATAAGATTTCCAAGATATTTAAAAGAAGATACCTGTTGTGGTAAGTTATTATTTATTTCTAGGTTTATTTTCATTGGATTTGCTTTACTTGTAATTAATAATTTTGTTTTCTTATAATTAATTTTTAGGCTGTACTGTGTAAAGATTTCTTCCATCTTTGTTAGGGTGGCTTTCAGTTTGTTTTCGCAATCAGCTAAAACTGCTATATCATCTGCAAACCGTAGCCAGTTAATATCAATTCCATTTATCTTAATTCCGGTTTCTATTAGTTCTTTCAGTTTATTTATTGCATCTTCGATGTCCAGATTAAACAATATGGGTGAAAGAGAGCACCCTTGTCTTACACCTCTACGTATTTTTGCTTTTGCGGTTTTTGTTGTATTGCTGGCTGCTTCTATTAGGGCTTCTTGATGCTTGTAAAGATTAAATATGAGCCTTCTATCTCTCCAATCTACCTTTATTGTTTTTAGGAGGTGAAACATTTGATTCCAGTCAATACTATCGAAGGCTTTCTCCAAGTCAAGAAAGACTATCAGAGTATTTTGATTCTTCTCCAATCTTCTTTCAGTAACTGTTCTTAGAGCTAGTATTGCTTCTCTTGTCCCCTGCTGTTTCCCGAATCCAAACTGATCATTGCCAACGCATTCTTCCACCTTCTTTGTTAGTCTTTTTTTGTATAATTTTGAGTAGTATTTTCGAAGCATGTGATATTAAGCTTATTGTTCAATGATTTTCACACTTGTTTGCATTATTTTCTTTAGGAATGGGTATGATAGAGCATTATGTAAATTTTTGGGGATGATCCATGTTTCATAAATATCCTTTATGATCTTGAAAAGGTATGACTTAGTTATGTTTCCTGAGTATTTTATTAATTCTGAAGGGATGTTATCAGTGCCTGATGCCTTGTTGGTTGACAATTCATTCAGTGCCCATTCAAATTCATCTTTTAATATAGTTGGACCAATTTCTTCCATATGAAGTCTTGTTTCATCTTCGATACCCTCGGCATCTAGATCTTTTTCACTATATAGATCTTCTAAGTACGCCTTCCATCTTTCTGAAATTTCTTCCTTACCTATAAGTATGTTCCCCTGTTTATTTTTGATAATTGTACTTCTTGTCTTATTTTGCTGGCTTATTCCTTTTATAATGTTATAAGCTTTATCGATTCTTCCAGTCTTTGTTAGGTCTTCTATTTCTTTACATTTCTCTATATACCATTGCTCTTTTGCTTCTTTACACTTTCTATTTATCATATTTTTATATGTTTATATTTGTCTTTGCTTTCTTCCTTTAGGGAGATTTTGTATTTTCTTCTTTCATCTATTAGATCTAGAATGTCCTAGGTGATCCATGGTTTTTTTAGTTGCTTCTTCCTTAATCCTATGCAGTCATTGGCGGCCTTGATGATTGTATCCTTCAAATGAGTCAATTTTTCCTCTATGTTTTTCTTTTCCCTCTCTCCAGTTTTAATGCTTTCATCAGTTTGCTGTTTATAGTTTCTATGGTTTTCCTCTGTTTTCAGGTTACTTATGTTCCATTTGGGCCTTTTCGTTGGTTGTGACAACTTTTTAAATTTCAGATTACATTTCAATAAAACCAAATTGTGGTCGCTATCAACATCAGCTCCCGGGTAACTTTTGCATGATTTTACTTGATTTTTTAAATCTATTTCTTGTCATAATAGAATCTATTTGGTACCATCCTATATCCCCTGGCATTTTCCAACTATACCTTCTTCTTTTTGGTACTTCATACCAGGTATTAGTAATTATCAGATTGAATTGGTGGCAGAACTCCAAAAGTCTATCTCCTCTTTCATTTCGGTATCTAAGTCCATACTTTCCCACCTCTCTACCATCTTTCCCTTCACCAATGACTGCATTCCAATCCCCTATGACAATAAGATTATCTTCCTTCTTGGTCAGTTTGATTAGATTCTCAATATCTACATATACTCTCTCAACTTCATCATCACTGTGGTCGCTAGTAGGCATGTAAGCTTGTATTATTATAATATTTGTTGATTTTGCTTCTAGTTTTACCATTATCAATCTGCTACTACATTTTACTAAGTTGATTACTCTTCTTCCCCATTCCTTATTGAGAACCACCGCCACTCCATTTTTTGCTGTCTCATCACCTGAATAAACGATTCTGTAATCACCACTCCAAAAGTCTCCAGTTCCAGTCCATCTCATTTCACTAATTCCCAATATGGCTATTTTTAATCTATCCATTTCTCTCTTCAAATTTTCCAATTTGTAGGAGTGTTCTCACATTCCACGTCCCAATGAATGTACAAAGATTTCGCTGGTTTACGACCTGGGAAGTCTTGCTTCTTCCCCTGCCGTGCACAAGTATTGAACCATTGTGCGCTTTACTATCTTTTAGAATGTCGATTCATACTGCTATCTTATTAGGGAAAAATAGAACAAGGTGGTATCCCCTTGCCTTCCTTGTCCAGCAATAGCCTTCTAGAGAGGCTCAGTGTGCTAGCCGTTTCTAATTCCTCATGATTATCCGCCTACCACAGTATCCTTTACACCGTTGTCACTTATGGTGATCTTCCGATGATCAGGATGAAAGTTGTTGCTGTCCCAACTTCCAGCGGTCTGTAACTTATTTAATGGCGGTTACATCTCGCCATGTCGCATCCCCGTCAGTGGAAATGTGTGACTTTTTATAGAGATAACCATGCCACTGTCTATCTCACCATTTCCTGTTGGTAGATGCCATCCCATTGTCCACAACTGCTTATTCACAGGTTTCCCTGTTTATTCGCAACTAACCCAGAGGCCATTCCCCTATCCGCAGCTTAGGAAGCGCTTGATAGCATGGGACCCATGCCCCAAGTCAATTGCTTCAAGAATACTATTAACCTTACCTATTAGGGTAGAGAGCGGTGAACGTTCCTTTTCCAAGTTGAAATTGATTAAAACCTACTTAGGAACAAGTATGTCACAAAAAAGGCTTGTTAGTTTGGCGTTAATAACTATTGAAAATGATATATGTGCGGAATTAGACGTTAAGACCATTATTTCTAATTTTGTGAATATGAAATCAAAAACCATAATTTAATTTATTTTCTGTTATTCTGTAAAGATGTTATTTTTTGAATACTTATATTAACTGTTCTAATTATTTCTGAATTATTTTCTTATTTTCTCATCTATCTTGAGTTTCTTTTATTTTCCTAAAAGATAGTTCCACTGATAAAAATTATTAAAATTTTTTACAAGTTACTAAGAATTTAGTAACTTGTAAAATGCAAGAATTGTTTGTACTTTAGTTCAAATAAATTTTAACTTCAATTAAAATTCATTTTAATTTTGTTAGTAATTCGGATCGGTGAGAAGGTTATATCATTATATTCAACTATTAAAGTGTGAAGTGGCTTTATCAAAATTTGCTTTAACTTTTGAGAATTTTTTGAATATTCGGGTTTTTAACGATTATCCTGCCTAGTCAACACCCCCGGTTCGTTACATTTAGTGAACCAACGTGTGGCTCTTCTGTCAAAATTTATTTAAGAAATTTCAAATAATTTAAATTTTTATTACCGTAAAAGAACCACACAAGCCCGGATCGTTACAGGGGCGCTTAGATAGACATTGCATGCGGGCGACAAAGACCCTAGCGCTGGCTCTGGTTGGATGGCACGGGTTTTAGCCAAGAGGTTTCTTCCATTTCTTCAAATAAACACACAAATATTTACATTTCCTTTTTGGAGGCGTTTTTACATTATTACTTTCTGTTTCACCGTCACTATCCATCAGGCACTTGTGAAAATACTTTGAGAATGAATGCAGACACAACGGCTAGTAAGAACGCAAGATAGGAAGCAGACAAACAAAATCCGGAAGAATATATCGAAAATCGCTACCAAAGATTTGATTACTCCGAATGGATATCGATTATTAAAATGGCACCAAAGGTTACAAGATCAACGCAACGATATAACATCTTTGCCGGAACACCCATGTGTATTCATTGACCGGAACAGAATGTATCGATCAGAATTTTCCAAACTATCGATATTAGTGTCAAATTGTATTTGGCAGTTATAATATACATTGAAAAATTACCAACAATGATTGATTATGAAAAATACGGGAGTATTTGAAGATCAATACGGGAGCCGAGATGATCCAAAAAAATTAGCCAAAATACGGGAGAATCGGTCACCCTAGTTGGATGAGGTTGATATTTATCTAAGGTTTGCAATTATTCAGATGAGAAATGTGTTGTAGAATGGAAAATAATCTTATGCGGACCATTGAGCTCATTGTTCTAAAAAGAGAATTTTTAGGATCCAGGATCTAAGTATTGCGAAAGGCACAATTATATGAATTAAATTCATGTTGAAAGAAATAGAGATGAGACAGGATTGTGTTTAGGCTCAGGGACTCAAAGCATTAGAATCATTAGACCTGAGGTAACAGATTAAGGCATTAGACTCAGACTTAGACTTTAAGCATTAGATTCAGTTATAGCAAAGATTCTTGAGCTGATTGTTCTAAAAAGAAAACTCCTTTACGTTATTCTAAAAACTTATTCTAAAAAGCACGACCAGATGAAAGAGATTATCTTAGGAGAAATGAGACAGGATTGCGTTTTGGAGGTATTGACATCGATTAATGTATTTTTTTTCTTAATGGAAAATGGTATGGATATTGTCACTTTCGAAGACTTTTATAATATTTTTCTTAAATATTAATCTCACCCACCTACCCACGACTATATTCAAGGATACTGTAATTTTTGGACCTTTTTTTTCAGCTGATTCCAGAGTTACTTCATCTTTAGCACAAGACGGAAGGATTTTGTACCTAAAAAAAAAATTTCGTTTTTTTTTTTTCATGTTATTCCACAGAAGGTTCATGCGCCTGTGCAATCCTCCGGAAATTGCATTAGCCTCCATATTTGCTTATATTTGTTTATATTATTTGCTCATAGGTTCAATTGTAGTCGCTGATTGGAGGAACTCAGGGTCTTTCTTTGGCTGTTTCTCAAGTTACTCAATTTTTGCATCAAGTGGGGTTTCTTCCTAAAAACTCGGATTTTAACCTTGTTTCTTAAAAAAAATTCCATTACAGCCTTGACTCATTGATAGCATAAGTGATGGCTGAAGGGTTGTCCAGGATCTTAAAAAATTGTTTGTGGAAAAAGGATCTCTTTCTACACCTTGTGGGAATAAAAGGATTGACAAATTTATTTTGTCTTGGTTCACCTACTTTCCTTAATGATCTCGTTTCTTCTCTCATGTCCATTCAATATTACATGGCACATATTAATACATGAAAACCTGGATGGAGTCCCAGGACAATTCATCACATTATGCCACCTTCGTTAGACAAGTATACAGTCCACCGTCTATACTACGGCCATCCATTACACAATATTTTTATCTGTTATGCAGCCTGATTGGCCGAGTGGTTAGCGTATCTGCTCTCCAGCCAAAAGGCTGCAGGTTCGAATCCTGCTGTGGGCATGGATGTTTGTGATTGTCTGTGAAAACACTAGTGGTGGTTGGTAGTAGATGGCGTTGGTGTAGATGAAGGCAGTTGCGAGTGGTGGAGACGGAGAGTTGTAGAGTAGATGCCCTCTCTCGATGAGTTTTTGGGCTCCATGGAGTTGTTACATAACAATAATAATTAAATGTGTTCTCTGGCCAGTTTGCCTGTGTTTGTGGAAAGAAAATCCCGAGTTTTTAGAGATGAAACAAAACCACTTCCACTTAATTATGTGAGACTGGCTAACTCACTTCAGTTAAAAACAGGACATAAAAATTCCTCGTACCACGATGAGAATCGAATCTGGGTCTTTTCCATTCGAAAGACGCATGCCCTATTTTTCTCGTTCGACTACGTTATTGTTTACAAAATTTAATAGTCCATGATAGATAGAAAGGTTACATATGAACTAAAACGTTAGAATTTAATTTTTAGAATAACAGACATAATTAGATATAAGTAATCATATTTGAGATGCTCATTGATATAAACACATTATGAAAAAAATTTCGTTTTATAGAATTTTAAGCATACGAGTATATTAATCTTCAACCTTCTTTACTGTCCTCATCCCTTTTCCTTTTTAAAATTTTTATCATTATTATTGCAGCGGAGATATATTAACTACTATTCAATCATCAACTCCCTACAATATAAAGTATGCAGAGAACAAACTTGAAATCAAGTGATATTCGTAACTGTTGACGACAGGCGGCACGCACATGCGTTCCTTTCTGCTTTGTTTTAACTGCAGAAATGCAATGACACTGGCCTGAGAGAACTATAGCGGAAGTTACAGAATGATTCATTTAAACAGCCTTGAATTAATAACCACACGGACATGAAACAAGGTAAATTTGGCATTAGTCCAGCGTAAGCTGTGATATTCGCAGTCATAAATGACAGTGAAACCAGGCCTTTTACTGCTTAAATTTTATTAACAAGGTCAAACTATTTTAGTGCTTCATAATATTTGGTTATGATGAATGGGTTAAATTTTGAAATAATTATTTTTCAAATTAAATGAAAAATAAAAATATCATTTCTAAGAATCAGTGAATACTTGAAATATAATTGCTTTCCGTGATAATCCTCGGTAAATATTAAATATTAGTTTAAAATGCTAATGAGTTCACTTTTAAGTAAAATATTTAATTAAATGCTTATTTAATTAAATTTGTATTTAATTAAATAAGTATTTAATTATATTATTTAAGATTTAACGTTAGTATTTAATATTAGTGCTAAAGTAAGGGGGGGGGGCTGGAAAGTTCTGGTAAACACCCAGAACAAAAATGATATTAAAGCAACTGATGTAACCACAGGAAAGAACATAAGTTACTTCATAACTCTGCTACTAGTATGTTCTTTCTTGTGGTTATATCAGCTGCTTTAACTTTCCCGGCTTCCTCCCCCCCGACTATTTAAGATTAGTTAATTCAATTAAAATTATTCAATTTCAACTAAATGTTTCATTCAAATAAAACATTATTTCAAACTCGAGTCATATTTTATTTGAATAATTTTGTGAATGTTAAACTTCTTAGGATTATCAATAAATGATATTATTTTTTCCCCATCCGCACTGAAACTTGTATTGCTTATACTATCTGAGTATAAGCAGTACTTCTTGTATTGAAAAAAAAAAAAAAAAACCTGATATCAACGAATCAATCCAATTTCCAAATAATTTATTTCTGTTTTTATAGATATAATAATTATTATACTTAAGATTGAGCCTCCATAGCTCAGTCAGTATAGACGAAGCCCGTCGTAAAGACCTAGGTTCGATTCCCGTCAGTGACGTGAGGAACCTATATCTGGTATCTTTCCTTTCGATGAAATGTGAGTTAAGGTCTCATATGGAGGTGGAGGATTTTCTCCCGGTAACTCGGGTTTTTCATCCCTCAAATCAGGCAAACCGGTCCCGCGAACACACACACACACACATACGGCTACAGTCATAAATATACTACGGCAAGGAAGGCAACGTGAAACCACCTTGCTTCATAATCAACTCCCTCAGTGGCGCACCCAGAGGGGGGGGGGGAAAGGGCCCGGGCACCCCCAAAGAAAAGGAAAAAACACTAGAAAAATTTCCAAAAATCTTTTCCTAATTAAAATTCATTTTTTTTATTTATGTTGTGTGCTACTTATGAATTAGCGATCACTGCAGATGCTCAGTTATAGGTCGTATGCGATGTGTAGTGTGTATTCGCAAAACGTCTACTCAACTCTCCCCCCCCCACACCAAAGGTTAAATCCTGAGCGCTCGGCCCCCTCCAAGATTAAATCCTGAGTGCGCCACTGATCTCCCTAGTATGGTAGCATATAGTTCTCCTCCCCCCCCACACACACACAGCCGTATGACTTAGGGAATAGGATAGATAGATACTTAAGATTAGCACAACCATATTTTGATGTCAGCGCTACTGTAACCCTGTGGATTTTGCTCGAAGAAAGATCGTTATAGTTTCGATTTCTAGTTGTCGACTAGAGGAACTTTTACTGAGCTTCTCTTCGGCCATTGAGTTAGTCGATCTTTGGAACGTGCACGTAGGGCGCGCTCTCTCCCTCTCTCTCTCTCTTACCTTTTTCTTCTTCTTCTTCTTCTTCTTCTTCTCCTGGAAAGCTAGGGTTTTTAACCTCATCTAAAAACAACAACAACAACAAAACCCTTAGAACTCGCATTCTTACTGGCAATAATACTATTGGTAGAGTTTAGGACCACGAGCTGATGGTTGTTTGTGATACCTCTGAAAAGCCTTGCTCCAATGTTAAATGGGCTCATTCTCAGTAAAGCTTAAAGAATGGATATTGGCTGCTCGCTATTTTCGAAAATTTAGATAGGGATAAAGGACTCAACCTATTCCAGTTTCGGAGTGAAAGGTGTTAGAGGATTTATTTGTTAATTTTATTATATATTTTGATATAATAAATCCATAATACTTACCTTGTAGTAACATCCATGACAGGTTTATGGAAGAAAGACTTGCAAAAATGTTCGATTTTGGAAAAGACAATTTTATTTATTTATTTATTATTTTCTTCATAGCTAAGCTAAATTGATCGCAAACACGAATACGCATAAATAATATTAAGCAGGGCCATCACCAGATTAGATCGCGCCCTGAGGCAAACAATTAAATATCGTCCCTGATGGATTATAAGACAAAAACATAAGAAAATCTCCAATTGCTATTTTGTTTTTATTACAAGAGAAACATTAATGCAAAACGATTACATAATAATATTAATTACATGTTTGCTGTACGGGGATATTGCAAAATAAAACTGTTATAAGCTCTTCTAAATTTAAATTATAAGCTATGTCCGCCTCTATCGATATAGTTGCTAGACCAACCCATTTTTCTTGGGTCATTGTTGTTCGCAAATTATTTTTAATTAGTTTAAGCTTGGAAAAATTTCTTTTTCTCAGTTGCTACGCTAACAGGAATTGTTAGCGTAGCGACGGCGCCTACCGCAATATGGCTGAACAAGCGCCCTTATTAAGCCGCGCTGTGAGGCAGGCTGCCTCAATGCTACAACCTGTAGCATAGAGGCAGCCTGTTAATATCAGTATTAATATTAGTATTAATACTGATATTAATACTGATACCTATTAATATCAGTACCGTCGATATATTAATATCGACGGTACTAATATTAATATATTTTAGTTGGAAGATCTTTTATTCGAGCTGGACGATAATAGATAAAGCTCACTGCCTACCGACTTTCCTCCCTCATCAACCACTAAAATAAATAAATAAATAAAACAAAATGGCTGACACTGTTTCAACTGCTTTTGGGAAATGAAAAGGCGTCGGATTTATTTATTTATTTATTAAAATAGGCGCACCTTCACAACGCAGTTGGAAGAGTGACCGAAATGCACTATTCGATTGAGTTAAATAAAAATAAATAAATAAATAAATAACTGCAAACGGAACTGAAAACCCGTGAATCATGTAATGTGGAGTGTCTCCCGAGATGAATATCTGGAATTCCTTGAATACGTCATGTAATAATAATGATGATGACCGTAGAACTTACATTATCGCAAAGAATAATACGAGTGTTAGGATGGACGCAGTTTGTCTGTCCACCCGAAAAGTATTGGTTATATTTGCTCTCCAGCCTAGAGGCTGTGGGTTCGTATCCTGGATGTTTGTGGTTGTGTAGGTGGTAGATGATTCTCATCATCATCAACGGTGAAAGAAGTATCGCTGTGCTTATCGGAGGCTTGAACTGACTTAAAAAAAAAAAAAAAAAAGGAAGAAAAGAAACAGGTTGTGTTTGGAGCAGGATTCCCGGATTATTTAACCCTAAATTTGTAGCCGTTCCTGGCAGGAAAGGCATTAAAAATAAACAAACAAATGCTTTTAAATAACTTCCTTGATTGCAAAGTGTTTTCTTAGAGTAACTTGACATAGGTTTATTATTTGCGATACTTAAATTCACAGCCTGCAAGAAGAACACTGAAACTATAGATTAATTAGTTTTATGTTAGTAATTATCAATTACTTTACCTACATGACTACGAAATTATACGAGGATTGAAGTTTATATCCATGGGGCCAAAAAAAAAAAAGTGTTTCACATAACATTTTTTATGAAGTGTTAGTAATATAATAAAAAATCTTGAGCATGTGATCATGATTCTCTGTGAATATATATATATATATATATATATAATATAACGTAGACATTACATACAAAATACTACTGGCACAACTGTGCGCCAAATTATATAATTTCTAGCAGCTGTTTCCTGTATGAAGTGCGTGAGGTTGGAACACTTACGTGAGGGTTTGTTTTTATTGTTTATTCTCTGACTATGCACGCAATTCGGTATATATTTACAGCTCACATTTGTGAACATTCTTGATTTGTTTTCCTAGTTTGCACCTTTAAACAACAGTTCTGCTCATTAATTTCACTTCTACCTGTCAGTTGTAGTTCTGTATATGTTAGTTCTTAAATGATTGCCTTGATAATTTTCTAAGAATAAAAGCAACCTTCAGATTAATAATTTGGAAATCGCATCTCATTTATATACGAATTTAGATACCACGAAAATGCATTAAATATTCAATTTAATATTTCTATACTAAATCTCTTTATCTCATACCTTTTGTACTATCAAAAGAAACCATTTTGAGAAGGGGGAAAAAAGACAAATTATTGTTATGTGTTCTTTGTCTTTTGTTACATACCATAAAAGCTTTAAAAATATTTAAAAATAAGTATTATTTCTGGAAAAATTTCCATGTTACTCCTCTAAGTAAATAATTTTATGGCTACAGTCAGCGCTTTTTTTTTTTTTTTTTTGAAAATAGGTGCCGGTACTCATTCTTTGGGAAAAGTTGAATAAAACAATACCGCATCCGTATGTCACGTGTCCCTGTTAATAAAGGTGCTGGTACGCAGTACTGGTATATATCGTCCCCCCAAAAAAAGACACTGCATACAGTAATAAATAAAAATAAACATTCTATCAGTTGCAATATAGGTTTGCATGTCCCCTCCCCAGTTGGCATATACTAAATAAATAACACTGCTTTTGTTTTGTATCTGTTCGGCTCATTCAATTTGTTAAGATTGCAGATTACACAATCTGTGATCAAGATAGTATGAATCTTAACACTAGATGTCGCAAAATGTAGATCAAGTGTGCATGCACTCTGTATAACCGGTTTCCAGAGCTGCTTGTTCTGTGCTATTTTAACAGTACGTCTCGTTCTATTCGTTGGTGTAGGCGCCTGTTTTGTCCGTCGTGAAACTCACAAGACATATATGGCATAGCGTTAAATAAAAAGGAATATTTTTTATAATGGCACTGTCAGCTGATATGTTAAGGAAATGTAGTATGTGCTTGTGCAGCACGTATACTAGCTAAACAGTGTAGGATCAAATTAGATTTCTGAATTGAAAGACAAGCTTTTACACAAGGAGAAAGAGAGAAGCCGTGCTGTGAACGATAAGTAAGTGCTTTTAGTTTTACGTACTACGAAAAGATGAAGTTAGATTCAATGGAGACATTTTGATTTTAACTGTTTTTAATATCATTTCATTAGCATTTCGTTTTTTAGCGCAATCAGTTTCTATATCCTTCTAATTGCACACCTGGCACTTTGGGCAGATGTGTACTGCTGCGGTGTCGTTCACGATAAGTGCATTTTTTGTTACCGTAGTTTTGGCTATTGCACGGGCGCAGTATACTACCTACGATTTCCTTGTTGGGTATTTAAACTATTTTTCATTAAGTTTGTGTGTATGTAATCAAATAAATCGAATGCTGTTTTACGTATCTGAACAACATGTTTGTAATGCAGGTCATTATACGATTTTTAGTTGAAAAGAATGTTTATAAAATGTATACATCTTGTGACAGTACATTTTTAATAAAAGCGAGTTGTAAAATTAATGTCTGTGTCCATTTTATATAAACATATGTACAAAAATACATAATCATAGTACCAAATAATGCAATTTATCTATAAATAATCAAAGTAGAATAATAGTATCACTGACCAATGGAGTAACAAGCCTCATGGCGGTAGAAATTAGCATTGCTTTGAAAATGCATATGACAAGGTGCCAAGAGAAAACTGTTCAAAACACTACAGTTATGTGATGTAAATTGGATATTATGTCAATCAACACATAGTCTGTTTGAATAGCAAATTAGCAATTAGAATTGAAGGAGGTACAGGACAATGGTTTGATGTTAAGCAGGTGTGAGATAAGGGTGTACATTATTACTTGTTGTTTATTGATCATCTGTTTGGATCACATTTTGAAGGAAAGTGGCATTAAACCTGATATCAAAATTGGAGATGTTAACCTCAGCATGTTTACTTTATGCAGATGATGTTATACTTCTAAATGATCCAGTAAAAGGCTGCACGATTTTCTGACTAAACTGAATCTGAACTGTAGTAATAAATTTGGTATGAAAATCAGCAATAAAAAGACAAGCAGTCTTTATACAACCTTTCAGCTATCTAGGCACAATTTTTAGTGATTATAGCAAATTAAATATGGAAATAAACAACAGAATTAACAAACCTGGTATGGCACGAAGTCAACTCAATAAATTTATGTGGAATAAGAGAGAAATTAGTCTCAACACACTAAACTAGTAGTATACAAGACAGTATTCAAGTCAGTTTTAACTTATGAATGAGAGAGCTCGGTTAGGAATAAGACACGTGATCAAAAACCGGAGAAAACAGAATTCCAAGAAAGATTAGGAGAGTGAACAGATGGCATCAATGACAGTATCATATCATATAATGTGAGGGTATTAGGAAAGAACTTGACATTGTTAGCATTCAAGATTGTGATAGCAGAGCTAATCTCTGGTTGTATGGTCACTTAAATGGAATGGGAGAAAGAGAAGGTTGGGAAGACAAGTTCTTTTCCAGAAATGCTGCAAAAAGATCCAGATTTCTGTTTTTTAAGGCACTCAGTGCCTTAGAAAACAGAAACATAAGGACTGAAAATATTGAAGTCTTGACAGATAATAAATTAATTTGGTGATAGATAGGAAGTTAGTACTATGTGAAAAGTTACATCATTATTATCATAATATCTTGTACACCCCTGAGGATATGTGTCAGGAATTTGATAAACAACTCCATCATCAGGTCCAGTCATAGTTTCTTTAAAATGCCGAAAGCTAAGGTTATAATGTAATGTGGACTTTCATAACTCAGTTATCTATACCAGAGCTTCTTAAACTGTGGGTCACGTAACCTGAATGTGGGGGTCGTGAAAAATTTGGCAACAGTAAAAGTTTCTGAACACACAGCATCCAAAATTTAATTCAGATTTGAGGCTATTGTTTGTAATTCTTTATGTAAATGGTAAAATTATATGTATACCAAAGAATTGTTTTAAAATTTATTTCTTTATGATTTTTTATTAGTAAATGTTTGATTTGTATATATAATTTTATATAAATTAGGTATACACGACATTTTTACGTGACTTGGGGTCACGTAAAAATTTCTTGGGTGAAAAGGGGTTCACGAATGGAAAAAGTTTAAGAAGCACTGATCTATTCCATACTTTTTTATTTTTAGATTGGTTTCATCCTCTTCTCAGCCTGAAAAATGATCTTAATCAGACATTTTTTGTAATCTTTACTTTCACAAATATATTCCATCCATAAAATTTTCAGTCTTCAAAACATTTAATGTCCTTTTCCATTCAAGATGCTATTTTTTACCTGCTCATCTACAAATACCATATCTGCCTGACTTAAGAGCACTATTCTCATGTTTGTAGTGATATATCATAAACCTTATTACAAATTCTTTATTTTCTCGAGAAGAGGTATTGAGAGTTTTTGAGAGTTTATTTTTCACTTGGTTAGACATTAATAAGTTTAGTTTAATCCTTTATCCAAGTGTGAGCAAACAAAGTTTGCACCTGAAAGTATCTTCAGGACTGGGGTAAGGTAGTGCAACACCAGGCAACTCGTTGCAAAGGTGGAGAAAGATCTTATCACTCCTATCTCGGTATCTCCCATAATGCAAAGCACATCTCCTTGCGGATATGTGTAATGCTATGCATTACAGCAAGGGCCACCATCCATAAAAAGGATTAAACTAAACTTATTAATCCAGAAGAGGCAGTTCATCTAATTGATATGATCCCTCTCGGGCTTACTACTTCCAGCATCTTACAGATGGTCTATTTCTATTTTGTCTTTTCTGCAAGTTACTCCATGGATAATTCCACTGAATTGCATTCAGCATTTCTGCATTTGCTACTATCTGTTAAAACCTGAGCAGCAATTCCCACATTCTTTTCCAACTAATTGCAAACTACTGAACTTCTTTTCCTCTTTCGTTTCATTTGTCTCTATTCTCTGGAACAGCCATCTTAACGAAGTGCTCTCTAACAAGTACAACTTTTTCCATTATTCAAGAAAAATATCAATGTTCCTTCTCTCCTAACCACTGCCTACACACGGCACTAAATGCTATAGGTTCTGCAACTTCGTGTGTTTTAAATTAAAGGTCCCAAAAAATTATATTCTTGTTTAATCTTTTATTCAAGCGTAAGAAAAAGTTTTGCATGTGAAATATCTTCACGACTAGTCTATTTGTGTACAGACAATATACACAACTAGCCTAGTATATATTCTATATATAAGTAGCTTAGTCTTGAAGATATTTCCTGTGCAACCTTTGTTTGCTTACACTTGGATAAAGGATTAAAAAAGAATATACTTTCTTGGCATCTTTAATTTAATTTACAACCAATTGGAAAAAACTTTCAACAACTAGTTCTCGTGTGTGTGTGTGTGGGGGGGTTAAATTGAGATACACATATACAGACACTTAAATAATACAAAAGATAAAATACTAATGAACCCTGTGACAGAATAGATCATAAAATTATTTCTTTCTCTTATATTCTGTTGCTATTTTCCACCTTATTAATATTTGTCAAATTTATTATCTCATGTCTCCTCTTAAAATACTACTTGCGATCATTATTTTTTCCTCTAAGAACCTTTTATGCTGCAGCAAAATTTTTTGTAGGACTTGAGCTAACTCATCACTCTAATAAGGAAACAGCAAGCAACAGACAATATGGTGTTTTAATTTTAATTCCTCTTTACTGTTGCTATTAGGAATTGGGTTAATCCGTTTTCAAGAAGTACATATTAGTCAGTACCTACATAATTTTCAATCTTGGTATTCTTTTATCATCACTGTCCAAGTCATTTTTTCCCATTGCTTTCCTCTTCAAACCTTGTAAATATTTTCAAATTTTGCCATGAAATTCAAGATTTGAAACTTACCATGTTACTAAAATATCTACAAGAATCGTATATTTAGACCCATATGCTGGTTGAAGTTCATGTTAAGATTTAATGGAATTAAAGCAGCATGATTGAACATAGGTTTAATGGTTCCAGTGGTTCATTTGTCACAGAGACATCATCTGTGATACAATATGAGAACTCTGATACTGCACACAAGCAACATAAAAAAATAAGTGGAAGATATTAGACTATAAACCTAAAGTCATTTGGGGGGATCTTGAGGCCGGAAGGTATGGGGTTGAGAGTTGTTTATCAGTGAGTACAGACGTGTTTATCAGCACTCCTTGTAGTATTACAGCAGTGAAGTTAAGTTTTGTTTTTAATGCTTAATTCAGAGTTATTTCCAACATTAAAATTAAATAGTGATTATTTGATGCGTCAACAGCGTGCTCGATCATCAGAGCAGGTAAGACTTTTTATTTTCACCTTCAGAAACATTTTCCAGGTTCTCTCCTGTTCCCCGCCCAGTACAACACTCGGTGGTTGAAGGGACAAGGCAGGTCCTTCCCCCACTTCAAGTCTAGATTATGGATTCACCATATGAAGATCTCTCCTTCAAAGAACTTCTAGCTATCTTTCGGCAAATTGGTAACATCTTGCACACAAAATGGCCAGGAAAGGTAGAAGTTCATCAGATTATGGAGGTCGAGAAAGAAGACCCTCAAACCTCCGAACTTTCTCCTCGCCCTACACATGACAGCGTCATTTCCTTCACTACAACTGACACAGACTCTAATGATTACCAGGAAGTCAGCAGAAAGAAGAGAAAGAAAGAGTCTCTTGCTGCAGAACATGAATTTGCCTCTCAAATGGACACATCAGCACAATCTAGTGCAAGCACTGAGACAAATATACCGATACAGCCCAAAGAGAGGATCCCACCAGTAGTCCTGCGATCTAAGGAAAAATGGTCGTTGCTTGCAGAGACGATGAAGAAAAGTAACATCAAGTTCTCGTCAGCCAAAAACACAGATGACGGAGTACGCATACAGCCTGAAGGAACAACGGACTACCGCCAGCTCACCAGACTTATGGACGATCATAAATTTCCATACCATACTTACCAACTTAAGAGTGAAAAGAACCTCAAGGTAGTGATCAGAGGATTGGTAGAAAACATAACAACAGAAGAAATAGCTACCGACCTCAGATTACAAGGCTTGGAGCTGATCAAGATTTCGCGAATGTATCGAGCAGACAAGCACCCCATGCCTCTGGTCTTAGTAGAGATCAGTAAAGACCAGAGAGAAATTTATGATCTTAAAATAGTCTGCAACTTGGTCATCAAGACCGAGCCACTACGAAGAAAGGCATCGGCTGGTCAATGCCATCGCTGCCAAAAATTTGGGCATGCGCAAATGTTATGCAGAGCAGACTACAAGTGTGTGAAGTGCGGTGGCAACCATCCCTCGCACACTTGCGTCAAGCCAAAGACCACACCTGCTAAATGTGCGAACTGCAGTGGCCCACATCCTGCAAACTACAAGGGTTGCTCTCTCCACCCATCCAACCTTCAAAAGCCTAGACAGGAATTAACCCAGCCCACTCAGAAAAATATTGTGAGATCTGTGCCTGAATTCAAAGCGCGAAAAGTTACACCAGATAAATCCTATGCTTCTGTGGTTTCCTCGAGTAACACTAAGGTACTCCCTGCAACTAGCAGTCCAAATTCTTCAGCAATACTCGCTGCCTCACTTGGGGAGATGCTAATGGCCTTCAGCAAAACAAATCCAAGCCAGGCCGATACCAACAAATTCCATAGGAATACTCAAGTCATCTTCTCCATGATTAATGACTAATCCGGCTTTAACATCAAATTCTATGCAGATAATATTCTGGAACGCAAACGGTCTCAACAGCAAAATTTTGGAATTACAGGAGCTTACAGATCATTTACAAAATGATATTCTCCTCATTAACGAAACACACCTACGTCCCTGCGATAATCCCAAACTCAGAAACTACTCTTTACTTAGAAATGACAGACTTAATGCCAGAGGTGGAGGCACTGCCATCTTTGTCAGAAGAAACATTCGCTATAACGAGACTAAGAAGATTAATACATCTAACCTCGAGGAGACAGGCATAGAAATTCTTACCAACAATGCAGGCAGCTTAAAGATTTATTCTGTATACAACCCCCCTGGCAAACCTCTACTCCCCTCTGATCTCTCTCAGCTACTAGATGCAAATGAAGCAGTAATTGTAGCATGAGACCTCAATTCCAAGCATCCTTTATGGAACAGCAAAAGCTTTAACAACAACGGAATGATCCTCTACAACTTTGCCTTGAAGAGAAATATCGTTATTGCAGGCCCGATTGAGCCAACACATTACGGAGCGACCGGCAGACCTGATGTTTTGGATATTGCTATCTTTAACAATATTTCTCATCAATTCCGACTTCAAGTAGTTGACGAGCTAAGCTCAGATCACAATCCAGTACTCTTAAGTTTAGGGGGAGGAGCCTGAGCTCATTCCCAGCCAATCCCACACAAACTTTGCAAAATTCAAGACTAAAATGAACACTATTATAGACTCAGTACCGACTATTTCCACCCGTGAAGAAATAGACGCGGCAATCAACAATCTTGAATGTAAAATACAGGCTGGCTTATCCACAGCTTGCTCTACTTCTACCCCAGCTCAAGTTAACTTACTTCCTGCAGAAATCCTTGCTCTGATAAGGAACAAAAATAGGCTCAGACACCGCTATCACAACACGCTATCTCCGCAAGACCGTCGAGAACTTAACAGAGCGTCCAACCTAGTCCGTTACGCTTTAAAAGATCACAGAAACCAGCAATGGGAAAGAAAACTCTGTTCTCTCAAAACTGAAGATAATTCTCTGTGGAAGTTGACTAAAGCTCTCCGTACAGATCGCTCTAACATCCAGCCTATTCACGGAGAAAGAGGTCTTGTTTACAGAGATAACGAAAAAGCGGAAGCTCTCGTTCACGCCCTGCAACTTCAGTGCCGTCCTAATTATGCACAAGCGGATCTAGTCTTCATAGAAAAAATACATCGTAGGGTACGCTCTGTGATTCGGCGACCTTGTGGCTGTGAAAATATCTGCCCCACCTCACCTAAAGAGGTCTATTCAATCATTAAGAAGCTTAAAAACAAAAAAGCCTCTGGTCCAGACGAAATTACCAACAAAACAATTAAAGCCCTCCCACACAAAGCTGTCATGCATTTGGTAGCCATTATCAATGCAATTCTGAGAATTAATTATTTCCCCTCAAGATGGAAACAAGCCGATATTTTCCTTATTCTCAAGCCTGGTAAAGCACCTCAGATACCACAAAGCTATAGACCCATCAGTCTTCTATCATGCCTAGGAAAAATAGCAGAAAGAGTCATTCTCAACCGACTAAATGAGGAGGTGAATAAAAATAACATAATTCCGAAAGAACAATTTGGTTTCCGTACTGGACATAGCACTACACAGCAAATTCACAGACTGACTGAGTTCATCACTACAGGCTTGAACTGAAAACAGCACACAGGAGCTATCTTTCTAGATGTTGCAAAAGCTTTCGATACGATCTGGCACAAAGGTCTCATCTACAAATTAATTGCAGCCAACATCCCTCTTTATCTTACCAAAATTATTAACTCTTTTCTACAGGACCGTAAAATTCAGGTTAAGTTGCATGGAATTAGATCCTCACTGAAAAAAATCACTGCTGGTGTCCCTCAAGGCTCGCTGCTCTCACCGCTGCTTTTTAACATCTTTGTTTCTGATGTTCCTAGCACATCACTAACCACTATAGCTAGTTATGTGGATGATATGGCTATTCTTAGCAGATCTCTCAGGCCTAATATAGCTACTCAGCGACTACAAACTGCAGCAACAAATTTAGAGGACTGGTTCAAAAAATGGAGAATATCTGTAAATGCCGATAAAAGCACTGCCATTCTATTCACAAGAAGACATGCATCTCACTTTGGAGAAGTTAAACTTTTTAACACAGCCATCCCATGGAGATCTAGTACCAAATATCTAGGCATTCAACTTGACAACCGTTTAAACTTTAACTCCCACATAGTTTATGCATGCAAAAAAGCAAACTCTGCAATTGTACAACTCTATTCTCTCCTCAATAGAAGAAGTCAAGTCAGCACTGATAACAAACTACGGATCTACAAAACAATTATCAGACCATCGTTAACTTACGGATCGCCAGCCTGGGGTTACACTTCCCCCACTAACATCAAAAAGCTACAAGTTATACAAAACAAGTGCCTCCGTATGATCTTCAACGCTCCGTGGTTTGTAAGAAATACTCTCTTACATCGAGATGCCGATATTCCAGACATTCCCACTTTCCTCCATAACAGTGCCGCTGCTTATTTTGCCAAAGCAGCTGTTCATCCAAATCAACTCATTAGAGAGTCATCTAATTATGACGAACACGATAGGTGGAAACATAAGTGCCCGAAAGCTGCTTTGCTTATCGATCCTGGTACCACCGTACAACCCTAAATAGGGTGAGCCAGGTGCTCGCTAACATTTCATACACGACCATTTCAAACAGATTAAGGGATCGAAGTCCACGGGACTGTAATCCATCAAGCCATATCAGGTTATCATTTGGGGGCACCCTTGGTGGATGCTGGTAAGCAGCCTTTGCTATTGGATGAGAGGTCTCAGAATTGTTTCTGAAATCTTGGGAAGTTTCACATAACCATATTAGATTTGGTTGTTTTTTAAATATGTTGCTGATTCCAATAAAAGTCTGTCATGTTTGTGTGTGTTGCATTGAAACAGTTTTTCTCCATTTGATTCTGTGCAAGTTGTCTAGGGCATGGTCAGCTAGATTTATCAACCTTAATTGTGACAGCAGATGGGATATCTGCAAGAAAACATACAGGATTCACTCATTTATAACATTTAAAAAACAAGCCTAACAATTTAATTATGAAATAATTAAAAAAAAATCTTGTAAAATTGACACTGAAGACTAATGGCTACAGAAATTATAATGGGTTACTCCAAGTCATATTTAAGAGATCTTTCCTTTGACACTCTTTTATGCAAGGTTAGATGGAAGAAAACAACAACAATACTACTACATTGCTTTAACTAAGCTTTGAAGTAGAAAATTTTTTTTGCTTGGTTACAAAGTATATTATACTTATCAAGAAATTAAATTGTTTAATCCTTGACCCAAGTATGTGTCACGAACAAACATTTGTGCTTAAAGTATCATCATGAGTAGGCTGCTTGTATAGAGAGGCTGTTAACTTCAGTTGCCTCAGTGCAAAGCACATCTCCTTTCAGATATGTCTGTTGCTATGCATTAATGGAAAGTCACTGTCTGTGCGGTTAGCCTAGTGGCTCTGCGCTTTGCAACCATATGCCTGGGGAAGGAGTGTCCTGGGTTCGATTCCCATCGCCGACGTGAGAAGCTTAAGGATCTTCCTCAGCCATAGCCAAGTTAGCCAGTCTTGGGTGTGGACAGCAGGGTTTTTCCCCCCCAGTTTATCTGGGGTTTTTCATCCCGCAAGCAGGCAAACCAGCCCCATGAACACACAGATCTACAGCCATAAATACTTACCCCCCCCATGAGGGGGCTCAACTCGCCCCCAATAGGGATAGGGGAGAAAAGGGAGGAAACTCCATATGAATAAATAAATGGAAAGTCACTATCCAGAGTCTTTTTGACCTTTATAGAGGTTTCATCAGCGAGAGCCAGATCCAGAAAGATACTGAGGTTGAATTAATGCAGGAGTCATATATTTTCCATGTACAAGTAGCAAAAAAAGGTGTCTGACCTTATTAAAATCTGGATCAGAGATAGTTATAGAAAGTTTTTTTTCACTTGGTTAGAAAGTAGATTATACTTGTTGGAACTTTTTACATTTGGTTATACTATAAATTAAAGCTACCAAGAAATTATATAATTGGTTTAATCCTTTATCTTATGGGAATAAAAAGGCGTTAGCTGATTTTTTTTTTTTTTTTTTTTCCTCAGTAAGATCTACCAAATGCCCCTCTACAGCTGCAATCACTTCTTGATTCGAAGAAAAACGCTGACCAGCGAGGAAGAGTTTTAGTTTTGGAAAGAGAAGTCAGAGGGAGCCAAATCTGGGAAATAGGGTGGATGTTCCAACAATTCATAGTGCAGATTCCTTCATTTTCCCATTGCCAAAACACCTTTGTGGGCAGGTGCATTGTCCTGATGAAAGATGATTTTTTTTCTTCTACAAACCGGGTCTTTTCTCATGAATTTTTTCGTCTAGTCTGGTTAAAAGATTGTAATAATATTCCCCGGTTATTATTTTCCCCCTTTTCAAGATAATTAATAAACAAAATGTGTTTAGCATCCCAAAACACCGATGCCATGAACTTTGCTACTGATGGAACAGACTTTGTCTTTGGTGCTGAACAGCCGGCTTCTATCCACTGTTTTGACTGCTGTTTGGATTCTGGTGTGTAATGGTGAATACAAGTCTCATCCATAGTAATAAATCGATGCACAAAATCAGTTTTATTCTTGTTAAAATGCTCCAAGCACTGTTCAGAAATTTTCATGAGAATGCATTTTTGATCTGCTGTGAACAAGTGCCGCACCCATCTTGCTCAAAGCTTTTTCATTTGCAATTCTTCATGCAAAATATATCCTACACGTTCTTTTGAAATGCCTATAGTCTCAGAAATTTCATACAATTTGACTCGCTGATCATCCAATATGATATCGTACACTTGATCAATGATTTCTGGTGTTGTTACACTTTTTGGGATGTCCTTCATGTGGATCATCTTCAAGGCCGGTATGGCCATGTTTAAACTCGGCAGCCCATTTCTTAATTGTCGAAAACGAAAGAGAGAATTGCCCATTAACTTTTATAAACTTCGAATGAATTTCTTTTGGCATTAAACCTTCTTTTACAAAGAATTTTATAACTGCATGATACTCAATTTTATCCATTTCAAGGGATACAGACAACACTTTTGCTTCAGACAGCTGTATAAAACAAACTACTTGATAGAATGACTTACAATTTCACATGGATGCTTATGACAGATGTTCCAATTTAGAAAAAAAATCTTGCCAATAGTGTTGCCATCTAAGGTTGAGGCCGAGAACTTTTCAGACCACCCTTGTAGTTAGGGAAATAATTTTTCATTTATATGCATTTCACAATTGATTGTACAGTACATAACTTGTAAATTCTTCTCCTGTTTCTATTGTGATGTCATAGCGTATCAATCACTGTATTTCCCCTTTTCTTCTTATTTTCAATTTTTTTCTTGAAATGAGCTCTTCAGTCAAGTGGGTTGAACTTATTGGTATAAAAATATTTTAAGCCACTAAATATTCTCAAAACCTTGCTTTGTTAATCTGTTGTTTCCGAAATCTGTTTAAGAGACCATAATCACCTGAGACCACTACTCATATATTCCTGAATGCCAACAATGATAATTTTCTTCCTAATATCTTTTGTTAGGGGTGCTTAAGGGTCAAAGCTGTATAACTGAGAGGAGACCTCCACATAGCCTTTAAAGGAATGCGGAGAACCGACCAGGGCTTCTGACCTAATGTCCAATCCTCACCTTCTCGTGGTGCACCCTGTTGGGTATCTACTTTGATACTGAACGAACGAGGATGGGCTGGCAATTTGGGATTTAGCCGACCAAATTGTATTCTTATTGGTTAAACCAAAATAAAAAATGATGGTACAACATGACAAAATTTCATGCCGGCTGGGGCGTCGCCCGGTTAAACAAGGCCCCCGTTGTTTTCGCCAGGGAACCAGGGCGAACAGCGAAAAGTCAGCTACTGGAACAAATCTGAAAACAAACCCCAACTCAACATCACCAGAGTTAAAGATCGGTACTATCAACGTAAGAAGCCTGAATGGCAAAGAAATGGAACTAGCTGAGGAATTAGATAAGTACCAGATCGACATAATAGGGGTGACTGAAACAAAAAAGACCAAAACTGGTGAGATCTTTCTGAGCAATAAATACAAAATGTTATATTCAGGCAATAACAATCAAGGAAAAGAAGGAGTAGCCATAGTATTCAACACAAAATATGAGGCTAATCTTCTTGAATGGCAGTCAGTCTCAAGTAGAGTAATGTGGGCAAATATGAGAATGGGGAACTGGACAATGAGACTTATTTGTGCCTATGGTCCCACAGAAGGTTCTACTAAGGTAGAAGTGGAGGAATTTTTTGAGGCTTTAGAAAAAGCAACTGACACAATGAAAAAGGAAAAGTTGGTCCTTGTTGGGGATCTAAATAGTAGAGTAGGAAATGATTGTGAGACATACAAAAATATGTTGGGAAAATTTGGAGAAAAGAGCAAAGCTAATAATAATGGCAAATATCTGTTGGATTTCTGCTCAGGACATGGACTGGTTATTACTAACACCATGTTCCAACATAAAAATGTGCACAAATTCACATGGAGAGAAGAGGCTAGGAATAAGAAAAGTCTCATTGGCTATATTATTGTTGATAGTGATGTTTTCTCCCTGGTGCAGGACACCAGAGTGTACAGAGGATTTGAAATTGGAAGTGATCACTATTTAGTCTTGAGCAGGATAAAATTGAATTTCATATTGAAAAGAATAACATGTAAGAAAGTTTTAAAGCGAATAAAAGTTGAGCAGCTCTCAGATGTAAACTGTAGACTAAAATACAGAAATATTATTGAAAAGAAAATGAAAGAGTTTGAGAACAGGAATCAAACCTTGGAGATTCAGTGGCAAACTCTGAAGGTAACATTGATTGATTCTGCCAGAGAGGCATGTGGTGAGGTTGTGTGCAAAGATAAAAAAATCAGAACTCCCTGGTGGACACAGGAAGTTAAAGAGGCAGTGAAGGAAAAGAAGAAAGCATATCAAAAGTTCCTGGCAAATAAGTCAGCTTTTACTCTTACAGAATACAGAGACAAATGTAAGAAAGCTAAACAGTGTGTAAAACTAGCTAAACAAAAGTCATGGGAGAACTTTGGCAAGAATATAGAAAATAAATATCAAGAAGGTGGCAAAATATTCTGGAGGTTGTTGAAGAAGCTTAGGAATGGAGGAAAGAGTGCTGTAAAAGGAATTAGAGATGATAAAGGTGAAATGAAAACAGGAGAAAAAGATATCCTTGAAGTATGGAGTAATTACTTTGAAAAACTGCTAAATGAAACAAGCAGTGATGACAGCACAGTGATAAAAAACACTGACCAGGCATGCAGGCAGGAATACATATCCATACTTGAAGTAGAAAAAGCCATCAAAGGCTTGAAATGTGGAAAGGCAGCAGGAGTAGATGATATTCGACCAGAAATGCTGAAGTATGGTGGTATAAGAGTCTTACAGTGGCTGCACTGCATAGTTCAGAAAGCCTGGACAGAGGGACAAATTCCCGATGATTGGAGTAGAGCTCTCATAGTACCCATATATAAAAAGGGAAATAAAACTGAATGTGAGAATTACAGAGGTATTTCCCTACTGAGTGTTCCTGGCAAGATCTATGCAAGTATACTTGAGAAACGGTTGAGAAGAATTGTGGAAGAAAAGCTTGGTGAAGAACAAGCTGGATTCAGGCCAAGTAGAGGCTGTCAGGATCAGATCTTCACTTTACGACAAATAGTCGAGAAAGCATGGGAATATAACAAAGATCTGTATTTAAGTTTTGTCGATTTGGAAAAGGCATATGACAAGGTGCCAAGAGAGAAGCTATTCAATACGCTGCAGTTATATGGTGTCAATGGGGCATTATA
The DNA here is from genome assembly GCF_054136105.1 of Typopeltis vanoorti. NCBI lineage: Eukaryota > Metazoa > Arthropoda > Arachnida > Uropygi > Thelyphonidae > Typopeltis > Typopeltis vanoorti. The sequence goes on from NC_143549.1 coordinate 90,118,467, forward strand.
TCAAGCAATACTTAGTCTTTATTTGAGTTGTGAGTCAGCAGTTAGAATTGAAAGAAGTACAGGAAGATGGTTTAATGTTAAATCTGGTGTGAGACAAGGATGTACATTATCCCCTCTGTTATTCATTATCTATATGGATCACATTATGAAGGAAAGTGGTATTAAACCTGATATCAGAATTGGAGATGTTAATGTCAGCTCTTTGCTTTATGCGGATGATGTTATACTTCTAAATAAATCCGCTACAAGTCTGCAAGATTCTCTGACTAAATTGAATAGCTGTTGTAATAGATATGGTATGAAGGTCAGCAATAAAAAGACAAAGACAATGAAAATAGGCAGAATCATTGAAAATGTCAACTGTGTTATGAATGGAGAACCTGTGGAACAAGTAAAACATTTCAGCTACTTAGGCACAATTTTTACTGAAGATGGTAAACTAAATATAGAAATAGACAACAGAATCAGCAAAGCTGGTATCGTGGGAAGTCAATTGAATAAATTCATATGGAATAAGAAAGAAATTAGTCGGAACACTAAATTAGCTGTATACAAGACTGTTTTCAAACCAATTTTAACTTATGGATCTGAGAGCTGGGTCAGAAGTAAAACACTTGACCAAAGATTAGAGACCACAGATATGAGAGTCCTGAGAAAGATTAGAGGCGTGAACAGATGGCATCAATGGCAATATCATATTAAAAATGAGGATATTAGGAAAGAACTTGACATTGTCAGCATCCAGGAATGCATTAGCAGAGCTAATCTCAGATGGTATGGTCACTTAAATAGAATGGAAGAGGAAAGATTAGCAAAACAAGTGTTCTCTGCCAGGTTGGCAGGAAAACGACCCAGAGGAAGACCAAGATATAGGTGGATTGATACAGTACAAAGTGCCTTAGACGATAGAAATATAAGATCTGATAATGTTGGAGTCTTGACAAGTAACAGACTGATTTGGAGGAAAATTGTAGATAGGAAGTTAGTAATGATGTAATTTTTTCATGTAGTACTGTCATATCCTGTACACCCCTTGAGGGTACATGGCAGGAATTTGATGATGATGATGATATCTTTTGTTTTTAATATGATTCTACTGTTGATGCTATCTCTTCGCTCCCCTAATTTTTCTCAGAAAACTTTCATATCTCTGGTCTTTGATCAATTATTTTACTTTATATATTTTACTTAAATTTACTTAAATATATTATTATTAAATACTTAAGGAATTGACAGCTTATACTTGAAATATAAATTAAAACAAACTTTAATATATACTTTCCAATATTTTGGGAATGTTACATTGCCATCTTCATGGGAACTTAAGATAAAGACACATGCAAGCAAGTACTACACAACAGCAAATGAAAAATGAAGCGAGAAAGCTACCGTTTTCCTAAAGTCCTGATGGTGCCTCCTGGTGTGCTATATTAGGTGTTCTTGGCCTTTGGGTTAAAGTTCTCCTGATGTATGATTCCCAAATTTGGAGCAGTCTCATGCATCCAAATTTGTTGAGGTTTGGCATGTTCCTGAGGGCTGAGGCTGATTCCATGAATAGTCTTTTATATTTGAACTTGCTGCAGTGTATTACTATGGCTTTCTTCCACCTTATTCTGTGGCGAGTATCCAGAACTTGGTCTGCAAGCCCAGAGTGGCTGTACTGGTGAAATCGGATATAGTCCTTGTGATCTGAGATTCTGATATTTGCTGTCCTGCCTGTTTGGCCAAAGCAGGATAATTTACAGCCACAAGGGACCTGGTATACGTATACACCAGGTAGGTCTAGGGGAAGTGGTTGGTCTTTAGTGGAGCTGATAAGGGATGCCAATTTTCTATATGGTCTGTAATAAGAGTCATGTTTTTTTAGGATTTTGTTGATTTTTTTCTGAGGTGCCTCAGATGTAGAGAATAGTGATGGACTTAGAGTAATCTTTTTTTGTGAGGAGGTGGGTTGTGGATAAGTGGTTTTAGTATTTTTTGGATTTTTTTGGGGTGGGAGGGATAGCCATTGGCTGAGAAAGTGTTAAGGATGTGATTTAGTTCAGTGGTTAGGGCTTTGTCATTTGAACAGATTAGTTTAGCCCTGTTGAACAGTGTCTTAATAACTCCATGTTGTTGTGAGGGGGGGGGGGATTATTGGTGAATATATCTGCCTGTATGGGTGGGTTTTCTATAAACTGAGAAAACCAAGGTTCTATCAGGTTGGCAGGTGTCTAGGAAGTGGAGGCTATTGTTTTCCTCTTTCCAGGGTGAACTTCATTCTGGGGGTGTTGGTTGTTTAAGTGTGTTAAGGAGAGGAGTGTATCAGAGCCATGTGGCCAAATAGTGAACACATCATCAACGTAGCGAAGCAGTATGGTAGGTTTTTGTGGGACAGGGTTTAAGGCTTTCTCTTCAAAAGTCTCCATAAAGATGTTGGCCAAGGGTGGGGAAAGTGGTGAACACATGGCTGTCCCCTCTATTTGTTCGTAGAATTTTTTCTGCCAAACGAAATAGCCTCAGTTCATTGTGAACTGAAATAGTGTTGAGATATTGTGAGGAAATTTAGCTTGGATTAGCTCTAAGGTTTCTTTGAGGGAGACATTTGTGAATAAGGAGGAGACGTCCAAACTGACCATTATGTTGAAGTGTAAGGTTTATTATACTGGCTTTGAAGTGGGTTGAGTTTTTTATGTGTGATGGTGTGTTGCCAGTATAGTGTGAGAGTGCTTTGGCTAAATATTTATCTAGTTTGTACATGGGGGAATCAATGCCATCCACGATGGGACGTAATGGCACATTTTCTTTATGTATTTTTGGGAGCCCATATATATGGGCGGGTCTAGAGTTATTATTATTATTATTGTTCTGGGAAACTCCAAGGAGTCGACAGACTCATCGAGGGAGGCCCTAACATCATGTCAAGAACAACTATTCAACATTCACACAGTATCTATCATACCTTGCCTTGAACTCATTCACGGTCGTAGCACCCACAACAGACTCTGGAAGCTTATTCCACTCATTTACCACTCTCCAAGTAAAGAACCTAGCTCTAACACCCTTGTCAACCACGCTCTTGCCCAGCTTCCATGCATGGCCCCTAGTCCTCCCACCACCAGTCATATTTTCAAAAATATCTTCTGGATCAATCTTATAAAAACCCTTCAGTAATTTGAATGTCTCAATCATATCACCCCTCCTTCGCCTATCGTCCAATTTCTGCAACCCACAAATCTTCAACCTATTCTCATAAGGTTCATTCCACAGACCTGCTATCATCTTGGTCACTCGTCTCTGGACCCTCTCCACTTCCTCCCTATCACGAAGAAACCCTGGTGCCCATAGCTGGGCACAGAAGTCCAGATGGGGTCTTATCAAGGCTCGATACAGAGGAACAACAACTTGTTCGTCTCTGCATGTTAAAGTATTTTTCAGAAGCCAAGTGATTTGGTGAGCTGTTTTAGTTACTTTTGCAATGTGCCCCCTAAACTTCAACTCCCTATCCACCAACACTCCCAAATCCCTGGTCTCATCAATCTCCTGGAAAGTTATATGGTTTTAATTTGTTAGTAATCTGCCCAGGCCAAGAAGTGACCTTCTTCAGGAGCCTATGGAGTTTTCTAATTTGTGAGTTGGTGGGATTGTATTCAGTGGGGAGGTAAGTAGCCCAGTCTAATAGTAAAGCATTAAGCTTACCTGCGTAGTCAGTATGATTGAGTACCACAGTGGCATTCCCCTTTTGTGAGAACACAGGCTACATCCAATCTAATATCGTTGGCGATGTGTTTGGAAGGTGGCGAATCCCGCATTCAATCTGGATCAGTAATTCCTCGGCCGGTAGGAGCAATGGCGAAGTTGTGACCACGTGACAGAGCATTGAGTGCTTCGGGCTTCAAATTAACCGAAGAAAGGTTAACTACAGTTTTGGTTTGGACGTCGAGTTCTTTTTTAATTTATCAAACTTGTTGATATGTCGACTCCGTGTTTTTTTGAATTCTTTATTTGCCACAGTGCACGAGACGTCATGTAGAATTGACCAAAGTTTGTGATTTAGCATATTAGAAAGCTCTTCCTCTAGCATTAAAATAGCTCTGTTTATGTCAGCTAGGGAACTGCGTGTAGCGTTAATTTCTTCCCGTAGCAAAGCATGTCTCGTGCAGTTATAGATACAGAGAGCTTTCTGTGAAAAGAACCGGTGCTTAAATTTTACACAATTTAGGATTACTTGATTATCCCGGCAGCGTTTTGATGGTCGGACAATTCAGTTGTCTAGATAATTTCAGCTTCAATTTGCTGTAATGGCGGGCCTTGCGTGCGTTGGAATCTCCGTGGATGATAGTAATTCTTGCAGAAAGGCTTATATGCTGGTTAAACATGATTATTAAATACTTAAGGCATTTATTTATTTAGCTTATAGCATAATAAAGACACACGACATCAGAATATATAAATACATATTTGTGCAGACAATAACAATGAAACAAATAATGAACATATACAAATATCAGGTAAAAAAAAAGTCTGAAATTTTAAGTCTAGTTCAGATAGCCAATCAAGAACTGAAAGATCTGCCTCAAAAAGTCTCTCAGGTCACCAGGGTAGGCTCTTATGCTGCAGCTCAATCCACAATGTGCCAGATGGTTTGATTTATGGCCCCACAGTCACATTGGGGGTGTAGGTGATCTTCCCCACTTGTATAAGCTGTCTGCACAGATACCATGTCCTGTGTGTATCCTATTTAGGCTTTTCCATAGGTGACATGGAAGCTCAATCCCTTTTGGATTTTGGTTGGGAAGGATATACTTGTTAAATCTGGTGACGATTTTTCTTTCCAAGTTTCTGCCATTTTGAATCAACATTGAAATTGCTATTGACTAGTTCTTCGGCCAGTATTAGTGGAGACCGTCGGGATTTAAGGCGATTCATGTTTATATATGGGAGGTCTTCATGTATCGGCAATAAGTTCGGTGGTGCAATATTGCTCAAAGTTGGAAGCCAGTAGAGGAGATGGGGGTGGATTTGACACAACCTGTTATTGTCCTCATCGCTGCATTTATTTGTGTCAATTTTCTTGATATGAGGTCTGTTTAGCCATACTGGTGAACAATATTCTGCCACAGAGTAGACTAAGGCCGACGTGGAGCATCGCTGTGTAATAGCAGAAGAACCCCATGTAGAACCACACGGTTTTTGTATGATGTTATTACGAGTTCTGATCTTTAAAAAGAGATTCTCCAGATGTCTTTTGAAAGATAGTGTGATTTTTCTAAATATCCAGGGTAACACCCAGATATTTAGAGAAATCTTGGTGCTGCAGCATTATGTTGCTAAAGCTGACCTGAAGTTTCCTATTTGCCAATTTGGTGTTTAGGTGAAAAGAGCTAACCTCGGTCTTATTGAGGTTTGGTGTTAGTCTCCATTTATGAAAGTATTCCCCAATGGTTCTAAGGTCATTTGTGAGAATATCTTCTGTTACTTCAATGCTCTTGTGTTGGATGGCGAGGGCTATGTCATTAGCATAAGCAAATTTTTTTGACCTAATTGTCAGTAGATCAGATGTATATAAGTTGAATAAAATTGGTGCTAATACCGAGCCCTGTGGAAACCCATTGTTCAGCTTTCTCAGTTTTCTCATTTTGTTTCCCAGTACCACATGGAAGAACCTGTCAGAAAGCATGTTACCAATAAGTCTTATGATGGATTGGTATGGTATGACTTGTATCAGCTTGTATAGCATCCCCTCTTTCCATACCGTATCATATGCAGCACATACGATACGGTTGTCAAACAGAGATGTTTGAAAACAGAGGTTTTCAAACATCTCTGGAAGCCTGCTTCGATATGGGTAGTAAGTAGTAAGGATGACTTCAGATATTTTTGGCCCAATTCAGTTAAGGAGGAGTCTCTCGAGGAGCTTATAACAGCAACTGAGGAGCGCAATTGGGCAATAGCTCTCTACTTGATTTTGAGTCTCGTTGGATTTTAATATGGCTATTATTTTGGTTCTCTTAAAGGCTGTTGGAAGGTTTCCAGTCCTTAAAATGTGAGAAAAGAATCTTGATAACATTGAACATTTTTTCTGCAGTTTAACAAGAATTCAGGGTGAACACCATCAAAGCCTGGTGCTTTGCCAGTTTTCACCTCCTTCAAGGCCTCAGTTATTTCATCTGTGGTAAATTCTCTTGAAAATTGGGAACTGCCATCTGCACTTTGTCGTAAGTTTTTGAGTGTTCGTTTAACTTCCCATGTGTGTTGATGATCTCGAGGGGCTCTAGACAGCGAGGTTATTCGACAGGCAATTTGATCTGGAGTCGCCAAAGGATCTTTATGAGTGATTGGGTTACTTCCACTTAACTTCTTTAATAGGCTCCATGCATTTCTACTTGATTTTTTAAAGTCTAAGTCCTCTGTAGTTTTTATCCATTTTTCTCTGCGCTCATTATCAAGCTTCTGGAGTAATTCGTCAGCTATGTCACAGTCACTAGATTATAAGTAGACTTGGTATAGCTCTTCACAGTCTTTATTCCAGCCAGGTATGTATTCATTTTGGAAACCCCTTGGAATACACTTCTTCACTATTGATATGACTGCTCCAATAAATCTGTTGTAGTTTTCACTCACAGGAGGTATCCATCTTACTATTTTATCCAGTTCTTGTGAAAAATCCTGCCAGTTCTCTTTTCTAAAATTCCATCTTGGTCGTGGAATAGACTGTATTATTGGTATTTGTATTCCTACTTCTACCAATACTGGGTGATGTTGGCTGTGTGGAAAATCTTCAAGGACTTGTTTTGTTGTGTTTATCGGTTGATTTTGCAAATTTTGGGTAACAAAACAGAGGTCTGGGTTGTATTCCCTCTTCCATGCTGCAGCCTTAAAGGTTCCTTTGTCCTTTGCATCAAATATTAAGCTAAGATTGTTTTGCTCAGCCCAGTTTGTTAATGCATCACCATTTTCATCATTATTATTGTAATAATACATGGTGTGATGGCTGTTAAAATCTCCTATGTAAATAGTAGGATGTAGAAATATGGGAATTACTTCAGGTGGCCATTCTGCCAGGGGAGGCTTATAGATGTTAATCACCGTGAGATCTTCAATTTTGGCTATGATAGTGTGTATATTCTGATTAATATTTGCTGATATTAAGTGGGCATTCTCTATATTATTGCGTACATAAGTTGCACAGCCATGAGTTTGGTGATGTGTAGCTCCTAGTATATCGTACCCTGCAATTTTTCCTCTAGATTTCAAATGTTCACTAGAAGTGTGCGTCTCTTGAATGACAGCTATGTCTATCATTTTCTCAAAGGATTTTTGAGAGATGTTGACTTTTAGCAGAGCTGATTCCTTCAATGTTGAGTTGGCAAATCTGGAAATTAGCACCTAGTTTTCTTTTCTTGTGGTCCTGAGAAGGACCATTTGGTGATTGCATAGCTTGTAATTTCATGTGTCTATAGCCAGGAGATCGTTAAGATAGATCTGGCTGCCAGTAGTCGCTCTAGCTCGTTTAGCATTACCCAGGGTGCACCACATGGAGGCGAGCTAGGAATACACCCCACTTAAGGAATTGACAGCGTATACTAGAAATATAAATTAAAACAAACTTTAATATATACTTTCCAATATTTCGCCATCACGTCACCATCTTCATGGTCACTTAACGTCACGTTGCCATCTTCATGGGGAACTTGATAAAGACACGTGCAAGCAAGTACTACACAACAGCAAATGAGAAAAGAAGCGAGGAAATTACCTTTTTTCCTAAAGTCCTGATGGTGCCTCCTGGCAGGCTATATTAGATGTTCTTGGCCTTTGGGCTGAAGTTCTCCTGATGTATGTTTCCCAAATTTGGGGCAGTCTCATGCATCCAAATTTGTTGAAGTTTGGCATGTTCCTAAGGGCTGAGGCTGATTCCATGAATTGGCTTTCATATTTGAACTTGCTGCGATGTATTACTATGGCTTTCTTCCACCTTATTCTGTGGCGAGTATCCAGAGCATGGTCTGCAAGCCCAGAGTGCCTGTACTGGTGAAATCGGATGTAGTTCTTTTGTTCTGAGTTTCTGATATTTGCTGTCCTGCCTGTTTGGCCAAAGTAGGACAGTTTGCAGCTGCAAGGGACCTGGTATACACCAGGTAGGTCTAGGGGAAGTGGTTGGTCTTTAGTGGAGCGGATAAGGAATGCCAATTTTCTACATGGTCTGTAACAAGAGGTCAAAATCCAAAAATTACTGAAACCAGTTATCCACAACCCACCTCCTCCCCTTCACAAAAAATATTACTCTAAATCCATCACCATTCCCTACATCCGAGTCACCTCGGAAAAAATCAACAAAATCCTAAAAAAAACATGACTTGACCTCTTGTTACAGACCATATAGAAAATTGGCATTACTTATCTGTTCCACTAAAGACCCACCACTTCCCCTAGACCTACCTGGTATATACCAGGTCCCTTGCAGCTGTAAATTGTCCTACTTTGGCAGGACAATTTACAGGCAGGACAGCAAATATCAGAATCTCAGAACACAAGGACTACATCCGATTTCACCAGTACAGCCACTCTGGGCTTGCAAACTATGCTCTCGATACTCGCCACAGAATAAAGTGGAAGAAAGAAAATACACCGCAGCAAGTCCTCTGTCCAGGCCTTCTGAACTATGGAGTGCAGCCACTGCAAGACTTTTATACCACCATACTTTGGAGAAAAGAGCTTTGCTCTTTTTTTCCCAATATATTTTTGTATATCTGATAATCATGGAATTCATGGAATCATCCCCAGCCCTTTAGGAACATGCCAAACCTCAACAAATTTGAATGCCTGAGACTGCCCCAAATTTGTGAATCATAACTTCAGCCCAAAGGCTAAGAACACCTAATATAGCCCACCAGGAGGCACCATCAGGACTTCAGGAAAATGGTTGCTTGCACGTGTCTTTATCCTAAGTTCCCATGAAGATGGCAACGTGACGTTGCCGAAATATTTGAAAGTATATATTAAAGTTTGTTTTAATTTATATTTTTAGTATACGCTGTCAATTCCTTAAGTATTTAATAATCATGTTTACCAGCATATAAGCCTTTCTACAAGAATTACTTAAATATATCTTATATATTTACATTAGATTTTACTTTGCTTTACTTTATATTTTTACTAAAATATTTGCTTCATATATTTTACTTTATAGAATGCATGTTACTCAACCAAACATCCTGTTTACACTATGTAATTGTAGAGTTTTTGAACAGATTTTCTCATGCTTTATTATATACCTTTTTCCAGATTAAATACAGATCCTTGTTATATTTCCAATTTCTCAACTATTTGTCTTGAAGTGAATATCTGATCTCAACAACCCATATTTGTCCTGACCTCTAAGATTCGTTGATGAAAATTGGTTTGAGCACTGTCTCATTGCATACAGCTAGTTTCGTGTTTTCCTTGTCTGTCCTATTCCATTATTCAGTTGACTCCCTATACCAGCTTTATTTATTTTATTGTCCTATCTATCTATATATATATATATATATATATATATATATATATATATATATATATATATATATATATATATATATATATATTACACATACACACACTAAGGGGCTTCACCTATGGTGCCCAACCCCCCGAGTTCTGGGCTGGTGAGCCGGTAAGCTCTGGTAAGACAAAAAACGTTTCAAATTTCGGCTTATCTTTTTTTTTGTGTGTGTGTACCCTTATTTTGCACCTGATTTTAACATTGAACTACCTTTCTGATTTTTAATTTGCAGATCTACAAAACTTAAATATAGATCATTGTTATATTTCCATTTTCTCAATTATTTGTCTTAAAGTGAATATCTGATCTTGATAACTTGTATTTGTCCCGAACCCAACTTGTTCTCCAAGTTTTTTTCACAATTATTCTTAGCCTTTTTTAAAGCATGCTTGCATAAATCTTACCTGTAACATCAATAGAGAAATTTCCCTTCAATTCTCACATTCAGTATTTTAATAGATGGATACTATGAAAGTTTCTCCAGTTATCGAGAATTTTGCCTTTGGACCAGGCTGTCTGAATTGTGCACTACAGCTACAGTAAAACTTTTATAGTTTCATATTGAAGCATTTCTTGTCAAATATCATCCATTCCAGCTGCCTTTCTCATTACAAGTTTTTGTTGGGCTTTTTTTTTTTTTTTTTCCTATCTCAAGTATTGATATATATTCCTGACTGCATTTCTCTTAAATTTTCTACCTGTATTCTGTCACTTCATGTTTCATTTAACAATCTTTCATAGAAATTATTGCAAACATAAATTACTTATATATGAGCCTCTTAGCTCAGTTGGTATTGATGATATCCCTTGGTTGGAAAGAGACCTGGATTTGAGTTTCATTTAGGATGCAAAGAATCTTTATCAGGACTTTAAGTGAATACAAGTTAGCTGGTCTCATACATGAAGGAAGCAGGTATTTTATTCCTGTAAACTTGGTTTGCATCTTGCAAAGCACAAGGACATAGCAGACAATGCAAATGGATTAACAACCCTATCATAAGCAGTAAGCAGGTTTCTATGAAGCCAAGTTACAGCCCATTTGTTGTAATAACTGGACATTGAGCCTGGCATAGGATGGGATAATATATATAATATAATAGGTTTAATGGAATGTGTACTAGACATATTTAAATAAATTTCATGGCTTTACACATGTAACAAAAAAATACATAGAATTTTATTCAAAAACTCCAATATATTTCACCCGTTACATGGACATTATCAGGAAAACAGGCCGGTAATTGCATTCAAAACATGAATCACAATAATGAGTCATAAATCATGTGCATACTAGCACATCTCTTGGTCGCAGTTGAAGTATGTGATACGCTATTCAAGGGAACAATTCTAAAATGCTGTGTACATAAAAAATTTAAATAATTAAAATACTTATGAATAATTAATAGTGATTTTTTCCCAAAATGGAAATTCATGTTTTGAATGTAATTAAGAGTCTGGCACACTGATGATGTTCCCATAAAGTTGGATGAAATATGTTGGAGTTTTTGAACATACTACATATGTTTTCTACATATATAGAAAAATTCTACATTTTTTTTTATTACATATGTTAGCTTTGCAGTGGCACACCCAGGATTTAATCTTGGGGGGGGGGGGGGGGGCAAGTTGAGTAGACGATTTGAGAATACATACTATGCATCGCATATGATCTATGACTGAGCATCTGCAATGATTATTATTATTTGTCACTTCCAGGGAGTCCAAAGACGCATTGAGGGATGGCATCAACTCTACCACTCACAATCCACCAATTGACCGTAACCACACTAACGCCGGCGACCGCCACCACTATTTTTTTCCACAGACAATCACAAACGTCCATGCCCATGGCGGGATTCAAACCCGCAGCCTCTTGACTGGAGAGCGGACATGCTAACCACTCAGCCAGCCAGGCTGGCTTTTTCTAATTCATAAGTAGTATAGAAATAGAAGACACGACACAACATAAATAAAAAAATGAATTTTAATTAGGAAAAGATTTTTGGAAAATTTTCTAGTTTTTTTTTCTTCTTTTTCTTTAGGGGGTGCCAGGGCCCTTTCGGCCCCCCCTCTGGATGCACCACTGTAGCTGTGAAAGTTGTATTAAATATATAATATGAATAGCAGTAATAAATAAATGGCCCAGATGCTTGTTTTTTTTACAATGTAAAAAACAATGTAAGTTATGGATTCAGAAAAACTAGAGAACATGAGGATTGATTGTTGTATTGATATAACATACTTGCTGTGACTAAAGGGCAGAGTTATATGAAGTCTTGCATGTTGCAAGACTTGATATAACTCCAGAATGTAGAAATACTAAGTTGTTCTAAGTAGCATAAGTTAGTGTCTGGTAAGGTTCTTTGCAATAAATGTAGACTTTTCTCCATTGATAAATGCTGCATTTCTGGTATATTCATTTTGTATTAGTTGTAATATGTTTAAAAAAAGCTATTTTTTTATAAAGATTTTGCTTAAGTTTGATATTATTGCAGAAATGATTCTTTGGAAAAACGGTCCACTGCATATTGTTTGAACGTTAAAGATGTCCACCGAAGAAAAAGTAAGTACCATTCTATTTATTATTATGAACATCAGAATTCCATAGAGTCAGATGAGTCATTGTGGGCGTTCCATGTTCTCTCATGCAAAAAATCATCAAGCTGTGCCTTTAAACCCATTCACAGTTTCTACACTCATACTTTCTGGCAGTGCATTCCATTCACCAATTACTCTATACCAGTGGCTCTTGAACTTTTTGAAGTTGGGGCGCATTTAAAATCTTACAAATAATCATAAGCGCACTATATACAAATTTCTGAGAAATATGTTATAATAATTAAGTCAAATATTACAAAAAAAAATAATGTGATAAAAAAATAAAATGAAACATACCTTAAGTTTATTCATTCTTGTGTTTATGAGAAACATGAGCCTGATGTGTCCTAGCGATTGCTTCAATGTTTGGGCATATATTTGAAAGGCAAATTCTAATTTCCTCGTCAATACATTGAAGAGTTCCTCTATTTTTACACTTAATTGTGGTGAGGGTAGAAAATCCTAATTCACATAAATATGATGTTGAAAATCGTAGTAAAATGTTCAAAGCTTTTTTAGATATTGACACATATTCTTCTTTTATAGAAATCCAAAAGACTTTTATTATTATTATTATTATTATTATTATTATTATTATTATTATTATTATTTCGGGCAACTCCAGGAGTCCTTAGACTCATCGAGGGAGGCCCTAAACATCATGTCCACACAACTATGCGATTACATTCTCACAGCATCTATCATACCTTGTCTTGAACTCGTTCACCGTCATAGCACCCACAACAGACTCTGGCAGCTTATTCCACTCATTTACCACTCTAAAAGTAAAGAACCCAGCTCTAACACCCCTGCTAACCACACTCTTGCCCAGCTTCCATAAGTGTCCAGTAGTTCTCCCACCACCAGTCCTGATCTCAAAAATATCCTCTGAATTAATCCTATAGAATCCCTTTAGCAATTTGAATGTCTCAATCATATCTCCCCTCCTCCGCCTATCAACTAGTTTCTGCAACCCACAAATCTTCAACCTGTTCTCATATGGTTCATTCCATAGACCTGTTATCATCTTAGTCACTCGCCTCTGGATCCTCTCCACCTCCTCCCCATCAAGAAGGAACCGAGGTGACCAAATGCACAGTAGTCGAGATGAGGTCTTATCAAGGCTCAGTACAGAGGTACAATAACTTGCTTGTCTCTGCTCGTCAAGGTATTTTTTAACAACCAAGCGAGTTGATGAGCTGATTTAGCTACTTTTGCAGTGTGCCCCCTAAACTTCATCTCCCTATCCACCAACACTCCCAAGTCCCTGGCCTCATCAATCTCTTGGAGTACAGTTCCACCAATGTGGTATACTGCTGCTAATCTTTTCACCCCAAAATGCATAACCTTACATTTTGTCACATTAAATTGACATCCATTCTCCTTAGCCCAGAACTCCAATCTATCTAAGTTATCCTGCAAGACTTTGACATCTTCTGCATTCACTATAGCCCTACCCAACTTTGCATCATCAGTGAACAAATGAATTGTTCCACTTAGATCCTTCCCTATATCGTTAATGAACAGATTAAACAGCAGTGGTCCAAGAACAGAACCCTGCAGAACACCACTAGTCACAGGCTGTCTTTTGGACTCTACTCCTGAATAAACTACTCTTTGATATCTCTCCATCAACCAACCACCTATCCACCTCACCAACCCTATATCCATTCCCATATGTTGTAGTTTACGGATTAGTATTCCATGTGGTATCCTGTCAAACACCTTTGCCAGGTCCAGCAGTATCACTGTAAACCCATTTCCCTTATCCAGTTCAGCCGTCACCTTGTTATAAAACTTAAGCAAGTTACTGAAGCATGATCTACCCTTCACAAAGCCATGCTATCCCCTGTACAGTATCTCGTTTTCATCAATCCATCCTGTATTTTTCCCTTGACTACTTTCTCTAAGACCTTGACAACGACTCCTGATATGCTGATCGGTCGGTAATTTGCAACTGTAGTCTTGGATCCTCCTTTATGCAGTGAAACTATTTTCCCCTGTTTCCACACCTTCGGGACTAAGCCAGACCTGAGATTCAGATTAAACAACATGGTCAAGGGCACTGATAATTCTTTAGCTGCTTCACGCAAGACCCGTGCCGGTATACCATCCAATCCCACAGATGTGTTCACATTAAGGTTCTGTAATAGACTAGTCACCTCCACTTCATTCATCACTATTCCCGTATAAACTAATGGTTCCTTCATTTTTTCAATGTCACCACCACCTGGATGATATGCTTTTGCAAAGTGCACGCTCAGTAACTCCACTATATCGACTGATTCAGTGACCTCCTTACCATCGTCATTCCTTAAAATCATTTTACCGTATACAGTTTTTTTCTTGCTTGCAGCATATTGAAAGAACTGTTTTGGGTTCTCTTTTGCTTGCAAAGCTAGTTTCCTTTCATAATCCGCTTTTGCTTTTTTTACCACACTCGTTACCTTTCTGGCCTGCACTTTATACCGTTCATGTGCCTGCAGGTCACCCCTTTCTTTAAATTCCCTCCACAGTTGTTTCTTTTTTTGCAGCTCAAGCTTAATGGTGTTATTTATCCATTTAACCCCTACTTGTTTTACTATTCAGACCCTAGGTATACAATCAGCCATTACCTCCTGTAAATGCTCCTTGACCACTTCCCATGCTCTATCGACGTCCAGCCCTTGCAGTTGTACATGCCATGGCACTGATCCAAGCAATCTCCTAAGCTTGTCATACTTGCCAGCACGGTAATTCCACATATACCCTGTCTTAATCGAAAATTCCACACCTTTAGCCACCTCCCAGGTCAAGACCTTATGATCACTCTCACCAATAGGTGGCAACATGGTTATATTCATTACAGTCAAATTCTCAGATGCTATTACCAGGTCAAGCACTCTCACACGCCTAGTATTTTCAATTACATGCTGTCTCAGATAGTTATCCCTTAATAATTGAATAAAATCCTTTTCCTTCCTCACATGTGTCCTCTCCTCCTTCCAATCAATGTTACCATAGTTGAAATCCCCCATAATAATTACCCTCCTTCCACTCATTTCATCAATTTCCCTATGCATACTATCTCCACTATCTATTCCATCACCTGGTCTATAGCAGCACCCAACTGTATATTTTATTCTGCCAGTCTCAATCTCACACCATATAGCCTCAAATGAGCTCCTTTCACTATCCTGCGATACAACTTCAATTCTCCTTGGCTGCAGTTCATCAGCTATCATCAATAATACCCCTCCCCCCATTTTATTCTCTCTGTCCCTTCTAAACACACTATAACCTACACATTCTATCCCACTAACTATATCTTCTTCCGTCAGCCATGTCTCACTAATGCCAATAACCTGTGGCCAGGAAGAGCCAATCAAGGCCAAAAATTCTTCCTTCTTGTTCCTAATACTCCTGGCATTAGTATACATGAAATGCAGTGATCCCTTAGTCCCACCCCTATATTGATACGTTATTCTAAATGACCCATTCCCATTTTTTGTCCTTAGTGCTGGCTCGGGTACATTATATACATTCTTACACTCATCTGTCTCACTGATGTCTGCATATCCATTCCCCCCCACCTCCTTGGTAGTTCTAGTTTCCCTGGTTTTGCACATCCATTTTCACTTCATTCAGTAACACTCTTTCCAGTCTCCGCACACCAAGTCCATTCAAATGCAGGCCATCCATCTTGTATAAGTCCTTTCGCCCTTCAAACTCATTCCACACCACACCGTCTGCATAACCTACGCATAATATCATTTGCAATTATGGCCCTCCTCCTAAACTCCTCTCTGTCAAACCGTGGCAACAGACTAACCATTCTAACTCTGTCACTCTTTTCTTTCGCTACCTTTAACAATACTTTCAAGTCCTCTCTCATAAAAAATTTATCACCTTTCAATTCATTCGTACCCGCCACAATTAATTCTTTCACCCTCTGTTTTTGCACTCTAATACTCTCACTTACATCCTTAAATTTCACACCTGGTAAGTACGATTTAGTTACACTGCCATCTATCACCAGATGGTGATAGATGGTAGTGTAACTAAAAGACTTCAAGAGACAATTCCTTATGTTTAATCCTCAATCCACGATCAGTGGATATAGCTGCCAGTTCTTCTTCTTCTGTTAATGTTAAACCAAAATCACTTGAAGTTTCCATAAATGGGTTTCTAATTTAATCGTATTGTTCAGTGTTAAGTAATGGAAAATAAGAACTCAAATTTTCTTCTAAACTTGCTAAATATTCAACTATTATTGGAAGTGTTTCATTTATGCAAGTGTTACTTACCAATGGAAACATTTCCAAATTACCTTCAACAGCTTTTCTTTTCTAAATCTGTAGTTTTCTCTGAAACCCTTTCATTTTGTCAGTGAATGTGAGAATATTTTCTTCTTTCCCTTGCATGCTAGTATTCAAAATATTGAGCTGCTGAAATATATCGGCCAAATACTGTAACCTGGCAATCCAAAATTCGCACCGAAGGAGGTTACAAAAATGTAATTGTTTCATCTCTTCAAAAAACGCAAGAAGTTCTTGTTGTAGCTCGTGTACATGGGTAAGTACTTTCCTCCTTGACAGCCACCTCACCTCATTATGTAAAAGCAGCCGTCTGTGTTGTGAATCCATATCGATACAAAGCTTTTCGAATAAATGCGATTTGGCAGGTCTTGTTTTAATAAAGTTTACCATCTGAACAACTTGATCTAATACTTCTCTTAATTTTTCTCCCAATGTTTTTGACATCAAGGCCTCCCTATGAAGAAAGCAGTGAGTTACGATAACATTCTCATTTTGTTTTTTTACAAAAGATGTAAGGCCCTTAACACAGCCTACCACCATGGAAGGGGCTCCATCTGTACAAATGCCTACACATGACTTCCATGTTAACTGCCATTTATCAAGATAGCTATTCAAAATGTTAAAAACGTCCTCACCTTTTGTAGACACACTTAATTCTTCGAAAAAAAGAAACTGATTTACTATTTGATCTTCATTAATAAAACGGATAAATGCTAAGAGTTGCACCTTGGTGGTAATGTCTGTTGACTCATCAACTTGCAATGCAAAATTTGAATACTGAAGTTTATTACTGCATACATTTTTTTCTCGATATCAGAAGACAACTGTATTGTTGGACGGAGAAATCTTGCTTATTTTCATTGCCGCTTCATTTCTTAGCATTGTCATGACCATTTTTTTGCATGCAGGCAAAATAAGTGACTCACCTAAAGTATGATCTTTCATATTTTTTGCTATCAGTTCTGAGACTTGATAAGAAGCGATTTGAGCTTTATCAGAAACAGTCATTATACTTTTAAAAGAATTTGCCACTTTTGTTTGCTGTTCAGACAATCTCTTGAAAAAACTTACAGATTTATCTTGTAAATTAGAGTGTATAGTTTTAAAATGTTTACTCAATTTACTAGGAAGCAATGATTCATTTGCCATTTTACATCCACATACTAAACATAGCGGCAATGGATGATCTTCACTTCCGGTCCAAGTGAAACCAAAGCTTAAACAACTTTCATTATATTTGCGAGTAGGCCGCAATTTTGCTTTCTTACTTGCACTTAACTTTTGCTCACTTCCAGAATCTGATTCTTCAATATCACACTTCTTTTTGAGAAATCTATCCATTTTATTTGGGCGTATTTATCTGAAAATAAGTAATATGCACATAACATCCACTTCCGACACTTTTAAAATAAGTAATATACACATGATTAAACCATATTCTTGTTCTCTTTGCAAGAAAAACCGCTGTTAATTAACATAATAATGATGTGTTGACAAAAAGAGTGGTATATCAGTAATGAAAAGGTATAATAGAGTAACTATATTTATTTTTATATCTGGACACATATTTCTCTGGAATACCACAGGGCGCACCCGGAAATCTTCTAAGACGCACCAGTGCGTCTTGGTGCACCCTTTTGAGAACCACTGCTCTATACAAACAACCTTCTCCTCATCCCCTGCTTGCTCATACCCTACAGTTTCCAAGGATGGCCTCTAGTTCAAGCCTTGCCTCCCTCTACTTTATGAAAAATATCTTCCACATTAATCTGGTAACAACCCTCGCCAACTTATGTCTCAATCATATTCCCTCTTCTCTTCACAAGGCTCTACAACTTACATTCCCTCATCTGTCCTCATCCCATAGACATCATACCAACTTAGTGGACCTTCTCTGGACCCCTCTTCAAAACAACTCCTTGAAAACCGGGTGACTAAATCTGTAACAGTAGCCCATATCAGGTCTGAATAAGGACTCATATGGGCTACTGTGGGCCTCATATACAAGAGAACTATGACCTCTTTACTTCTATATATTTGTGTACTCATTATTGCCATAATCCATTATTATTATTTTTTTTAGTTTTAGCAGTGTTGCTCCCTAAAGTTTGTCTCTGCCCACCATCACTCCCAGACCTCTTATCTCTTCCACGTCTTCAAAATATCTCTATTAATTCGATACTCTACATTCCAGCCTTGCCTACCAAATTTCAAGATCTTGCACTTTGCAACATTAAATGACAGCCAATCAACTAATCCATCTCACTAGTCTGTTATCCAATCCATCTGTTTCAATTTAGTTACCAGTTTGTCATGTGGCAGTCTGCCAAAGGTCTTTGAAAAATCCAAGTGCACCAGTGTATATAGATCTCCTTTATCGAGTGAATTTGTCACCTTGTGGTAATACATAAGCAGATTGCTAAAACATGATCACCTCTCCCCTAGCTCATGCTGACCATCATAAAGAATGCTGCCATTATCAGCCTATTTCTGAATCTTAGTCCTCACCAACTTCTCTACACCTTAACAACAGCTCCAGACACACACACAGAGCATATTATTTGTATCCTCAGTCTTATCCCCCCCCCCCTTTTGTGAAGTGAAACAATTTTTCCTGCCTTCCTATTATTTGGGACCTGCCCTGTTGCATTACCTCATGTTTTAAACAGATTACCTAAAGCATTTCTTCAAGACACAGCAATGTATTGTCAAGTACTACTGATTTATTAGCATCAAGTTTATTTAATTCCTGCTTCCAGTTCATTCACCACCAGTCTATCCTCCTTCTCTATAGCATCTACACTCAGTTTCATATGATATTGCATTCAGAAAAGATGAAATACACTGATAAATGGCTCATTTAATATTTCAACTATATCCATTGCATTGGCTACCAATCTGCCAGTGTTAACTAGCATCATCCTTCCATAGTAATTTTCTTTTATTTGCCAATATCAAAAGAACACGTTAGGATTTTTCTTACCGATTGGCTAATTTCTTCTCATACTGCACGTTTGCTGTCTTTACTGAGTTGCCTTCCTGGCTTGCTTTTTGTACTCTTCATGCAACTGATTATTACTAACATTCATCTTGTGTTGCCTCCACAGTGCCTTCTTCTAGATTTCACATTTAATCTCTTCATTTATCTATTTTAATCCTACCTTATTTTTACTTTTTGGAATACATTTTTGCTGCAGCATCTGTCTCCTGTCCATTCAACTCCTCTTTCTATGCATGTGTCAAGGCTTATGGTTGAGACACTATGGTCAGTCCCTTACTCCATATAAATTTATTCAGTTGACTTCCTACCATACTGAATTTGTTGATTCTATTGTCTATTTCCATATTTAATTTACCATCTTGACTAAAAATTGTACCTAAGTAGCTGAAATGTTTTACTTGTTCTATAGGTCCTCCATTCACAATGCATTTTATATTTTCAGTGCCTATTTTCATTGTCTTTGTCTGTTATTGCTGGCCTTCATACCATATCTATTACAACAGTTATTCAATTTAGTCAGGGAATCTTACGGACTTGTAGCAGATTTATTTAGAGGTATAACATCTTCTGCATAAAGCAAAGAGCTGAGATTAACATCTCTAATTTTGATATCAGGTTTAATACTACTTTCCATCATAATGTACATCCTTGTCTGACACCAGATTTAACATTAAACCATCTTCCTGTACTTCCTTCAATTCTAACTGCTGACCTACAACTCAAATAAAAACTAAATATTGCTTGATATAATGCCCAGTTGATACTGGGCATTATATCAAGCAACTGTAGCATTTTGAATAGCTTTTCTCTTGGCACCTTGTCATATGCTTTTTCCAGATCTACAAAACTTAAATACAGATCTTTGTTATAATCTCATGATTTCTCAACTATTTGTCGTAAAGTGAAAATCTGATTCTGACAGCCTCTATTTGACCTGAAGCCAGTTTGTTTTTCACCAAGCATCTCTTCCACAATCTTTCTCAACCGTTTCTCAAGTATACTTGCATACATCTTACCAGGAACACTCAGTAGGGAAATACCTCTGTAATTCTCACATTCAGTTTTATTTCCCTTTTTGTATATGGGTGGTATGAGAACTCTACTCCAGTCATCTGGAATTCATCCCTCTGAACTATGCAGTGCAGCCGCTGTAAGACTTGGAAGTATAAATTCCATACTTGAGCATTTCTGGTTGAATATTATATACTCCAGCTGCGTTTCCACATTTCATGCTTTTGATGGCTTTTTCTACTTCAAGTATGGATATGTATTCCTGATTGCATGCCTGGTCTGTTTTTTTTACCACTGTGCTGTCACTGATTGTTTCATTTAGCAGTTTTTCAAAGTAATTACTCCATACATGAAGGATATCTTTTTCTCCAGTTTTCATGTCACCTTTATCATCTCTAATTCCTTTTACAGCACTCTTTCCTCCATTTCTGAGCTTCTTCAACAACCTCCAGAATATCTTGCCACCTTCTTGATATTTATTTTCTTTGTTCTTACCAAAGTCTCATGACTTTTGTTTAACTAGTTTTACACAATGTTTAGCTTTCTTACATTTGTCTCTGTATTCTCTAAGAGCACAAGCTGACTTATTCACCAGGAACTTTTAATATGCTTTCTTCTTTTCCTTAACTACCTCTTTAACTTCCTGTGTCCACGGATTTGCCACTGAATCCCCAAGGTTTGGTTCCTGTTCTCAAACTCTTTCATTTTTTTCTTGAATAGTATTTATGTATTTTAGTTTACAGTTCACATCTGAGAGCTGCTCAACTTTTATTCGCTTGAATAAAAGTTGAGTCAAGACTAAATGGTGATTGTTTCCGATTTCAAATCCTCTGGACACTCTTGTGTCTAATGTTACTTGTTTGGAATAATATTACTTATTATATGGAATAAAGTTTGGTCTACAGCAAGAAATAGTAGATTAAATCTGCTTTATTTTTATAGTTATCTTGGGGTTCTACTGATCCATTATAACCAAAATATAACTGAATCTCACACAGATAACAAACCACAAAAGCTTGATGCGTTTAGTTCTTTATTCTTACTGTATGCAAATTTGAAAACTTACACATGAAGCAGAAAAGATTCCTCAAGTTCTTTAAACTGTGTAGAGATAATATTCTACTCAGCTTCCAGAGAATGACCAACTGTTTTTGGAGAGAAAGGAATACAAATTTAACATATAAAAACTTAAATTTTTATTGAGAGAAATAATTGCTAATACGAGATATCGTTATCTGGAACAAGTAAATGTTCATACTCTTATCAATCATAGCTATCTGCAGAGCTTCTCTCAGAGCACTCAGACTTGGCTGACAGATTAACATCAGTGAATGCACGTACATTTGTAGATAAAAACCTGTATAAAAAAAAAATCAATCTTCCAGTACCTGTTATTGCGAAAGGGAATAGGCAAAGTTGTTTCAGCTGTAACTAACCTTTTGAAACTTGGTGGACAGCTCTTTACTGTCCTTAGCCATCATGACAGTTAGCCCAAGGCTATCAGCGATTTCTTAGGCATCTGGAAGGAGAGTATGGCAGACAATTGCTTCCATAGCATGGTCTCTCACCTAACATATGTTATTATCTGAAATAGTGAAAATTCTATGATAGATTTTCTTGAGTTCGGAAAGGTTAAAAATCCTACTCGACTAATTTGGGAATTGGCTGAAAAAAAGCCTAGAAAAATAATTACTTTAAAACTTTTTTTCAAGGCCTGGTGACTACAAACAAATGGTCTTATGTCAGTTTGGAACTATGGAAGCAAATGCCATTTCTGCAGGGCTACACAGCCACTTTGAAAAAGAACTTTAGAAAATGAATGGATGAGAGAACAAGCCTACTCCTTGACAAAGTCTTTGCATATCCTCTCACAAGGTGAATGGAGTATTTGCCTAAAGGCTTTTTAATGATTTTTAAGTTTTTTTCAAATGATGAGGTGCTGCATTTATCAAGAAATATTAAAAAAATTTAAATACTTTAATTTCATTAATGACATGACATGACATTGTGGTGGTCTGTTAATAATAATTTCAGAATGACTTCTTTACAATAGACTTCCACTTTACAACTGCTTGCTTTATGACCACTCCCTGACCTTTTACAACTATTAAAATTTTTCTGTTATGAGGGTATAAAATGCCAGACCATAGCAAACAAGATGACTGAGGTGCATATCCTTCTATCCAAAGGTACTGACTGAGATCATAGCACACAACTGAAACACTACACTATGTGAAAGGTGATATTCAGTTGTTTGCTAATGATGCTGAAGTAGGAAGAGTAATGTCAGGAAATTCTGGTGTATTTTGTTAAAAGCGTATTTGAATAGGTTGGTGTTTTTTGGGCTAAAGAATGAGAACAGAGGCGTAGCTAGGGGGGGGGGGGGTCTGCCCCAGGCGGCACTTTGAACATTTGCAGTTAATTCTAAAATACAGTCTCAAGAACTCAGTTCCAACTATGGTAATACTACCCTCACAATTGCTGTAAGTGTTGCTAGTTGTGAGAGGAGTTTTTCTAAATAAAATTGATTACTAATTACCTACATTACTATGAAATAGACTTGGAAAATGTCATCAACGATTTTGCTAACAGAAAAGCAAGAAAAATAACATTTTAGAATGTTGAAATTAAAGTTTTACTTCAAAAATGAACATAGTGTTTTAATTTATTTCCCTACACGTCGTTTTGACTTTTTGAAGTATTTTTGGTGTGTATTGAGAGGTGCGGCAAAAGCTCTAGCCACACCACTGAATGCGAATGCATTTTAATGTTTGCTAAGTGTAAAGTTATGCACTTTGGCCAGAGAAGATGGAATGAGGTTTACCACATTGAAGGGAATTTGCTTCAGAAAGTGGAGGAAGCAAGGGATCTGGAGATCTTGGATAAGGAACTGAAGTTCAGAGAACACATTGTGAAAGTTGTAAGTTACCCAAAAAATCACTGTTATAAATGCAAAGAACACTGGATTTCTGTGTACAGATCTAGTCACCTGACTATATCGTGATAGGGAAACATTGGAGGGAGGGAGAGAGTATTCAGAGGCAAATAGCCATCTATTTGCCTCTGAATACTCTCTATCTCAGGACTATTGAAATATTGAGAATGAGGACAGATTGAGGGAATATGGTCTTCAGAGCTTGGTAGATAGGAAAAGGAGGGGTGATATGATTGAGACGTATCAGTTGGTGAGAGGAGCCTTCCAAATAGATACAGCTGAATTATTGCATGGGATAATGGGTGATGAGAACCAGAGGTCATCCCTCGAGGTTGTATGAAGTCATGCAAGAAAGAGATGAAAAAGAGATTTTGTTTGGTGAGGTGGTGAGCACTCCAGCATTGAATGTGTTCGAAGCAAGGTATAGTTTTTGTGGCCTGTGTGTATTTGACTTCCTGCAATGAGCCTTTGGACTCTGAGGCTTGGAAGTAATACTATCTATTAGTATGAATGATTTGAGCAGTGGATCAACCAAGGTTTGTTATATCCATTATCTGAGTTTTATGTAACAAAATATTCTGTACATATTTATTTGCATTTTTTAAAAAAAATGTCACTGAGTTGCTTGTGCCTAGATCACTTCACTGGTGCAGATGGAAAGCCATGGTTTAACCAAACTGTTATAATTTGTCTCATTCTTCATTTATTGTCAGTTTAGTTTAAATGTATTTCCATTGCAATACATATTAATGTTTGGAAAGATGGGGTGAATTTGAGAATATAAAATTCTTAAAGAAGCATGACATTTTTGTGCCCTCAGGAATCTGGAATGAAACTGATGGAACTTGTTCCAAGTTTCAGTTTTCTCATTCTACCATAGGTGCCTAAAATGGAGTTTATATTATATTTCCAGGAACATAACCCAGTTTGTGACACTGAGCCTATGAGAAATTAGGGTTCGATTTATAATAGCTTGCTTCATGATGGATTTCCAGGAACCAGGTAAATCATTATTAATGTGTGCGCATGCGCGCACACACACACATTGTTGCTTATATGCAATGTTCTTTGGTTGGCAGAAAAGACCTGTTTTTGAATTGTGCCTCACAAAGAACTTTATGAGAACTTTTCATTTGAAGGTGAGTTAACCTGTTTTGATCAGAGGCAGCAGAAGTTTTCTTTCCAGAAACTTGAGTTTTTCATCCATAAGATGAGTTTCTAAGATGCTCAGTTATTAGCTGTGATATGAGACTTAGGTTGATCCTGATATGAGGTAAAGATGTTGATTAGATGATATGTGTTATAATTAAGTGGATTGTTATAATTAAATTTCTCATATTTAGAGACACCTGGAGATTTGTGCAGTGTATGAAACACTAAAACTTGGGAATTGATGCAGGATGCACAAGAGAATGGCACAGAAGAAATTAATTACTCTAGGAAAGTTTTTATAGTAGAGGTTTATTAAAATATTTATTAATACAACTACTACAAAAAAATTTTTCGAATATGAAAGATCTGGATGGTAGTAATGCAATAGTAGCATTTGAAGAAGTTATATGTTGTTTGAAGCATGATAGTCAAGTTCTAAGAGATATTACAGCTTGGATGAGAAAGAAAAGCTGTGCAACAATCTCAGGTTGCAACTGCAGAAAGAAACTACAGATATATCCATGTGACATATGCAGCCATTACAAGAAAAGTGGATATTCTATTTCTGATTCAATGCTACAGAATAATGTTCTGTATCCTACTGACCACTTCACACAGCAGCTACTCAGCACTATTGCACAGGCATGATACACACCTATTCAATTCTTTCTAGTGCTGTTAGAGATGAATAAATATTAGCTTTGAATGTTATTTGGGAGATAAAGCTCATTGCAAATACACCTCATCTCCCCAAAGGATTTGCAAATGGCACTGTGAAACAGAGCCATCGCATATCACTGGAAATTTCTTTACACCTACCAAATATTATGGTATGAGGTGATTTCATGTTATCATTCACAATTTTTTTTTCGAAAATTATCTTGAAACTTTAGACTTATTCTGTTATAAGTCACAGGTATAGTGATACATTAGTAACCATTGTAATTTCAGAACTGCAAACAGTGGAGATGCCTTGAGATTTTATGTAGGATTGCAAACCTGTACATATTGCCTGAAAGTTCACCAGCTACTGCAACATAGCATTTTTGTATCATAATAGAAAGTTTTTTAACTTTGTTACAAAGTAAATCACATTTGCCAAGAAATTATATTTTTTGTTTAATCCTTATCCTAGGTGTAAGCAAAAGAGTTTGGATGTGAAGCATTTTCATGACTAGGCTACTTGTATATAGAGGCTGTAGACTTCACATCAGTTGCCACAGTGCAAAGCACACTTGTGTATGTTGCTGTGCATTACGAGAAAGATCACTACCCATATTTCTTTTAATCATTATTCTATTTGTATGTAGAGGCTGTTGAATTTGTCAGTTACCTCAGTATCCCACAGTGCAAAGCATAATTCCTTTTGGACATTCATTAATGGAATGGTCACTATCCAGACCGGTTTTGACATTTATTGAGGTCTCATCAGTTGGTGATAGATCCAAAAAGATATCAAGGTTGAATTAATACAGAAGTCATACAAGTGTAAGCAAACAAAGTTTGCATGTGAAATATCTTCATGACC
This sequence comes from Typopeltis vanoorti, assembly GCF_054136105.1. Taxonomy (NCBI): domain Eukaryota; kingdom Metazoa; phylum Arthropoda; class Arachnida; order Uropygi; family Thelyphonidae; genus Typopeltis; species Typopeltis vanoorti. Next base: position 90,144,516 of record NC_143549.1, read on the forward strand.
TATAATTTATTTTGTAACTAAGTGAAAAGCCCTTTTAAAAATAATCCAAAATATTTTAATAATAAGGTGATTCACCTTTTTTTTGTCAATTTTATATGGGAAATACATGACTTCTGCATTAATTCAACTTTCAGGATCTGGATTCCACTGATAATACTTCAACAAAGGTCAAAACTGGTCTGGGTAGTAACTCTTTCCATAATGCATAGCAAATATATGCATCTAAAAGGAAGTGTGTTTTGCATTGTGAGATACTGAGGCAATTGATGTGAAGTCAACAGCCTCTATACTTCACTTCATAATTAGTTCATACTTTATTAATCACCATACTGGCCTTTATGAGTATATACGTCCATAATTATATGAACATGAAGTGTCTATTGAAGTCAGTATGACCTTCGGATATTATAGAAATAATATGGATACGAAGCGTATATTTTTGATATATTTTATCTTTGTGTGGCCATTTGGTGGTTAAAGGATTAAACAAGAATATAATTTTTTGAAAGTATAAGTTAATAGTAATCAGTCATTTCTTTCCACTAGTACGTTACCCTTAGCTGTCTGCAGACTGTATGTTGAAAAAACATTGGAAACATGGTAGAGCTAAAGTACAGCATCATACAACAAGTTTTGTCTCTGCCAAATTAGTTTAGTTTTTGAAATTTTTATGCTATATGTCCTCTGCTTTTTATGTCTCTGCTTAGTGTTTTTTGCAATCTCAAATTTACAGCTCTAGCCTTATTATCCTGTTAAATATTTCTGCAGGACTGCTGTCCTAACTTCAGTTGAAAACATTGCAGCTGCACAGTTACAACTCTTTGAAGTGCTCTTAGTCCATTTCAAAATAAAAATGGAACAGATAAACATTTTTTTTTTTTTTTTTTATTTGCCATCAGGAAATAAGAGAATCCAGTTAAAAAATCTCAAGAAGAGGGAATTTAGGATGTTGCTGTTTAAGTATAATTATTACATGACATTTCCATGGAGTCTGAGGACTCATCACATATGATACTACATATGGTAGGCTGGCAGTCTGCTGACTCCCTACATCGTCTATCTCTTACACATTACACAGTATTTTTATCTGTTAATTGTATGTGCATTCTTTGGCCAGTTTATCTATTTTGCAAGAGCAAAAAACCAGAGTTTCCTCTTGCAAAATGGAGCAAAAATCTGTGTTATCTTTATATTAGATCCATCTAAACTTGCCTTCATTTCTAAAGTCCATATAAAGATTTCTTTTGTCATGATTAGAATTGAGGTCAGGTCTATTCCAATTAAATTTATTATAATTGCAGTCTTAGTTTATTATATTTCCTTAAAACTGAAAATTTGCAAGTTTATTCATTTTATTTTTTGCATAGGCTAAATATGAAGAACATAATAGCCATCCATCTGTACAAGCAACAGTCAAGAAACTTCTTCCTGCCATTCCTTCTGTGGAGTCATCAAATTCAGCAGCTAAGATGTTAGATCGCAATACTAATAATTCAAAAGTTAGCCAAATGTATGGGCCATTCTTTCTCGAATATTCTTTAATGGCTGAATAGTAAGTATCAAAGTATTACCACATGATGGGCATGTAGTCTATTTGCACTCAGTTTTTCATTTATAATGGGCTAGGTAAAAGAAATCTCTTCCCTTTCTTTTATAGGGTTGATAAGGTTTTAGAAACAAAAATTCCAGTTATGTTATTAATATTAACTACTTGCTTCATAATTTAAGCAAGGAAATTAATACAGAAAATCTTAAAGGTGCATTTCATAATATTATCCTTTTTGAATGATAATGTTTCATTATCATTCAAAAAGGATCAAATAGCTCTAGATTCATTCAATAATGAATCTAGAGCTGTTTGTAACATATGTACATAGACATAATTGTTTTATGTAAACTTGAAATGACAAATTCTAATAGTGACCCAAAATAACAAATTTCATTAAATTCCATCAAGCCAGGGGTTAAAAAAAAAAAAAAAAAAAGCTCTTGAATATAAGACTGGTTGAATAAGACTGGAAGAATTCTGCACAACAGTGTATCCACAAGAGGTCTGTGGGTGATGATTGATAGAAAACTGAAATTCAGGGAGCATATTGCAAAGGTGGTGAAGGTAACCCAGAGGATTGCTGCAATAATGAGAAGGATGCTGACCTGCAGAGATAAGAGTTATCATTCCATTGTATAAGACCCTGATCAGACCACACTTAGACCCTTCCCACAGTTAATGGTCCAGAGGCGAATAACAAAGATGGTTTCAGGACTGTACAATGGTAGTTATGAGAATTGGCTGAGGGAATGTGGAGTGCAGAGTTTGGTGGATAGAAGGAGAGGTGATATGATTGAGACTTTTAAACTGTTGAGAAGCAGTTACAAGGTTGACACTGGGGAGTTCTTTCACTTGGTGGAACAGTGGGAAGGAGCGATGACAAGGGGCCATCCTGGAAGTTATGAAAGGAAGCTGTGAGCAAGATGGTGAGGAGTGGTTTCTTTGCATGGAGGGTGGTTGAACCATAGAATGCACTGCCTGTTAGAGTGGTGAGAGCAAGAACGGTCAAGGAGTGGTATGAGATAGACTTTGTGTTTCCTAGGAAGGTCCTCTCCTAAGATGAACCTTTTGACTCCATGGAGGCCTGAATAATAATAATAATAATAATAATAATAATAATAACTTATAATTGTGTGCAAAGTTGTAAGCAAACAAAGTTCGCATATGAAGTATTTTCACAACTAGGTTACTTGTACATAGAGGCTGCTGATTTCACATCAGTTGCCTCAGTATCCCATGTTGTAAAAACGTTATTTGAATGGCTACTACCAAAACCAGTTTTGATCTTTATTGAAATAATTGTAGAAAGCTTTTTTCTTTTCTTTTTTTTTATGGTATGACCAAAATTTAATAACAAAATACAATAATGAAGAAATCAGGACTAATATGAATCAATTATAAGAACTAAAATAAACAAAGGTATAAAAAAAAATAGAAAATCAGCTGGATTAGGTGGCATAAATACATGTAAATATCGTGGAGAATATTTACATCAGATACTTAAAATTAATAAATAACTGTTAGAGGAAATGTGAAGTTCCATTAAATTGTTCAAAGGCTAAGGATATATCTAAGAAAGGGTAGAGAGAGATGATTGTGGAAATTGCAGAGAAATCAGTCTACAACTAAACAGATTATATGACAGGAGGAAAATGGATATGAGGTTGAAGAAATGGTTTCAGCAGCACAAGGTGATGGAATGAATAAAGGTAAGGATGAGACAGGCAGGAATGGAAATCAGAGTCAGGATCAGAGAAACGGGAGTGGTCAGACCAAAGAGAGAGGGGTGGTATAGCAGCTAGAATAGAGAATGTTGGTAGAATGGCTTCAAAGACCCAGGGATTGTTATATATTTGTACACAAATGTAAGCAGTATTCCAACTAAGAGAGCTGAGTTTGTTGTATTGATTGAGTTAGTATGCCAAAAGATAATTAGAATAAGTGAAACTTGGTTCTGAGGAGGATGTGATTTCAGGAATAGAAATGGAAGGATATATAATTTTCCAGAAGGATAGAAATGTGAAAAGAGTTAGAAGTGCTGTTAATGATTGTAGAGGAATTGTCCACAAAGTATGGAAGTTGATAGTGCATCCACAGATTTTGAATCTGTATAGTGTGAAGTTGAAATTAACAGGTTAGGATGCTGTTATAGGCCAGGGAATGTAGAAAATACTGATTTGTGAAATGTTTAGGCAAATTGATAGAGCATGTAAGAAGAAGAGGTGGTTGGTTTTTTCTCCTGGTAACTCAGGTTTTTCATCTCTCAAAACAGGCAAACCGGTCCCATGAACACAGTCATAAATATGTCAAGGAAGGCAATGGGAAACCACCTTTCTTCATTATTTCCCTAGTAATCAGCTGCAACTCTCTCAAAGAGAAGAAGCCACATGATTAGGATTGGAATGGAAGGAGGAGATAGCGTATGGGAACAAGGAGAGCAAGTTTATTAAATTTCTGAGAGATAAATATCTTGAGCAGCATGTGACTGAAACAACTAGAGGTTTCATGTTTTGGATTTGGTAATTTTGCAAGATGTAGTTGTTAATGAGGTGTTGACGCTGCCACTGGTTGGTGAGAGTGATCATGAGGTACTTGGGAAGTAGTGAAAGAAGAAAAGGTTATTGCCAAAAATGGATATACAGTAAAATCCCATCTTTACGTTCCCGCAATTTACGTTTTCCTGCCATTTACGTCATTTTCTGTTGGTCCCGTCTTAAGGCCTATTCTTACGATATATTGTTTTCCCACCATTAACAACTTGATGTGGACGTTATTTTCCGTGATTTGCGTTTTTTTCTCGGCTGGCAACACTGATTTTTGAATCGATTTTCTCTCATTCAAATCGATTTCTGCAGAAATCTGAGCATTTCTGTTCCCAGATGGCGTTGCTTTTGGCTATAGTTTCGTTTTCCGCCATCACGGTGACTTGCACGCTTGCAGTAGTGATGAGTGATACGAATTGATACTGTGAAGTTTTCATATCAGTAATTTTAAACTGTCAGTAGCTTGTGGCACCCGTGACGTGTTGTGATGTGATTTCACATTCACAGTGCTGTATTGAAATCGTGAACAAGGAATCATACACAAATTGTGAAATCACATTCACACTTCTACCAAGTAACAGTTGTTACTCATGAATATTAGATATTAGTGAATAAACCACAGTTCATGAAATATCGCTTCACTAGCTTGCAGTGTTGGTGTTTGTAGTCGCAATTCAGAAGCACGTGGTATATTGCAGAATTTCTGCAATACAGGAGTGATAGTGAAATTGTCAGAATGCGAGATTTGATGAATTTGGTTCTCATCAAATTCCTCATTGAAATGAAATGAAATTCCTCATTTCATTTTGCATATTGATATGAGACGTTTAATGAAAACTAATGAAAGTATGCAAAAGAATAGAATGAAAGAAAAAAAAAGGGGGGGGGGGTAAAAGAGGTAATGAGTAACTCCAGGATAGCAGTGTATGGAGATTCCATAATTAGAGAATTAGATGATGAGAGAATACATAAGGTCTGCTATCCAGGAGGGAGAATGAACAGGATAATTCAGGCATTGGATGCGAGGAGGAAATGAGAACTAGTGATGGTCACGGGAACAAATGATTTAATTACTTCAACCTTGGTATCTTTACCCGATCTGGCTCCCACTGATGAGATCTCAGTAACAGTTGAAACCGGTCTGGGTAGTCGCCCTTCTTGTTATTCATAGCATTTTACATGCTTGAAAGGGTATGTGTTCTTTGCATTATGAGATACATACTAAGGCAAGTGATATGAAGTCATTAGCCTCTATACAAGTAGCTCAGATGTGAATATATTTCACATGCAAAACATTGTTTTGCTTCCTTGGGTAAAGACCAAAGTCTGGATGGATTGTGTCCCAAGTGTGCCTTAGAAGAATGAAATGGTCTTTAATGGACAGGCGATGTGCAATGTACAAACTTTCCCTGTTTTCTCTAGAGAGATTCTTTCAAACCAGTGAGTATTCCTGCTACAAAGGGCCACCTTCCTGAGTTGGAGGAGATGCCACCTAGACTCACTAGGTGGTAAATGACCTTCGTCTTCTGGTGAAATAACTCCACCCAGCTTATTGGAGTATGAAGTTGCAAAAACCATTTTTGGTCTTCAGAACGGGGGGGGGGGTTCTGGTTTCTGTCTTCTCTTTTCCATGCAGTGAGAGTGATACCATTGAAGGTCATGCCAAACATATTTAGACAAGTAACCTCTTGCATTCAAAGGTGCATTAGCTAAAAACTGTGGTACCTCAGGCCAGCTGCCAGATAGTGCATGGGCCTTTCAGTAACAACTGAGGAATAATCCTACTGCTACATACTCTGCCATATCATGCCTAGAGAGGGAGTCTGAGTAGTGGTATATGTGAGGTTCTATTGAGGGCATGTATGGCATGGAGATTGGTCTCTGTATGGATGTCATGCCCAAGAATCTTTCTTCTCACTGTGTGTGTCCCCACTGTATCCTTTCATCTAACCATGATCGAACTTATGAAGAATCTTACAAACAGTGACAGTGACACTGCTGCAAAAATGAATTTCCCTATCAAACTAATCCCAAAAAAAAAGCCACATCACAACTGATCACAACATATAAACCAAGCCAGAATCGCAATAAAAACTCACTTTATCCACTTTACTAACATCTGAGGCTTAACACCAATATAAATTACCTTTACCATCTCTTGCAGACCAGACATCTCACTCCTGATAGAAACACAAATTGCAGCTGAATCCACTACTGCCTGCTTCCAATGTCCACAACACACTTCATGATTGTTTTGCCACAAGAGTGGCATTTGCACCTATGTGAGATCTGACATAGCCTGCCAGAGCTAATTTAGAATCGACTGCTTTTAACCTTCTCTGGCTCAAAGTTCCCTTGCCTCATTTTGTAGCATTCATTTGTTGCATTTACCATTTTCCGAACTCTGATAACCCCTCAAACCTCTTCACATTCCTTTTCATGAAATGTGACCATCTGTGGTCCAGTTATCCAAATAGTGAGGTCATCTTCTTAGGCAACATCCACATTTCCAACTGGCTCCCCTTTTCCACACCACCAAGCTGGAAGAGAAGCAATAAGTAATGACCCAATGCAAATCTTACATTTACTTACTTAAATTCCTGATATCCATCTTCACTCTCCAAATACTCTGGGTCTCCTTTTGACCAGTTCTCCTTCCATATACACCTCTCCTCATTGTCACCTCTTCTCTCTATAACTCAGACCATAATCATGTAGAATTCTCCTCTCACAGAACACAGTCTCTCTCTCTTAAACCACTTCCAATCTCATATCCACTGGCTCCTACAAAGATGCCATTTGGAATGACCTCCAGAATTTCTGCATTTCCTCTTGTCTATTGCTTCTGCTCATCGGACCCAAACACCTGCTCTGAACAAGTCACGGAACTTTATCCCCAAATTCTTGGAGGCTTTCATTCCCCATTCTATTCAAAATCCTCATCTGTTTTTCCACACCTGGTATAACAAAGTGTATTAAAGCAGTCGAAGAAAGAAATTCAGCTTACCAAAAATGGCTCGCATCAAGAACTACAACTTCATACTCCACCTATGCTGAAACATACAACAAATGCAAACCAGTTATCAGAAGATCCAAATCAAATTTTATAAAGGCCACCAGCAGAAAATTTGCCTCCTGCCCAAATAAAGTCGTGCCTTCTGGTCTCTTGCTAAGGCAGTTAGATGCAACTTTTGCTCACTTTCACTTCCACCTCTCTCTCTCTCTCTCTCATACTTATGGAACCACTGTTACTTCACTCAAAGATAAAGCTGATCTTCTGGCAGCACTCTATTCCTCAAACTTCAGCATTGATAACCAATGGAAATTGCTTCCTCTATACAGGAATCTTAACATGGTGTGCCTCTCATTTTTCAACAAACAGATATCGGAAAATTTACTAAATAACTTGGACACTAAATCTTCTGGTTCTGATAGTACCTCTTCAATTGCTCTCAGATATGGTGTGCCAGAGCTAATACCTGTCCTCTATCATCTCTACAGTCTATTATACATAGCTGTATAAAACTCTGCCCTTATCCTCACTATCAGTACTTATCCAAACACATGAGTGGAATTACACATCCAGCCTATTCCAGAAAAAGGAAGATAGAAGTCTACCAAGTACCGACCAATTTCCATCACCTCTGTCCTCTCCAAAATGATGGAGAAACAAATTACTAAACTACTACAAATTACAAATTACTACCATCCTTTGGTCTCTCTTGTAATTGGGTTATCATAGTAGATGGCTTCCTTTCTTTGAGTTTTACCACCAAAGCAGCAGTGCCTCGAGGCTCAGTCCTATCACCTGCTCTCTTTCTCGTGTACATAAATTACCTACTCTCAATCACCAATAATAATAATAATTATTATTATTACGTGACACCTTCAAGCAGTCCAAAGAATTATCGAGAGAGGGCACCTACTCTACAACTCTCCATCCCCCACCAATTACATTGAACACCAATGCCATCTACAGCTTTGCAGATGATAATACTCTCTATTCGTCCTATTTATTTGACAACCCAGACAGTATTTTAGCATCTCAGGCTACAAGATCAATTACAACTACTGTCTTAAATATTGATCTACATATCCTTCAACAGGAAGATGACAGTCTTGTCACTTTGAATGCCACCAAAATATAGTCTTGCTTTTTCTCTAGCAAAAGAGATGTCTGCTCACCTACCGTTACTCAGTAATGCACGGATCACCAGACAATGTCACATCCCCCTCTCTCTGTTGATTAAAATTCACCTCCAGTCTCTCTTGCATAAAGACATCACATCAATAGATTCCTCAGCATCCAAAAAAAACATTTTCTTTCATGCAAGATGCTATTTTACACCAAACCAACTCTTAACTATATACAAATCCCAAAGCACAGTAAAAAAAAAAAAAAAAAGATAGTATTGAAATGCTGAAAATTACTAATTTGGAGGAAAATTGTTAATAAGAGATTAATAAGGTAAATATAATCATGTAGTGTTGTCAGAGTAGCCTGAACACTCTTTGAGGGTACATATCAGGAAATTGGAGATGATGAGATAAATGTAAGATTCATTCCATCCCATGTATTATGTATTATCAAATCCTTTAGATTGCTAATGCAAACAAAAATGCAGTTATCTTATACTGCTTAGCAGTTTTGTACACAATTTCCTTAAGGTTACATTAAATGAAACCCATTTTAATGTTAAGTGGAGAAAATGCATCTAGTGATAATAGTTACTAATTGAATTTATTTAGTTAATAATTTAAGAAATTTTTTGGGGGTTGGAAGAGAGTTCAGTTCTGATGATTCTGTGAAGGGTAAAAGCCATTGACTACAAAAAGTGTCCCTATGTGATTGAGTTCTGTGATAAGATTGGTATAATTCTAGCTTGATGTGCTAATGTTTTGATGATCTCACATTGTTGGGAGGTGGGGGGAAATGATGTGATACACGTATCTTCAAGTGTGGTAGGTTCTCTGCAGAGTGAAAAGAGGCTGTATTGGGCAGTCGTGTGACCAATATCAAGGAAGAGTGGGTAGTTATCTTTTTTTCTTTTCAGTGGTGAAACAGATCCTTGGATGCTGGCTAATGAGGTGTACTGAGAATATCTCCAGTGTATCAGAGCTGTATGGCAAAATGGAGGACACATTTTGCGATCCACATAGCACAGCCATATCATGGGTTTTAGAGTGGTAGAGTTTAGGGCTGTGTTTTCAAAATTTTCTATGAAATGATTGGTAAGGGGAGGAGAGAGGAGACAGCCCATAATTCTGCCTTCAGTCTACTTTATAAAATTTTCTCTGCCAAGTAAATAGCCAGAGTTCATGGTTAAACTGAATAAGGCTGCTATGTCAGGGGTGGGAAGAGTCTGAAGGAATTCCATGGTTTCTTTTGGGAATGCATGAATGAACAAGGAGACTATATCAACACTGAACATTTTCAGTTTCTTTGAGGATATGGTTTGACAATCAAGATTTGAAGTGCACAGGCTTTTTTCACATGGGAGAAAGTGTGGTTTGTAATGAGAGAGAAAGTACTTGGGCTAAGTATTTGGCCACTTTGCGCCAGTAAAGAGAACCAATCCACAATGGATGGATATATTCTGTTTGTGTATTTTCAGTAATCCATAAATTTAAGTTGCTCTAGAGTTATAAGATCTAAGTTTTTGGAGTGCTTTTTGGTGTTTAGCATCAAGGGATAGGCAGATTGATCTCTGAATAAGAATGCTATTTTGCAATCTTATTCAAAGCGATCAAGTATTACCTTTTGTAGCATTACCTTTTATCTGTTTTAGTGGTTATGATATTCTGGTTAGGGGTAACCATTTAAGTGCAGCGAGTTGCCTATTGGATAGATCCTTCTTTTAAGGCATGGCAGATTTTAAGATGCTGGCAACAATCTGGCTTGATATTATTGGCAATTTGTGTGCATGTGAATATATGGAATGTGAGGAGGCTGCAGATGTTGCCTTGATTTGAAGAGTGGATATTTGCTTTGGAGCTAAGGCAAATTTATTGCTGAGAGTATTGATAGCTTCTTGCTCGAGTTGAACTAACTGATGACAAGTTAATTATTAATTGTTCTGAAGATGAGAGTGGGTTTTGGATTTTGTTGGGTTAGATTGTTGAATTTTTGGATGTGATTGAACTTCACTTTTCAAAATTCATCTTGTGCAGAAGCATTGGAGACATTCCAGAGACTCATTGAATGCTTGACATTCAGCATGTTAAATAGCTTCTTCTTCTGTAGTACCTAAATAGTGCTCTTTTTGTTAACCAACATCCTATGTAGCATGGATTTTCTCCATAAATAATAAAACAAAGCTGGTGTAATAAAAGAGGAAGGCTGGTGGAATGTAGACAGAGAAGCTCTGAGACTTAAACTTGGGCTTGATTTTAATACATATAGGAATAATGCCCAAGTCACGACGGCATTTGAGGAATGCAAGTCTGTTCAGTAATCTTGCTAATATAATAAGCAAAATGGATATTAGATCAGCATTATTTCAGAGCCAAATGTAGAAACTATGAAAGCTTGGTAAGTTAACCAGAGAGCTTGCGGGAAAGATGGTGGAGATAGTATGCATAAACAAATTGATGAAATGAGTGAAAGGAGGGTAATTATTATGGGGGTTTTTAATTATGGTAACATTGATTGGAAGGAGGAGAGGACACGTGAGGAAGCAAATGGATTTTATTCAATTATTAAGGAATAACTATCTGAGACAGCATGTAATTGAAAATACTAGGGGTGTGAGAGTGCTTGACCTGGTAATAGCATCTCACAATTTGACTGTAATGAATATGACCATGTTGCCACCTACTGGTGAGAGTGATCATAAGGTCTTGACCTGGGAGGTGGCTAAAGGTGTGGAATTTTTGATTAAGACAGGGTATATGTGGAATTACCGTGCTGGCAAGTATGACAAGCTTAGGAGATTGCTTGGATCGGTGCCATGGCATGTACAACTGCAAGGGCTGGACGTCGATAGAGCATGGGAAGTGGTCAAGGAGCGTTTACAGGAGGTTATGGTTGATTGTATACCTAGGGTCCGAATAGTAAAACAAGTAGGGGTTAAATGGATGAATACCACCATTAAGCTTGAGCTGCAAAAAAAGAAACAACTGTGGAGGGAATTTAAAGAAAGGGGTGACCTGCAGGCACACGAACGTTATAAAGTGCAGGCCAGAAGGGTAACGAGTGTGGTAAAAACAGCAAAAGCCGATTATGAAAGGAAACTAGCTATGGAAGCAAAAGAGAATCCCAAACTTCTTTCAATATGCTGCAAGCAAGGAAAAAACTGTACATGGCAAAATGATTTTAAGGAATGACGATGGTAAGGAGGTCACTGAACCAGTCAATATAGTGGAGTTACTGAGCGTGCACTTTGCAAAAGTATATCATCCAGGTGGTGACATTGAAAAAATGAAGGAGCCATTAGTTTATACGGGAATTGTGATGAATGAAGTGGAGGTGAATAGTCTATTACAGAACCTTAATGTGAATACATCTGTGGGATTGGATGGTATACCGGCACGGGTCTTGCGTGAAGTGGCTAAGGAATTATCAGTGCCCTTGACCATGTTGTTTAATCTGAGTCTCGGGTCTGGTTTAGTCCCGAAGGCGTGGAAAGAGGGGAAAATAGTTTCACTGCATAAAGGAGGATCCAAGATTGGTTGCAAATTGGATTGGATCCAATTTTGGTTGGATCCAATCCAATTTGCAACCAACCTTGGATCCAACTATGGTTGCAAATTACCAACCGATCAGCATATCCGGAGTTGTTGTCAAGGTCTTGGAGAAAGTACTCAAGAGAAAAATACAGGAATGGATTGATGAAAATGAGATACTGTACAGGGTATAGCATGGCTTTGTAAAGGGTAGATCATGCCTGAGTAACTTGCTCAAGTTTTATAACAAGGTGATGGCTGAACTGGATAAGGGAAATGGGTTTACAGTGATACTGCTGGACCTGGCAAATGCGTTTGACAGGATACCACATGGAATTCTAATCCGTAAACTACAACATATGGGAATGGATATAGGGTTGGTGAGATGGATAGGTGGGTGGTTGATGGAGAGATATCAAAGAGTGGTTTATTCAGGAGTGGAGTCCAAAAGACAGCCTGTGACTAGTGGGGTGCCACAGGGTTCTGTTCTTGGACCACTGCTGTTTAATCTGTTCATTAACGATATAGGGAAGGATCTAAGTGGAACAGTTCATTTGTTTGCTGATGATGCAAAGTTGGGGAGGGCGATAGTGAATGCAGAAGATGTCAAAGTCTTGCCGGATGACTTAGATAGATTGGAGTTCTGGGCTAAGGAGAATGGATGTCAATTTGATGTGACAAAATGTGAAGTTATGCATTTTGGGGTGAAAAGATTAGCAGCAGTATACCACATGGGTGGAACTGTACTCCAAGAGATTGATGAGGCCAGGGACTTGGGAGCGTTGGTAGATAGGGAGATGACGTTTAGGGGGCACATTGCGAAAGTAGCTAAATCAGCTCATCAACTCACTTGGTTGTTGAAAAATACCTTAACGAGCAGAGACAAGCAAGTTATTGTACCTCTGTACTGAGCCTTGATAAGACCTCATCTTGACTACTGTGCCCAGATTTGGTCACCTCTGTTCCTTCTTGATGGGGAGGAGGTGGAGAGGATCCAGAGGCAAGTGACTAAGATGATAGCAGGTCTATGGAATAAACCATATGAGAACAGGTTGAAGATTTGTGGGTTGCAGAAACTGGTTGATAGGCGGAAAAGGGGAGATATGATTAAGACATTGAAATTGCTAAAAGGATTCTATAAGATTAATTCAGAGGATATTTTTGAGATCAGGACTGGTGGTGGGAGAACTAGGGGACCCCTATGGAAGCTGGGCAAGGGTGTTAGAGCTGGGTTCTTTACTTTTAGAGTGGTAAATGAGTGGAATAAGCTGCCAGAGTCTGTTGTGGATGCTATGACAGTGAGCGAGTTCAAGGCAAGGTATGATAGATACTGTGAGAATGTCGTATAGTTGTGTGGACATGATGTTTAGGGCCTCCCTCGATGAGTCTAAGGACTCCCTGGAGTAGCCCGATAATAATAATACATTCCTTGGCATCCCCATGTTGCCTTAGCGTGGACTACTTAAAAGACATAGGCACTGCCCAGGCATCTATATATTTGCCTTTTATTAGTCCATTTTTGATAAGGTTTCACTAGCCTGACAGCTGTTTCAAACTGGTTGGTTCTCTTCAGAAACCTTAAGAGAGCAAAAACTCTCATTCAGGCAAGTGAACCTTATCAAAAATGGACTAATAAAAGGCAAATTTATAGATGCCTGGGCAGCACCTATGTCTTTTAAGTAGTCCACACTAAGTCAACTCGGGAATGCTGAGGAATGTATTCCCTCAAGCTCTCTGGTTAACTTAAGAAACTTTAATAGTTTCTACATTCTGCATCTGAAATAATGCTGAATCTAATATCCACTTTGCTTATGTAATTTTACATAGCTGAACTGAAGCCATTTGGCTCTTTATTTTAATAATTGCTAATATAAGTTTACACTTAGTGAAATGGTGTGCTTTGTGTGCCATGTATGATCACTAATCTGGTATGGATGTTGATCTTACTCAAACACACAAAGCACTCCAAAAATGATTAAATAAAGGTATATCATGGTCTTCTGAAACTCCAAAAACTTAACCATAGTTCACCTCAGATTAACGGATTGCTAAAAATATACAAACAGAATGCTCTTGCAAACCTGGAGTGGATTGGTTTCCTCTTTACAAAGTGACTAAATATTTAGCTCAAAAGCTCTGTCTCATATTACAGGCCACACTTCCTCCCATGTAAATGAGCCTCTGTGCTTCAAATCTTACTTGTCAAACCATATCCACATTATATTCAGTTTTGATATAGCTTCCTTGTTCATTCATGCATTCCCTAAAAGAAACCATGGAATTCTTTCAGACTCTTCTGACCCTGACATATATGGCAGAGAAAATCTTATAAGTAGACTGAAGGCAGAACTATGGGCTGTCCCTTCCCTCTCTCTCACCAATCATTTTATGGAATATTTTGAAAACACAGCCCTAAATTCTACCACTCTCAAACCCATGGCATGGCTGTACCACGTGGATAATGTCCTCCATTTGAATATACAGCTGGCATATGTTGGAAATATTCTTAGTAATTTTCTCCTGGAAGCTCAGGTTTTTCATCCCTCATAATTTTGTCTGTATTTTTACAGACAAAAAATACTGTTGTTGGTGGTGATGATAGGCAATAGATGTAGGTGGTAGTGGGGGAAACGGTTAAGTGTGTGTGCAGCGGAGTAGAGTAGTGTGCCCTCCTGCAATGAGTCCTTGGAGGTGTCACGTTTAAATAGTAATAGTACACCTCATTAGCCAACACCCAAGGATCTGTTTCACCACTGAAAAAGAAAAACAATAATTGTCTACCCTTCCCTGACACTGGTCACCTGACTGCCCAATAAAGTCTTATCCTTTTCAGTCTACAGAAAACCTACCACACTGAAAAGGTTAAGGCTTTATATAACAGGTTGATAACATCACCACCCCTCCCAACAATGTGGGTTCATCAAAATATTTGCATATTGAGCTAGAATGATCTGCTTTAGTCAGTGACTCCCTTTTGCAAAATCGATAGGAACTCTCTTCCCATCCCCCAAATGCAACCCCTATACGGAAATCCAGAACTGAAATGCTGTGGATCCTCACACAATGTAACAAAGATCAAGGATTAATTTTATGCCAAGTTTGGTCTGCTTTCATTAAAAATCTAACTGCCATGGACTCATGATGCTACAGAATCACGGGTGTCATACCCAGTGTTTTAAGATAATGTTCAGTAAAATACACTGGAAACTTACACATTCATTTAGTTAGTTATTATCTCTTAACATGCATGTTTGCAACTAAACATCAACATGAGTGATAGATAGATAGCATCTATACCAGATTAATGATCTTACATTGAATGGAAGATGCTCATTTTTAGTTGGAATATGAATTGGTATATTCCAACTAAAAATGACATTCAGTGCAAGCGAGACAGTTCCAACCCACTTGGGATGCACTGTAAACTTATTTGATGTTACCTGAAATATCCCTTCAGATATTTAGCATGCATTTGGTTGACAGCTGACTCTGTTCGCAGATGTCAGGTTTAAGCCCACATGAAAACTTACAAAGTATCAAACATCCTACATTGGTTTCATCTCCAGTGTAGACATTTTCTGTCCCACTCTCCACATTTTTTGCAGTTGTCATCCCCTTTATGTTTATGAATCCAGGATCAAGCTTTACAAAAAAAAAAATAAAGTACATCAGTATCCTTTATGTCAAAGCTCTGCCTTTTTGGAGTGTATTGTTTAATGTAAAGCATTAAAGTATGCTCATGAATAATCAATATACAAGATAATTATGCATTTAAGATCATACTAAAAAAATTGCAAAAATTAAAGCTAAAAGAGATGAGATGAAACAAGGGATTGTTACACTTACTCACACACAATATGCATAGTATAGAGTATTAAATTATTTTTATTTTTAGCCTTTTTTTTATTGATTCACTTATACATTTTTTTTGCAGTGTCCTTTTACAAAAGCAGCGGCTAGCAGGTGTTTATGTAGTTCCATCTGCAGGTTCACCCCTTAGTGAGTATATCATATTTTTGAGAAATGTTTGCTATTGTGAGCAGTAATATATGTATATTTCATTAAATCTCCTAAATACAAAATGTTGTAACTTAGCTTTTGAATAAGTAAAGAAATAAATCTTAATGGGGGAGTGACTTTTTATCCGATTGTTATTAGGTGTCACCATAATATTACTAGATAGCATTGTTTAGTAATATTTAGTAATTACTCTTATAGTAATACTATAAGAGTGTAAAATTTTAGAGAACATTAAACTTTATGAAGTCTTTGCAAGAAAATTTTTTTTCTTCAGTATTCCTAGATAATTTTCATTAACAACACTGCACAAAGTTTTTCTAAACATTAATTTAAAAAATTCTTATTCGTTATGAATGTATTTAATTAAATGTGGTTAAGGCATAGTGTAGAACCTTTCCTTTGTTTCTTTTTAGGTGCATTTTGTAAATGCATAAGTGCTTGTTAAATTTGTTTTGGCCATTCTTGTCTTCACATAAAGTTTATTCATTAGCTCAGTAGAATTTAGGATTGTTATTGAAATTTGTCAAGTGATTTCATTTTTGGTTTGAATTGTACCACTTTTAATAGAAAATTTGGCAAATATTTACAAATCATTCAAGTAATAATGCTGCTTAAATGAAGCTTAATATTTGTCTGTTGAAATTTATTTTGAGATCTCAGTTTTTAGTTTCAGTCAAACCATATTTCCAATTCAGACAGTTCTAAACAGCTTGAAATTAATTTATAAATGACAATGAAGTTATCTGTGTTATGTTGAACTTATGTATAATTGCAGCTAAAGCAAAAATGGCTCTAGGTTCAATTGCTTTGATAATGCTATTACAAAACAGTTTTTTATAATAGTCTCATATCATTTCCATACTTGGTTTATCTTGTGCATTGACTACTGGATATGTAGCTAAGATCTCCAAGTTATGTTTGCATATGTTATTGATAGATGTTGCATTTATATTTGTCTGGAAAACCAATTTAAAGGTATACTTTATGTAATTTTGCTTTGGTGTTTTGCAGTTTAAAAAAATTCAGTGTTTTGTGTTGTTGTTATTATTTTGGTAACCTCCATGGAGTCAACAGACTCAATGTGGTAGGCCCACTCAGTCAGCAGCATATCTATCATGATGAGGCTTTGAAGTTATTTACACTACCAGTATTCACAATACACTCTGGCAATGCATTCCACTCACTAAAACTCTCCACATAAAAAAAATCTACTCCTCCCACCCTTCTTCACATCTTTATACAACTTCCAGGGATGGCCTCTCATTCTTCCCATCTTAACATCCACTCTTTTTATAATTTCTTCTGTATTAATCTGATAGAATCTTCTAACTAATTTAAAGGTCTGTATCATATCTCCTCTTTACCTCCTATCCACCAACCTCTATAATCTACATTCTCTCACATCCTCTTCATAATAACCAACAACACTCCAGAGTCCTGATATCACTTTGGTCATTTGTATGTGGACCTTCTTTAGTGTTTCCACATTACAATGAAAACTAGGTGACCAAATCTAACCACAATAGGCCATATGTGGTCTAACCAATGCTTTATATAGAGGCACCCCCCCCTTATCCCTACATGTCAATGCACTTTTTATTATAGCAGCAATATGACGTGCAGTCTTTTGTAACACTTGCAATGTGTCCTCGGAACTTCAGTCCACTGTCTACCATCAATCCAAGATTCTGAATCTCATCCACTTCCTGAAGCACAGCTCCACCAATACAGCACACAGCCTTATACCTCTGTGTATCCCCTTTATTAACATTAAAACTTCAACCCCACACATTTGTCCAAGCTAAAAGCCTATTCACATCTTCCTGTAGAGAATTAACATCAGCACTTCTCCTGATAATTCTATCTAACTTTGCATCATTGGCAAACATTTGAAGATCCCCAGTCAATCCACATGAAATATCATTAATAAATAAGTTAACAGAATCCTGAGGTATGCCACTGGTCACCTTCCTTTTCTGAGATGCTGCTCCATCATACACATTTATACATTATAAAAGTTATAGTGAGAGTAAGTGCTTAGTTGGTTGCTCATTCCTTGTTTTGATTAGCCAACTAGTAATAATTAGGAGATTGCTTCTTGGAATAAAGGAATTTATTGGAATGAGAAATTTTTGTCTTTTTGAAATGAATTATGATTACATCTTTTTTTGTATTGTTTCAGAATGGTTTAAAAAGTTGAGTTCATGATCAAGTCATTGCAGTAAAGGGGTTAACAATTAATGTACTAAATGGTTAGTAAGCTTTACAAGTTTTCATTTATTACAAAGACAACTGCTGTGCATCTGCACATTCACATCTGTTAAGCAAAATTTTCATACATGTATTCCTTTAATTCAGATGTAATTCTAATGGATATTTACTGTGAATTTCTAGAATAAGGTATCGTGTTATTAAAATCATTACTAGAGAAGTTTCTAACAATACTGTTATTTTGATTAATTGAAATACACCAAGTCGCAGTATTTCTGGTCACTTAGTATCTAGCAGATCTTCTAAATGGTCTTGTCTGTTGTTCATAAATGTTAAGAGTTTGATAGCGCTAGCTTTTGCCAGAAATGGTATTTATTAACTGATAAACTAGTCAGTCCAATAAAATTTTATTCCCACTCCTCCAATCACCTCTTGATGAGAGAAAATTGTTAATTATGTTGTTTCTCACCCAAATCAAGTCATATATCATCAAGCACTTAGAGGAAATAACAAAGAATGAATTCACTCTGATTTCTTAAAAAAAAAAAAAAATGCTTGTCCATCCTTGGTCAACAAGAAACAGTACTGAACAACTAACTCATTAGTTAATAAATAGTATAATTTATTTTATCACTCACACAAGAGGCTGCAAAGCTTATAGAAAATGAGTGTTGTGTGTGGAGGCAAGGGATTAAAAGAAAAGCAATCTGTTCATGTTCTTCTTTTTTGAAGAGCTGGAGTGTAGTCTAGGGGAATACTTAATGTGAAAGGCTATTCTGCAGAATTGAAGTAGATGGAATGAAAGATGACTGGATTAGCAGATTCAATGAGTCAGCAATTCAACTGAAAAAGGATGTTAAACAGCTGTTGCCCATATTGTGGATTTTAATGAAAATGGGAAACATGATAAATGCCAGCTCTGCTGAACAGCTTCCATGGAAATATCTGCAGTAGAGATAAAATGCAAAAAATGTTTAAGAGACAGTGACAGGAGAGGGGGGGGGTATTGTTTAGCTGAACTAACCTCACCTGGAGAGCATCAAAAAATGTTAGAGATGTTTTTGGTGTATCACCCCAAGTGTGAGACTAATATTTAAAGATTGGATGGATTTGGAATTTGTATTGAGTTAGTAGCTGGAAAGGTGAAAATTTGTAATGTCTTGTGTGACAAAAGATGCCAAGTTTTTTTGGAATCTGAGAATTATATAGAAGTGATGTTTGTGTTCAGAAAAGGCCAAAGATGTCAGTCCAAGAAGAAAATCTGGTCTTGACTGCTAAGTTGAGCATTAATCAAAGGTAAGGAGAGAGAGGGGGGGAACTAAGGTATTTTTTGCATGCAACAAGAGAATTCTGTTTTAGAAGCATTGAAGGTGATTACCAGTGAGTCCTAAGAGAGTCAAAACTTTTGTCTCATGATACTTAACTTCATGACTCTATATAGAGAAAATTATTGGAAGGCAGAAAGGAGTAAAATTATACAGTACTACAGCAAAAGTAATACCAATAAACTAACTCGCTTCATTTCTGATTTTGTAGATCATCTTGAAGCTTGTTTAAGATGATCTACAAAATGTAGATCACCTTAAACAAGTACTGTATGTTTAAGTACTGTAGGATTCATTGTATGAGTAGGAAGAATGAAAAGAGATCATCTGCAAAACTAGATAGGATTTGAGGTCAGTGGGAGGAAGTAGTTTATACAATATATAAACTATCTTCTCTCACTTACCTTAAATACTTCCTCATATTGGATGAGAAAGAGGGTAGATGAAATAAATGCCCTGAGACCTGCATTAAGAGGAAAATCTAAAAAGAGAGCTTCCTCACAATTACATACAGTGAATGATCCAAAAGAAAACCAACAATCTAATTATGGGCTCATTAAGGGCTGGTGGTCATGCAACATATATAGCCACTCCAACCAAGTCAGCCAACTTCTTGTGGTATAATCCTGTGTCCACAAACGGGGCTGTGGTGAGGTGAGTATTGGCACCTTAAAAGCATACCTTCCCTAGTTGGAGGAAATGCCAACTAGACCTCTAGGTGCAACACCACCATCCTGCTTTTTTGGATATGTGTGGAAGTCCACTTGGCAATGTTTCATCTCTGGAGTAGCATTTCCATGCCCCTTTACCTTTTACTTTCTGCATGCAGCATGGGTGAATAGTAGGTGAATTTATAAATAGTAGGTCTAAATATGTATGTGTTTATAATTATAAATATAAATTTATATATATTCATACCTAGTTCAGAGTCCCAATGAGTCATTAAGAATTAGAGATTATATTTCCTTTTACAGCAGTTTTAATCTCTTAGCTTTAGCTTCTGCTTTGTCTTTTATCTTACCAGTGAGTTCTAAGAGAGTCAAATCTTTTGTCTCATGATACTCAACTTCATGACTCTACATAGAGATAATTATTGGAAGGCAGAAAGGAGTAAAATTATGCAGTACTACACCAAAAGTAATACCGATAAACTAACTCATTTCCTTAGCATTATAAGTTATCTTATTTATGAAGAAATCAAAATGCCAGTTAAAAAATATTGTTTTTACACTTCACCATTATGCATATGTATGCGTTTTTATAATGTTTTCACTCTGGTAAAGAGCTACATCATTAGAATTGTTACAAAGGCCGTCCAGAAAGAAAAGAGTAATTGGAATAACCATCTTCATAAGATTATAAAAGACAAAGTGCTCTGTTCCTTTATAACATAAAAATTATCTTCTGTAAGGCTGGAATCCCCAATTTTAAATCTCATCTTGAAGCTTGAAATTAAAACTTCAGTTTAAAGTTTCAAGATATGATTATTTAAAAAAAAAGTATCAAATCAAATACAGTAGGCCCTAGATTTAACAGACAAAAAAATTTCTGTCCTAAAGGAAAAATTTAGAACCTTTTTTTTATTTGCAAATAGAGCATGCTGAAAGTTTGGATCAATGAGTCAGCATTATCTTATCGTGCATCCAGTGTTGAGTTCAGAGTATTAAATCATCTAAGTGAGGGAGGGGATTAAAACAGGGAGGAAAGGGGGGGTGAGTGATTATCTGTGCACCAACACTGTCAGTCTTCACTGCAGTTCATCCTATTCTATTTATGCTTTGGTTGTTTTTGCATTTTATGTAATTGTGATTTTTACATATTTTATAATAAATATGTAATATTTGTGTCTCATTATAGCCTTGCGGAATAAAGAAGTAAAACTCAAACGTGTTAATTTGAGTGATGCACAAAAATTAGAACTGATTGAGGAGCTTGAAGGTGGTGTAACCATTGTGTGTGTGTGTGTGTGTGAGAGAGAGAGAGAGATTTATACAGTCAAAAAGCAAACAGTTTTAGACATGCATCAAAATACAGTGTAGATGATTGTTCTCAGACTACTTCTACAGAATTAACAAAGTTGGTATGGTAGGAAGTCACTGAATAAATTTATATGGAATAAGAGATAAATTAGTCTAAACACTAAACTAGCCATAGAGAAGACATGATCAAAGGCTGAAAACCACAGACATGAGAGTTCCAAGAAAGATTAGTGGAGTGAACAGATGGCATCAATGACAGTATCATATGAAAATTGAGGGTATTAGGAAAGAACTTGACATTGTTAGCATTCAGGAATGTGTTAGCAGAGCTATTCTCAGGTGGTATGGTCACTTAAACAGAATGGGTGAGGAAAGGTTAGCAAAACAAGTATTCTCTGCCAGGTTGGTAGGAAAGAGACACAGAGGAAACCAAGGTCTAGGTGGATTGATACAGTAAAAAGTGCCTTAGAAGACAGAAATATAAGATCTGAGAGTATTGGAGTCTTGACAGATAACAGAGTATTTGAAGGAAAATCATTGATAAGAAGTTTGTAATGATGTAACTTTTCATATAGTACTATAATAATATCCTGTACATGTGACTTATTTTTTTAAGAAATTTAATGGCTTATTTTAATCACTAAAATGTAATGATAACGAAATAGAGAAACTATTTATTATTTGAACACATAACAGTTTTGTCTTCTTAGAAGACTTCATCAGATGGATAACATGAAAAGAGAAATACAAAAAAATAAACATTACAAGAGAACAATATCTATAAATTAAGTTGCAAACGGATTGCTGACATTTGTAGGCATTCTGGATGCCATAATATTGTTGAGCATGTTCACACAGGCATCACTTATGCCAAAGTTGAATAGCTGAGGAATGATAATCAAATTGCCAAGTTATAGTATTAAGGTTGACTGGATTGAGTGCAATTTCTTTGTTTCCACAGTTCTTCTTTTGAGCTCATCATAGCATCTAAAAATGTTTTCTGATTTGTTGTGGATCACTGGATGAGTGATGGAATCTTCGATATTAGGATTAGCAGAATTAAGGACATAATTAGATAGAGCCCCAACTCTAGTTCTGCCATATGCAATGTCTCTCGCATGTTCCATACACAACTCAGTGAATTTTTCCATCTGACCAAAATAGGACATATTGCAGTTACACAAAAGATTACAAACCCCTGGATTCTTTAGGCTGTCATGTTTTGGTTTAAGTTAAAATTTTAAATTTCTTGAGAATTTTAGAAGACTGGTGTAATGAAGGTGATATATGGTAGAAAGATATAAAACCTTTTATATGATCACTATCTTCAATAAGGTGAGCAGTTGGATTAAACAGTCTTATTAATAGTCTGTTTATGGTGTGTATATAGATGATATAGTAAAGAAATTGAAGAAAAATATAAAACCAGCATTTAAACTAGATTGTGGAACTAAACTCAATACCCTGCTGTTTGCAGATGACCATATACTTATATTAAATGAAGGTGAACTACAGAATCAATATTTTCTTTGAACACTATTACTAAAAAAATTTTGCAATTAAAATATCAGCAGATAAAACAAAAAGCATGGCTTTTAAAGGACCATTTATAGTCAGAAATGAATTAACTGAAAATAAAATGTTAGAACAAATTGACTGCTTCATATTTTGGATACCCTATATCAGGGCTGCCCAACCTTAGGTAATCTGAGGGCTGTATTAAAAAAAATATTTATCTGAGGGCTGCATCACAATGCGAATATAGTACAGTAATTTGGTGAGCAGCAGCGAAACAAGCTCAATAGCTGAACAAACGAACAACATTAATGGCGCGCTTACATACACCGAGTGCCCGAAGCATGCGCATTGGAACAAAACAGTGTAAGAATGCTTTTTTGACACATCTAATATTTGAAAAACATGGGAGTATATAATGATGTAAAAACACCAAATAAAATTACCAACATTGAGATTATCGATTAGAATTAAAATGGACCATGTTTAAAAGCAAACAAGAATAAGAGTTTATAAAATTCTTGCAAAACCTTCTCCTTGTAGGGAAGTGAAATATGGACCACAAAAACTGCAGAGGAAAATAAGAATAGAAACTAGAGAAATGTAACTAAAAATTCACACATATACCACAGTAATTAAATTTTAATAATATGTAGATATTTTGTCTTGAGTATCTTAAGACGTCATTCAGTACAGTTATTACAAACAATGTAAGGAATTACATTTAAAGGAACAGTTAGTGCACATGTTAGTGCCTATTTTTGTAATAACTGTATTGAAGGTCAGCAGTCTTATTCTCTGGGGGTGGGGGGGAAGCAAGCACAGAAGTACATAAAGAACTAAAAATAATCAGCATTAGATATAAAATATATGAATGCAGAAAGAAATGATCAAACAGATTGAAAGAATGGACAATTCAAAACTACTCTTAGATACCACCCAGTTGGAAGACAATAGAAGCCAAAAAAAAAAAAAAAAAAGTCAAACTGAGCCTAAATCCCTAAAAGAATGATGGGAAAAAAAAAAGTACAATTAATCATGATTACTCCTAAACTTTGATATTGGCATGCATTTACAATGGTTAAAATTCAAACATTTGTTAAATGTTTCACAATAATCTTCTTTCATGGATAAGCACTATCTTCACTTCAGAATTGATCCTTCTATTGTCGTTCACTCTTCCATATTCTTGTTTATCTGTAGATGCTGTTATAGAACTTTCCTTATTAATCTTAATTCTTTATAATATAAATATAATCATTCTTTTTTAACATGATCTTTCTATTTTTCCCTGTACTCTACTGTTTTATCATTTAGGATGTACATATTCAACTCTTTATTATTTTTTTTCAGATATTGCATGTTTACTTTTTGTACTTTCCAAGTTTTTACTTTATACAGTTCTGTTACTTTTCTGGTTTTACCTTTTAAAGTTATTATTGGTTCATCTACGTTTTGAAATCTGTTCATTCCCCCCCCCCCCCCCATCCATTTCATTATTAAATGTTGTGTTGCACCCTAAATAGCTGAACTGTGATAATTATTCAAGTATATATCACTTATCAACCACTATCTTGGCTCTTAACTAGGTTTTCCAATAAAAGCCATTAGTTTTAAGAATTGAAAATTTCAGGTCATTACAATGTTGCTATCATTTAAAAACCATTCAGGGACATTGTCAAACATCCTGGACACCTCCACACACACACACACTGTTTCAGGATGCAGCAGTAAAGTACTACTGCAGACCTGCTGCTGTGACAATTGAATTTGATGCATTACCATTAGATTCATTGAATAATCCTGCTCCTACTTTCTATAATAGACTGTGCCTTGAGGGAGAAGAGAATACAGTGGTATTCAGGGGAGGGGATGGAGGCTAGATATGCAGTGAACAGAAGAGTGGAACAAATCTCTATGTTCAAGATTTCTGCATCTTTTACTCTTAAATACAACCACTGCTCATTAAATACCTGATATGTGCAGGATACTACATGAAAAGTTTAAGTTATTGCTAACTTTCTATTGACAGTAAAAGTCGATCAAGGAATGGAGATCATCGATATGAGCATTCTCAGAAAAATTAGGAGAGTGAACATATATGGCATCAGTGGTAGAATCAAGTTAAAATTAAAAATAAGGATATTAGAAATGAGCTTGACATTATTAACATTCAGGAATGTATGAGCAAAGCTAATCTAAGGGTATAGTCACACTTAAACAGAACAGCAAAAAGGAAAGTTAGAGAAACAGGTGTTTGATGCCAGGATGGCAAGAAAATGACATAGAGGAAGATCAAGATTCAGGTGGATTAATACTGCACAAAGTGCCTTTAGAACAGTGGCAAATTCTCCATGCAAGCTCATTAATTGAGAGAGAAGTAATATTTATTTGTTAATAAATCATGCATTTATAAGCATTCCATTTAGGCTTTTATTTTTGTAGACAGAAGACGTTTTAAGCTTGTGCGGCAATAATTGAGCTTTGCGTTGTGTATCGAAGGCCGATGCTAGTCAAGCTACCTTGACTTGCTCGGTTGTGGGAGCATCCTGGTCCTCACTTCAGCACTGTGATTTCATGCTCGCATGCATAGCCATTTCCACTCCCTCCACATCATCTCACCTTGTTGCTTAAACACGAGCCATATGTCAAAGTAGCTCTAGCCAGTGAGCTTCAGCCAGCTTTTACAAGTGTGCATGTTACTTGGGAAAATTAAGTTACAACCAACTTTTTATTCTACCCTACAGTTCTTCTTTATGAACTGGTTATTGACCAGTTCATAAAGAAGAACTGTAGGGTAGAATTTGTATTCAAGTAGCTAAATTGAAAAAGATAGAATATCATTTGTAAAATGAATGTTGTATTTATATGATTAAATGTACATAAATTTTGAAATACAGGTAACCCTCGTATAACGCAGTACTTATACAACGCAGTTTCGATATAATGCAGTCTAAAATTGTAGTAACCCTTGTTGAACGTGGTACTTATGCAACACGGTACTGATGAAAACACAGTCTACAAATTGTAGTAACCTTTTATCTTTTCATATGTTTTTCACTGCACGACTTAAAAATCAAATTTTTAAGTCAAGACACAAATTTATCTTCGTTAAATTTGTGTCTGCCTGTATCCCGCATGTAATTATAAGTAGCAAATTTATATTAGGGGAAATACCCTTTAGCACACATGTACCTCAGTTGTTTACCGTATAAAACGTTCATTGTTGAAAATTGTCCTCCTTTCTGCCAGGAAAGTGCATTAAAAATCATAAGTGTGTTCATCTCAAGCTGAGCACTTTATTTTCTGGTGAGTTACATACTATATGTAATGCTTGCTTTTTTGTGTAAAAAATTATTTTTATTGTAATGGCCACAAACTGCAACGAAAGGGAAAACCAACATTGAAAACAAAATTAATTTCTCTCAAAGAAAAATATTCAAAATCTTGGATCGGTTGAAAAATGAAGAAAAACCAGGAGTTTTTGTAGGGACTTTGAATTTAAATGAATCAACAATTCGAACAATCAAACAAAATGAACATAAAATCCGAGAAAGTGTTTATTGCTGGGTCAACGATAAGTGCAAAGTGCGTTGCTCGTATACGTGATATTCTAATGGAAAAATGGAGAAATCTCTAATGATTTCGATAGAAGATTGCACCTCAAAAGAAAATTCCTATGGATGGAAATCTTATTAAACAAAAAACTCTCAAAGTTTATAAACATTTATAGTGTAGACCAGGTGTTCAATGCGGATGAATCCAGGTTATATTGGAAAAAAGTGCAAAAATGCACCAATATTTCGAAAAATGAAAGATCAGCTCCTGAATTCAAAGTTTCCAAAGATAGAATTACTGTACTGTTTTGTAATAATGCATCAGGTGATTATATGACAAAATCAGTGTTTATTAACCAACCCTCAAATCCTCATGCTATGAAAGATTAAAATATGCACTATTTTATTTTGCCTAAAACATTTATGCATTATGTGCAATGAAGTTTAAGTACAATTTGTAATTTTTATGCTATGTTTATGTTTTCTTAACTTACATGAATTACCTGAATTAAATTAAAATATATTTTTTTTGTTGGATATGTCACTGTTGTTTATATAATTTAAAAAAAAAAAAAAACGATTTCAGAACATAACCCTACTTTTTCTATGTGATCTGAGACTCGCATAATGCGATTTATATAATGCAGCATTTCTGCGGAACCTAACATCTGCTTTATATGAGGGTTACCTGTACATCATTTTAAATGGTCAGTAATTCATTATTCCACTAATCAGACTTCATTCACACCTCTCATTCCCTGTATGATAACAAGAGCAAACATCAATTTCAAAACCAGCATTCGCCCCTGCTTTAGAAGACCAAAGTATAAGATAAGATTAATGAGAATAAACTATTATTTAGATATTGGTCAAGTGTAGGTGAATAACTATTTTAATTACCAACTAGTTTTGCCGGCTTATGCTGTCTGCTTCATCAGGGTACAATTAGGAAAGCAAAGAAAATGAAAATTACAAGCTAAACGTTAACTGGCAATTCTGTTTCAATAACAAAATAGTGCGCGTAAAACAATACGCATGTCGCGGATATATGATTTACTTCACATGGTGTATTCCGGTAATTGGATTGGATTGTGGTAATTTCATATATATTTTTTTATATAATAAGCTTTATAAAACACAATGAATTGATAAAAGACCCGACAAGTTTGGTAAGTCATTTGACTTACATCTTCCGGGGAAAGAGGTAACTTAAAGTTAAAACACAAAGAAAAGAGAAATTATTAGTAATAGTTCATACTAAACAGTTGTGGCTGCCTGACTATTCATAAAATTTATGAATAGTCAGACGGCCACAAGTTACCTTTTTCCCCGGAAGATGTAAGTCAAACGACTTACGAAACTTGTCGGGTCTTTTATCAATTCATTGTGTTTTATATAGTTTATTATATAAAAAAATACAATCCAATTACCGGAATACACCATGTGAAGTAAATCATATATCTGCGACAGGCGTATTGTTTCACGCGCACTATTTTGTTATTGAAATAGAATTTGCCAGTTAACGTTTAGCTTGTAATTTTCGTTTTTCTTTGCTTTCCTGATTGTACCCTGATGAAGCCGACAGCATAAGCTGGCAAAACTAGTTGGTAATTAAAATAGTTATTCACCTACACTTGACCAATATCTAAATAATAGTTTATTCTCATTAATCCTTGTGGTCAAGAATCAACAATTTTGTATAAGATAAGATTATTCAGATTAGTCTTATCCTTGAAGAATCTAATGCTGACAATCTTATCTTATACTTTGGTCTTCTAAGGCACTTTGTACCATATTAATCTGCCTAGATCTTCCTCTAGGTCATTTTCTTGCCATCCTGGTATCAGTATCCTTAGATTAGCTCTGCTCATACATTCCTAAATGTTAACAGTCAAGTTCCTTTCTAATATCCTTACTTTTAACTTCATTCTATCAATGTTGCCATATGTTCATTCTTCTAATTTTTCTCAGATGTTAAAATATAAGTTAAAATTGAATTCAACACTGTCTTGTACAGCTAGTTTAGTGTTTTGACTAATGTCTCTCTTAATCTGTATAAATTTATTCAGTTGACTCCCTACTATTCCAGCTTTGCTAATTGTGTTGTCTATTTCCATATTTAATTTGTCATTTTTGCTAAAGTTTTACCTAAATAGCAGAAATGTTTTACTTGTTCTTCTCCATCCAGGATGCAGTTGATGCTTTCACTTTTCATATTTTTCATATCAGATTTATTACAGCAGTTATTTCAATTTAGTCTGCAGACTTGTTCTGGATTTCTATAAGAGTATAACATTATATGTATAAAAGAAAGGGCCAGGATTAATATCTTCAGTTTTGATATTAGGTTTAATGCTACTTTCCTTCATAATATGATCTATATAGATGATGAATATCAATGAAGATAATGTGCACCTTTTGTCTGACACCTAAATTTACATCAAACAATCTTCCTCTACCTCTTTCATTTCTAATTGTTGACTTACAACTCTCAAATGACTCACAGAAACTTCCTTTACTTTTTTTTTTCTTAGTAGATACATGTGTGGAATCACAAGTACAAATGAGTCTAATTGCCCAGTTTCATGTTTTGGGATTTGCCTACATCACTGCATTTGATATTGCCTACCATTCATGTGATTATAAATGGGTTTAGTATTGAAAACTGTAGCTGTTACTTTCTTTTCCTGAGTCATTCTTACCTGATTATAACATCTTGTATTTGTTATATAGAACAATCTCACCTGTTTTTTGTATTCTTTGCTTCAATAATATCAATTATGTTGACTTTATTTCTCTAGTTTTTGATATTCCCCTTCATTCCCAATATGAAGTAGGCAAGGTTATTCCTGTCCGACTTTTTTTTTTTTTTTTGAACTGATGATATCAGAGATGACTGACTCAAGACTCACTTCTCAAGAGCATCCAGTGAAGAGGATACGACACACATATTGCCAGCTCATGATCCCTAACTTGTACAATATATTATTGTCCAAAATAGTGAGAGCTTTGTGGTTGATTTTCTCTGGTTTACAGCATTTAAAGCCTGAGATTTCCTGGAAAAAAAAAATCACTTGCCTGTGCCAGAGATAGATTAATTTGGGAACTTGTTCAAGAAAGGCTTAGAAAAAGTTCCTGTGGTCAGCAGTTAGAATTAAACTTAGAACATCATTCTTCTAGTGACCTATCAGAAGTTTGCATTATGAATGCAAATGTGATTTCCACAGAACTCAGTTCCAGTTCTTTTCCGTTGAGACATCTTGTGATGATGGTTCTTATCTTGAATTCTGCTGATGATTTGGATTTGTTTCATTAGCTGACTATTCACCATTTGCCCTTGTTTTCTGATGCTAACAAGCAGCTACTTGTTAACCCCATATTAATTTTTAATAGCATGAAGATAACAAGAGTCGGTTAAATATTTAATGATTCCAGTATTTCATTCCTATCAAGGATACAGTATAAAAAAATTTAATGCACACATACACAAGAAAAGAAATTAGTGAGAGAGAGAAAGCTTATCCTAAGAGAGGAGTACCTTCTATGGTGCTGGTATGCTGCCTTGGCTCTTGACCAAGAGTTGTTTCTAAATCTTAGGAAATTTCATACAGCCATATTTATTGAAATTTGGTTGTATTTTTAGATCTACAGCTGATTCAAAAACAAAAAAAGTAACAAAACATGAATGCTTATATTTACTGTGGTGAAGTGTAATAGTTTCCTTCCATTTTATTACCTGCAGGATGTACAAGACATAGTCAGCTGGACTTTACTGACCATAATTGTGGTGGCTGATATATTTCTTATGTTCTTCATGATGGATGTTGACAAATCTTCCACTTTGTCCATAATATGACAAGTTACAAGTAAAGGAACTTGATACACATGGAACTGATAGGAGAGGGTTTGGTCTTCAGAGGAGTGAATAAGCTGCCAGTCCTTATGTCGCTGTAAAGCCTGAAGGGCTTTACAGCAGTGTAACTGTTACAGGCAGCACTCTGTCCAGGAATAATGTTTGGTCTCTAGGCTGGGTTTTTATATTATCTAGCCCAGTACTGTCCAGCTGGTATCTCCTGGACAGAGTGCTGCCTGTGTAACGAAATTCTTAACTTTTTTTTTTCTCTATTTCATCATTTCTAGTAGTGTGTTTTGTTGTTCCTAAGTCTTATCAACCAACAGTGTGTGATTATTGGCCTACAATCTTACTATTTTAATAAATGTAATTAATCTTTATTTCATTATAAAATAATTGTGCTCGCTTTCAGCTGTTTGTCCCTTGTTACTGACTGCTTGATTGCAACTTTGTACATACACTATCTACTAATAATTGTCCAGACACCCTTATTATTTGAAGTTATGGAACATTCCAGGGTTGTTAATATCATAAAAACCGGTGTACAGATAGTAGGAAGCAGTATTTCATTGTAGCAGTTGAATAGAGGTGGTATGGCAACACGTCATGAACTCAATGACTTCGAGAGAGGTGTCATTGTGTGCTGTCACATTGGTGGCATGTCCATACGTGACATTGCCACTCAACTGGAGCATTCAAAATCAATGGTTGGTGATGTGATCAACAAATGGAGATGCTCTGGCATCATTAGTGCAGGGAAACACCCAAGGTAGCCACCGAAAATGTTTGACAGGGATAGGAGGGTTTAAAACTGGTGTCATGCAAAAACCAGCAACAATTGGCACAAACCATCCGTGATGAGTTCCAAAGCGCCAGTAACACTATGGTGAGCACTAATACTGTACGAAGAGAACTCCATTTATTGGGTTTCCACAGAAAAGCAGCAACACATAAACTGAACATCACAGCAACGAACAAGGCAGCTCGTCTGGCCTGGTGCAAAAGAGCATGTGAAGGTGAACAATTGACCAGTGGAAAATGTTATTCTGAAGCAGTGAATCAAGGTTCACCTGTTTTCAATCTGATGGCAGGGTGTGGAGGCAGCCTGGTGAATGCTTGTTATCACGGTGTGTTGTACCCACAGTACAATTTCTTGGTGGAGGAGTAATGGTTTGGAGTGGGATCACTGGTTGTTGTCTGTTGTTGCATGAAGGCAGCTCAGTACCTTGATATTCTGGATAATCAGGTCCTACCTGCTCTGTGGAGTTTTTATGGAATGAACCCCCCCCCCCCCTCGTTACTATCGACGACAATGCCCCATGCCACAAAGCTGCAGCTGTTATGGAATGGTATGAAGAGATGGGTGTTAAACAACTGCCCTGGCCTGCGCAGAGTTTTGATATCAACCAATCGAACACCTGTGGGATGAATTGGAGTGGTGATAGAGATCCAGAGCAGCATGTCCTGTTGTTGAACTCAGTGCTGTTTTGATGGAGGAATGGAGACAAATTCCACCTGATGTCTGCTGCAGGTGGACATACCCGATATTAGGGTTTGCCTGCTGGTATCAATTGTAAATTGCTAAAGTGTCTATACAGTTATTGGTAGATAGTGTATATCATGATGGAGGAAAATGTTGGAGTTTCTTGTTTGTTGAAAAGGGGAAATCAAATATTACATTGCATTGCACACCAAAAGCATTATGTGGATCTTTGCTTAGACTATCTAATTAAATTAATTAGTAAAAATAATTAATTTAATTATAGTGGAAACCAGTGTTCTTACACATAGAAAATTCAAAGCATTTTGAGATGAACTTGATGTCAGATATGGTTACTTGCTTCTGCACAACTGAATCTTGATAGTGTGCTGGAAAATGTTTATTGATATTTTTCAAACTTGAGAAAGAACTTTATCTCTTTTTTATTGGAAGAAATAAAATGTGATACTGAAGTAATTAAAATTCTCAGTGATGTTACTGATTTCCTTAGTTCACTTGCTTTCATAACTGATGTTATGCAGCATTTGATTGCATTAAAGATTACTCTACATGAGAAGGACAAACATACCTGTAATCTTTATAGATGGTTATATATATATGGTTTTTGTAATAAGCTGCTGCTGGTATTAAATCAAATTTAGAAATAAACTGATTGACTCACTTCAGATTTTACAAGGAGCTTTTTTTTTTGGTGGAACAAAACTATAGATTTCTATAAGAATTTTGATGATAGGTATAAACAATTTGATGAACACTCAAACTAAGCATATCTGTTCAGCAGTTCATTGAATGTTGACATTGAAAGCACAAACTTCATTTATTAAATGGAATTATATGAACTTATTATTATTATTCGTGACACCTCCAAGGAGTCTGAAGACTCGTCGCGGAAGGACACCTATTGTACAACTCTCCATCTCCATCGAACCTCTACTACCAATCATCTACATCAGCGCCATCTACTGCCCACCACCACAGCTGGTATTTTTTTGTCTGTAAATTGCGTGTGTTCTGAAGAGCCGATTTGTCTGTATGCGGGATGAAAAAACCAGAGTTTCCAGGAGAAAAAAACCCTGCTACCTCCATACAAGATTGGCTAACTCGCCTTCGATTGAAAAAGTCCATATAAAGATTCCTCCCGTCATGACGAGACTTCGACTTAAGCCTTTTCCAATTGAATTGCGCAACGTACTGTCGTTCTTCCAATTGCGCTACGGAGGCACTTAACTTCAGGAAGATCAATTTACTAAAGCTTGATCAGAGACTGGAGCAGAATTGTTTAAACTTTTCTCCACTGAGAAATGTTCAAACATTAAGGGATGTTTGAATAAAAAAAGTAACAGTAACATATCCTGTTGATGTTAGGTACCAAGAGATGGCAATACTTGTTTGCTGTTCTCTTCATTGGTTGTTGCCTATAATTAGTAATGTCATGAGCCAGCTATCTCTGATTGAACTGCCCACTCAGTTTCCAAAAACTAGATAGGGTTAAAAGGCTGCACCTACTCTGTCTAAGGGAATAGAAGCTGTTAGCTTATTATTTTATTTATTTTATAATGACATTATTATATTCTGCATCAAATTGTGATTGACTACCAAACTGTTTGCCAAGTGAAACATGGTTGGATGAGAATGACATCTTGATGCCAATGTAATAGATAGCACACAAGGATTGAGTTTTAGATCTGGTTATATTATCACAGGATGTGATTGTGAATGGAGTGTTTAATCTTCCCCCGGTTGGTGAAAGTGACCATGGTGATCACTTGAGTTTCAGCCAGTCGCATGAGAACTTCTGTAAAGAAGTGATATGTGGAACTACAAGGCTGGTGATTAAGGAAGCTTAGGAAACTGAAGCTATAGCATGGAAAAAGCAGTTGAGTGGGAAGGATTATAGATGTTGTGTAGGCATTGATTAAGAGTTGTTTAACAGTATCTGAGCAGCAGTATCATATACCAAAGGTGAAATGACTAAATAAGGTAGGAGTTAAATGGATGAATGAAGAGATTAAGTGTGAAATCTGGAAGAAGGCACACTGTGGAGGCAACACAAGATGAATGTTAGTAATGATCGGTTGCATGAAGAGTGCAAAGAGCACGCCAAGGAAGGTGGTTGGTAGGCATGAAAAGTGCAGTATGAGAAGTTGGGCAATCAAACTAAGCAAAATCCTAGTGAGGTATTTTGATATGTGGCAGGTAGAAGGAAAAATGACTTTGGTAGATGATGCTAGGTGATGACACTGGCAGAGTAGTAATCAATGCAAAGGATATAAAAGCTGGCCTGGTTGGCCGAGTAGTTAGCGTATCCACTCTCCAGCCTTTTGGGCTGGAGAGTGGATACGCAGAAGGTTTGAATCTTTCCGTGGGCATGGATGTTTGTGATTATCTGTGAAAATACTAGTGGTGGTTGGCAGTAGATGGCGTTGGTGTAGATGCGGTTCGTTCTAGTGGATTGAGTGGTGGAGTAGGTAGAGTAGAGTAGGTGTTCCCCCCCCCCCCCTCAATGAGTCTTTGGACTCCCTGGAGGTGTCATGTAATAACAATAATACTATAGTTGAAGTATTCAATGAGCAGTTCACCAGTGTATTTTATCCTCATGATGGCAACCTTAAGAAAAGGAGTGCAGAGGGTATGGTAGAGGTGGGACAGATGGTGAACAAGCTGGAAGTATGAAAAATTAAGTAAATGTGATATTAATAAGGCAGTAGGATTTGACGGTATATCAGCATGTGTCTTGAGGAAATGCTCTATGGAATTAATGGCACCTTTTCCCCACCTTCCATTCCCAAAGGAAGGTGGGGAAAATTGTTGCACTTCACAAAGGGGGTGGGGATAAGAAAGACTAAGGCTACAAATTATAGGTCAGTCTGTTTCTGGGGTTGTTGTTATTAAAGTATTAGAATAGTTGGTGAGGATTAGGATTCAGAAATGAGTTGATAATAGCAGTATTCTTTACGATGGTCAGCATGGGTTTGTTGGGGGGGGTCACATTCAGCAATCTGCTTACATATTACAACAGGGTGACAAATTCACTTGATAAAAGAGATGCATATGGTGGTGTACTTGGATTTTTCAAAGACCCTTGATAGACTGCCACATTGACAAGCAGAAACAGATGGGATTAGATAAGACTAGTAAGTTGGATAGCTGATTGGATGTCACACAGGTATCAGCAGGTTATATATGGAGGAGTGGTATCCCAAAAGAGGAAGGTCACTAGCACCACAGATATTTGTTTTGGGGCCCATTATTGCTTAACTTGATAGTTAATGACATTGTGACCAGCTTAACGGGGGAATTTGTAGCTGTTTATCTGATGCAAAGTTGGGAATGCTATGAGAAGTAGAACAGATGTTGTGGCCTTGTAGGAGGATTTGGATAGACTCTGTGAGTGGGCAAATGAGTGGAGCTATCAATTTAATGTTGCAAAGTGCAGGGCCTTGAAATTTGGTAGGCAAGGTTGGGATGCAGAGTATACAATTAATCGAGAAATTTTGAAGGAGGTGGAGGAGATGAGAGATCTGGGAGTGTTGGTGGACAGAGACTTGAAGTTGAAGGGTCATATTGTTAAAATTGTAAGAACATCCCAATGGATTGTGGTGATAATGACATGCAGAAGCAGAGAGGCTATGGTTACTTTGTATAAGGTTTTGATCAAGCCACATATGGACTACTGGACCACTACTAGTTTTCAGGGAGATGAGTATGTATTGTAGAGGGTCCAGAGAAAGTTTAATTGGTTAGTGTCAGGTCTGTAGAATGTCAGATAGGAGGAGAGATTGAGAGAATGCAACTTAAAAGAGCTTTGTAAATAGAAGGTAAGGGGATATCATTGAGACATAAGTTGTGAGGGATTGCTACCAAATTAATCTGCAGGAGATTTTTCATAGAAGGGAGGGAAGGGTCTAGCAGCCAGGTGTGAGCAAGGTGAGTGAGAAGGTTCTTTGCATGGAGTGATTGGTGAGTGAAATGCATTGCCTGAAAGTGAAGTGTGGTGAGTGCAGAAACTATGAATAGGTTCAAGGCATAATTTGATGATTTTTTTTTTTTTGCATGCAAGAATATAGACTTTCCACAATGAGTCCTTTAACTCCACAGAGGTCATGTTAATAATAATAATTGTTATTATTAGCTTGCTATCTTGATGATAATTCTAAACAATGCAACACAATGTAAATATACTATCTGACCACTTATGTGATCCTTCGACACTTCTGCACATGGCAGAAGAAGGTTAATCCATTCAGATAATAATGTAATTAATAATGAGTGTTTATTATTATATGTCAGAAAATTAGCTTTTCTTTTATGAAAATTCTAGTTTTTTGAAGTGGTAACTATTTTACTTGTACAAATCAAGGTACGTGATTTTGCGTGTTGGTGACAAATTCTTACATCGCCTTTTTCCTTTCTCCCCTTCAACATGAATTGACTCTTCTTGGCACCGTGCCAGCTAGGGTTCTCGCATCTGTGGTCGGACAATACTAACTTATTAACTATCATGAGTGATTTGATCATTTTTAAAGTTAATCATGAAATTTCTTGCTGTAACTTAAGTCATATCGAAACAACTAATTCATATATTTGTTGCATTTCTGATTGTTTTCCAGAGTGGTTTGCAGTGATATTTGTACGCTATGGAATCTATCAGGGAGGTGTGTTTAGGCTAACCTTATATGTACCTGACAACTATCCTGACTGTGACTGTCCAGTGAGTACATTATGCTTTTTTTTTTTAGAAATCTGGATATCTGTGAGTTAACTGATCTCATACTGAAATGTTAATTTTTTTCTCCCAGAAACCCAAGTTTGTTTTTCATTGAAATGCAAGAACAAATACAGTTAACAGGTTAGTTATTTTTTATTTTTATGACACAAACACGCATACATCAAAAGTCATACTGTGCCAGAACACAAGTTACAGCAGTACACATGGTAAACAGTTAGTAGGACGATCACCAGCATCCATGCCTCTTGTGGGATTCAAACCTGCAGCCTCTCTTGGCTGAAGAGTGGATGTGCTAACCACTCAGCCAACCAGGCCAATGCAATTAACATGCAACAAATACATTGCCTAATGGTCTTATTTCCTTAGACCATAATTCCAAAATAACAGCAATCTGAATACATTATCTTTGTTATATACTTTAATAATTGCAAAAAAGTATATATTTCAGTATTGATTAAACAATCCATCTCTCTCTCACTAATTTACAAAACTGATTCCCAAAAGAAGTAATATCTTTTTTATGATATGCCCATAAAAGTTTATAGACCTATAGTACATTAATATCTATAAATCTATTGTGTGAGCAGTACTGCTATATGGCTCTGAAACTTGGAAACTTACCAAGGCGCAAAGTAATAAATTGGACATTTTCCAAAACAAATCTTTAAAAAGAATTTAAAAAATCTTCTGGCCAAATACAATTACTAACAAGGAACTTTTAAAGAAAACCTTCTCCAAGTCAATAGATGAAGAGATTCGCCTAAGAAGAAGGGAATAGACCAGATATGTTCTTTGCATGGGGATAAACAGAATTCCCCAGGTAGCACTGAGTTAGGCTCCAGAAGGAAGACGTTTTAGATGTCGTCCAAAATTAACTTGGAGAAGGATGATGGAATTCGAAATGAAGGAGGCAAGATGGATGAGTTGAGCAGCTGCGAGGGACAGGGGCAGATGGAAAACCAGCATTGCAGCCTTATGTGCCAGGAGGCACGGAAAGACTTGATGATGATGATAAAAGATTACATAGAGAAGTGAGAAAAGCCATTACACAAGACAAGGAAAATTTTTATTCTAATAAGTTCGAAGAGATAGAATTCTAAATGAAGAGGCACAATTATAAAAGGATGTTTCATTTAGTTCATGACCTAAAGCACAAGTTTAAGCCCAAATTGAATGTCATTAAAGACAGGAATGGAGCAATACTAACAGAAGAACTGGAAATCAAAAACAGATGGAAAGAGTACTGTGAAGAACTCTACAGCAGAGAAGGTGCTCTCTTACCAAGAAAATTTCAATTTGGAACAACTTAGGCACGAGGGTGTTAGTTTCATAGATTGATTACAAGGATATGGGAGACCGAATCATGGCATAGAAATTGGAAGAAGTTGGTCTTCATATCACTGCAAGAGGGAAGATATGAAGGATTGCAAGAACTATAGAACTATTAGTTTAATCTCTCATGCAAGCAAGACTTTATTAAAGATCATCCTAAATAGGATTGAGTCCAAAGTTGAGGCAGAGATGCTTGAGAAACAAGCAGGTTTTAGGAAAGGAAAGAGTACCAGAGATCAGATCCTTTGCCTTAGACCAGTGATTTTCAACCTTTTTCATAACACGGCACACCTAGACTAATTATTAAAATTCTGCAGCACACTAAAAATATATTCTTTTAATTTTTTTTGATGATGTGGCAAAAAATGGGCATAATTTTGATTGATTTGCACACACAAGAAGATGGAAGACCAGACACTAATAAATAAATGTGCAAATTACAACATTATTTCTTTCAATTAATTTGTTTTCATCAATCTCTCGGCACACCGGTTGAAAATCGCTGCCTTAGACAGATTATTGGAAAGCATCAAGAATTTAGACTCCCTGTGGTAATGTGTTTCATAGACTACTCCAAAGCTTTTGATTGCATTCAGCATATGAAATTGTGGGAAGTAATGAAATTAATGTGTTTCCCTCAACACATTATCAGGTTGATAGCTAACTTGCATAGTGAGCAGGAAGCCACAGTAGTAAGAACAGATACTGGACTAACGGATTCGCTTTAGGTTGGCAAGGGAGTAAGGCAAGGATGCCTACTTTTTCCTCACTTGTTTAGTATCTATGTTAAGGACATCATGTGTGAAGTATAGGATGAGCTTAACATTGGAATTAGGATAGGTGACAGATTGATCAGTAATCTGACATATGCTGATGATACAGTACTCCTTTGTAATGACAAGGAAGAACTAGAATGAATCCTTAACAAAATTAATAAGATCAGTAAGAACAGATGACTTCAACTCAATCCTAGCAAGACAAAGATTACAGTTATCAGAGGAAATATATACAGGGAAGCTCCTGAGAAATGTGTAGGAGAAAGAATTGAGGAAGTCAGCAAGTTCGAATACCTGGTTCCGTAATGTGAAGAATTGCTGTTTAGAAGACTAGGAATGGCTAAAACAGTCAGAGACTTGTCAAAAATCTGGAAGGATAGATCTATCTCCATGAGAACGAAGGTGAGGATTCTGGATGCAGCTGTTTTTCCTACAGTGGCATGGATGTGAAACCTGGAGCCTAAAGAAGTCTGATAGGAAAAGGATAGTTGCTTTTGAGATAGGGTGTTACAGAAGGCTGCTGAGGATATCATATACTGAAAGGCAGCCAAATGGATGCCAGGAAAGATCAACAGTACTTTAAGGACTCCTTAAATGTATTGACAGAAGAAAGCTGAAATATTTTGGACACATTGAGAGGGGTGGAAGGACTTCTCAAACTAGTAATAGAAGGTAGTGTCCTGGAAAAAGAGGAAGGGGTAGACCTTCAGTGAGATAGATAGATGGTGTGTCTTGAGTGACTGATCTTCAGAGAGTTGACTTCTTCAGAAAGGCATATGACTCGACCACCTGACAAAGACTGTTGTGGAAACATTAACAGGGAAAGGAGTCGCCATACAGCAGCTGATGTCCAGTGAGCTGATGGATGAAATCTAGATTGCAAGGACTGGACCATTATTGTAGTATCATGTGCATATAGGACCATTATGGTGAAAGCTGCATGTTGGATGTCAGCCACATTGACAACAAAAAGCAGAGGTGATAGCAGGGAACCCGGGGGGGGGAATGCCTGCAGTGATATTGCATGTAGATGACGAAACTTCCTATAGCTTTACTTAGAGTTTGCAAGGTACAGTTCAGTCAGTTTCACCAGTCCTACTGGAAATTTTTAAAAAATTTAAATTGAAAAAAAAAGCCCATTGTGCCATATTTTGTCAAATGCTTTGGCATGTCCAGGAAGATTGTCCCTGTGTGTTGCTTCCAGTCAAATCCTCAGCCAATGCATTGTGAATATGCTTGGTATGAGACCTCTATCCTGTTTATCAGAGCCTGAACTGGCATGAAAGCATTCAATGTTTAGTCTCTAGAGTAGCGATTTTCAACCGGTGTGCCGCGAGATTTGTGAAAACAAATTAATTGAAAGAAATAATGTCGTAATTTGCACATTTATTCTCTTGAAGCTCCAAACAAGGATAAGTAATTACTATTATTAATATCTTCTGTATGTAAATCAATCAAAATTATGCCTATTTTTTGCCAGATTGTCAAAAAAATTAAAAGAATATATTTTTAGTGTGCTGCAGAATTTTAATAATTAGTCTAGGTGTGACATTTTATGAAAAAGGTTGAAAATCACTGCTCTAGAGCAAGATTTCTGGATTATCTAGCCTTGGCCTACTTAGATTACTAATATGTTATAGGTTTAAAACTTTTTTTTTATGTAGCTCTCGCCCACAAAAGGTTTATTTGTGAACCTATAATACATTTGTACTATACAGCTAATGATTTGTTTCATATTTTTTGTGTTTTTCATTTTGTGTTTTTTTAAAAAAAAAAAAAAAAAACGGTCCAGAAACCCTTTAGAGACCAAAGATGGAACTTTTTCAAGCCACTTCACACCTCCAATAACTGAGGCAGTGATTTTATACTGGGCAATGAAATTCACTTCCCACTTAAAGACGATCATGAACATCAATTCCCATGGTGGGATTTTGAGAGCAGATATGCCTAGTCACTCAGCTGGCCAGGCCAGCAAATAAAATTTTCTTAATACTTTCTGTATTATTATATATGAAAGTCAGGGCTCAAAAAACTCGATTGCTTAGCTGACGAACATGAACTTTGTGTGAGACTCTCCTTAATCTGAACTTTTTGCATCAAATTTCTTTTGCCACTTATGAATAGATGACGTACTGAGACTTCACCATATACTGCTTCCAAAAATTTCTTTTAATTTGTGTGGTAAACTTGGTTTCTTCTAACAAAAAGAGACATTGAGCTTGTTTTCTACAAGCTTAGTGTGTAAATCTTGCCATTTTGTATTAACATGAACATGATCTCAATTAATCAGGTATCCAATTACTTACTTTGAGGCATTCTTAAGACTGTGCTGAAAAAT
This sequence comes from Typopeltis vanoorti, assembly GCF_054136105.1. Lineage (NCBI taxonomy): Eukaryota > Metazoa > Arthropoda > Arachnida > Uropygi > Thelyphonidae > Typopeltis > Typopeltis vanoorti. The sequence continues at coordinate 90,185,409 of NC_143549.1, forward strand.
GATACATTCCTATTAAAATCATTTAAGATAACTGTAGTTTAAATTTCAGTTAATTCATTGCTTTGTGTGATTAAATTGATATTAAATTATTCTTTTTTGTATCACTCCCACATGTGAGCTGCTGGACCTACAGCAAATAGATGCTATGTGTAGGTTGAGGATTTAAGGATGATATAAGGACCGTTTATTTAATTAATAGCCAAGAAAAGTAGCTTAAACTTTATATTTTGCATTTATTAAGAATGAAATATAATAGCATAATATAAAAATAATTATAAAATGATGCAGTCTAGAAAGGTGGCATGTTGTCAAGAAAGAAAAAGTGCAGTATGAGAGAAAATTTGCCAATCAAAGATAATTCGGAGAATTCTATGTGGCAAGCAAGAGAAAGAATAATTATTATTATGATACCTCCAGGGAGTCCAAAGACTCACCGAGGGAGGGCACCCACTGCACAACTCTATCTCCACCAACTTCAACTAACCACAACTACACCAACAGCATCTACCGCCGACCACGACCACTAGTATTTCCACAGACAATCACAAACATTCATGCCCACAGCAGGATTCGAACCTGCAGTCTTTTGGCTGGAGAGCGGATATGCTAACCAGGCTGGCTGAAGGGTAATATTGGTGGACAGTTATGATGGTAGAGGAACCATGGCAAATGATGCAGTGGAATTATTTAATGAGAGTACTTTCTCAGTGTATAAATGCTGTGCCTAGATGAGATGCAAATAATATTTATTTATTCTTATGGCAAAAGCAGCTACAGGTTAATGTCCAGACCAGAAAGCCATTCCAAGGCCTCACTGTCACCTCGTGGATGTCTTGGAGGCCACCACCACCATGAAATTGGCACCTTGCGCAGTCATTCACAATATGAGTGACCGTCTAGGCCATAGGGGAACAGTCACAATAAAGGTGGTCTGATAGTCTCCATTTATGCAGAGGTAGCCACATCTGCCCTGGTTAGTTCTCATCCTGATAGATGACTAAATCTTCCTAGGAAGGGCAAAACCAGGCTGCGGAGCACAGGGATCTTCAACCAGGAAACTGTTTGTTGGAAGATTGTTGGACCAGTGTTCTCTCCACATGTCAGGTGTTGATAAGACAGCTGAAGAGAGTTCGTACATGGACCAGAAAGGGTTTCGTGATTTTAGGTGAATACTAGGTGGATTTAGCAGAGTCTGGTGCAGGAGCAGGTTGCTCATTGCTTTATTAAATTCTTTAATCGAGGCTTGTCTTCTTCATATATTTGGTGGAGCAATGTTAGATAGGACAGGCAGCCGGGGAGAAGGGTGCTTCTCAGTGTCCAACTAATTGTGCGTATGGTAGAGTTTAGCTGGGTGTCTATAATGTTAGTGTGCGCACTTCTTTCCCAGACAGGGGCACAGTATTCTGCTGAAGAGAATGAGAGTGCTAGTGCAGACAATCTTAAGACATCAGCACCACAACCCAGCAGGTTATTCCAGCAAGCCATGAGATGATATTATTTCTTGCTTTAACTTTGTTGTACAGGTTAGTGATGTGCCTTTTATAGGTTAGGCTTCTGTCCAGGCTCACTCCAAGGTATTCTGGGTGAGGCTCATATTCTACCATTTTGTCACAGAGTGAGAGAGGTTGAGGTGTCGATTTGCCTCTGCATTGTTCAGGTGGAATGCTGTGGACAGTTTTTGTTGGATTTGGCTTCAATCCCCACTGCTTGAAATACACCTCCAGGATGTTCAGATCTGTGTTCAAGGCTGTTTCCAGGTTGGCAAAGGAGGTAGACTGGTGTAGGTTAGCAAGATCATCGGTATATACATATTCGCTTGAGCTGGTATGTGGTAAGTCAGACATGTAGATGTTAAATAGTAAAGGGTATAACACAGAGCTCTGTGGAAGACCATTGTGGAGGAATCTGGTCCTGCTCTTTTTTCCACCAATATTGACCCAGATCTTTCTGTTGAAGAGAATGGATTCAAAAAGCTGGAAAGTTCTTTTGCACCTTATGATATTGCTTAGCTTTAGGAGGAGCCCCCTGATCCAGACTGTGTCATAAGCTGATGTTAGGTTGATGAAAGTGACTCCGGATTTAAGTTTCTTCTGGAAGCCTACTTCAATCTGTGTTGTCAGGACCTGGTCACAGCAACCTCTTCCTGACCTGAAGCCAGCTTGATGCAAATAATAGGAAATTAGACATGAAAGAATAACATGTATCAAGCATTGATTGGCCTAGATGTTAATAAGGCTGTGGGAATGGACTGATACTAGGGTGGTCTGAAACGTTCTCGGCCTTGATCATAGATGGCAACACTGTCGGCACAATTTTTTTTTCTAAGTTGGTACATCTGTCATAAGCAACCATGTGAAATTGCAAGTCCATTCTATCAAGTAGTTTTTAAACCGCTGTCTGAAGCAAAAGTGTTGTCTGTATCCCTTGAAATGGATAAAATTGAGTATCGTGTGGTTATAGAATTCTTTGTAAAAGGTTTAATGGCAAAAGAAATTCATTCGAAGTTCATAAAAGTTTATGGACACTCTTCTCCTTTGTTTTTGACAATTAAGAAATGGGCTGCCGAGTTTAACCATGGCCGTACCAGCCTTGAAGATGATCCACGTGAAGGATGTCCAAAAAGTGTAACACCAGAAATCATTGATCAAGTGCACGATATGGTATTGGATGACCAGCTAGTCAAATTGTGTGGAATTGCTGAGACTATAGGCATTTCGAAAGAACATGTAGGATATATTTTGCATGAAGAATGAAAAAGCTTTGCGCAAGATGGGTGCCGCACTTGCTCACAGCAGATCAAGAATATACTCGTATGAAAATCTCTGAACATTGCTTGCTTGGAGCATTTTAACAAGAATAAAACTGGATTTTGTGTGTCGATCTATTACTATGGATGAGACCTGGATTCACCATTACACACCAGGATCCAAACATCAGTCAAAACATGGACAGAAGCCAGTTGTTTGTTCAGCACCAAAGAAGACAAAGTCGGTTCCATCAGTAGGAAAGGTCATGGCATTGGTATTTTGGGATGCTAAACACATTTTGTTTATTAATTGTCTTGAAAAGGGTAAAGCAATAATGACCAAGGCAATATTAGGACTCTTATATTATAGAATGTTGGCTATAATGCAGGAGGATTGCAGGAATGTAAATTGAAGGGCTAGGTGGGTAGAAAGAAAATAGATGATGTAATAGAGATATGAGAGGGATTTTAGTGAGTGGATTTTACCATATTAGTTCAGAGGATTATAAAACGAGTGGAGACTAGAGGAGAAGAATGAGAGGCTTTCCCTGGATGTTGTGTAAATCCCTGGATAAATGTGTAAATTCCTGGATAAATGTGTAAATCTCTGTGCGATATGATAGATACAATGTATCTATCATATCATAAGTGTGATATGATAGATACATTGCCAGTTAAGTGGGCCTTCCATGATGAGTCTGCTAATTTCATAGAGATTGCCGTAATAATGATAATCTGAAGACAGAAGATCATAAAAATTTAGAAATAATTTAACCAATTTTGATTTTTTAAAAAATCCTCAAGTAATCAGTAATGAATGCAACTAAAATTTTATATGGCAATAGTTTGCATATTGATTTTTCATTATACACTTTATGGAACATAATTTTTATGTTCCAGAAAAAATGATCACAGTATTATAGGAAAGGATCTCAATGTGGGGTGTCTGTCATTGAACTTTGTCTGTGTAGAGACTTCTTTTTAACCAGGATTATAACTCTGTTTCTTTTAACATATTACATTCAGTATAACTTCATACTTGAGATCACGTGATCAGTTCTCTTGCTTGCTACTTTAATGCATTATATATAGTTCTGATTATTTCCTCTTAATGAAACAAAACTATAAATTGGTGTTATCCTTCTTCCAAATCCTATTTTTGATTTATGTAGTATTCTTTTTATCACAAAAACATTTTAACAATAGTCATAAGTTGAATAACTTGGAAGTTGTTGCAAGATATACAAATATTCATGCCAATGAATAAGTCTTTAGGTGTTAGACTACTTTTATTGCCAAGTGTAAGACCATGACCACCCTTTTTATTGGAGGCCTGAAGTAGCTTGAATTCATACCAATTTAATCTCATCATCAAATTCTTGACATGTATCTTTAGGGAGTGTACAGGATATTAATATAGTACTACATGAAAAAGTTACATCATTATACATCAAAAAAGTTACATCAGTATATGCAATCAGGTGGCAGGACTTTTTGGAGAGCTCTCTAAGCTGTTTAGTTTTTTTAAAAAAATAGCAATATTAGTTAAAAATTGTGTTAGAATTAGACTGTATTGTGGTGTTAATTAGATTTAAGTTAAAAGTTTTTTTTTTAAAATATAGTATAATATAGTCAATATTTTGTAAGCTCTCTCTGGTCAACTTACTTTTATGAAACACTCATAGTTTCTACATTTGGCTTTGAAATAATGCTGGATCTAATATCCACTTGATTTTATAAATTTTGCATTGCCGAAGTGAAGCCTTTTGGCTCTTTATTTTAGTAAATACTTTTATGCACCGACCAAGAGTTCGCTTAGGTAAATACACCTTCCGACGTTTCAAGTTCCTTAGTATTGCAAGAGAGTTTTGCTCTCTTAAGGTTTCTTCCAGAATTTTGCTCATGGTGAGGGGTGGGGGTGGGGCTTAGATTTCAGGGGATTTGCCTTGAGAGAGCATTTTGAGTCTCCTGGGAAAGTTTTTTCCGGCTTGGCCCGTGAGAAGGGGGGGGGGCCTTATTGGTGGATACATTTCTGGAATATGGGTGGTTCTGCTCAGTGGTAAGGTGAGCTTTTCACTAAGTGGAACCAACGCTGAGTTGGACGATCTTTCAATCACTCGTAGGAAGTGGTCTGGAGGATTGCCTAATTTTTAGAGAGGCGTTTACTTAAACACCGGTCTCTGAAGATGAGCCAACCAGTTCAAAACAGCTGTCAGGCCAGTGAAACCTAAAAAATGTACAATAAGTTATATAGTGTAGCAGAACAGTTAAGGCATTATTGTTTAAAGAATTCAACCAAAGGGATTTTGTACAGTACAAGGTCTGCAAGATATATGCATTACCAAAGGCAAATGGAATTTGATTTTAAAGTGATAGTGGTGGGAAAGTGTGCTTAAAATGCTATGAAAGTGCATGTTAGGTCATGAGATTGAAGTGGTGGACAGAACAGATAATACAGATAAGATTGAAAGAGAGGCTAAAAGTGACACAATTGAGAGAGAGAGAGAGAGAGAGAGAGAGCTTGGTTACATGGAGTGATATGCAGGACATTCATAAACTTAGCCACTTCTGAAGTGAGTACTACATGATCATTGTCACCAACTGGAAGCAGAATAGTTACATCTTTAACTAAAATCCCCTCTTACATCAGAATCAGATCTAACACTTTCATCTCAAGTTCTGTCACATGCTGCTTGAGGAAGTTGTCTTGCAACAGCTTAATAAATTCAGTTACATTCTTCTCCTGAGATTTCACAGCTGTCTAATCAATGTTTGGATAATGAGTCCCTCGTTGTGATTACTTGTTTCTCACCCATCTTTATTTGGTAATGCATTTCTTCATCAATAACAACCAATCCAAGGTCTGTAACAACTTTCCACTGTGTATTTGATCTTGTTAGATTCCACTTTCTACTAGATGGCTTCAGACTCACTACTACATGAAAAACTATTACTAGTATTGCAGTTATAGTCCTCAACTCTAACTGGATTCAATTCATCTAATATTATTAGCAGCATCTCCTCATATCCTGTCTATCCTTCCAAAAAATACTGTTCCTTATTATACTCAATACATAGTATGTCTGCCTCTGATGGCCAGGTCTCACTAATGCCTACAATCTGAGGTCCCAACATACTGACCAAGGCTACAAACTCTGCCACTTTGTTTCTTACACTCCTAGCATTCATGTTCAGACATAAGTTACCTATATGCTTATTTTTATACTCTTCCCTATAGTCTGCATGATATAGTTGGACAACTTACAGATCTCTTTTTTTATGTTGGGCCCATATACAAGAAGTTGGCTGGTCAACCTATAGTACTTTAGTACTGTATATGGGTAATGGGATGGGAAAGGAGGAACTTGTTAACATTCGATTTGAAAGCCTGTATATTGTATTCCTTGGGGAATACCTCGGGGGAAGACTGTTCCACAGTATAGCAGGAGCAGGGATGAAGGAGGAGGAAAAGAAACTTGTTCTGTGGGTTTCAAGGTGTACTGTGAAGGGATGTTGGGAGGTGGCTGTACGTGTTCCAATGGGTTTAGTACAGAGTGGGGGAATTATTGATGTTGCTTCAGAGGAGCACTTTCCATGAAAAAATTTGTAGAATATACAAATTGCAGAGACTAAACATCTATGTGAAAGTGACGGGAGTGAGTCGGCAAGAGATGGATCATTTATCAGTCTAATTGCTCTCCTCTGTATTGAGTCAAGCATTTTGAGGGAGCATTTAGGAGCCTCACTCCAAATGTGAGAACAGTATTCGATAGCTGGGCGGATTTGCGATTTGTATAAGGTTAACAGCTGTTTTGAAGTGAAGTAATGTCTTGAGCGAAAGAGAAAGCCCAGTTTTTTGGAAGCTGAGGATGCAGTGGTTGTGATGTTTATGCCTCTTCTGGCATAAACATCACAACCACTGCATCATCACTCGCTTGATGTCATGGTAATTCTGAGAAGAGAAATTTCATTTTATCTGGGGATTTGAGTGTTATCAAAAATAATACTGTGGGAAAATGGTTCTTTTTTTTGTGGGAAATAAGACAGAACTGGGGTTTTACTGGCGTTGAAGTTGACGAGGTTATCTGAGCCCCATTGGAGGATGTTTTGGAGGTCTGCGTTAAGGGAAGTTGTGGTTGATGTTCTGTGGGTTGAAGTGAGTTGTGTAGGGTAAGGTTTATCAAATGAAAGGGAGGACTGCAATGTTCTATCATCTGCAAAACTGTGTATTGGTTGGAGGTCAACTGAAGTAGGTCATTGATGTATAGAACGAAGAGGGTCGGTGAGAGAACTGAACCTTGTGGGACCCTAGCATTAGTTGGATAGTGGGAGGATAGGGAGCCGTCTACCATTACACATAGTGTGCATCCAGACAGGAAGCTGGCAATCCATCTGCAGAAGTCCTAAGACAGTCCAAATGATGGAAGTTTGCTTAGTAAGCCTTTGTGCCAGACCCAGTCAAAGGCTTTAGAGATATCGAGTGCAACTACTTGGAATTTGCCAAATTTTTCATTGGTATATGTCCGGAGATGGGTGATATATGAGAGCAAGTCACCTGTTGATCGGCATCGGCAGAATCCGTACTGGTAATTGTTTAATAGTTGGGTACCTTCAAGGTAGAGTAGTAGTTGAGAATTGATGGTTTTTCTCCATCACTTTAGATAGGATCGAGGTGAGTGAGATAGGGCAGTAGTTAGATGGCAGCGATTTGTCTCCTTTTTTGGGAATGAATTGAATATAGGCCAATTTCCAGGCTTTGGGATATATACACACACACACACACACACACCAGTGGAGTAAGATAGTGTGTACAGACGGCATAGGATAGGAGTCAGTTCTGCTGCACAGACCTTCAGGACAATTGGAGGAATGCCATTACGGCCAGGGGCTTTTTTTGTGTCTAATTTAGACAACAGGTTTATGATCTCTTTCTGGCAAAAGGATATAGGGGGCATTGTATGTTGGGCAGTTGGAATGACTGGGGACATTTGCCATTGTTGGTTATGGGTGTATTGCAGGCAAAGTGTGAAGCCAGGAGATTAGCTTTTTCAGTGGGTGATGTTGCAATTGAGCCATCTGGGTATGATAGGAGTGGGAGTAGTGTAGGGCAAAAGTTGCGACCAATTGCTTTGGCAAGAGACCAAAAGGTATTGCTGCCACTAGGATCTAGTATCTTATTTATACAGGCATCCTTGCTTGATAAGTCCAAACTGGGCAAACACAAAATTATTCTTTCTTTATAATTGTTTCCATATTAATGCCCATTCCTATCATTAACATAACATTGTTGCTCTTATACACAGATTCTTACCATTCCTCCCATCGTAATTTAGTTTCCCTGACTCTGTGTTAAGTCTCATACCAATTAATAATTTATCGAGACTCCTTATACCAAATGAATTCGTGTGTAGTCTCTCCTTCTTATACGAATTCATTCTTCCCTCAAACACATTCCGTCCACACAATTGCATCCATTCCTTTTACACAGCCTACAATTGAATCATTTGCCATCATAGCCCTTCTTCTTAATTCATTTCTGCTATCTCTAGGTAATATATTTTGATTTTCACATGTTCACTTTTTACTCTCACTTCTTCCAACAATTCTTTTATATCTTATTCCCATTTCACATAACTATAGCATTCTGAACAACTTTCTTTTTGACACCTTATCATATGCAGGCTCTTTCCATATCTATGAAATTTAAATATAAAATCCTTGTTATATTCCTGATTTCTCAGCTATTTGTGTTAAAGTGAATATCTGATTCTAACAGTCTCTGTTGGCCTGAATCCAGCTTGTGGTTCACTAAGCTTACTTTCCACAATTTTCTTAGTTGTTTTTGAAGTATACTTACAGTAAATAAATCTAACTGAGAACACTTAGTAGGGAAATACCTCCATAATTCTTCACATTCAGTTTTATTTCCCTTTTTTTTTTATAGATAGGCATAATGAGAGCTCTGCTCCAGTACATCTGAAATTTGACAATCCACCTAAGCCTTCTGAATTTTGCAGCATAATTGCTGTAAAATTTTTATACCTCCATGTTTTAGCATTTCTGGTCAAATATCATCTACTCAATCTGTCTTTCCACATTTTCGTTTTTTGATGGCTTTTTCTACTTCAAGTATTGATATGTATTCCTGATTGCATGCCTGTTGTGTGATTTCTACCACTGCATGTTTCATTTAGCAATCTTTCAACTCCAGACATCAAGGAAATCCTCATTTCCAGTTTTCATGTCACTTTTATCATCTGATTCCTTTGATAGCACTCTTTCCTCCATTTCTAAGCTTTTTCAATAGCTCCAGAATATTTTGTCACCTTCCTGATATTTATTTTCTATGTTCTTACCAAAGTCTTCCCATGAGTTTTGTTTAGCAAGTTTTACAAAGTGCGCCACTTTCTTACATCTGAGCATAAGCTGACTTACTTGCCAAGAACTTTTGATGCTTTCTTCTTTTCCTGCATTGTCTTTTAGCTTCTTGAGTCTATAGTTCACATGGACTTCTGATTTTTCTGTCCTTGCTGACAACTGTACTACATGCCTCTCTGACTGAATCAATGTTTTCTTTGGGCTTTGCCAGCAACTTTCCAAGGTTTTTGGTTCTTGTTTTTGAACCCTTTCATTTTTTCTTGAATGATGTTTGTGTATTCTAATCTATAGTTCACATCTGAAAGCTACTCAACTTTGATATGTTTTAAACTCTCTTACACACACACACACACACACACACACACACACACACACACACACACACACACACACACACACACACACACACTTTTCAATATGAAATTCAATTTTATCCTGTTCAAGACTAAATGGTGATCACTTCCAATTTTAAATCCTCTGTATATTCTTATGTTCTGAAGCAGTGGGAAAACTTTGCTCTCAACAATAACATAGCCAACGAGACTCATTTTTCACATCTTTTCTCCATGTGAAATTACACACATTTTTATGTTGGAATATAGTGTTAGTAATAACTAGTCTGTGTCCTGAACAGAAATCCAGCAGGTACTTAAGATTATTATCTTTGCTCTTTTCTCCACATTTTCCCAAAACATATCTATATGTCTGGTAATCATTTCCTACTCTGCTGTTTACTCCTAACAGGACAAGATTTTCCTTTTTCATTATCGGTTGCTTTTTCTAATGCCTCAAAAAATTCCTACACTTTTTCCTTAGTAAAATCTTCTATGGGACCATAGACACAAATAAGTCTCATTATCCCATTCTCCATTCTGATATTTGCTCACATCATTCTTGTTGATATTGTCTGCAATTCAAGAAGATATCCTCATATTTAGCTGAATACTTTAGATGCTCCTTTTTTTTTGCCTGATTGTTCTTGCCTAAATATAACATTTTGTATTTGTTGCTTAAAAAGATTTCACCTGTTTTTGTCTTCTTTGTTTCATTCACATCCATTATATTGATCTGGTACTTATCCAATTTTTCTGCTGGTTCCATTTCTTTTCCATTGATGATTTTTATGTTGGTAATATCAATCTTGAACTGTGGTGTTGAGTTGGGATATGTTCTGTGATTTATTCCAGTAAGCTGACTTTTCGCTGTTCACTCTGGTTCCCTGATGAAAAGAATGCCCTTGTTACTTAGGCAGTGCCCCAGCAGGCATGATATTCTGTCATGTTGTCCCATCATTTTGTGTTATGGTTTAAGCCAATAAGAATACAATTTGGTCAGCTAAATCCCAAATTTTCAGTCCATTCTTGTTCATTTAGTATCCAGGTAGATACCTAATAGGGTGCACAATGAGAAGGTGAGGAGTGGACATTAGGTCAGAAACCATAGTTGGTTTTCTGAGTTCCTTAAAAGGTTGAGTTCTCTGCCCTTGACTCTTTTTCTTTAATTTGTAGAACAAGAAAAGACAGATAATCTGGTTTAACTTGCACATGAGTCTGGAATAATTTTTGCATAAATTGCATTCTACTCACTCCTGATCTATTTTTTCTGATTAAAAAAAAAAAAACTTGTCAATAATTGCTTAGGTATAAATTGGTTTTGCTCTTCTTATACAATTATTCATTTGAATAATCGTTATAGGAGCAGTTTCCTACTGTTTGAGTAATTGCTGCTTTGTACCTCTCATCTTAGTAATATTGATGAACAAGTGAATCAAACCTTTAACATTTTTAAGATTTTGTTAGATGGTAAATCTCAAGTGCCTCCATCAATGGAAGAATGATGGGACATGGTGCCTTCAATTAGAAATGACTTAACTTTGATTCTTTTCATGGTAAGAATAATTCCTCTTTATTTGAACTTTGTCAAATAAAGAGGAATCTTTATTTGAACTTTGTCAGTTGAATATGAGTTAGTCCATCTCATGTAGAGATATGGGCTTGTTTTCCCAGAAACACTAGTTTTTCATCCCACATAGAGGCATGCCAGACAGAGAACACATGCAATTTATAATCAAAAACTCCATTTAGTGGGATGATGTTGTGAATAGATAATAATGGATGGTGTTGTATGTAGATGGTGGAATAATAATCTCAGCGAACAAGAAGTACTTTTTTTATAGTAGTATATTAATAAACTGCATTTATGAATAATGCATTGAATACTTGATATATCAAGACAAAAGAAGTACGTTTAATATTAAGTTTTAACTTTTTTAAGAATTTAAACTTAAGGTATTCGTATGATAGTAAATTATCAGCGTACAGTATTGTCGATTTTAAATATTATTTAATTCATTAATTTTTATTGTTTAATATTTTTCATTATAGATTCTTGTTTTTGAACCTCCTGTCTTTCATCCCTTAATAAATAGTGAGACTGGTGAACTGGATCTGAAACGAGTCTTCCAAAAATGGAGGTATGTTTAAAGAGGTGCTATGTTGTAAATTGTGTTATTGTTTTGAAGCATTGTTGTTCATTTTACTTTGTACTAAATTAATATTCTTGTTCATTTCTTTTTTTTAATCATTTTCAGTTACCACTTCAGATGCATATATAGTAGTATTTAAAATTCTTTTTCCATATAAAACTAAATTCCTTTAAAGATTATAGCCAGTTTTGTGCATATGCACTTGCACATAGGAAAGTGATATAATCAATACATCAGACACTCGCTAAAAGCTCTGATGTTTGCATGTTTTGGTGCAACTTTATCCTTGCTTAATTCTTTCGTAAATACTTGTATGAACATATCTCTTTATATGAGACCATTTCTAATCTGTTTCATTGAATTTTGGATTTGATGGACAAAAATAATGGATATGACTGCTGGATTTGGTTAGGTATCTGGAAAAATTGTTGTTCAGCAAGAGAACAGAAGTGCAAAAATGGTGAAACTACAGCTTTGATGGAATCAGTGTGTACATATATGTACTCTTGAGTTAAAGATCAGTTATTGCAAGATATGAGGATGGTTTTAGGTGCAAGCAAGACTGATGACAGCAGAAGAATTGCAGTCAGCAAGGGTAGATGTTCAGTAGGAGACAAGTACATGGAAGTCACCACCTGAGGCTATCTGGTGTATGATAGAAGCTAATACACTAAAATACATAACCAGTTGCTGATTTAGGTTAGGTTATGCATCACAGTGTCGCCAAGTCCAAGCTGAGTAATTATTATCGAGGAAGGCTTCAGCTCTGGAAGGAAAGGGCATGTGTGTGGGGGGGGGAAGAGACAGTGTTTTGACAGTGTTGGATCTTGTGATTCAGAGGATGTGTCCATTACTAAGGTAATGATCACTTTGTTTTCAACTGGCAACAGCAACCATGCAGTCATGACCTTTAAGGTTGCTAAGCATGTGGAATTTTCAATTAAGAAAGGATATATGAGGAACCACAAAGCTGGTAACTATGAAATTATTATTATTAATATCTGACATCCATGGAGTCATCATGGGAGGTACATACTATCTCACACAATGCTCATCCAACTGTGCCTTAAACTGATTCATTGTCTACATTCACAACAAACTCAGAGAATCAAAGAACCTGCTCCTCACTTCTTTGCTCACACCCTCCTTGTACAGTTTCCAGTGATGGCCTCTTGTTCTACTCCCTCTCCCATTCTATGAAAAATCTCTTCCATGTGGAAAAGGTGCAAAGAAGAGTTAAAAAGATTATATCCAGATTATGGGATTTAAATTATGAGGACAGATTGCAAGTATGTGGATTACAGACTCTGGTTAATAGGAGAAAGAGGAGGGGGAGGGTGATATGATAGAGATTTATAAACTTTTGAATGGGTATTATAGGGTAGCATCTGATGAAATTTTTCATTATATGGAAGGTGGGGAGAGAACATGGGGCATCCATGGACGTTATGTTTGTTCGCAGTCAAGAAAGGGGTAAAAGCTAGGTTTTTCTCTCACAGAGCACTGAGTGAGTGGAATAGTTTGCCTTTAGGGGTAGTGAGTGCATCTGGTGTGAATGAATTTAAGGGAAGGTATGACAGCTGGTTTGGATAATTTATAGCCCTCCTCAATCAGTCTTTCATTATTATTATTATCTGAGACTGGTGGTCTCAGATAATGATAATAATAATATCAACCTTATAACAACCTCAGACTAGCTTATGTCTCAATCATATCCTCCTCCTACTCCTCTTCATGAGGCTTTGCAGTTTACATTCTCTCAATCTGTCCTCGTACTCTACATTCTAAAAACCACTGACTACCTCTGTGAGTCTTCTCTGGCCCCTTTCTAACATATCCTCATCACCATGAACACCTGGCAACCACATCCATGCATGAAAATCCATATGAGGAATGATCAAGGGTCCTCTGCATCATTGCCATTATCTGATGTGACTACTTCTTCACAACTTGTGCAGTGTGGTCCCTGAATCTACCTTATTCAGCCTTTTGGCCTTCAGAATACATTCACACATGGATGCTGTTATGCATTTCTTTGTCATTTCCCAAAGCATTTACTTCCTTACTGCTCAACTCCTCATTCCATTCTATAGCCCCATGTCTTCTAAGCTTGTCATAATCACCAGCCCTGTACTTCTACATACTGTATTTTTCCGTGTATAAGACACTCCCCCATGTATAAGATGAACTCTACTTTTTCGAACCCAAAATTAAGAAATCAATATTTTAAACATAAAACAGAACACATTTGATATTTTTTTCAATATTCAAAGCATATTTAGTAATTAGGTAATATTTTTAAGATGCATACTAAGAAATTATGCATCACTTTTCAGTTCAGGGCATATAATTTTCTTGGTTCAAAAGCATATTTTTTCCAAAGTTTTATGAGATAGCAGTAAAACATTTGGATTTTATCTTCATAAGCTGGTGGCATTTTCTGGGCTAACTTAGTTCATGTTCTCATGGCCAACCCTTTTCTCCTCATGAAGTTGAAGCACCATTTTGCCTTTCCTGTGAAATCAACAGTGTTCATTTCTCTTGCAAACTTTTTTGCCTCATATTGAATAAGCTTGGTTGACACACGCACATATCCCACTCTGGCACTGCTCCATAATCCAGATCTTAAGCCTCTGATCCAAGTTTGGCCATCTGGTTTTCCTCTTAAGGCCCTCTTCTTTTTTGGTATCTTGAGTAGGTGTTCTTCCTGTTTTCTCCACTGTCTAATCATACACTCAGTGGGAGGAGGTCCAAACTGTCTCTCTGAAGCTTTATTTCCATATTCTTGTGCATAATTGATGACTTTTAACTTGAATTTTGAAGAATATGACAATCGTTTTTTATTTTCAGACATTTTTATGGGCTAGTGCTCAAAATATTGTTAATGCATTAACTTACCCTGCCAACAAGTTGCAGATGTATGAATGCTTTCAGAGTTCTGATTGGTTTATTCAGAATCAGCCATTAATGAAGTCATTCGGCAGAGTTAACAAAGGCTAGTGTTGGCGGAAGCCTGTTCACGGAGACAAGGTATTGGCAGTTTCGCCACAGCAACCTCGGGTCTCTAAACCGGTTACCCCCCCCCCCCATGTATAAAATGAGCCCCAATTTTTGGTCTAAAAATTTTAGAAAAAAAGTATTGTCTTATACATGGAAAAATATGGTGTATCCTTTTCTCAAAGAAGTCTGCATATGGCTAGCCACAACCCAGGTGATCACTTCATGATTACTCTCACCAACTGGAGGAAAGGGCGAAATCCTACTGAAAAATACATTCTCTGATGAAATGAATCTAAAACTTTTGATCTTCACATGCCCTCCTTTACATGCTGCCTAAGATAGTTGTCTCTCAAGAACTCAAGAAATTCGTTTTCCTTATTCCCAAATTATATCTCTTCATTTCAGTTATACTGCCATTGTTAAAATCCCCCATAATAATCATCCTTCCTTTTTTTACTAACCCAAGTTGTTTATATATTTCATCATCACCATCCTCCACATTCCCTGGCCTATAGCAACATCAAATTAAATATGTTACTATTTCCCTCTTTCATGTCTACCTTATGTGGACATAATTCCCCTGTTATTATCAGCAGCACACCCCTTCCCTTCTTGTCCTTTCTATCATTGCACAAAAATGCTGTACTTTTCTATTTCTATTCCTGTTAGGATATCATCTTCATTCAACCATGTTTTACTTATTCCAATGATTTTGGGGCAAATAAACTTACTCAGTGAAATCATTTCATCTCCCTTATTTCTGATATGTCTGGCATTTGTAAACAAATACAGCAGTTCATTTTCAGGTCTATAACCAGTCCTATCAAAGCTACTTGTTGGTTGTGATTTTCCCACCACACCTGCCCTTGCCCAATTACCGTTATCACTGCTTACCACATATATTCACTCAGTTTCAACTTCCCCACCTACGTTGCAACATACTCCATCTCCATGCCTATTTATTTGTATGGGGTTCTTCCCTCTTTATTCTCCATCCCTTTGTGGGGTGGGTTGAGCCCTTCTGTTGAGGGATTAAGTATATGTATGTTATGAGTGTAAATATTGTATGGGTTCACGGGGTCAGTGTGCCTGTTCTGAGGGATGAAAATCCGATGTTATTATTAGTATTGTTGCTGACACTTCCAGGGGAGTCCAAAGACTCATTGAGGGAGGGTACCTACTCTACAACTCTGTCTCCACCACTCATCCACCAACTACAATGAACCGCAACTACACCAATGCCATCTACCACCCACCACCACTAGTATATTCACTGACAATCACAAACATCCATGCCATTGACAGGATTCGAACCTGCAGCCTTTTGGCTGGAGAGCGGATATGCTCTCCGCCTGACCAACCATACTAGCAAGGTTTACAGGCTGGAAAAAACCCTCTACCTTTATACACTCGTTCACTGCTACTTTCAACATCCACTCTCCCTATGTCATGTCTCCCTGTCCACCCAGAACCTCTCTGTTTCCCTGCTCCTCTTGCATTCCCGTTCTCTCCTCGTCTCTCATATTACTACTGATTCCACTGGCAAGGCAAATTCTGAAGGCAGCTGGGAGTAGTGTCATGGCATAAAAAAACTGCAATTGAGGAATGTTGGAAGCATATGCGGTGTTTGAGGAGGGCAGTGTCAGATTTCATACCGAGAGTCATAAAGAAGGATAAACATAGGAGTTCAAAAAATGGGTTGTATCATCAAGAAAGAGCTACAAAAAAATAAAGTGCAGGTAATATAAAGAGGTGTAATCTGCAAGCTCATTATTACACAAAGCAGGCAAGAAGGTTAATTAGCATAGTAAGGGAAAATGATTATAAGAGGAAATTAGTTGAGTAGGCCAAAAGTTATCCGAAAGAGTTCTTTTGCTTTGTAGTAAGTAAAAGGAAGAATGATTATGGAAGGATAACTTTAATAAATACAGATGTTATATGGTTGATAGAAGCAGAAGAAATAGTTGAATTACTGAGTGGTCACTTTGTTATCATCCATTGGGAATAATGCAGTGATGGTCAGGAGTGGATTGAATATTGGTCCATGTGTTATGAGAAATCCCTATGTAGATTAATTTGGAAAAATTAGTTGTTTCTCAAAACTTCCTTTATGTAACAACTAATTTTTCCAAATTAATTCAAGACAGTAGCAAATTTTAGACCAGTTGTTATCCAGGAGTGGTGGTTAAGATATTGGAAAAGTCAAAGGGCAGAATTTGGGATGGATGAATAGGAATCTTGTTGTTATAATACAGGCTTTTTCTGGAAGCTGAGGCCTCTTTCAGGGACAGCCTTTTCTAGGTCACACAACATCTAAATGATATTCTATAGTCCTGTAAATAAATAATGAGATACTCTATAGCAGAAGTGGCCACACCGTGGCTTGCGTCCATGTGTCATGCAGCTCTTCATGATCTACCAGGAAAAAATAAACAAAAAGAGAAGAGGAGACAACAAAATTAAGGAAAAAAAAAAAAAAAAGAGAAAAACAGGGTTAATAAAAATTACTGCAATAAAAAAGTTTAATTCGAAATACATTAAATGAAGTTTACTTTGAACAATTAGAATAATTTTAAAGTCGAAACAATAATTTTAGTTATTTACTAGTAGAGGCCTTCTTTATATCCGTTTCTTAGTAAGTTCCTTAAAATTTGGTGTGCAATTAGTCAAAGCAGTTCTTACAAGCTCGTTACAACTTCACTATGTGCACACTCACTTAATTCCATACTATTGCATCGGTCAAAGGTTGCAGCTA
This sequence comes from Typopeltis vanoorti, assembly GCF_054136105.1. Classification (NCBI taxonomy): domain Eukaryota; kingdom Metazoa; phylum Arthropoda; class Arachnida; order Uropygi; family Thelyphonidae; genus Typopeltis; species Typopeltis vanoorti. Next base: position 90,202,773 of record NC_143549.1, read on the forward strand.
TTCTAAGTCTTACCGGAATTATTTTGGCTCCAAAAGGATGTGTAGTTGTCTACCCCCTGCTCTATAGTATCATATTTGTACAGTATGATACTCTATATAGAGAGAGACAGCACAGCTTTATGAAGGGCTTGTTATCTTGGTGATTTATCCACTTTTTACAATAGAGAGCAGCAGTTGAGTTGGAACTCAGCTAACAGATTTCTTAGCAGAAATTAAAAAAAAAAAGATTCATTTCAACCAAAATTGTCCATGTTGTTGGCCAAGTGGTTAATTTAATCACTTTTTAACCAGCAGGCAGTGTGTTTGAATCTCTCCGTGTTTGCAAATATCTTTAGAAAAATAAATTTCATCACCTGGTGTGAGATCACCGTCCCATTGTTGGATGTCCGAAGTGCAAGATTTTTAGATTATCTGAAGCATAAACAAAAATACAATAAAAAAAAGTTGAATAATAAAATAAAATATTCTACATTCAGCTTTGAAATAATGCTGGATCTAATAACCATAAATTAAAGATACCAAGAAATTATATACTTGGTTTAATCCTATATCCAAATGTAAGCAAACAAAGTTTGCACCTGAAGTATTTTCAGGACTGGGGCAACTTGTGGTAAAGGTGGTATGACTTCGCATCACTCGCTTACACTTGGATAAAGGATAGTGCCAAACAAACATCAGAGAAAGAGTTGTTGTTGAGCATGCTCAACAACAACAATCTCTCCCTTTTGAACATCAGAAACAACATTTCCTTCCACATGCCTACTTTGAACATTCATGCCATTAACTTGAATGTCTGCTCACCTTCCATCTTTCCACTGTTCAAGTGGGAAACTGAAGATAGCTTGTGCGGAAGGGACCACTTCCTCCTGATATCCTGATGTCATTTTACATGCGCAACCATGTACTATACCACAAAGAAAAATTGAGAGAGCTGACTGGTTTGCCTTTTCTACTTCAGCAGAATGCAATTTGACAACAGTCAGCTCATCTATCAGAAATTCAGTGAACCATGTGACAGTGTATTACACAAACTGCAACAATAGAAGAAAACATGGAGTTTGTAGATATCCCACAACAACAAACCTTGTCACTTTCAGACATGCTCAAGCAAGATGCATCCATCGTTTGAACCAGAAGGAATCTTGGATCCAATATAGACATCTTTAGTAACAAGATCAATCAAGAGCAAAGAAATATGGGATAAAATCCAGAAAAGGAAAAGCAGATACACCATCCACCAGCTCTTTCTTTGAACACAACACAATGATACACAATTGCTGACCCAACAGAAAAACTGTTGACATACTTGGAGAGATTTTTGCAAAGATATCAGCATCTCCTCATCCCCCTCCCCCCCCCCAACACACACACCCAAGTTCTGTGTCCAAAAATGCAAAGCAGAAAAAAACACATTTTGTTTTCTTACAATGGTACTAAAGAATATAATAGGCTGTTCATGAAAGCAGATATAAAATCTACTTTGCTTAAATGCCCAAACTGCTGTTTGACTAGCTAGCATCCATTTGTAATGGATGCTATCTAGTCAAACAGCAATTGGGACATTTCTGTTGTCAGAAATTCTGTTGAAAAGTTGCAGCAGTTGATCCATGGCATCTATTGCCATCAGCTATAGATCAACTGCTGTAACTTTTCAACAGAATTTTTCTTTAAGAACAGGCTCTAGATACCTGGCAAAAGGTATTACTGCCTTTTGGATCCAGTGAAGGATCCAAAATCCCCAATAAACTATTGTCCAGTTGCTCTGTTCAGCTGCCTGTGCAATTGGAAAAAGTGGTAAACTCTAGTCTTTTATGGTTTCTGGAAAGAAACCACCTTTTTCAACACAATCTGGTTTCCATAAATTCCATTCAGCAACAAGTCATCTAGTCTGGCTGGAAGCATCCATCAGAAATGCCTTCCTAAAATGAGAGCATTTAGTATATGTTACTGTAAAAGCCCAAAAAGTGGTAAATCCTGGGTTTTTACTGGTAAATTCTAGCATTTATCATAATGAGGTGTTAAAAGTCCGAAAAATGCTTGTAAACTCTTCCATTTCGGGCTTTTACCAACACTAATTGGTAAAAGCCCGAGTATAGACGGGTGTGAGTGGCTACGATCTAGAATCAGTTTGTTTTTGTGCTAATATATTTTGTTTTTTTTATTTCCTTCATAAAAATGAGTGATATTGTGCTAATATATTTTACATTTTTTTTTTATATATTTACGTTTTTTGTTTATTTCCTTCATAAAAATGAAGACAGTGAATCAGAAGATTAGGTAAGGTTAGGAACCTAACCTTGTGCAAAGAAAATTTTTTAAGCATCGAAGAAGTTGGAAAGGAGGAAATAAGTGTATGTGAAGTGGTAAAAAAAAAAAAAAAAGCTTTCTTTAGTTGGTGGACAAGGATTCCCAAAAATGCAACTGTTCAAAGAAGTTACCACGATGTGTTTGTGCAAATCAGCCAATTTACATTTGTAACTCCAAATGTCACAACAGTCAACCTTGCAGTAACAAATAAGTTTAATTATGATTTGATAATGTTGAAGGAAATTGTGATTAGTAAGTTACTTTTATTTCATGAACATTTTTTTATAATACATTAATTAATAATAATAAAATAAAAAATAAAATAATAAAGCTGTTATGTTTAATGTTATTCTGGACATTATGTTTCAAATTTAAATTGACAAAAGTAAATTATTATAATGTAAACACAGGCTTTTACCAATTGGTAAAAGCCCGAAATGGAAGCATTTACAAGCATTTTTTGGACTATTACCACCTCACTATGGTAAATCCTAGCATTTACTTTTCGGGCTTTTACAGTAACATATATATGGAAAAAGCATACACTGCTTGGAGATTTGGAATATTGAAAGACTTACATAATGTTGGTCTCAGAGGGAATCTCCTTTTTTTTATCAAGAACTTTTTATCCAGCCAAATCTTCCAAGTGGAAACTGCTCTTTCCCAACTATATATCCAAGAGGAGGGAATCCCACAAGGTTCTGTTTTAAGTGTCACGCTTTATGCAGTCAAAGTTAACTTGATAACTGAACAACTTCCTTCAACTATAAATATCTTCAACCTCTCATATAACTATAGTGGCTATGTAGATAACTTCATCTTCTGTCATTCATGTAAAATGAGGATCACAGAAAGGCAGCTGGAGCAAGCCATTGAACATCTTTCAAAATGGGTGCTTGCAAATGGGTTTCGATTTTCACATCAGAAGATAGCTTGTTTGTGCATTTTTGCAATAGATGTGGTCTTCATCCTATCCCATAATTCAAACTAGGGCAAATTTTAATTTCATTTGCAACTAGAAACAAAGTTCTTGGAACTTATATTTGATAAAAAAAACTTTTTTCACTTACATCACTTGTCAGATAAGTGCCGTAAAGCAATAAATATCCTTTGCACCCTATCTTCCACTTTTTGGGGTACTGACAGATGTTCTTTGTTTCCATTGTACAGGGCACTGATTACATCCAAACTTGATTATGGGTTCCAAGTCTATGTTCCAAGACCTTGTTCACTATAAAGGCATAAGAGTAGCAATTGGAGTAGCAGACCATATTATGATCTTATTCCTATCTTTTTCAGCTGAATGCCATCTTCCATTCTTTTCATTCTCAAAGTTAATGGTTTGCCTCTTCAAATTTGCCTGCCAATGCTGAAGTCTTGTCCCAGGGCTCTGTACTTTCACCCACAGTCTTCCTCATAAATGACTTGTCTCTCTTGATCTCAAATCCTATTCATGATTTTTCCACAAATTATTCTTCAGTGGGAAGATTAGCAAGCAGATCAAGAATAACCTGATGAATTTCATTGCTACCAAAATACATTCTTATCTCATCTCACAAGAAAGATCCTGCTTCACTCCCACTCACTTTTGATAATGGCCAGATCTCCAATCAAGATCAGATTTCTCTTCTTTGGCTGACTTACTCATATAACTTCTCTCAACACAAATACATCTCCACTATAGTTTCTTCAGCTTCCAAAAAACTTAGCATATTTTTCCACCTAAGCCATTACTAAAAAAATAATAAATTAAAAAAAACTTCTCAACTGTACAATTGCTAACACTGTATAAATCCCAATACTGCTCACACATTTGGGATAGTACACTAAAATCTCCCTAAGATTGCTTGATCTGGAAGAGGGCAATCTGATTTTTGGTCCTTTGTTATGCTAAATGGGCCATAATCATTCTTCACTTGCTACAAACTTGGCACTAGCATAACCAGCTGTTGATCAACATCCATTTAGTGTCTGGACATAAACCTACTGAATCCCCAGATTTTCTTCATTAGCTTTCATTCCATCTACTTCTTTCTTTGGATTGGACCCCCCCCCTTTCTCTCTCTCTCTCTCTCTCTCTCTCTCTCTCTCTGATTTCCCCAAAGACCTCGGCCTTCGAGCTATTCAAGAAACACATTACCAGCTTCCTTCTTTCCTCTTACTCCCTTGCCCATAAACAAACACAGATGTGCTTACAAAAGAAGTCTTACAATCTTTTGTGTGTGGGGTCTGATATTTAAATAAAAATAAAAAAGGGAGGTGTTGACTGGATACTTAGGAGATTGAAACAGGTAACCAAGATGATAACTGGCCAGTTAATCTGTATATACGAGGACAGACTGAGGGAATGTGGGCTTCAACATTTGAGGAATAGACAGAGGTAAAGATATATCTATTTCCCAGACTTAAGAAAATTATATGGCATTGATACAAGTGAAGTTGTGTGTATGGGAGTTCCCGATTTTTTTTTTTTTTTTTTTTTTTTTTAATTTTTTTTTTCCAATTATTGTTTTGAATGTTTTTCTGTGTGCTTTTACAATTTTAAAATCATAACCTTGATGATGATGTCTTTGTGATAATAAAATATAGGATCCATTAAACTTGTGTTCAATTGCTTCTCTGCACTGTACTCATTCCATAAAACCTGGTAATGAATGTTTATAAACGTTCCTAAATTTGCAACTTTCTGAAATCTTAGCTCTAGTAAAAAATATTTACATTCTCTTAAACATGCTTCCAAAGAATGAGTATAATGTGAAGGTAACTTTTTTCCTCCCTTTATAGGAGAAATGTAAATTACTTATGGCAAGTATTCCAATTTGCCAAACAAATATTTTATAAAATTGACACAGAACTGCCAATCAACCAAGAAGCTGCCCACCTGTAAGTATATTGTGTATTAACCTTTTTTTATTTATTTTTCCTGTATTTATTTGATAAACATTGGAAAAATGTTTATTTATAAGAAAACAAGATCTGTAATAGCCTTTAAAATTAACTGTTCATTTTATGATTTATTGAAATATTTAAACTGCTATTTGTCATTATTTATTCAAGTCACTATTATAAGTAATTTCTAAATTATTCCTAAAAATTTAGAAAATTGATTTTTACTGAATTATTCTTCATCATCATCAAATTCCTGATATGCACCCTGATTGGGGGGGGTGGGGGATTCAGGATGATTATGATAGTACTACATGAAAAAGTTACACTATTACTAACTTCTGATCAACAATTTTCCTCCAATTTAATCTGTCAAGATGCCAATATTATCAGATCTTATATTTCTGTCTTTTAAGTCACTTTTTACTGTATCAATCCATCTACATCTTAGTCTTTCTCTGGATCTCTTTGCTGCCAGCCTGGAAAAGAACACCTGTTTTGTTAATCTTTCCTCTCGCATTCTATTTGTTGGAAGTTTATTTTCCACTTGGTTAGACTATAATAAATTTAGTTTAATCCTTTATCCAAGTGTAGCCAAACAAAGTTTGTTCCTGAAGTATCTTCAGGACTGAGGCAACTCATAGTAAAGGTGGACCAAGCTCTCATCACTCCTTGTCTCAGTATCTCCCATAATGCAAAGCACATCTCCTTACGGACATGTATAATGTTATGCATTAAGGGAAGGACCACTATCCAGACCAGTTTCGACCTTTATTGAAGTCTCATCAGCGGGAGCCAGACCCAGAAGTGGTAATACTAAGGCAGAAGCAATGGAGAGGTCATATTTACATATACGAGTTGCCAAAATGTGTAGTACCTTATTATTAAATTACTCTGGATTTGGCAACTCATATAGGTAAATATGACCTGTCCATTGCTTTTGCCGTAGTATCACCACTTTTGGGTCTGGCTCCTACGGACGAGACCTCAACAAATATCGAAACCGGTCTGGGTAGTGGCCCTTCCCTTAATGCATAGCATTATACATGTCTGCAAGGAGATGTGCTTTGCATTATGGGAGATACTGAGACAAGGAGTGATGAGAGCTTAGTTCACCTTACCTCAGTCCTGAAGATATTTTTAGGCGCAAATTTTATTTGCTTACACTTGGATAAAGGATTAAACTAAATTTATCCCATTTATTTAAAGTGACTGTATCACCTGAGATTAGCTCTACTAACACATTCCTGAATGCTAACAATGCCAAGTTCTTTCCTAATATCCTCGTTTTGAATGTGATACTTCCATTGATGCCATCTGTTCACTCAACTAATATTTCTCAGAACTCTCATATCAGAGATCTCCAATCTTTTGATTAACTAAAGGACTTGCTTCTAACTCTTTCTTTGATTGGTTCCTGAGTCAGTTAATCTCAGTGAAGTATTCAGTGATGAATACACAAATTGGATAATTTAGTTATAACAAAAGTTAGTGCATTTATTAACACAGACCTCTTTTTGAGGCCTGTGTAACCATGCAGAAATGTTTTCAGCTATAGTTTCCAGGCTGTCTGAAGAAAGTCATTCTCAGTTCCGATTGGCCACCTTTTTCTAATCCCTTCTTTGATTGGTTCCTTAGTCAGTTATCTCAGGCATGAGCAGGCAGGCTTTTCATCCCATAAACTAAGTAAAATTGACCATAGAACCCACACTATTTCATACAATAACATATTGCATCAGAGACCACAAGATAGTGGCATTGACTGCCTCTCTTCACCATATGCCATCAATAATTAGGGATAGTCTTGGGCCAGCTGTTTCTGATTGGCTACTAGTGGAGATTGAACTTTCCCCCTCAGTCTCCAAAAGTGAGGAGGGTTAAAACAGCCTCAACTACTACTTTATTTTTTAGATTTCTTATTGTTGACAAATTTTGGTTTATCTTTATCTAAATGTATTAGCGTAAGAAGGATGTCAAAAATAGAGAAGTAAAAAAAAAAGTTGTGTTTATTGATAAAGTAAATGGAATTTATTCTTAGAAATGACAAGAAATTATTATAACTTAGCTGAATAAAAAGCCTTTATCTTTTAGTTAGTGCAGAAGGTAATTTACATATCTTTGGGAATTATCCTCAAGTTTTGTTATTAGTATTTGTATTGTGGTAAATAAATGATCCATTTGGTTATGGTGTATATTTTATTAATTGTATTCTTTTGCCAATTTTATTCAGACATCATGCTGTGTGTAACTTTCAGAATAAACTACTTATATACAGAGCAGAATATGACAGAATTAATTTAATAAATTAACAAGTTGCATTGAACATATTTTATTAATTTCAGACACATCATCATCATCAAATTCCTGACATGTACCCTCAAGGGGTGTACAGGATATGATAGTACTACATGAAAAATTTACACCATTACTAACTTCCTATCTACAATTTTCTTCCAAATCAGTCTGTTACTTGTCAAGACTTCAACATTATCAGATCTTATATTTCTATCGTCTAAGGCACTTTGTACCGTATCAATCCACCTATATCTTGGCCTTCCTCTGGGTCGTTTTCAGAGAACACTTGTTTTGCTAATCTTTCCTCGCCCATTCTGTTCAAGTGACCATACCACCTGAGATTAGCTTTGCTAATGCATTCCTGGATGCTGACAATATCAAGTTCTTTCCTAATATCCTCGTTTTTAATATGATATTGCCATTGATGCCATCTGTTCGCGCCTCTAATCTTTCTCAGGACTCTCATATCTGCGGCCTCTAGTCTTTGGTCAAGTGTTTTACTTCTGACCTAGCTCTCAGATCCATAAGTTAAAACTGGTTTGAACACTGTCTTGTATACAGCTAATTTAGTGTTCCAACTAATTTCTCTCTTATTCCATATGAATTTATTCATGACTTCCCACCATACCAGCTTTGCTGATTCTGTTGTCTATTTCCATATTTAATTTACCATGTTCACTAAAAATCGTGCTTAAGTAGCTGAAATGTTTTATTTGTTCCACATGTTCTCCATTCAAAACACAGTTAACATTTTCAACGATTCTACCTATTTTCATTGTCTTTGTCTTTTTATTGCTGACCTTCATACCATATCTATTACAACAGTTATTCAATTTAGTCAGGGAATCTTCCAAACTTGTAGCGGATTTATTTAGAAGTATAACATCATCCGCATAAAGCAAAGAGCTGACATTAACATCTCAAATTCTGATATCATGTTTAATACCACTATCCTTCATAATGTGATGCATATAGATAATGTACATCCCTGTCTCACACACCAGATTTAACATTAAACCATCTTCCTGTACTTCAATTCTAACTGCTGACTTGAACTCAAATAAAGACTAAGTATTGCTTGATATAATGCCCCATTGACACCTTATAACTGTAATGTATTGAATAGCTTCTCTCTTGGCAACTTGTCATATGCCTTTTACAGATCAACAAAACTTAAATATAGATCTTTATTATATTCCCATGCTTTCTCAACTAATTGTCGTAAAGTGAAGATCTGATCCTGACAGCCTCTATTTGGCCTGAATCCAGCTTGTTCTTCACCAAGCTTTTCTTCCACAATTCTTCTCAACCGTTTCTCAAGTATACTTGCATAGATCTTGCCAGGAACACTCAGTAGGGAAATACCTCTGTAATTATCACATTCAGTTTTATTTTCCTTTTTATATATGGGTACTATTAGAGCGCTACTCCAATTATCAGGAATTCATCCCTCTGTCCAGGTCTTCTGAACTATGCAGTGCAGCCACTGTAAGACTTTTATACCACCATACTTCAGCATTTCTGGTTGAATATTATCTACTCCTGCTGCCTTTCCACATTTCAAGCCTTTGATGGCTTTTTCTACTTCAAGTATGTATTCCTGACTGTATGAGTGTTTTTTATCACTGTGTTATCACTGCTTGTTTCATTTAGCAATTTTTTGAAGTAATTACTCCATACTTCAAGGATATCATTTTCTCCCATTTTCATGTCACCTTTATCATCTCTAACTCCTTTTACAGCACTCTTGCCTCCATTTCTAAGCTTCTTCAACAACCTCCAGAATATCTTGCCACCTTCTTGATATTTATTTTCTATGATCTTGCCAAAGTCCTCCCATGACTTTTGTTTGGCTAGTTTTATTGTGTTTAGCTTTCTTACATTTGTGTCTGTATTCTCTAAAAACACAAATTGACTTATTTGCCAGGAACTTTTGATATGCTAACTGAATTCTAAATAAACTCATCTGTGCAATATTATCTTGAATAATGGGGGGGGGGATGAGAGTTTGAAAAAAGAAACTAAATCTTGGAATCTCAGTGGCAAATTCTGAAGAAAACATTGATTCAGGAGGGATGCATATGGTAAAGTTGTTTGTAAGAAGAAAATGGAGAAAAAAATACTTCAAAAGAAATTAGAAATGAAAAAAGTGACATGAAAATTGAAGCTAGATATTGTAGATGTCTAGAGTTCTTACTGGGTGATCATACTGATTTGCATGCCAAAGATGCATCAGAAATAGAGGTAAAATAGTGAGTCAGTTCAGTTACTTTGTGTTAATAACCATTAGTTAGTCAAGCATTAATAGAAATTAAGTAAGAGCATCCATACTGATTGTATAGTAAGCCTAATTTTTTTGTTGTTGTTATTATAGGGTTTTATTATTATTATTATTATTACTGTTTTATATATATATATAAAACTAGTTTCTATAACAATTGTTATCTGTCCTATGAAATTCAAAAATTTCCCATTTCAATCATGAAGTACAAAACACTTCAGTTTGATGCACCCATGAAAGAAATTTGGAAATTATATTCTCAAGTAACTGTGAAGGATGAGTTTAATCTTTCATTATTTTGTTCTCAGAAAACGACTTCAAGATTTTAGCTGAAGAAAGAATACATGACCATTGCAAAGAGATAAAATATTAATTAAACTTAATTAACACATATTTCTTTTTAAGGAGAATAAAACATTGAGTGTACAAAACTAAGAAAACAGTGAGAAATTCAAAAGCAGTTGAATATTGCCAGAAAAACATCAGAAAAATCCATGCATCCATGTGTTTCTGCCTCTTTCTCACCCAATGAGTAGCACTTATGGGTTAATCTTATCTTTGAGTGATGCTGCAGTGCTACTATTTAGATGAGAAAGAGGCAGAAACATATGGAAAGTTATGCTTATGCTCAACAGCATTTGTGAGGGACCAGAAGTCACAATTCTCACTGGGCACAGGTAGCAAGTTTTCTATATTTAGATCTATTGAAGTCAGACAGCTTTTTTTAATGAAAAAAAATGAATTTTTTTTTTTTTTTCATTAAAAAAAATGGATGGGGGGAAGGGAGCCACTTAGAATTGTGGACATTGTCAGACTATTTGGATTACATGAAATTAAGCTTTACAAATAACAGATCAAAATGAATTTCAGAACTAGAGGAGGTGATAAAGACAACAAATAAATGAGACAGGGAAATCTTAAGCCACAGAAGGTCAAAAGGAGAGATTCAAGATTAGGCATTCTCTGGCAAGGAATGTCAGATCAGAAGGAAATATATAGGGTATATTTGTTTATATAGTTTGGATAGTAAGATGAGCTGTGGTTGTTGTAGCAGAGATTTGAGGTTCATTCAAAAATAGATCAGATTTGGATGTCTACAGGTGATGATGCACACCATTTAACTTGCACATCATGTTGGTGTTGATACCATGAATGTTGAAGTGCATATGGAAGAAAAATGAAAAAATCTTATAAAAATTTTTTGTTGTTGTTAATTTAACTACAGTAACATTATAGTTATTTAGGTTTACTTTCATGCCAGTGAGAGAACAGACATATTGCCTATACAGTGTGGCCTCAACAGTTCCCTCGCATCCTATTACATAGCCTCCATTCTAGCAAGATTATGTGCCAGCTTATCAGGAAGCCTTCAAAGTGTGTTACCATCTAGTTTAGTCTTATATACCAATGTTACTCAACTTTTCTGACCATGGTCTGCTTGAACAATAACACAGAGGCCTGCTAGTCCTGTACCTCACTCTTTATCAATAGGGCTATATTTTACCAACAGAGGTGAGCCTCCATATGTCATCCCTAAGGATAAAATTGTGGAGTAGTTGTCAGAACCTTAATATATGAAGTGGAAAATTAGGAGAGAATTATTATCTGACCTCCATGGAGTCAGAGGACTAATTGTGGAGATCCATATTACACAGTGCATTCCTCTGTATACTGTGGTAACACACAGTAGCCAGTTTTGTGTGTCACTATACTCTTGCATGTTGAGATATACAGTTTGTGGCAAAACATTATGCACATTATTATATCGAAATTAAATGAATTATGTAAAAGAACTTTTTTAATTAGTATGATATTTAATTAGTATGATAATATGATATTAGTATGATACTGAAGATGGTAATGTAACATTACCGAAATATTGGAAGTATTAAAGTTATTTAGTTAATATAATAATGTACGTTGTTCTTTCCTTAAAATTAACAGTTATGTATCACCAACGTATAAGCTTATCTACAAGAATATGATATTTAACATATCATATTTTAAACTGGATCTGAAAAATTTACAAACCAAGATTTTAAAAAAAAAAGCATACTTTTTTTACTAGTAAAATTCTCTCATGACCCACACTTTGAAGAAAAACTGTTGTATAACGTCTGGTGGCCAGTATGGAGAACTTCTTTACTGCTATCGTACCCTCAAAGATGGGGAAGGTACCGTATCTTTACAGTATGTTTGGCATGCATATGACGGGGGTATCAGTAACACTGCATATTGAAAGATTGGGAGGGGGATAGAAACCAGAACTCTTGTTTTGGGAACCAAACACAACAACAGCCACTTTACCCCCCCCCCCCCATTGAGCAAGGTAGTGGTATTTCACTGGATGGTGAAAGTCATCTACCACCTAGTTAGCATTTCCTCCAATAGAAGGATATTCTTATACAGCAGAAATACTCATGCCAGAGAGCCCCTTTGGTGGAAACAGACCTTGAGAAGGTGAGGTCAACTTAACCAGTAGAGACTGTATATTGCACATCACTGACTTATAGTGGCCCACCTGTGCTATAATATTTCATTAATACAGTATCACCGTCACAAGTGCTCCACAGCACATTAAGCATTTGCCATTCAGTTGGAAAGACCAAGCTTGAATAATTAATATTTTGCCTCTGTTTAGAATACTGGGAACCTTTATAAGGACAGTCCAATTGAAGAAGAGTTAATTGATTACATATGATGGTGGTAGATTCCCCCCCCCCCCACACACAGAAACTAGGAATTTTCATCCACATGTAGTTTGCAGACAGCATACTAGTTTCATAGCCTTAGCTGCTTTGGCCTTCCAGATTCACTGAAGGTAGGTCTAGTAGATGCAGTTTCTGTCCAAGAAGCACAGATATTACCAAACATTTGATCAAATATCTAAAAGGTGAAGATAGTGAAAATAGCTCCAAAACAATGAAACCAAAATAGATTTTATAAATGCCATTTGTAGATACATTCAGAATATTTCAATTAAATACTAGCAGAAAGTTTTAAATTTTTAGTTTTTTCTTCTCTAACCTCTTTCTCTACAAAGCTGGATATAGGCTTCCCCTTAACTTTCCAGTTTTGTCTGTTTTTAGCCATGGTCCACCATCTCATGTAAAATCTTTGTAGATCATCCCAACATCTTGTTCTTTGATGACCTCTCCTTCTCTTGGGATCCAATCAGTGCCTTTTGTTTCTAAGAAGACCTAAATCTAGTCTATAGAGTTGAATTGCTATACAAAAAATAACTGGAATTATATTCATCTCATGCAACCAAGTTATGTTAATCTTTTCATTCAGATAGCCAAGATTTAATGTTTGTTTTTGTAAAGATGAAATATCTAATAATTTTCTACATTTTTATTAAATGCTCCCTCCCCCTTTTCTCCCTCAAGGTATGAAAGAGATTCAGAACTTTTCAAGGTAAAAGTGGCAGAAAGTATTAGTATATGTATGGAAAAACTCTATGAAAAGCCTTCAACTGATGATCCCTATGCCATCAGATTTACTCCATGGGATCCTACAATACATGAAACAATACGTAGACGACTAAAGGAAAAGGTATATTTTAACATCAAGACTGTTATAATTTGTATCAGTTTAATTTTAAAATATTGTGATAACAAGATGATTACGTCAAACTTTTTTGCAATAGGAATGACACCCACAAAAAAAAAAAAAAAAGCTGGAAATCTAATATTAGAGTATTTGGAATAGGTCATAAGTTCAATAGAAAACAGAAAATTGTTGGTTCAGATTATCGTTTCAGAATAAACTATAGATTTAGAATAAATATGAATAGAGAATGAATAGTTATAGACTAAAGAAATTTGTTTCAAGAGTAGAGATGAATGAAGAAAAGGAATAGCTATGTTATATAAGTTTGACAAGCTAATCATCCATTTCTCTCCTCAAGTTATAAGAAAAGTAATGGATGATCATGCACTGAGTAGTGTCTATGAAATTAGGTATAGATAAAATAGAATCTCTGTTGAAATGTTGTGATCCATATCACATGTCAACAGATTCTGTTTTCTCTACACAGATCCAGTTGTTTGTTGGAGAGGACAGTAGTAGTTAAAACTATATAAAGATCCTGCAATAATTTTAATACTGACATTGTAGTCAAAGGAGGGTGACTGTCAAATCAGTGTTGCAAAGTACAAGGTTATTCATTTTGAAATAAAGAGATTATAACCTGTGTATTACATTGCTGGGACTGCACTGAATGAAATTTGTGAGATCCTGGAATGATACAGGGAGGACATTATGAGGACATTGCAGGATCTTTACATAGTTTTAATTACTACTATTGTCATATCCAACAAACAACTGAATCTGTATAGAGAAAATAGAATCTGTTGAAATGTGATATGGATCACAAAAAGTAGGCAAAGCACACAAAGGATCTCCTAGATGTTTAAAACCACTGAGTAGAGATATTGTGAGAAAGTAAGGCTATCAAGTTTGCTATCTCAGTATGATAGGACTGAATTGAGAAGGAATGATGTGTGGTTTCTAGATATATAGAGTGAATTTGACAGATGAAACAACTTGTATAGGCTTGATGAACTACATTTGAATGGTTTTGGAATTAGATGTTTGGAGAGAGAAAGTGTTGTTCAGTGAGAAGGGAAAATCAGGGGATACTAGAAGTACTTGGAGAGGGGGCGGACAGTCAAGTGTGTGTGGAAATGAATATGCAATGCTAAATGCAGGTTTCAAATCAGAATGAGTTGGTAAGGACAACATGCAAAGGTAATGTGGGTCCAAGGGACATTGAAATGCATATTCACAACTGCCAGGAGTATCAGAGATAATGAAGAGGAGTTTTTGGCATTGGTTAGCTCATCTTGACCAAAAATTATAGGCATCAACAAGACCTAGTTGAGAAAAAATTATCTAGTCACTTTGATAGAATGTAAACAGTATTGTATTTTCAGAGAGGATAGAGGGAACAGGATAGGAGGCAGGTAATGCTGATGATAGCTGAGGCACTTCAAAACAAAAAAAAAGGTTGAAGAGGATGTTTAGATCTAGGGAGATAGCTCATTTGAGGCTATCTGGTGTGTGATAGAAGCTGATGGGACAAAATATTTTGTTGACTGCTGCTATAGACTTGGGCATCCATAGGATGGATATGGATGCCATGCATCAGTAGATTAGCATGAGTGCTGACTGAGCATTGTTATGGGGGGACTTCAACTATGTGGCCATAGATTGGAGGGAAGAAATTGGGCATGACAAGATGGAAGTGAAATTTATACAGTTACTAAGGGATAATTACCAGAAACAGCATGTCTTGGAGTGGGGGGGGGGGTGTTTGAGATTGCTGGATCAGGTAATAGCATCAGAAGACGTATCTACAACCAAGTTAGACACTGCATCCAATTGAGAAAAGCAACTATGCAGTCTTGTCTTGTTCTGAGAGGTTGCTACACATGTGGCACATAAATCCTTTCTCGACAGAGAAAGGATTTATGTTGAACTACAAAGCTGGTAATTATGATGAACATAGAAGATATCTTGGAGCAGCAGTGCTGTTGTTTAAGTAGCTACATAGAAAGAATGTCAGTAGTGCATGGGAAGGTCAGGGATTGTTAGAGAGAAGCAGTATCAGTTTGCATACCAACAGTTAAGAAGATAAACCAAGTGATGATTAAGTAGTAATCGAAATACAAATCAGGAACTATTAAAAAAAAAAAATTGTGAAGGAATAAAGAAAAAGTGATTAGCATACTCATAAACAATACAAAGTACAGGTATAAAGGGTGAATGGTATTGTAGCTAAGGGCAAATCAGATTATGAGAGAAAATAAGCTAAGCAGGCCAGGCAAAACCAAAAAGTTTTTTTTTTTTTTTGCTATGACTTTAATCAGTGCTGATAGTAGGAAGGTGACAGAAGCAAAAGAAACAGTTGAGTTGCTGAGTGTTCACTTTGCAAGTGAGTATCATCCAGGTGGAGATTTTGGAGATGTTGACATGACAGAGACTGATGTGAGAATTGAGGTAGATGAACTGGAAGTGCTCAGCCTAGTGACAAATATCAATATGAATACAGCTGTGGGACTAAATGGCATGCTGACTTTTATGCTATGAGAATGTTCAAGAGAATTACCAGTGCCTAGTGCCTCTGATGAAGTTATTTAATCTAAGTCTCAGCTCTGGCAAGGTTCCAAGGAGTGAAAATAGGATAGGATAATTCCATTACATAAAGGTGGCTCCACGACAAAAGTAGCAAATTACAGACCAATTATTGTCTCAAGAGTGGTGGTTAAAGTATTAGAAAAGTTGCTTAAAGGTAAAATCCAGAAATGGGTAGTAGGATGTCTTTGTAAAAAATAGATTCTGCCTTAGTAATTTACTCACATTTTATTATAGAGAAATGGTTATACCATAATACTGCTGGAAAAGGCATTTGACAGAATACCACATGGAAGCCTATTGTATAAGTTGGAGCAAAGGGGAAATATGAACTAGTGACATGGATGGTGGGGAATGGATGACAGATACCAGAGTAGTATATGGTGGAGTGAAATTGAGGAGAATGAGGGTGACTAGTGGGGGGCGCCTGAAGGTTCTGTACTAGGGCCACTACTTTATCATTTTTATATTAATGACATAGAGAATGATTTACTATTCAATTGTTTCCTGATGATGTAAAACTGGGAAAGACAATAGTTGATAAAGGTAATGTAGATATCTTGAAGGATGATTTAAATAAATTGGCATTGTGGGCAAAGGATTACCAAGTTAATGTTGCAAAATGTAAGGTTTATTACATACTATGTATTATATTGATGATACTAGATCACATAATGAGACTAGTAATTTTGGGGGATAATGGTGGACTGAAAGTTTGAAGTTCAATGGGCATATTGCAAAAATTGGCAAAATAACTCAAAGGAATTACTTGGATGTTGAACAAAACAATAACAAGTAAAGTGATTCGGCTGCATCTTGATTGTACATATATTTGGCCACTTCGGGGATCAGGAGCAGAGAGGATTCAGAGATGAGTGACCAAGCTGGTGACAGATCTGTGGAGATAGGTTGTAAAGTGCTGTGAAGATAGGTTGAAGGTGTGTGGGTTGTAAAATTTAGTTGATAGGTAGAAAAGAGGGGACATGATAGAGGGCTTTCATAAAATTGACATAAAAGAAATTTTTTCAATACATCATCATCATCAAATTCCTGCCATGTACCCTCAAGGGGTGTACAGGATATGACAGTACTACATGAAAAAATTACATCATTACTAACTTCCTATCTACAATTTTCCTCCAAATCAATCTGTTACTTGTCAAGACTCCAACATTATCAGATCTTATATTTCTATCGTCTAAGACACTTTGTACCATATCAATCCACCTATATCTTGGTCTTCCTCTGGGTCGTTTTCCTGGCAGAGAACACTTGTTTTGCTAATCTTTTCTCTCCCATTCTATTTAAGTGACCATACCACCTGAGATTAGCTCTGCTAATGCATTCCTGGATGCTGACAATGTCAAGTTCTTTCCTAATATCCTCATTTTTAATATGATATTGCCATTGATGCCATCTGTTCACGCCTCTAATCTTTCTCAGGACTCTCATATCTGTGGTCTCTAGTCTTTGGTGAAGTGTTTTACTTCTGACCCAGCTCTCAGATCCATAAGTTAAAACTGGTTTGAACACTGTCTTGTATACAGCTAATTTAGTGTTCCAACTAATTTCTCTCTTATTCCATATGAATTTATTCAATTGACTTCCCATCATACCAGCTTTGCTGATTCTGTTGTCTATTTCTATATTGAATTTACCATCTTCAGTAAAAATTGTGCCTAAGTAGCTGAAATGTTTTACTTGTTCCACAGGTTCTCCATTCACAACACAGTTGACATTTTCGATGATTCTGCCAATTTTCATTGTCTTTGTCTTTTTATTGCTGACCTTCATACCATATCTATTACAACAGTTATTCAATTTAGTCAGAGAATCTTGCAGACTTGTAGCAGATTTATTCAGAAGTATAACATCATCTGCATAAAGCAAAGAGCTGACATTAACATCTCCAATTTTGATATCAGGTTTAATACCACTTTCCTTCATAATGTGATCCATATAGATAATGAATAACAGAGGGGATAATGTACATCCTTGTCTCACACCAGATTTAACATTAAACCATCTTCCTGTACTTCCTTCAATTTTAACTGCTGACTTACAACTTAAATAAAGACTAAGTATTGCTTGATATAATGCCCCATTGACACCATATAACTGCAGCATATTGAATAGCTTCTCTCTTGGCACCTTGTCATATGCCTTTTCCAAATCGACAAAACTTAAATACAGATCTTTTGTTATATTCCCATGCTTTCTCGACCATTTGTTGTAAAGTGAAGATCTGATCCTGACAGCCTCTATTTGGCCTGAATCTAGCTTGTTCTTCACCAAGCTTTTCTTCCACAATTCTTCTCAACCGTTTCTCAAGTATACTTGCATAGATCTTGCCAGGAACACTCAGTAGGGAAATACCTCTGTAATTCTCACATTCAGTTTTATTTCCCTTTTTATATATGGGTACTATGAGAGCTCTACTCCAATCATCGGGAATTCGTCCCTCTGTCCAGGCTTTCTGAACTATGCAGTGCAGCCACTGAAAGACTTTTATACCACCATACTTCAGCATTTCTGGTTGAATATCATCTACTCCTGCTGCCTTTCCACATTTCAAACCTTTGATGGCTTTTTCTACTTCAAGTATGGATATGTATTCCTGACTGCATGCCTGGTCAGTGTTTTTTATCACTGTGCTGTCATCACTGCTTGTTTCATTTAGCAGTTTTTCAAAGTAATTACTCCATACTTCAAGGATATCTTTTTCTCCTGTTTTCATGTCACCTTTATCATCTCTAACTCCTTTTACAGCACTCTTTCCTCCATTCCTAAGCTTCTTCAACAACCTCCAGAATATTTTGCCACCGTCTTGATATTTATTTTCTATATTCTTGCCAAAGTCCTCCCATGACTTTTGTTTAGCTAGTTTTACACACTGTTTAGCTTTCTTACATTTGTCTCTGTATTCTGTAAGAGTAAAAGCTGACTTATTTGCCAGGAACTTTTGATATGCTTTCTTCTTTTCCTTCACTGCCTCTTTAACTTCCTGTGTCCAACAGGGAGTTCTGATTTTTTTATCCTTGCACACAACCTCACCACATGCCTCTCTGGCAGAATCAATGAATGTTTTCTTCAGATTTTGCCACTGAATCTCCAAGGTTTGATTCCTGTTTTCAAACTCTTTCATTTTCTTTTCAATAATCTTTCTGTATTTTAGTCTACAGTTAACATCTGAGAGCTGCTCAACTTTTATTCGCTTTAAAACTTTCTTACATGTTATTCTTTTCAATATGAAATTCAATTTTATCCTGCTCAAGACTAAATAGTGATCACTTCCAATTTCAAATCCTCTGTACACTCTGGTGTCATGCACCAGGGAGAAAACATCACTATCAACAATAACATAGTCAATGAGACTTTTCTTATTCCTAGCCTCTTCTCTTCATGTGAATTTGTGCACATTTTTATGTTGGAACATGGTGTTAGTAATAACCAGTCCATGTCCTGAGCAGAAATCCAACAGATATTTGCCATTATTATTAGCTTTGCTCTTTTCTCCAAATTTTCCCAAAATATTTTTATATGTCTCACAATCATTTCCTTCTCTGCTATTTAGATCCCCAACAAGGACCAACTTTTCCTTTTTCATTGTGTCAGTTGCTTTTTCTAGAGTGTCAAAAAATTCCTCCACTTCTACCTTAGTAGAACCTTCTTTGGGACCATAGGCACAAATAAGTCTCATTGTCCAGTTCCTCATTCTCATATTTGCCCACATTACTCTACTTGAGACTGATTGCCATTCAAGAAGATTAGCCCTGTATTTTGTGTTGAATACTATGGGTACTCCTTCTTTTCCTTGATTGTCATTGCCTGAATATAACATTTTGTATTTATTGCTCAGAAAGATCTCACCAGTTTTGGTCTTTTTTGTTTCAGTCACCCCTATTATGTCGATCTGGTACTTATCTAATTCCTCAGCTAGCTCCATTTCTTTGCCATTCAGGCTTCTTACGTTGATAGTACCGATCTTTAACTCTGGTGATGTAGAGTTGGGGTTTGTTTTCAGATTTGTTCCAGTAGCTGACTTTTCGCTGTTCGCCCTGGTTCCCTGGCGAAAACAACGGGGGGCCTTGTTTAACCGGGCAACGCCCCAGCCGGCATGAAATTTTGTCATGTTGTACCATCGTTTTTTATTTTGGTTTAACCAATAAGAATACAATTTGGTCGGCTAAATCCCAAATTGCCAGCCCATCCTCGTTCGTTCAGTATCAAAGTTGATACCCAACAGGGTGCACCATGAGAAGGTGAGGATTGGACATTAGGTCAGAAGCCCTGGTCGGTTCTCCGCATTCCTTTAAAGGCTATGTGGAAGTCTCCTCTCAGTTATACAGCTTTGACCCTTAAGCACCCCACTCATATATATATATATATATATATATATATATTTAAAGGCTATGTGGAAGTCTCCTCTCAGTTATACAGCTTTGACCCTTAATCACCCCACTCATATATATATATATATATATATATAGAGAGAGAGAGAGAGAGAGAGAAGTAGAGGTCACTCCTGGAAGTAGTGTAAAAGTGTGTGTGTGTGTGTGTATACGGACTAGATTTTTTGCTTGGAGAAAGAATCGTGAAAGAAAGAGAAAGAAAAGAGTAGTGAATGAATCGACTGGATTGCAGATGTACGAGGGTTGTTTGAATAGTTGTGATAAAAAATATAAGTTAAGGTGATTTTTTCCAAAAAATGTGTTTATTTTTAAACATAGTCTCCATCAAGGTCTACGCATTTGGTCCAACGAGTTTCCAATTTTTTCATCGCATCTAAAAAGTAGGATTTGTCAAATTGTGCAAAATATTCATTGACAGCCTTGATGTGTTCAAAGAAAATTTTTTCCCACTGAGCCAAATTTTTAAGTTTGGGAACAAGAAGAAGTCACATGGTGTGAAGTCTAGAGAATACGGTGGATGTGGAACCAATTCAAAATTCAATTTGTGCAATTTTGCCATTGCAGCGGCCAACGTGTAGGACTGTGCATTGTCAAATGAAAGAGCACTTTTTTTTTTGTGCCAGTCTTGGCCATTTTTTCTTCAGTTCTTCTTTTAAATGGTCCAACAATGATGCATTAATAGATTCCTGTTATTATCTTATCCTTTTCCAAATAGTCTAGCATGATAATTCCTTGGGAATCCCAAAAAAAGAGTGGTCATCACCTTCCCAGCTGACAAAACGGTCTTTGCTTTTTCCGGTGCTCTTTCACTGGGCATTGTCCACTGTTTTCACTGCTGCTTGGACTCAGGTGTGTAGTGATGGATCCAAGTTTCATCTACAGTACAGTCACGAATCAACACAAAAAAATCCTACTAATTGCGATTAAATATCGCATAACTCCATTGAAATGTCTTTTGACATGCGTTTTTGATCGACGGTCAACAATCGCGGCACCCATTGTGCACATAGCTTTTTCATGTTCAATTTTTGTGCAAGATATTATATACCCATTCAGTTGAGATGCCTACAATCTCACGCACTTTCATTCGGTGGTCTTCCATAATGATACCATGGATTTTGTCAATCATTTCCTTCGTAGTGACCTCAGTCGGGTGTCCAGAGAGCGCTTTGTCTTCAATGGACTTACGACCATGTTTAAACTCATATATCCAAAAATAAATAGTCTTTAATGCTGGTGCAGAGTCCCCATGAACTGCATCTAGCTCGGCTTCGATCTGCATGGCCATCTACTTCTTCAAATAAAAGTGTTTTATCACTGCATGAAACTCATTTTTCTCCATTTTTATGAAAAATGTGAACATGGTCATTTTAAATGTTTGCCAAATGAGAACTACATGTCGCACCTGGCTAAAATTTTGCCAGGGATCATGAAAATGATGATACGTGCCGACACTGGCATGAATGAATGAATTGTGTTGCCATCTATTGGAAATTTACCAAACTTTTCAAACAGCCCTCGTAGTTGAGTGCCCCAACAGTGAATGAGTTTTAAGTAATGGTATGATAGATATTGTATGTATAAAGGTTAGTGTTGGTCTCCCATGACAAGTCTTCTGACTACATGGAGATACCCATATAATAATATTGCCTCTGTTCAGTGTGGGAAGTTATCCATTTTTATAAGACTTTACTGGGACCACATATGGTCTAATTGCAATTGGGTTTGGCTATCTATTTTTAAGGGATAGGAAATAGCAGTAGATAGGATTCAGAAACAGATGACTAAGATAGTAACATGTGTATAATGCTTGCAGTGAGAACTGATTAAAGAATTTATTGGCTGTAAAATCTAGTTGAAAGAGGGAAAAACTAGAATATGATAGTAACATAATCTGTTAATAAAAGGGATTTTACAGGAATAGATGTAGGGAAAAAAAAAATTCAGTATATATAGCAAGAGGGAAGAGGACGTCATACCTGGAAATTAAATGTAGCTAGAATGAAGCGAGGACTGAATTGTTTGTTGATATTGGAAAAGCTGAAAGCATCATTATTGAATGGATTTAAGATGTAAAGTGTTATTATGTGGACCTTCCAAAATGAATCCTAAAATCTATTGAGATTTCTGAATAAGTGACCCAAGGCAAGGGCTATATAAGCACTCCTACTTGAGAAGAGGCCAAGTAATATAATAAAAGACAAACTGGGTGAACAATCTGAATTCGGGTCAAATATAGGTTGCCAGGTGAAGACTCTTGAAACACTGAAATTATGGAAATATAAGTGGGATTTGTTTACATTTTGTACTAGAAAAGACATGCAAAAAGGTGTTCAGGGAAAAACTCTTCAAAGTACTGAAATTATATGGATATTGTATGGATTCAAAGTACTGAAATTATATGGATACTAAAGAATACAGGAAAATTGTTTGACTCTTAGTATAGAATTGGTATGAATTGCATTATATGAAAATGTTAGATGTATAAATAATTAATAAAGAAGTTTGTCTTGATTCTGTGCAGAATAGTTTTCCAAGGTTGTCAGAGTTAAATTACTGTTTTGAGCAAAGTTGATGTGAAAATTGGCAATAAAAACAATTTATGACAATAGACAATAAAACAGAAAACATCAGTTTCGATAGTAAACCTATAAAACAAGTGACATATCTTGATTATTAAAACATAATTATTAAAGAAGAGTGCAAAAATTAATTAGATGGTAGAATAAGCAGTGCTAGTTTGCTAGGGAATTAGAAGTAAGATTGCATATTTGTTTCCCAGTTCCTTAGTTGAAGTTTGTAGACTAAGAGGGAAATCAGCCAAAACTAAGTTACAATACATTAGACTTTCAAACGAATTTTAACATATGGGTCTTGGATTAGAAATTATTTCATCAAAGACTAGAAAAATAATTGTTTTGAGGAAAATTAGAAAATTTGAGTAACAGTTGAGAGAAAAGAACTTTGAATTATTAAAATTCAAGAACATGGTGCATTCATTTAACTTTTTCACTACTGAGTTTGAGTATTCTCGAGCACATTTTTGCATTTAAAAAATCTCCATCAAACAACTTTTAAACACATTTGAATTCACAGCATGTAGTGATATTGCTTATGAATATAGTTCAGCTAAACTCAAATGCTTCTCTGTCTTCATCTGCTATCTGGAGAGAAAATATTTGTACTTGGAAGAAATCTCTCAGCTGATGTGTCATATGATATGGTCCATATCATTCCAAGAACAGTAGAAATCGCAGAAAGTGAGCGTGTTCGAGCAGTTAACAGATCATTGTTGGAAGTTTTTCCACTTGATTATACAATAAATTAAAGATGCCAAGAAATTATATACTTGAATCCGTTTGCAAGTGT
Organism: Typopeltis vanoorti; assembly: GCF_054136105.1. Lineage (NCBI taxonomy): Eukaryota > Metazoa > Arthropoda > Arachnida > Uropygi > Thelyphonidae > Typopeltis > Typopeltis vanoorti. The sequence continues at coordinate 90,226,461 of NC_143549.1, forward strand.
AAGCAAACAAAGTTTGCACCTGAAATATAATCAGGACTAGGGCAACTCATATATAGAAGCTTATGACTTCACATCACTTGCCTTAGTATCCCATAATGCAAAGCACATATCCGTATGTATAATGCTATGCATTATGGGAAGGGTATAATTTCTTGGTAGCTTTAATTTATACAGGGTGTTCGGGATAAATTTGACAGTTTCGTAAGGAAAAAGAAAATCTTCTTTGTATCTATTAAATTTAATGAATTGACAAAAAAACATTACAGGCAGAGTTAATTACAATACTATCAACAAGATTTACTCAAAATAACCACCATTAGCATCGATCACAGCTTCAATTCTGCTTCGGAACCTCGAACAAGCTGATGCTACAGTCTCCCTGGGAAGGGCCGCAAAAACTGTTTTAATTTTATCCATTAACTGGGCTTTTGTATTACTGGAAGTGCGATTGGTGTCTTTTTCAACTGCGCCCCATACAAAATAATCCATGGGGTTAAGGTCTGGGGAGTTTGGAGGCCAAACATTTGGACTGGTGAAGTCGTAGAAATTTTCAGACAACCATTTTTGACTTTTCCCAGAGGTGTGGCAAGGGGCCGAATCCTGCTGCCATACATACGGCCTACCATTGGCTACCCTTGTTATCCAGGGCTTGACTACAGTTAGCAACTCCACGAACAAAGCCCGAATTCCAACGCCAGGGTTCTTCAACACCTGTTCCTGCAGATTTGCGAGGAATTCTGCTGTATGAACGCAATCAGATCGTCTGCTAGGGATCTTTCTTCTTGCTACATCCTCGTAGTCACCATTGCAAGTCTCTAGTTCATGCCTGATTGTTTTTACTGTATTCAGGGAGCATTGGGCAGCAGTCGTAATATCCTTATTTTGATGGCGGGCACGAATCATCATGATACAAGTTATTCTCTTCCATGATTCAGGTGGGTTCCAGCTATCCATCCTTTCTGACATCTTGTATATGAATGAAGAAGGGTCCAAACTTTTAAATGAAGAGAAGTGTGTGTTAATACATGTAACTTACGGAAAAATATAATTAATTATAAATATGTCAAATTTATCCCGAACACCCTGTAGTTAATGGATCAGAAATGATGGGTGGCTCTGAATGTTTTTTGTAAGGTCTTGGAAGTACAAAAATTTTTTGTACTACTTCAACATAAACCACTAAAATTGGATGTGCATCACCTTAAAGGATGATATATTCATTTCAATAACTGGCTTAAATTTTTTAAGTTTTAATTTAAATTATTAAAGAAAATAAGTCAGCAAGGAGAGATTGGTTGGTCTGTATTTTCTCAGCAGTGAAAAGGTTAAACAGTGGGAGAGGAATGGGTGTTTCAAGCTAATGTGATCTAGATGATCTTAGATGTAATTTGATGTCAAATCATCTGGTTCATCTCTCATTTCTAAATGAACTTGTAAAGTTGGAAGTCCCCCCCCCCCCTGGTTAGACTAAATAAATTTAGTTTAATCCTTTATCCAAGTGTAAGCAAACAAAGTTTGCACCTGAAGTATTTTCAGGACTGAGACAATTTGTGGTAAAGGTGGACCAAGCTCATAAAGGTCGAAACCAGTCTGGGTAGTGGCTCTTCCTGCATACATGTCCACAAGGAGATATGCTTTGCATTATGGGAGATACTAACATAAGGAGTGATGAGAGCTTGGTCCACCTTTACCACAAGTTGCCTCAGTCCTGAAGATACTTCAGACTTCAGGTGCAAACTTTGTTTGCTTACACTTGGATAAAGGATTAAACTAAACTTATAAAATATTGCCCCATGTGTGGCTCTTTGATGTTATGTCTTTTCAAGATAGATTCTTGTTCTCAGCAATCCCAATTTGATTTGAAAAGATACAAATTTAATATTATAGATGAATTCACTATAGCTAACTTATAATAATTGTTAGGCTTAGATGTTTAATGGAATGAAAAACAACACAAGGATTGAATTAAATAACAGTTGAATGCTTCCAGTTTTTGTCTCTTCTGTGCCAAAAGACACTTGTACATCCTCCATGGGGAGTAATTGGAAGGCTTGGTTGTAACTTATTATGCCTAAGATATCACATTTACCATATTTATATACATTAGGTTGATTTTTAAGGGCAATCTAATAGATAAGATTAAGTGTTGATGGTTATTCATGACTTATATTTAAAGGTATTTAACAACACCATACTATTTTATTACCTTGTTTATATTGCGCTGAATTTCAAATCCACATCATCAGAGCACAACACAACACATGTATAAATGATAGTGAGTAAGTGAAACAATTTTTTTTTTTTTTTTTTTATAGACATGGTGCCAAAATAGGACTTTAGGTCTTTTGTCCTTTACAGTTAGGATTAGCCAACATTTGTTTTGAAGAACATGAAAATACATCTGCAGTCACAACCTGGAAGTCAGGTCTAGAGTTCATACTTTGGATACCACTCACAGAATCAAATATGCAATTGTTTATATATAAAAGCAGTTACTCTTAAAAACCTGCCTATAATTAAATATATTGCTGTGTTAATCTGCCCAAGATATGGGAAAAGTAATTAAGCATCATAGGTTACGGCCAGTGTCTTCTGCTAGCCTGCAGAGTTTGCTCTTCCTAGCTAAGACTCTGGACTTTTAAGTTTCACTTTGTGTTTGTCACAATTTATATTGTACCTCTGAAGATGTCTCTCTGACGAAATATTGAAAGCACTAAATTCTTTTAGTTCATTTAGTCGTTGTGTTGTGTTCATTTCATTAAATTTGTAACATGACCATTATAACAAACTTATAATAAATTTGCAAATTATTATAAGTTAAAAGTTTCAAAGAAAGTCCTGAATAGGTACATTGCTGTTCCAAAGGAAATTTACAATAGCAAAGTATCCACTATAACAAACTCTTCCTGTGATTTAGCTATAGTAAGTCAGTTGCATTAGTTTTGCACACCCCCCTCTTTTTTTTTTCAAAAACAGTTCTGTGTATCTAGGATTTGTTTTCTGTTGTAGGATATTTGCTATTTAGTCATATCAGATTATGTTGCGTTTTAAATAAAAAGGAAAGGATAACTTTTAATTTTATCATGTATGTAAACATTTGCTAAATGTATAGCAAACATGTATTATTTCTCGTTATTAATCTGTACTAATGTTATCTATCTATTCTATTCCCTTCTGCCATATGGCTAGTGGGGTAGCTATATGCACCATACTAGGGAGATGATTATGAGCAAGGTGGTTTCCCGTTGCCTTCCTTGCCATACTACATCCTGTGGCTGTATCCTGTGTGTTCATGGGGCCGGTTTGCCTGCTCGCAGGATGAAAAACCCTGCTGTCCACACCCAAGACTGGCTAACTTGGCTATAGCATGGAAGATCCTTAACCCTCTCATGCATGAATTTTTATATTCATTTATAAAAAATTATAATGATGATACAGTATTACCATGAATTCATTAATTTTGCTAAATTTGTGTCCTGTATATGTTAAAATTTTTTTTTTTTTTTGGTTTTTGAGGACACAAAAATGATGTGTCCTCATTTTTGTGTCCTCATATGAGGCCCTTATGCATGAAATGGTTAAACTCCTCACATCGTCGACAGGAATCGAACCTATAACACTATTTCCCCAGGCATATGGTTGCGAAGCGCATAGCCACTAGGCTAAACGTGCAGACTACTAATGTTATACTGTATATAAAAGAAATCTTTGTATAACATAGGTAGTTACAGCTTGTCGCAAACTGTTTAATTGTAAAAAGGACTCGGTTCTAATTTACTAATTTTATTTCTCTACCTTTAAAAGACCTTGAAAGAAGAAAATATTGCATTTTCCAATGATGTTTTCATACCATTAAAGAACTATAGTTTTGCTTACAACAAGCAATGGTTTTACTTTTGTATCATTGCCATGTTGCTTGCTGTGCCAGCCAGCAAAATTTGCACTTTCAAAGAGAAGTTGATATACTGAGAGAGAGAATAATAGAACAGTTGTTTGTGTGGATTAGAACAGAATATTTTCTGAAAGTTTGAACTTGAGGGTAGAAAGGAATTCTTAAGCCCAGAAGGTGAAAAGAGCATTGAGTTATCCCAAAATATGAATTGCATTCAAAGAGTTTAGATAAAAGTAATAAGAAGAATTATACAGTTTTTCCCCCTAAGCAATGGACCTTTTGATACATCACGTGGAAAACCTATTCTAGTTAAACACTGTAAACTTGACAGGGATGAACTTTGTGTTCATCCCTGTCAAGTTTACAGTGTTTAACTATAAGAAGAACAAGAATAAGAAGTTTCCATAAGAAAAATGGAACATTTAAAATTATCTTTGTATTTCAAGGAAGTTAAAAAGAAACTGATATGTTAAAGAAGATATAAAAGAAGAAATATGTCCTTTCTAAAGAAAAGTTTCACACAAGTTATCTTCTTGCTGTCAAAGAAAAACAGATATGAGTTTAGTAGTTATATCTTAATGGCCATTGATAAAAGAGACAGAAACTGTACTTGATAGTTTGAAGCTAACTGTTTTAGTTTGTGTTTTCATCAAATCCTGTGATCTTGAAGAGAAGAAACAAGAAATCTAATCTTGTGTGGTGTTTATGTTTGATGTTAAGTTTGTGGGGCTTTTTTGCTCTTTAGTTGACAAGTTTTATTTATAATGTAGATTTGTATATAGCACTTGCAAATTATAACATTTTACACTTACCGTTATAACTTTGCAATACCTAAATTTACACTAATGTTATATGTTTATAAATCATAAATCATATCAAAGTTCTGATATACCCTCAGGGGTCATATAGGATATTATGATAGTACTACATGAAAAAGTTACACCATTACTAACTTCTGATCCAAAATTTGGTCCAGTAGCTGACTTTTTGCCCTGATTACTGACAAAAACAGTAGAAGACTTGTTTAACCAGGTGACTTGGCCCGATGAAATTCTGTCATGTTGTACCATCATTTTACATTGTGGTTTAAGTCATTAAGAATACCATTTGGTCAGCTAAATTCCAAACTGCAAGCCATCCTCACTGTTTAGTATCCAGGTAGATACTTAATAGAGTGTGTACAAAAAGGGTAGGATTGGACATTAGGTTAGAAGCCCTAACCTAACCAATTATATAGCTTCGATCCTTAAGCACCCCTTTGTTTGCAAATAAAGATATTAATTTCGATTTTTTTTTTTTTGTCTCTCACTCAACTCTTAAGTTAACTTGTATTTATAATAAAATCTCAGATCCCAATCTGTGATATTAACTAATACAAAAAAAAAAAAGTTATTAAACCACTCAGGAATACCAGAGGAAAAAACAGCCTTCCTATTTAGTTCTTCAACAAGAATCACATTTTCCTTTTTGTGTGTGTGTCAGTTGCTCTGTAAAAGTAAAGGCACAAATAAGTTTCATGGTTCAGCTTCTCATTTTGCATACTGCTCTGCCTGAAAGTGTCCCATCCAAGTTGTTTTATCTTCATGTTCAGCATTAAATACCGTACCTACTTCCTCCTGTTCATTGCTTGGACATCATATATAGTTGACTCTCACTATAGCACTCATGGGACCACTGATATAATTTGCTATAGTGAATTTTCTTTAGAAATTTAGTGCCTGTTGGATCTTTGGTTGGGATTTTTGCTAGCTTGTTATAATGGAGTTTGTTGTAATGGTTTGCTGTAATAATATAACATCTGATGTTTAGAAATATCTCATCTGTTTTAGTTAGAAATACAGTTATGTTTATATGCTATTCTTGTAATTCCTCTGCTAATCTGACCTCTTTCCATTGTTTCTTATTATTACTTCCATCATTGATTGAATTCAATACAACAGGTATGATTCCATAGTTGAAAAGTCTGCTATTTGATTTTTTGCTAGTAACAAAAATAGTGGTGGACAATTGTTTAGCCAGTTGATGTCATAATGCTTTACATATTATTGTACTACCATATTTGTCTGCAATTTAGGCCAATGTGGAATACAACTTGATTGCCAGTTATCAAATTGCTAATCTGTCTTCATTCGTTATCTGGGTGGATGCATAATAAATGGCACACCACTAAATCATTTATTTCTATAATATGTGTGCCATAAAAATGTAGTTGTTTATTGTAATAATGTGTCAGTCTCTCCTATGTTTCCATATTTATCTTAGAAGAGTTTGCTTATTCCTTGTTATAAAAATAGCAAGAAAAAAAAAAAAAGACTAACCTTATGAAGTGGAATCTATACTAGCATCCACAGCATGCATTTCCACTTATATGGGATTTAAACCTTACAGCTTTTGTAGTAAACAAGTAGAGGTTTTTATCAACTAAGCTATTGAGGCAAGCTCCAATAGTATATTAGTACTGTGTGGATAGGCTAAAGATGAAAAAAATTAGTAGTCCTGCTCTGAAGTTCAGCCATAGTTCTTGAAACTTCACCCCTCCAGCAACAAGAGAGTAATATCCCATTGGGCAATGAAATTTATCTACAATCTACATGCACGTATATATTGTTTAACCATCTTCAGCAAGGGTTTGAAGAATTTTGTAAAACATTAGTCGACTGCTAGTTGATTTACAGAAAAAATAAAGCTGGCAGTTGATCAACAATAGTTTGTTTCTGTTAACATTAAATTAATTTAGCATAGATTGTGTATATTTATTTATTTATTTTTAATTTTAGAGAGATGATGATGATGAGGAGGATCCATCCAAAAATTCTCCTGTATCTGGTCTGTCATGGGTTCAGCCTGGAACTCAGAAAATATTTTCGAAGACAGTGTCATGACATCCTTGTTTCTCAAGTGCATATATTTAAAAAATTTCATTCTCAGTAATCACTTGTTACACAAGCACTGTTATCATATCTGCAAATCTTGAAGTACTTACAGTTACTGTGATTGTACAGTTGTTATAGTCACTATGGTGCAGCTAGTGTTAACTTTTGTGATAATGTGATAGTTTTTATGTAATAACAGAGTTTAAAGTACCACAATATTTTAATTGAATTCAAGGTTTTGGAATGTTAATTTATTAAATTGTTGCTTTTTTTATTCTGGTCATAAATGTAAATAATGCATATCATTAGTGCAATGTTGAATAGAATGAGGTAATAACAGTGTTATGATAGGGGATAGCATATTAGAAATGTTGTTCTCATGTATATGTTCATAATTTAATACATTAATTTATATCACTTTAATGTCTTATTTCCTTCAATGTGATTTTTTTCTTTTATTATCATTATTTTTGTATTGAAAATAAAATTTTTAGTTTGGCTTATGTGTATGCATCATTATATGGTTGGAAGATTTTACTTTATTTTGCTTGTTAGGCATGAGTGAATGCTATAATCAACATATAGCATCATACAGAGTAGATGCTGTATGGTCGTCCCATACCACAGTAATATGCCACATAAATTTTCACCTGGTGGTCTTATGCTGAGTCTTTCTGGTCCTGATCTCTGTTATTGTTTTGAGAACCTCTCTTTTCCATTTTTTTCTCATGTCAAAGGATGTCAGCTTTCTTCTGTCTTTGCTCTTTAGGAGCCTCAATTTTACTACTCAGTCCTTTTCCAGCCCATCAGTGTATGAGAACCTCAACAATCTCTTGTAACAGCTGTTGCTCAAGTTCAAATGTAGATGTAAAGAACCTTTATAAAGGCTGTTCAACCAAACATACTAATTTTTCATCTGCCATTTTGTATTTGGCATATCACTAGAATCACAAAGTTTTGTTGTTGCCATTGAGCTTTTTTGCTGAGATAAATCAGCAGAGACTTCGATTTGCAATTGTCATGGTGTTAGTGCACTCTTTAGAATTGGCTTTGAAACTTGGCATGTTAATTTCTTCTTATGCAGTATACATGTGGTTTAGCAGCTGTGTTCAAAACTTGGTCTCATCCAGATTGAAGATTTGTTTGGCAATGTAGCTACTTTTAATGACTGCTTCTAGTCCTAAATATTTGTGTGCAGGCCTCTCAAAAACTGTATTCTTGAAACCATAGTGAGTCATGAACTTGTTAAACCATCCAGAACTTGAGAAATTTTATTTATTTTACTTTGTTCTTAAATTTTCATAAAGGTTTATAGCCAGCCATTGACACCAACATGAGACTGATGAGAAAGAACATATCTATCTCTGGTGATGCAACTGCACCATTAGTAACTTGTTCATCCTTGCTATTATATTCCTGCACATTTTGCAGGTTGAATTAACGACACAGTCACATGCTTGATTTTTTTTTTTCCTTCTTGTTTTCACATACTATTTATCTTAGCAGTTGACTGGCTGCTTTCACACCACTTTCTTATCTAGTTCTTGTTCCAGTGTTGTGCACTTTCTGGCATATTTTGTTCTAGTGGCAGGAGCACTCATGTTGCACACTTAGAAGCTATTATTGATTAAATCCACTTTATATTAATAAAAAATTTATTATCTATTTAAGTACACATCATATCGTAAAAGAGATGGCACAGTCAGCACAGTACATGACAAGGTTACTTTTTTAAAAAAAATAATTTATGCTATTAATAATTCACTGGATAACTTCAATGAATGTGGAAAAATGAAGACCTTTTGACCTAATGTTCAATCCTCATAGTATACCCTGTTACTAAGTATCTACCTGGAAATTGAATGAATAAGCTGGCACTTTGGGGTTTAGCTGACCAAACTGTATTCTTATTTGCTTAAATAAAAAAAAAAAAGGTAAATGATGAAATTTCATCGGGGTGAACTGTCACGTGGTTAAACAAGGCCAACTGCTGTTTTCACCAATGAACCATGAAAAGTCAGCAACTGGAATAAATTCCAACTCAAGATTGGCACCATCAACAGAAAAGAACTGGAACTAGAAGACCTAGATAAGTAAGTACCAGATCAACATAATTGGTGCTATCAAAATAAGACAAAAGAAGCAGATAAGATTCTTCTAAGCAACAAATAAAAAAATGTTATATTCACAATAACAGAGAAAAAGAGCAGCAATAGTATTCAACACTAAATACAAAGATGATAATCTTGAATGGCAGGCACTATCAAATCATGATGTAGGAATTGTCAGATTGGGGAATTATCGGAAAATGACTTAATTGTCCCTATGGTTCCAACAGAAGGTTCTACTAATGAAGGAATTTTGAGGCATTAGAAAAGGCAGCTGACAAAAAAGGAAAACTTGGTCTCTATTGGAAAGCAGAGTAGGAAATGATTATGGGCATATAGAAATGCTTTGGAAAAATTTGGTGAAAAGTGCAAAACTAATGATAATGTTGAGTACCTGTTAGACTTCTGTTCAGTACATGAAAAGTCTCATTGACTATGTTATTACTGTTAGCAAGCTCTTCGTGCTGGTTCAAGACACAAGAGAATAGGTGGAGAAAAAAAAAAAATGGGCACTTGTGGACTTCCAACATTAGTAAAATCTGAGGATAAAAATTCATCCATGCGACATCATCAATAGCTGATGTGAAAAGACTTCAGCTCATATATTAAAGATACCAAGCAATTTTAAATAAAACTTGGTTTTAATCCTATTTCCCAAGTAAGTCAAGTTTGCACCTGCACGTAGTGCAAGTCCAGGCAACTTGTGATAAAGGTGGAATCAGCTTTGATCACTATCCTTGGTATTTACCCTTAATGCAAAGCACGTCCCCTAGTGGAGATGTACGATGTATAGCATCGTACATCTCCTAGTGGACGAAAAGGCAAGGGCCACTACCCAGACCGGCTTCGACCTTTATTGAGGTCTCATTAGTGGGAGCTAAGTTTAAGAAATGCCAAGGTTTAAGTAATACAGAGCTTATAAATTTTACCTAAACAAGTTGCCACAAAGTGCTTTGACCTTATTAATTAAAAATTTCAGGATGAGAGATAGATGTAGAAAGCTTTTTACCTTGGGTATGTTATGTTATATATTAAAGATACCAAGCAATTTTAAATAAAATTTGGTTTTAATCCTATTTCCCAAGTAAGCAAACAGACAAGTAAGTCAAGTTTATGCCTGCACGTAGTGGCAACTTGTTTAGCTAAAATTTATGAGTTCTGTATTACTTAAACCTTGGCATTTTTTAAGCCTGGCTCTCACTGATGAGACCTCAATAAAGGTCGAAACCAGTCTGGGTAGTGGCCCTTGCCTTTAATGTATAGCATCGTACATCTCCGCTAGGGGATATGCTTTGCATTAAGGGTAAATACCAAGGAGAGTGATCAAAGCTTATTCCACCTTTACCACGAGTTGCCTGGACTTGCACTATGTGCAGAGTCGCCCTGACTTGCATTACGTGCAGGTGCAAACTTGACTTAATTGTCTGTTTGCTTACTGGAAATAGGATTAAAACCAAGTTTTATTTAAAATTACTTGGTATCTTTAATATATAACATACCCAAGGTAAAAAACTTTCTATACTTCAGTTTTCCTCTGATGCAAGGAACATTTCCTCAGAATAAAAGGACTTTTATTCTGATTCAAATGAAAGCTGGTCTCATGGTAAAACAAAATTGGAGTATGTAATACCATGGAGATGGGACGGACACATTGCAAGATGTAATAATGTAAGATGGCTTAAATTGACACAATGGAGGCCTAGATATGACAACAGATAAAGGGAAAGCGATGACAAGATGAAATTGTTAGGATTGCTAGAATGCAATTGATGAGAAAAGCTGAAAATAGAATGGCATGGAGAAAACTGGAGACCTTCAGCAGTGGAGTAGTCTGCGTGGTTAGCCTAGTGGCTATGCACTTCGCAACGATATGCTTGGGGAAGTCCTAGGTTTGATTCCTGTCGACAACGTGAGGAGCTTAAGGATCTTTCTCAGCCATAGCCAAGTTAGCTGGTCTCGGGTATTGTTGGATCCTACTTCTTAATTTATACTTTGGATCAGACATGTTAGTCACTATGATGTTCTTAAACAAAATTATAAGTTGCTAGTTGATTTCTAATTCAATATAGAGAAAATTTATATTTATAGACTGCACCACTCTATATCTGAATTAGTTCAAGAATTGAAGAAAAACCAACTCACAACTATCCTCTTTTATATGATGTTATTATATATACTGACCGAGTATATTTAACCTACTTAATTTTCCTGCTTTGGTTCGAATATTTTATGAATGGTGCAGTAAAAGAGATTCAGGCAAAATACAACTTTTCATTAACAAAAACAAACATTTAATTTTAAAATCATAAATTTTAAACTTTAATTCAGTAATTAAGTTATCATAAACACTTCAGCCTTTCTGATAATACTGTCATACAAACTCAGACAATGGTAATTCTGTTATCTGTAATACAGTCTTCTCACAGTTCCTTTTAGTTCTAAATACAATAAAATCGCAGTAACACCTCTTCACAAACAAACACTTTTAATTTGATACTTCGGCTAATTCTCCGCAATAGTTACTGTTAGTATCAGGGAATTCTAAGATGAAACTCACACACTTGGTTCTGTACAGAAACGTTAAGGTTGGAATAATCTTACCGATAATCTTTTCTTCTTCATTTACTTATACGTAAACACTTTTAATAATAAGCAGCACTCATTAAAATAAATCTTCTAAGCATTAACTGAATTAATTCACGGGCACAATACATATAATCAGACGTTCTTGTATGAAGCACTACTGATTACTACTGAGCACAATAATTCGTAACTTGGTGTTTTATATGCACAGTTGTTCATTCCTCCGGCATTCAATTAATTCCTTAGGCACTATAATTCTAAACACAATCAATTTTACGGCCTCTACTATCCTCTAGTAACTTCGTGTTTTACTTCAAGGTTCCGTATGTCCTTGAAAGGTCAGCACTGAAATTAAATCTCAACTCAAGTAATCGCTAGTCTATCCGTATCACTTAGCTATCTTCCGTAGCTTTATTTGTTATTCTGAAACTTATAAGCTAACCGCTTCTCGACTAGTAGAATTTATTTAGCTGCTCGAGTGACTTGCCGACTCGCTATTATCGCACTGCGATTTCCGAATGCCCGATTCCAACCTAATGCCAATCTCTCATCTCCTAATTAATTAATAATGTTAACATTTCTGGCTAGATGGGTGAAGCAAAATTGCTTTTCATATTCCCCTTTGTCTTCTAATAGAAGAACTTTGAATGGAGTGTTTGTGAGCTATATGCTCGCCCATTGAGGGCAGTGAAGTTAGTTGCATTCAGCTGAACTTAAAATAGATTTTGGTCTTTTAAATTTGTAGATTTCTTCATTATATTCCGAGGGTTCCTTGATTAATGGGTTTGGATGGTTACTTGTCTTGGTAAAGAACTTCTCAGCTAGATTTATGAGAAGGGAAGAGATATAAGGGATATTAACTTCTCTATGGATTTGGGTGTTTCTTATGAACCAGGGGGCATCCAGAATCATCCTCAGGCACTTATTCTGTAATCTCTGAAGTTTTAGAATGTTAGAATTTGTGGTGTGGCTCCAAGCTGGGGATGCATAAGTGATAACCGGTCTAATTACCATCTTGTAAATTGTTAATTTTGTTTGCATGTCCAGTTTACTTTGTCTGTTGATCATAGGGTAGAGCTGTGCTAAGACGTTGGATGTCTTTGAGGAAATGTAACTAATATGTTTGCTGAATAGGAGTTTACTATCAAGAATCACTCCAAGATATTTAAGTTCAGTCTGCCATGGAATCTTTACTCCCAATAAATAAATATCCTCCATGGTATGGATTTTCTTTCTAGTAAACAGTATGGCTAAGCTTTTCTGGGGGTTAACTTGGATCCTCCAGTCTGCCATCCACTTTTCTAAAGTGTGTATGCTATTTTGTAGTCTTTTAGTTGCCAGTTTTGGGCTCAGTGATCAGTGCAGTATCATCTGCATATAATGCAGTGAATGTTGTTCTTGGGTTCAGAGGGATGATGTCTGCTACATAGATTGAAAACAGTAGAGGTGCCAGAAGAGATCCTTGAGGTATGCCTGCCGAGATCCTGCGTCTGGTCGAAACCGTTTCACCTACCCTGACCTGCATGTATCTGTCTTTCAGATAAGAATGTATTACCTTTATAAGTCTGACTGGGAAATTAAATTTTATCAGTTTGTAGAGAAGACCTTGATGCCATACTTTATCAAACGCCTTCTCTGCGTCGATGAAGATGGCAGCTGTATTGAGTTTCCAGTTGAAACCTTTAGTAATGATTTCTACCAGCCTGTGCACTTGTTGGGCTGTACTATGGGCCCTACGGAAGCCGAACTGTTCTTCCTAACTTATCTGTTTCTGCTTGGAATCTTGAGAGGATCACTTTCTCTGTTAATTTTCCGAGCCTGGATAATAGGCTTATGGGTCTGTAGCTTTCAGGAAGGTGAGCATTTTTTCCTGGCTTCTTCAGTGGTATGATTGTGGCTGTTTTCCATGTAGAGGGGAAATGCTGGAATCTAAAGATAGCATTTGTAATGTTGACGAGATGGACTATGGCCTTTCTTGGAAGTAGTTTTACTATTCTGTTAGTTATGCCATCCGGTCCTGGAGCTTTTCTATTGTTTAGATGGGAGATGATATTTATCATTTCTGTTGGATTTGTAGGAGTGATATGGTCTGAGTTGACAACGTTCTGTCTTAAGGTTGACCTAACATGACGATGAATCTTGTACATAAGGTTGATATTTAAATTAGTATATGATGGGTTGCACTGAGATTCTAGGTTATCTACTAGTGCTTCGGCTTTCTCTTCATCTTTGTGAACTGTCCCTTTCTTGGTTTGGATAGGGGGTATAAGTTGCTTTTTGGTGCAGATTGCTCTTAAGAATTTCCATACAGAATGATCTTCAGTGTTGATGTTAGCCAATTTGGTTTCCCATTGATGGTTTCTGTGTTTTTGAAGAGCTTCTCGGACCTGCCTGTTTAGATTGTTCAATACTTTTTTATCTTGTGGGGCTCTGGTATTGTGGTATCTCTTCCTGGCTCTATTTTCTGCTCTGATTAGGTCCATGATTTCTTCAGGGATATGGTTAGTTGGGTTGAAGACAGTTGATTGTCTGACTGATTCAATTGCTTTCTGAATTTGTATGGTTAAGTTATTTATTGCTGTGTCAATCTCTTCCTTTTTACTGATATTGGGTACCGGACCAATATGATCGGGAAGAAACTTGGCTAACTTGTCCCATGGTATGAATGTGTGCAGAGGAGAGAATTGATCTGATGAACCTAGATTGAGCACTATGGGACTGTGGTCAGAAGATAATTCGTTGACTGATTCCAATTTGAATTGGTATCTTAAATTTTTAAAAATGACAATGTCCAGCACATCCGAGCCACCCGAAGGGCTGAAATGGGTGGGCTCAGTAGGGCCGGCGACTACAACAGAGTTGAGCATTGCATAGTTGAAAAGTGTGTGGCCTTTGGTGTTAGTAGATGAGCTGTACCAAGATGTGTGTTTTGAGTTGAAGTCTCCTGCTATTATTATGGCGTCATTTGGACCAAGTACGGAGTCTAGATCTGTTGTCAGCAGAGGAGTGCTTGGAGGGTTATATGCAGCATAGATGTTGAGACTCTTAGCATTGAAGGTATGTACCTCCACACCAGTCACCTACAGGTTTACTGTTTTGGGCTTGTCTATTGTGTTATGATTCAAATAACTCTTTATATATATGGCTGTGCCTCCACCTCTTGTGCCAATTCTGTCATTTCTGTACATAGCGTATCCACAGATTTTTGGGTTATTAGCTGGTCTTAGGTGTGTTTCACCAATCAAGATGATATCAGCACTGAGACGAGTTGAAAGTTCTTGTAGTTCCAAAATCTTGTTCATCAATCCATTTGCATTCCATGCTATTATCTTAAGAGCTTTTGGTTTGAATTTATTATTCGTGACAGATGGCTGTTATAATGTTTTGAGTGCTTTGCAGGAATCTCTTTCTGGAAGATGTTGAGGGGCATGTCTTGCTGAATTCTTGCAACATAGTGGCAAGTGAGGCTGTTAAAACGGATGTTATGTTGGAGCTTTCTAGCTCGAGAGATGTAGGAGGCTTAGTTCTTGCAGCCTCAGCATATGTTTTGGTCATGGTTGTTCCTTCTTGTGAGGAAGAAGGCAAGGTGTTTCGGACTGGAAGACGATTTGTTTGGTTGCTTAAAACGTTACGTGGCAGAACAAGATTGACTTTTGTTGGTCCTCGGTTTTTGGATTGGAAAGGTATCCCTTGTAGTTGGCGAGGTGAGGTCCTTTGCAGTTTGCACAGCATGCTGGAGTTGTGCGAGGTTTGGTGCAAGAGATGGTCTGGTGTTCCTCGCCGCACTTCAAGCACCTGTAGGCTGCCTTACATAATTTTTGGGCATGTCCAAATCTTTGGCATCTATGACACTGACCTGCAGATGCTCTTTTCCTTAGAGGCTCAGTTGTAATTTTGAGACCGCATACTACAGTCAGTTCATAGATCTGCTTTTGTGTGTTGTTTATTTCCACCAGCACCAAAGGCATTGGCCTTTTATCTGCTCTGAGCATTCTGCTCACTTTAACTGGGGACAGGCCCTGTTTGGAGAGATCAGTGGACACAGGAGTGATACCTTCAGCTATCCCACGTAGAACAACTTTCAGCATAGTGGCTTTCAGGTTCTTTTCACTAGGTAAAGTGAAGGTGTGGTATGGGACGCTAGCTTTGTCCATAAATCTGGTCATCTGTCTGTAATCTGAGACTGTAGAGGGTTGTATTTTAACTCCCTCATCTGTGTTTTTAGCCCATGAGAATGAGATGTTTTGCTCTCTTAGGGCTGATGAGATAGGGATCCATTTTTCTTTATCCCTTAATATGACTGGTGGTATCTTTTCTTTAGGACCATTGAGTGCTTCTATCCCTGATGTTTTGGGTTCTTCCACATTGGTGGAGATTTTCCTCTTCTTTTTCACCAATTGGAACTCTGTATCAGTTTCCAAGGTATGATGACTGCTGTCTTGGGATGTAGCATCTTCCATGCTCGGGAAGTGTGCTAAATCTGATTGCGTCTGAGTTATGGGCTCTTCACTCATGTCAACCATATTATCCTCTGTGACTGCTGTGGGGGGGGGGAGAATGTGTCAAAGAGCTTGACTTTTCCTGGCCAATTATCACTCAGCAGCTTTCCCAGTCTGAGGAATTCAAAGTAAACTTCCTCGAATTTGGCCTCATTTAGAAGTTTTGCCATGATATTCGGAAATAAGTCACGGATGGAGAAAGAGTAGAGATTGCTCAAGTGTTCCGAGCAGGTAAAGATAATCCTGTGGACTTTTGAGGGTCCACTAGCAAATCCCGTAGACACACTAAGGTGTCTACCAGCAATAAGATGTGGCGATATAAAATACAACAATAGTGATACTAGTGGCAGTAGGCCTAGCGTATTGCCCTTGTAAATTCAAGACTTACCTGGATAAACCAGTATAGAAAATAAAGTGCCTGTTTATGGCAGCAAGTAATTAACTGATATTATTAATAAATAAGTATAAATCTCTAAAAACATATCAGTCAAATTCACAATTCACCATCAAAAATACACGACACGAAACACTAACACCATCCTAATTAATAATTCCAGGGTTCGTCGCTTATATATCAGTTTTTCCCCCTAAATTGCTTACATCATTTCTTTCTAAAACTCTTTTCAATAAACCTCACGTGGTGTTCCAAAACGTGCTCGCTCACTTATATACATTTCCATGAAAACCAAACAAAATATAATAAAATTGAGGTATTGCATAACGTTAAACTTTCACAAACAGGAATAAATAAAGTATATTTATATTTCAATTAATGCACAGTTAAATTATCAAATACAAGTTCTTATAATATTAACATAGTAATAACTAAAATAGCTTAATAATATTTAATACAGCCTTTTCATTATTAATACATATATCTTTGATTAAATAATTAGATATTAGACAAAAAGTAGTTATATGAATATTAATTTGTAAAATAAGTTGTTTACATTAATAATATTTACAAGTCTAGCCTTTGTGATGGAAGATCAAGTTGGATTCTGAAGCAAATAATAATTACTTTAATCTCTATATTATCAGAATCCAACAAAGGCTTACTCTTCCTTTGAAAAATTTTTCACACTAGGCTCTTTTATGGAGGAATTAGACTACATATTTCTTTTTCGATTTCTTAAGTAGTACCTAGTTTGAATAAAACTAGGTTCCTTATTATGACTTGTGCATTAGTACCTAGTTTGAATAAAACTAGGTTCCTTATTATGACTTGTGCATTTATTCTCATCCACCTTCTCACTAAAATTCTTGTTACCTTGATTATCAAATTCAGCGTGTCTTCTATGTCTGTAGTATGGGACTGTCTCTTCCGAATTAAATTTGTGTTCTGCATTGATATTACTGTGTTTTGGTTGTTTTGTAAATATTTGTGTTCCTTCTGTAATTACTTTTTCTATGGTAATTCTTTTCTTTTCCCCATATTGCCTCTAGAGAATCTCCTAGACAGACCAACTTGTCAGGTCTCTTCTTGAACAATTTCAATCGGTCTGAGTGGACAATTAGAGTTCTCTTCAATCCCATCGATTCTCTTATTCGAAAGTTGACAGGAGATGTCTTTTCAACAATTTCATAAGGTCCTATTGCACATTTTCCACTTTCCTGTTTTCTTGTTACTATGCTCTTGTTGTAAAAGTACTAAGTTTCCAGGTTTTAATTCCTTGTAATTTCTCAGTTTATTTGCATAGGCTCTAGCCTTTTGTGAGCTGTTTTGACTGGCTTCTGCTACTAGGTCATGTGCAACTTTGTTTTCAGAGATCACATTGTTAAGGTACTCATCAATGTCTGGGAATCCTGAGTTTGCATGTGAGTCTTTGAAATCACTGGGAAATAGTGGTTCAAAACCATATAAAACTACAGCAGGGGCTTCCTTTATAGCAGCATGCAGGGCTGTTCTACAGGCAAAAAGGGTGTGTGGAAGGAAATTATCCCAATTATATAAGTGATTATCTGCAAGTTTGGATAGGGTTTGTTTCAGGGTATGATTCATCCTCTCACACATTCCATTTCCTTGGGGGGGGGGGAGTAGTGAAAAGCTTTTTTATCTTCAATAATTTACATAATTGAAGCATAACTTCAGCTGTAAAGTTTGAACCTTGATCAGTGCGGAGTGTTCGGGGGGGTTCCATATCTTGAAATGATCATCTTAAACAACTTGCCAGCCACTGTTTGTGCAGTTTGATTCTTCATAGCTGTGGCTTCTGGAAACCTAGAGAACATATCTATTACAACAAGTATATACTTGTTTCCTTTAGAGATAGTAGGGAGTGGACCTATAATGTCCATGGCTATAGCTTGAAAAGGGCGACTAGGAATAGGGGAAAGGTTGAAGAGGAGCCTTTCCTCCATAATTTGATTTTCTTTGACATAGATGACATGAAAACACATAACTTTCAACGTCTCATCTCATTCCCTTCCACACATATCTGTTTCTTATTCTCCCCCATGTCCGAAAGAACCCTTGGTGTCCTGCTAGATCAGCATCATGAAAGGTATATAACACCCAAGGGATCATGACAGCAGGAACTACTATTTTGTTCTTCCAATTTCCAGTGATATCATGTTTTGCCATGAGGAGGCCATCATCATCCAAAAATAAAGAATGCAAAAAGGAGTGTTCCTCCAAGATTCTCTCCCCATTTTTGATTCGTCGATATATTCCCCCCCCATGTTGGATCTAATTTTTGTGCATCTATAATGGAGAATTTGCTCCAATTCTGAAGGTGTGGGGGTTTTCTTCTCCCTCATTTGCCTTGGCTATCAAGTTCATTATCTTGTGGTACTTTCATCTACTTTATCATCTAAGGCCCTGGATAAGTAGTCAGCAACTACATTAAGTTTCCCTGGAATATAGCATATCTGTATTTGGAACTCTTGTAATTCTAAGGCCCATCGAATAATCCTTTGGTTTTTATCTTTCATTGTGGATAAAAAGGTTAGGGGTTTATGGTCCGATCTTAAAAAAATTTCTTGTCCCAGTAACATGTATCTGAATTTCCTTAAGGCATGCACTTTTCTAGTGTTTCTTAGTGCTTCTTTTTCAATAACTGAGTAATTTTTTTCTGATGCAGATAGTTTTCTACTTAGGAATGCAATAGGTCTAATTTCTTCTTCTTTCACAGCTGCAATGGTGTCATTCGAGGCATCTGCTGCAAGATAGAAGGGTTCTCCAAGAGTGAGATGAGTGAGGACAGGAGATCTAGTTAATGCTAAATTTAGGGATTTATGGGCAGATTCTTGTTCCTTTCCCCAAATGAACTTTTCCCCCTTTTTAGTCAATTTAATTATGGGCTGCATTATTTGGGAACAATTTGGAATAAATTTTCTATAGAAGTTTACCATTCCTAAGTACCTTCGTACTTGTCTCACAGAGGTGGGTGTTTTCGCCCTTAGAATGGCAGAGATGTTATCTTGAGTGAGGATTATTCCAGCCTCACTGACAACATGTCCTAGGTATTCAACCTTCTTCATGAAGAATTTACATTTTGAGCACTTCAACGATAGATGTGACAAGTTTAGTCTATTTAATACATTATCTAAAATTTCTTCATGTGATGTTAGGTCTGGGGTGTAAATTAATAGGTCATCTTGGAAACATATGATTCCCTTTCCTAACATGTCTGAGAGTACAGTGTTCATCAGACACTGAAAACTCATAGCTGAATTTCTGGCCCCTTGAGGAAGCCGACAGAGTTGGTATTTTTGCCATCGAGTGGTAAAGGCAAAAAACTCTATCCTCCTTTCTAAGAGGTATCTGGAAATAGCCAGAGTTCAGGTCCAATTTTGAAAAGTATTTTGCTCCCTCTAGACTAGTCAGGAGCTCTTCTATGTTACATAGAGGAAAATCAATGGGCTTAGTGACCTTATTAATCTCATGCAGATCTAATATAAATCTGAGATTCCCATCAGGTTTTTCTATCAACAAAAAAGGGCTATTCCATCTGGAATTAGACTTTTCGATGATCCCAGCTCTTTCATAATCATTTAGAAGGATCTGAAGTCTATCTAGATATTTAAGGGGAGTTTTGTACTGCTTAGTGTAAACAGGCGTTTCTGAAGTGATTTCAATGGAATGCTCTACCTTGTTTGTACAGGTCAGTGAGCTAATATCTTCAGTGAATGTTTGGGGATATTTTTGGAAAATTGATAGAATGAAATTCCTTATTTCTACTCTATCGGTCTCTGATTCTGCTAAATTGATAGCTTCGTGCAACAATTTTCTTTTTTTATCACTTAATCCGTCTTCAAAGTTCAATCTCCATCTTGTTACATTGTTCCCTTTTATTCTCTTCATTGTACATTGATTGATAACTCATGCCACACAAGGAAATGGTTTTGGAGGCAAAGTCACACATGAATTTATTTTTCTCTAGGAAATCAAGTCCTAGTATGATCTGGTCATTCGTGTCATCAATTTCTGAAAGGATAATGAGTTCATGTGAGCACTCTACCGGAAAACAAGGTATGGAAATTTCAGCATTTATTTTTCTTGTGGCAATCAGTTCAATTTTAGCAATTCCCGTGATTTTTACTGGTTTCTGAATTAGAGTGATGTTATCAGAAAAGTCATCAACAAGCTTATTCACCATGGAGTTATGAATAACTGATATATGGGCTCCAGTATCTAAAAGAATATTGCATGCAATTCTCCCAATCAGACCTTGTACAAGAGTTAAAGGTAACTTACCATTCTCTTTGGCCATTGTCACACTTTGCATTCTATGGGAATTGTAGTCTAGTGAATCTGGTTTGTTATTCAAGGTGGTAGAGATATCTACATTAACTTCCTCATTCTTAATCCCTTTCCTTTCTTTACAGTTTGAAAAGTATTCAAGAATTGGTAAAGATGTAAGCTGATCATTACAGTCCTGCATAAGTGATTGTTTCATGGAGTATATTTGTTGCATTTCCTTCAATATTTTCTCTCTTTCTTTGGCCAGACCATAACATGCTTCTAAACTGACAGCCTTTTTTTTGTAAATGACTTCTCTTAAATTTTCATGCAATCCCAGTCGAAATTGTTGAAACATAATCCAATCTAAGTGAGGTTTTTCTGTAGGGGACACTTTCATAGATTTAGCAATGTTCACCAATCTGTTAAAATAATTAGTCACATCTTCTTCGTCACTTTGTATGCATTCGTGGAGCTCTATAAGAGTTCGAAGGTAGCACTTAGTATGGGAAAATCTAGAGATTAGTTCGTCCTTAAATTTCTTGTATTATAATGTTTCCTTAAGAATAGGGGATGAATTAAAACATGTTTTAGCTTTACCAATTAATTTACTTCTGAGTAATATTAATAACTGAAAATTAGTCCAATTGCTTTTTCTCTGAGCTTCTCAAAGTGAAAAGCTCACTTTGAGAAGCTCAGAGAAAATTGAAAATTGGACTCCTGAAAATTGAGGAAATAGCTGTTGGGGATTCACCATTCTGACGAATTCATCATCTTCCATTTTTGAGCTAGATGCAACAGCCAACTAATCTATTAACAACAACTTTAAAAAAAAAAATCAGAATCCTAAAATAACTTTTATGTTTGCCTGATTCTAGTTTACAACCAGTTCACTTATTTTATCTTTAAATTCCTTTTACTATTACAAATTTTAATACTTAATATTACAATCTTTGTTAGTGAATTCAAATCCTGTCGACTGCACCATTTTGTTGGATCCTACTTCTTAATTTATACTTTGGATCCGACATGTTAGTCACTATGATGTTCTTAAACAAAATTATAAGTTGCTGGTTGATTTCTAATTCAATATAGAGAAAATTTATATTTATAGACTGCGCCACTCTATATCTGAATTAGTTCAAGAATTGAAGAAAAACCAACTCACAACTATCCTCTTTTATATGATGTTATTATATATACTGGCCGAGTATATTTAACCTACTTAATTTTCCCGCTTTGGTTCGAATATTTTATGAATGGTGCAGTAAAAGAGATTCAGGCAAAATACAACTTTTCATTAACAAAAACAAACATTTAATTTTAAAATCATAAATTTTAAACTTCAAATCAGTAATTAAGTTATCATAAACACTTCAGCCTTTCTGATAATACTGTCATACAAACTCAGATAATGGTAATTCTGTTATCTGTAATACAGTCTTCTCACAGTTCCTTTTAGTTCTAAATACAATAAAATCGCAGTAACACCTCTTCACAAACAAACACTTTTAATTTGATACTTCGGCTAATTCTCCGCAATAGTTACTGTTAGTATCAGGGAATTCTAAGATGAAACTCACACACTTGGTTCTGTACAGAAACGTTAAGGTTGGAATAATCTTACCGATAATCTTTTCTTCTTCATTTACTTATACGTAAACACTTTTTATAACTGTAAATTTTTAACAATAAGCAGCACTCATTAAAATAAATCTTCTAAGCATTAACTGAATTAATTTTGACGGGCACAATACATATAATCAGACGTTCTTGTATGAAGCACTACTGATTACTACTGAGCACAATAATTCGTAACTTGGGGTTTTATATGCACAGTTGTTCATTCCTCTGGCATTCAATTAATTCCTTAGGCACTATAATTCTAAACACAATCAATTTTATGGCCTCTACTATCCTCTAGTAACTTCGTGTTTTACTTCAAGGTTCCGTATGTCCTTGAAAGGTCAGCACTGAAATTAAATCTCAACTCAAGTAATCGCTAGTCTATCCGTATCACTTAGCTATCTTCCATAGCTTTATTTGTTATTCCGAAACTTATAAGCTAACCGCTTCTCGACTAGTAGAATTTATTTAGCTGCTCGAGTGACTTGCCGACTCGCTATTATCGCACTGTGATTTTTGAATGCCCGATTCCAACCTAATGCCAATCTCTCTCTAATAAATTAATAATTCCAGCATTCGTCGCTTATATATCAGTTTTTCCCCCTAAATTGCTTACGTCATTTCTTTCTAAAACTCTTTTCAATAAACCTCACGTGGTGTTCCAAAACGTGCTCGCTCACTTACATATGTTTCCATAACAACCAAACAAAATATAATAAAATTGAGGTATTGCATAACGTTAAACTTTCACAAACAGGAATAAATAAAGTATATTTATATTTCAATTAATGTGCAGTTAAATTATCAAATACAAGTTCTTGTAATATTAACATAGTAATAACTAAAATAGCTTAATAATATTTAATACAGCCTTTTCATTATTAATACATATCTTTGATTAAATAATTAGATACTAGACAAAATTAAAGTAGTTATATGAATATTAATTTGTAAAATAAGTTGTTTACATTAAATATTTACAAGTCTAGCCTTTGTGATGGAAGATCAAGTTGGATTCTGAAGCAAATAATTACTTTAATCTCTATATTATCAGAATCCAACAGTATGGACAGCCCCCCCCCCCCCCCCCCAGTTTATGTGGAGTTTTTCATCCCACAAGCCAGCCCTGTGAACACACTGTCTGCAGTCATAGGATATAGTACTTAATCCCCTCATTAGAAGGGCTGAACCAGTCCTAAGGGTGGGTGGTCGAGGAACGGGGTGGGGGGGGGGCACACGAATAAAATAAAAGCAGTGGAGTGATCCAGGTTGAAGAATAAATGGACTGTAAAATATATAAATATATGGACTGTAATTTAGGTACAGAACCTAAATTACAGTCCATATATCAGAAACCTTATATGGGCTCTAATTACATCTCATCTCGGTAAACCTGAGGCACTTTAATGCAGCTAGTCTGCCATTGCGATGCTACATTGGGGGGGGGGAGCAAGTATTTTATGACTGTAGAAGTGTGTGTTCATGGGACTGGTTTGCCTGTTCTGAGGGATGAAAAATAAGCATCCAGGAGGGGAAAAAAAACATCTTCCTCTGCATGAGGCTGGCATTTGATTGAAAAGCTCTGATAAAAGTTCCTCATATCATAAATGGGATTAGAATGCAGATCTTTCTAACCAAATGTCTCGTCTATACCGAGCTATGGAGGCTTGCTAACTAGATTAAAGACCGTAAACAGAAACCTGAGTATCTAATGTCTAGGTGACTGATAAAAGGCCTACCTAACGACATCTAGAACTGTATTCCCACTATATACATATACTGAAATTATACAATAACCAATCAAGAGTGATTACCATTAGCTTTGCTCATGGTAATTACTCTTGATTTCCAAATTTTAGTACAGGAGAATAGATTAGATGTAATCATAGAGAATGCTATTAAATTCAGTTCAGAAAATAAAGATAAAAATCATGGGAATCCATTGTAATCTAATGTTTAGGTGCTAAGGCTAAGAACATTGAACCTGGCAAGGGATACTAATTAATGAAGTTAATGATTCAGGTAAGGTACTAAGTATTCTGGTTTAAGTTTGATATACATATCCAAAAATGTATACAAAAGGTATGTACTTAAAACCACTTAAGTATGTAATAGTTTCATATGTTCAAAAATGACATTTAAATTAGGTGGGAAAATATCAGTAATGCAAACTACATAAAAGTATATCAAAGTATCATGCCATTTTAAAAGAACAGTTTATTGAAGTTCCAGGGAAACAGGAAAAGTTATGTAATTTAAAAAAAAAATAAAACTATTAAATAAAAAAAAAATATAAACATCAATGGCAATTCCAGTGAACTGTATCTAGTGTTGATGTTATGAGAAGCAAGGCCTGAACCATCTAATTCCATAAATCTTATATTATCTTGATATTCTTGGCCTTTGATCTCAGCAGAATCCAAGAACACCAAGATGATAAGAATTATATAAATTCTCAAAAATTAGGCAATACCACACCCTAAAGAATGGAGTATTTATATTGTACAAAACGACTTGAGACAGAACTCCTGACTCTTTTTTTTTTCTTTCTCAGTGACTATTCCAAAAAAAAAGTTCATAGAATTTTGTTTTCAAATCCTACCACTTCCACTATCCAGAAATACAAAGAGTAAATGCCATATATTGGAAGTCTATTGACCAAAATAGCCTCCCTTTTCAAAGATCACAACAGAATAATTTTTAAATCAGTTCAAATTGTTTGCAGTTGTTTAAGGTCACCTTTCTACAAATACCCAAGAGCAGCATTTCCCAAATGGTGAGTAACGACTTGGCACTGGGTCATGAAGGCTAAATGCCAGGTTGTAGAAAAAGCGATAAAATTTCTAATGCCTTCTATATCGCAACCTATAAGTGTGAAACAGGCTTTTCAACACTGGTTTTTCTAAAAAAATAAATATAGAAACCGATTGGAAGCTGAACCAGATTTAAGAATAAAGTTATCATCTTTTCCTCCAAACCTGAAGTTTCTAGTTAACAACCAACAGCATCACACCACTTCTCATTAATAAATTACTTGGCTTTAGTTTAATTTCGTTATATTTTTGTAAGAGTAAATGCTTCTTTATTATAATAATAAATAAAATTGCATAGTTTGGAAAGCCTGGACAGAGGGATGAATTCCTGATGATTAGAGTAGAGCTCTCATAGTACCCATATATATAAAAAGGGAAATAAAACAATGTGAGAATTACAGAGGTATTTCCCTACTAAGTGTTCCTGGCAAGATCTATGCAAACCCTGAATAGAAGAATTGTGGAAGAAAAGCTGGGTGAAGAACAAGCTAATTTCAGGTCAAATATAGGCTGTCAGAATCAGATCTTCACTTTATGACAAATAGTCAAGAAAGCATGGGAATATATAACAAAGATCTGTATTTAAGTTTTGTCGATTTGGAAAAGGCATATGACAAGGTGCCAAGAGAGAAGCTATTCAATACGCTACAGTTATATGGTGTCAATGTTATATCAAGCAATACTTAGTCTTTATTTGAGTTGTAAGTCAGCAGTTGGAATTGAAGTACAGGAAGATGGTTTAATGTTAAATCTGGTATGAGACAAGGATGTACATTATCTATATGGATCACATTATGAAGGAAAGTGGTATTAAACATGATATCAGAATTGGAGATGTTAATGTCAGCTCTTTGCTTTATGTGGACGATGTTATACTTCTAAATAAATCCGCTACAAGTCTGCAAGATTCTCTGAACTAAATTGAATAACTGTTGTAATAGATATGGTATGAAGGTCAGCAATAAAAAGACAAAGACAATAGGCAGAATCATTGAAAATGTCAACTGTGTTGTGAATGGAGAACCTGTGGAACAAGTAAAACATTTCAGCTACTTATCAACGAATTTTAGTGAAGATGGTAAATTCAATATAGAAATAGACAACAGAATCAGCAAAGCTGGTATGGTGGGAAGTCATGAATAAATTCATATGGAATAAGAGAAATTAGTTGGAACACTATATTAGCTGTATACAAGACAGTGTTCAAACCAGTTTTTATGGATCTGAGAGCTGGATCAGAAGTAAAACACTTGACCAAAGACTAGAGACCGCAGATATGAGAGTCCTGAGAAAGATTAGAGGCATGAACAGATGGCATCAATGGCAATATCATATTAAAAACAAGTATATTAGGAAAGAACTTGACATTGTCAGCATCCAGGAATGTGTTAGCAGAGCTAATCTCAGGTGGTATAGTCACTTAAACAGAATGGGTGAAGAAAGATTAGCAAAACAAGTGTTCTCTGCCAGGTTGGCAGCAAAACAACCCAGAGGAAGACCAAGATACAGGTGGATTAATACGGTACAAAGTGCCTTAGATGATAGAAATATAAGATCTGATAATGTTGGAGTCTTGACAAGTAATAGACTGATTTGGAGGAAAATTGTAGATAGGAAGTTAGTAATGATGTAATTTTTTTCGTGTAGTACTATCATATCCTGTATACCCCTTGAGGGTACATGGCAGGAATTTGATGATGATGATAATAAATAAAACTATGAACATTCAAATCTGTTTTAAAACGTATTGGTTTTCAAACCTATTGGCCATAAAAATTTTAGTGGGTCACGAAGATGAAGTATTAGAATAACTGGGCCATGGAAAAAAAAATTTGGGAAACCTTGCCCAAGAGTATATAGAATTCCGTGCTCATATGGTTTAGCCTACATAGGATAAACTAGCCATGGATTTAAGTAAGAAAGAAGCAACATGTTTGCAGATATTGACCATAAAAGAAAAGACTGATCTGGGTTGACCAGCCATGCATTACTGATATTTTCCCACCTAATTTAAATGTCGTTTTTGAACATATGAAACTATTACATACTTAGGTAATTGGAACTTTTCAACCATGCTATATAGAAAAGAACTTTTATTCCAGACTTCTGAAGTAATTGGTCATCCATCTGCATGGATCACTGACATGTGAAAAATCTCTTATTAAATCTTTTAGTATTAGTTATTTGAATTTTGCCAACAATCACCTTTTATTACTAACTGCAGACAGCTAATGCATGCTATGTGATTTTATTTATTAATTAGCATGAATTAATTTCTTATAACAGTTTTTTCAGTGTTTAATCAACTCTATTATCTACACATTTATAGTTTTTTTTTTTTCCTGTACCCTGAAAAAGCCAGTAGTTCTATTTTAGGTGATGAAACTAGCTGGTGTATTTTACTTAATGACCAATAAATTCCTGTTGAAAATTGTGAACATTTTAGTTGTAAAACTTTTTTTTTTTCCTATTTCAACTTATGTAACTTATCAGTAATGTTAGGAGGTAAGGTTGTGTTACAAATTAGATTCCACTGAAATTTCCACTTAATTCCTGATGAGATTAAATAAAAAAAAGCAACTAAATTTAAAGTTTAGCAGCAATTGAACTTTAGGGTATTTAGAGTATGTATTTGCACAGAATTTTACAAGATTTGAGAATTTATTACAAAATGGGTGACTGTTTGGACTATTTAAAGGGATAAGTTGAGATAGCAAAAGTAAACAATTATTGAGGTAGATATTTTACTCATAGTACACTTTTTGTTGATCTGTTGGATGATTTTTTTTATTTTATATTTTATGAGGATATAAGATGTACAAACACTAGACTCTGTACTCAATGAAAGAACCATCTAATGTAACTAAATTTAGAGCTATCTGATAAAGATTTGCATGAGTTAAATGTTCAAAGTTATATTCCATCAGGTTCAAACAGCTTTATACCAATTACCAATTAAAATTTGCTGTTCTAGAAATAAACTAAGCAGATAACCAATCTGAACAGGATAAAGGAAGATACTTGAGGCAATTAGAGTTCAGGAAGATTCATCAGTCATCAATTTACAAATACAAAACCTCAAGAGGGGGTGTTCAGGCTACTATGACAGCACTGTATGATTAAGTTTACATTATTATTAATCTCATATCCACAGTTTTCCTCCAGACTAGTCTATTACTTGACACATCTAACATTTCGTGCTTCTAAGGCACTTCTGACTAAATCATTTCCACCTAGATGTTGGACTTCCTCTGGGTCTTTTTCCTGCCATCAAACACTGATTTTTGCTAATATTTACTTACCATTCCATTCTGTTTAAGTGGCCTTACCACCTTAGATTAGCTCTACTGGACACATTCTTGAATGATAACAATGCCAAGTTCCTTCCTAATATCTTCATTTTTAATATGATTCTGCCATCGATGCCTAGGTTTACTCTGCTAATTTTTCTCATAAACCTCATCTGTGGTCTCTAGTCTTTGATCAGGTGCTTTTTGTTTTTAACCCAACTCTCGGATCTACATCTTAAAACTGGTTTGAGCACTGTCTTGTATACCTGCTAGTTTGGTATTTTGGCTAATTTCTCTTATTCCATATAAACTTATTCATTTGGCTATCCACAATACCAGCTTTGTTTATTCTGTTTATTTTCAGATTTAACTTGCCATCTTCACTAAAAATTGTGCTCAAAGAGCTGAAATATTTTACTTGTTCTGTAGAATCTTCATTCAGAATGCAGCTGAAGTTTTCTGTATAAATGTTTTCCATTTCTGTAGTTTTGGTCTTTTTATTGCTGATTTTATGCCATATTTGTTACAGCTTTATTCAATTTAGAGAATCCTGGAGACTTGCATTAGATGTTTTTAAATTATATCATCTGCATAAAGCAAAGAGCTCAGTTTGACATCTCCAATTCTAATATTAGGCCACTAATGCCACTTTCTTTCATAATGTGATCCATACAGAAGATGAATAAGAGGAGATAATGTGCACCCCTGATTTTACATCAAACCATTTTGCTGTATTTCCTTCAATTCTAATGACTTACAACTTAAATATAGACTATATATATTGCTCTGTATAATGTCTCATCTACTCCATATATAATTGTACTGTTTTGAAAAGCTTCCTCCTGGGCACCTTGTATTTTTCAGATCTACAAAACTTAAGTACAGATCATAGTTCCCAAGATTTCTCAGCTATTTGTCTTAAAGTGAAAATCTAAACTTGACAACCTTGATATGGCCTGAACCCAGCTTGTTTTTTCTCCCAGTTTCTCTTCTGCAATTCTTCTCAACCTATTTTCAAGTATGCTTGCATAAATCTTACTCATTCCTCAAATTCTCACATTCAGCTTTATTCCCTTTTTTATAGATGGGAACTATGAGAGCTCAATTCCATCATTTGAAATTTGACCTACTGACAAGGCCCTCGGAATTATGCAGTGAATTCAGATGCCGAAAAACTCTTATACCTGCATACTTAATTATTTCTAATCAAATATCATCTACTCCAGCTGCCTTTTCACATTTCAAGTTTTTGATTGCTTTTTCTATCTCAAGTATTGATCTCACAAAAACAGCTTGTGGAAGAGCGTTAGACTGAAGATCTAAAGGTCGCTGGTTTGATCCTGGGTTTCAGCAATCTTTTAATCGTCTCTGTTGGAAGAACAATGATATGTTGCACCCTTTAATTGGAAAAGGCCTGAGTTCAATTCTTGTCTTCACAAGAGGAATCTCTATATGGGTTTCTTCAATTGAAGGTGAGTTAGTTGATCTCATATGGAGGTAATGAGGTTTTTCATCCTGCATACAGACAAATCGACCTTGAGAACACATGCAATTTACAGAAAAAATATTAGTGGTACTGGTGGTTAGCTGTAGTTGGTGGATTGGATGGTGGATATGGAGAGTTGTAGAGTGAGTGCCTCCGTCGATGAGTCTCTGGATTCTTGGAAATATCATGTAACAATAATGTATTCCTCTTGAAAATGTCCTAGTATGGTTCTGTAACTACTTGTTTCATTTAACTGTCTTTCAAAATAATTACTCTAGACATTTAGGATATTCTTATCTTCAGTTTTGGTGTCACCTTTATCATTGCTGATTCCTTTTACGGAACTCTTTCTTCAATTTCTAAGTTTTGCCAATAGCCTCCCAAACATTTTGCCACCTTACTAACATTTATTTTCTATATTCTTACCAGTCTTCGCCTGACTTTTTCTGTATTCTTCTAGGGCATCTGCTGACTTATTTCCTAGTAACTTTAGATTTCTCCTTTTCCAGAACTGCTTGTTTAACTTCTTGTGTCCACCATGGTGTTCTTATTTTTCTATCCTTGCAGACAACTTCACCACATACCTCTAGCTGAATCAAACAATGTCTTCTTCAGAGTTTGCCACTGAGATGCCTAGATTTGGCACTTGTTTTCAAAACTGCCTTAAATTTTATTCAACAATGTTTGTATAGTTGAGTCTATGGTTTACTTGTAAAAGCTGCTCAACTTTAATTATTTTTAAAGCTTTCTTACACACTGTTCTTTTCAATGTCATATGTAAGTGAACCAGGAGGATTCACTTATAAGGATTTTTGTAACAAGACTGCTAAACATATAATTAAAGTAGAATATGAAAAAAAAATTTGAGTATGAGTACTAAAGAAAAAAATATGAAATTATATGCATAATTAACATTTGAAAAGTGCATTAATCATTAAGAGGAGAATGCAGAGAATGTTATGAACAATCATTAAATTCCTAATATTACCCTCAAGGAGTGTACAGGATATGATAGTACTACATGAAAAACTTACATCATTACTAACTTCCAATCTACAATTTTCCTCCAAATCAATCTGTTACCTGCCAAGACTCCAATATTATCAGATCTCATGTTTCTATCTTCTAAGGCACTTTTTACTGTATCAGTCCACCTATATATATATCTTGGTTTTCGTCTGTGTCTTATTCCTGCTAACCTGGCAGAGAACACTTGTTTGGCTAATCTTT
This sequence comes from Typopeltis vanoorti, assembly GCF_054136105.1. Lineage (NCBI taxonomy): Eukaryota > Metazoa > Arthropoda > Arachnida > Uropygi > Thelyphonidae > Typopeltis > Typopeltis vanoorti. Next base: position 90,257,545 of record NC_143549.1, read on the forward strand.
CCTCTCCCATTCTATTTAAGTGACCATACCACCTGAGATTAGATCTGCTAACACATTCCTGCTAATAATGTCAAGTTCTTTCCTAATATCTTCATTTTTAATATGATATTGCCATCGATGCCATCTGTTCAAGCTCCTAATTTACCTCAGGACTCTCATATCTGTGGTTTCTAGTCTTTGGTCAAGTGTTTTACTTCTAACCCAACTCTCAGATCCATAAGGTAAAACTAGTTTGAACACTGTCTTGTATATAGCTAATTTAGTGTTTTCACTAATTTCTCTCTTATTCCATATAAATTTATTCAGTTGACTTCCTACCATACCAGTGTTGTTGATCCTGTTGTCTATTTCCATATTTAATTTACCATCTTCACTAAAAATTGTGCCTAAGTAGCTGAAATGTTTTACTTGTGCAATAGCTTCTCCATTCACAATGCAGATGATATTTTCAATGCTTCTGCCTATTTTCATTGTCTATTACAACAGTTATTCAATTTAATCACTGAATCTTTGCAGACTTGTAGTGGATTTATTTAGAAGTATAACATGGTCCACATAAAACAAAAGAGCTGAAAACATCTCCAATTCTGATATGAGGTTTAATACCACTTTCCTTCATAATGTGATCCATATAGATAATGAATAACAGAGGGGATAATGTACATCCTTGTCTGACACCAGATTTAACATTAAATCAGTGTTTCTCAGCGTGGGACGTATGCCACACAGGAGGGGGAGGGGGGCAATTTGAAAATGTACATATTTATACATATACTTTTTCAGAACTTAGTTGACTATTATGCTAGGGGGGGGACATCAAAATCTTTGAGATGTTGAGGTGGGGCATGATCCAAAAAACGTGAGAAACACTGCATTAAACCATCTTCTTGTATTTCCTTCATTTCTAACTACTGCCTTACAACTCAAATAAAGACTAACTATTGCTTGATATAATGCCCAACTGACACCATACAACTGTAGCGTTTTGAATAGCTTTTCTGTTGGCATCTTGTCATATGCTTTTTCCAGATCTACAAAACTTACATATACAGATCTTTGTTATATATTCCCATGATTTCTCAACTATCTGTCATAAAGTGAAAATCTGATCCTGACAGCCTCTATTTGGCCTGAATCCAGCTTGTTCTTCACCAAGCTCTTCTTCCACAATTCTTCTCAACTGTTTCTTAAGTATACTTGCATAAATCTTGCCAGGAACACTCAGTAGGGAAATACCTCTGTAATTTTCACATTTAGTTTTATTTCCCTTTTTATATTTTTATATATGGGTAATATAAGAGCTCTATTCCAATCATCGGGAATTTGTCCCTCTGTCAGGCCTTCTGAACTATGCAGTGCAGCCACTGCAAGACTTTTATACCACCATACTTCAGCATTTTTGGTCAAATATCATCTATTCTCACTGCCTTTCCACATTCCAGGCTTTTGATATCTTTTTCTACTTCACGTAGAAAAAGGTTATGTATTCCTGATTGAGTGTTTTTTACTACTGTGCTGTCATCACTGCTTGTTTCATTTAGCAATTTTTTGAAGTAATTATTCCATACTTCAAGGATATCTTTTTCACCAGTTTATGTCACCTTTATCATCTCTAATTTCTTTTACAACACTCTTTCCTCAATTTCTGAACTTCTTTAACGGCCTCCATAATATTTTGTTAGCTTCTTGATATTTATTTTCCATGTTCTTACCAAAGTCTTCCCATGACTTGTTTTAGCTAGTTTTACAGTGTTTAGCTTTCTTACATTTGTCTCTGTATTCTCTAAGAGCATAAGCTGACTTATTTGCCAGGAACTTTTTTACATGCTCTTCTTTTCAATATGAAATTCAATTTCATGCTGCTCAAGACTAAATGGTGATCACTTCGAATTTCAAATCCTCTCTACATTCTGTCCTGCACTAGTGAGAAAACATTACTATCAACAATAACATAGTCAATGAGACTTTCCTTATTCCTTTGCCTCTTCGCTCTCTCCATGTGAATTTGTGCACATTTTTATGTTGGAACATTGTGTTAGTAATAACCAGTCCATGTCCTGAGCAGAAATCTAACAGGTATTTGTCATTATTATTAGCTTTGCTCTTTTCTCCAAATTTTCCCAAAATATTTTTGACAATCTCTGACAATCATTTCCTACTCTGCTATTTATTCCCCAACAAGGACCAGTTTTTCATTATGTCAACTGCTTTCTGTAAAGCCTCAAAAAATTCCTCCACTTCTACCTTAGTGGAACTTTCTGTGGGACCATAGGCACAAATAAGTCTCATTGTCCAGTTTCCCATTCTGATATTTGCCCACATCACTCTACTTGATATTGCTTGCCATTCAAGAAAATTTTACTCTTATTTTGTGTTCAATACTATAGCTACACCTTCTTTTCCCTGATTGTTATTGCCTGAATATAACATTTTGTATTTATTGCTCAGAAAACTCTCACCAGTTGGCTTAAGTCACCAGTTGACATAATAGGGGTGACTTTTTCAGTCACCCCTATTATGTCAATCTGGTACTTATCCAATTCCTGAACTAGCTCCATTTCTTTGCCATTCAGGCTTCTTATGTTGACAGTACTGATCTTGAAATATGGTGATGTTGAGTATTGGTGTGTTTCAGGATTGATCTTGGTTTGTCATGAACAAACCAAGAGTAACTGCTAATGCATTAAATCAATTTTTTGCATTTACATTCACACAAGAACATATGGTTGTCAATAAAACTAGTAATCCACAATGCGATAAGTTAAAGCTAGCAAAAATTGATATTTTATTAATGAATGTGAGAAAAAAAAATGGTGAATATGAAAATCTAATAAAGGTCTTAAAGACAGACCAGAATACATCTCAAATGACATTACATCAAGTTGTTTCATTTATTTTTATCTTCAGTTTCTATAAATTATTCCTTACTGATTTATTATTTGCATTTCTTTCCCTATCTCTTTTTGATGATTTTTTATTTGACTCCCATACACAAAAGATTGTAAACCCATGGATGGGCTAAGGTTTTTTATTTATTTATTGTTGCATGATCTGGAAACTTCTGAGACTTTAAACTACTTCAGGTCACCAATAACTGAATTGGTGTGCTCACACCAGGCAAAGGAATTCATCTCCCACTTGAAAGACAATCATAAACCAAAGCTGTTGGTTAGAGGAGCAAGCAAGTTACCACTCTGCATCTGGGCTGGCTCTTTGAATATTCATATCAAAATTATATTTAAGATTCTCATTTTAATTATCCACTTACAACAACTGTTTCGTTTTACTCATTTCACAAATATATTTTCAGCAGTCATAATTCTACCATTATCTTTACCGTATACCGATCTGTCAAATTTTATTTGCAAATATGTGCTAATCTTTGTAAGCCATAATTTTTTTTTAAAATGTGAAATTACCTCTTGTATTAAGTTATAACAAAAGTAATTCTTTCATTATTATTAAGCCTTGCCATTATGTACATCAGATAAATAACAGAATTAAACATGTAATCTGGAGAATGACAAAGGTGAAAAAGGTAGCAGATAATAAATTATGAGAGGCATAAAGTATGACATTAAAAGTTGTCAGATATGTTAAGCAAAGAAAAATAATATAAGTGTATAGGGCTAAACCTTAGAAGTCTAAAATGCTGATGTTCTAGCAACCACAATGTGGAATATACTGAATTTGTCTGTCAGCAGCAATTATCCTCTTCCTACACCTTCATGCTGATGGTCCCATTAGTACTCTTGATATCTCTCGTAGCTTACATTTAGACTTGCATGGTGTCTACACTCCCCAGAAGAAAGACCAAATATAATTTGAAAATAGGTAGCAAATGAGTTGCATCATCAAGTGTAATATCACAGCTTTCCTTTCTTCCAGAATGCAATATAAGTGATGTTTTGAGAATTACATTGGCCATTGTGGAGACAACCAACTTTTACTAAGGGGTACAGCTATGAAATGCTTATTCCACAGACTGGCCACTAGATATTATATTATACTAACTAAACGATAACATTTTAGGAGGCTTCCAAGCCAGCTAGAGAATAATTATGCTATCATTATTTTGCTGGGTATATATGAAGGAAGTCTGGATAGGGGTGATGTTGCTAATGCCATGTTTTTGCAGAGGAGTACTAAGCCAAACATATTTCAAATATGAAAATTTCCATATGTATGATTTAGTAGAGAATCCATTGTATATTACATGAAGATAAAGGCCAACATTGCAAAATTCACTTCATATCAAATCATATCAAATCATCTTCATATCATATCATATCACATCAAAGTTCCAACCTCAGCGATGTTCATTTCCATCTCCAGTCTGCAAAACCTACAAACTCAAATACAGCTTCAAGCAAATCCTTATCTTGGCACTTTCCCTCTCTCTCTCTCTCTCCTTGATCTTTGATTAGAACAATCTGGTGTAAGATTAAGATCAGTAAGACAAAATATATAGTTGGTTGTTGCTATAGGCTAGGGAGTTCCACAGATGATCTGGAAGACACGCATCACCAAATTAGTACAATGAGTACTGGCTGAGTGATTATTATGGGGGGCTTCAACTACGGAGATATAGACTGGAAGGAAGAAAGATCACATGGCAGAAATGAAATAGAATTTATACATCTGCTGAGAGATAATTCTTTAAGGCAGCATGTGATGGATGGGAGAGTATTGGACCTGGTCATGGGATCAGAAGAGCTATCCATAACCAAGATGACAACATTGCCTCCAACTGGTGAAAGTGACCATGCAGTCTTGACTTAGATTGTAAAACATGAGGAATATTCTGTCAAGAAGGGGTATTTGTGGAACTACAAGGCAGGTGATTACGACATGCTTAAGAAGAAGGTTGAATCTGTACCATGGCACAAAACACTGCAGGGTAAGGATGTTAGTAGTGCATTGGATATAGTGAAGGGTCATCTAGAGGAAGAAGTATTAAATTGTATACCTAGGGTAAGGAGAGTTAATCGGGTAGGAGTTAGATGGATGAGTAATATCATTAAACACGAGCTGCAGAAGAAGAAAATGCTGTGGAGGGTATATAAAAAAAGAAAAGTGACTAGCAAACATGCACAGTACAAGGCTCAGGCAAGAAAAGTGACCAGCATGGCAAGGAAGGCAAAATCAGATTATAAGAAGAATCTAGCCAAGCAGGCCAAAGGAAATCCCAAAGAGTTTTTTCGTTATGTGGCATGTAAGAGGAAGAATTACTATGGAAGATTAACCTTAATGAGTGATGATTGTCACAAGGAGCCAGAAGCAGATAAAATAGTTGAGTTATTGAGTGACCACTTTGCAAGCATATATCTTCCTAATGAGGCTACTGTTTTAACCTACGTGATGGACACTAATGTGGGAACAAAGATGAATTGGTGGTCCTTATGATATTGCAGAATCTCAATGTAAATACAGCTGTGGGATTAGATGGGATATCAGCTAGGATTTTGTGAGAATATGCAAGGGAACGGGCAATGCCTTTGACGAGACTCTTTAAGTCTCAGCTCTGGTAGAGTTCCAAGGGAATGGAAAGAGGACAAAATAATTCCCTCGCATAAGGGAGGTTCTAAGAACTGCAGTAGCAAATTATAGGCAATCAGTATCCCAGGCATGGTGGTAAAAGTATTGGAAAAATTCATAAAGACAATTCAAAAATGAGTAGATAAAAATATGATACTGTATTATCAATATGGCTTTGTGAAGGATTGGTCATGCCTTAGTAATTTACTAACTTTTTATAATAGAGTAACAGCTGAGTCAGATGAAGACAATGGCTACAGGATGATTTTGCAAATAAGAGGTGGCTGCTGGACAGATATCAAAAAGTGGTATATGGAGGAGCAAAATCAAAGCATAAACAGGTGACTAGTGGTGTGTCACAAGGTTCAGTGCTGGGACCATTGCTGTTTAATTTGTACATAAATGATATAGGAAATAACCTGAAAGAAAATTTTCAGTTGCTGATGATGTGAAATTAGGTAATGTAACAGTTAATCAAGGTGATGTGGAGATCTTGAAGGATGATTTAAATAGGCTGTCAGTATGGGCAAAAGTTAATATTGAGAAATGTAAAGTTATGCATTTTGGGATAAATGGATTACAAGCCATATATCACATTGATGGCTGTACTCCAGGAAATAGATGAAGCTAGAGATTTAGGGATGATGGCAGACAGAGTTAAAGTTTAGAGGACATATTGCAAAGGTAGCCCATAAGATTACTTGACTATTGAAGAACACATTAACAAGCAGAGATAAGGAAGTTTTCATTCTTCTTTATAAGGCCTTGATATGTCCACATCTGGATTACTTTGCTTGAGTCTCATCCCCTGGGTTTCTTGAGGATGAGAAAGTAGTGGAGAGGATTCAAAGGCAAATTACCAAGATGGTGAGTGACCTGTGGAATGTTCCCTATGAGGACAGATTAAAGGTTGGGGATTTGTGGATTGCAGAAGGTGGCTGATAGGAGAAAAAGAGTGGATATGATAGAAACATTTAAGTTGCTTAAAGGGTTCTATAGGATAGATGCAGGAGAAATGCTTCAGCACTTAGCTACAGGGACCAGAATAAGGAGTCATCCTTGGAAATTGAATAAAGGTGTGGTCAGTAGGAGTGTGAGAATAATGAATAAGTGGGTTGCCAGAGTCAGTTTTGAGTGCATTTTCTGCTAATAAGTTCCAGGAGCGGTATAATAGATTGGGTCTCCTGCAATGAGTCTTCAGACTCCATGGAGGTGCCCATATAATAATAATAATAATAAAATTCATCTGGTGTCACTATGGTCATGAACTACTGTGAAATGTTGGCATTCTTATGTGGAATAAGAATGCCAAATAGAATGATCTTTATGATTTCCAGGCCTAATTTCTGTTTTCAGTTTTCTGATCCTACATTTATACTAGGGGTTGAAATGGTTTTGAACCAAAATAAAATGTTCCTCTCAGAACAATTCAAAAGCAGCTTTTTTTTTTTTTCTTTAATTGGTTGAATTAATAATCCCAGATGGAAATTTTTTTGTTATTGGGAATTTAATTTTTTAGCTATCTGGATTGGAACAATTTACTTGTTTCCTTGAAGATATATTTCCAGGTCAGAGTGAAAATTTTCACTGTCAGAAAATAATACTCTATCTGGAGGAGGGGTGGGGGTGGGGGTGTTTATTTATATAAATTTATATTTGACTATTCAAGGAAATGAATATTGATAATTTAAATTTATTGAAATACAAAATGAAAGTTTTATTTATAGAGAAGATATAATCATCAGTGTGTGTGTTTTGACATTGAATTTTCAAAAATAACTAAATATATATTTTTTTCAGACTTTTTTCAGTATTATTTTCTGATAGCGAAATGTTTTGCTCCAAACTAAAACGATTTACCAGAGCAAAAAAAAAAAAAAAGTGATGCCACTGGATTAAATCTTTCAAGATAGATATCCTAGAATCTAAACATCAATTGTTTCATCAGTAGAATAGAAATATATTTAGAAAAAAAGTTTTCATTCCACTCCAGAATAAGTGTCTAAGGATCAAAAAGAATTTGTTCTTCAGGTATGTATTTCAACCCCTGATTTACCAAAACTAAAACAATGCTTATTGGCATGGAAACATTTATCCTCATCTCCAATAATGTGACTGGAAGACAAACTGTACACTTCCCACCTTTTGATTGGAAAAAGATCTGAGTTTGATTCTTATTATAAGAGGAATGCTATAAGATTTTTTTTCAATTGGTGAGAGAGCAGAGCCCCCCCCCCCCTTTCCTGGAAAGTCTGGTGTTTCATTGTGCAAATAGGCAATTTATAGACAAAAATACTATTAGTTGCAGATGGCAAAGTGTGGGTTATGGTAATGCGTGACCACCTGCAATGAATCCTGGAACTCCTTAGAGATGTCACATAATATCTATACAAGACAAGTGTTCAAACCAATTTTAACTTATGGATCTGAGAGTCGGGTTAGAAGTAAAATAAAACAGTTGAACAAAGACTCAAGATTGCAGATAAGACAGTTCTCAGAAAAATTAGAATGATCAAATTGCATCCATGACAGAATTATATTAAAAATGTCACGAAGGAATGTGACACTGTTACCAGTCAGGAATGAGCAGAGCTAATCTCAGATGGTATGGTCACTTCAGCAGAATGGGAGAGGAAAAGCTAGCAAAGCAGGAGTTTGATGCCAGGATGGAAGGAAAGAGACAAATGAAGACCAAGATGTAGGCGAAATGAATCATTCAGAAGTGCTTTAGAAGACCGAAATGTTAGATATAAGAATTCTGGAGTGCTGACAAGTAATAGACTAAGTTGGAGAAAACTTGATAAGAGGTTAGTAGTAACGTGAACTTAATTATGTTGTACTATCATAGTAGCTTTTTGAAAGTTTTTCCACTTGGTTATAATATAAATTAAAGATGTGAAGAAATTATATACTTGGTTTAATCCTTTATCCAAGTGTAAGCAAACAAAATGTATTCCTGAAATATAATCAGGACAGGGCAACTCATATATAGAAGCTAATTACTTCACATCACTTGCCTTAGTATCCCACAGTGCAAAGCACATATCCTTGCAGACATGTATAATTCTATTATTATTCCAGGCAACTCCAAGGAGGCGACAGACTCATCGAGGTAGGCCCTAACATCATGTCAAGAACAACTATTCGACATTCACACAGTATCTATCATACCTTGCCTTGAACTCATTAACGGTCGTAGCACCCACAACAGACTCTGGCAGCTTATTCCACTCATTCACCACTCTCCAACTAAAAAACCTAGCTCTAACACCCTTGTCAACCACATTCTTGCCCAGCTTCCATGCATGGCCCCTAGTCCTCCCACCACCAGTCCTATTTTCAAAAATATCTTCTGGATCAATCTTATAGAAACCCTTCAGTAATTTGAATGTTTCAATCATATCACCCCTCGTCTGCCTATCGACCAATTTCTGTAACCCACAAATATTCAACTTATTCACATAAGGTTCATTCCACAGACCTGCTATCATCTTGGTCACTCGTCTCTGGATCCTCTCCACTTCCTCCTCGTCACGAAGAAACCCTGGTGCCCATAACTGGGCACAGTAGTCCAGATAGGGTCTTATCAAGGCTCGATACAGCGGAACAACAACTTGTTTGTCTCTGCATGTTAAAGTATTTTTCAGAAGCCAAGTGATTTGATGAGCTGATTTAGCCACTTTTGCAATGTGCTCCCTAAACTTCAATTCCCTATCCACGAACACTCCCAAATCCCTGGCCTCATCAATCTCCTGGAATACAGTTCAACCAATGTGATATACTGCTGCTATTCTTTTCACCCCAAAGTGCATAACCGTACACTTTTCCACATTAAATTGACATCCATTTTTCCTAGCCCAGTCCTCCAAACTATCCAAATCATCCTGTAAAATTTTGACATCCCATGCACTCACAATTGCTCTACCCAACTTTGCATCATCAGCAAACAAGTGAACACTTCCTTTCAGATCCTTACCTATATCATTGATGAACAAATTGAAAAGCAGTGGTCCAAGAACAGAGCCCTGTGGCACACCACTAGTCACAAGCCATCTTTTAGACTCCACTCCTGAATAAACCACTCTCTGGTATCTCTCCATCAACCACCCTACTATCCATCCCCATCTACTCCAGTTTACTGATTAGGGTTCCATGTGGTATCCTGTCAAAGGCCTTGGCAAGGTCCAGTAGAATCACTGTAAACCCATTACCCTTATCCAGTTCAGCCGTCACTGTGTTATAAAATGTGAGCAAGTTACTGAGGCATGATCTACCCTTCACAAAACCATGTTGTCCCCCATACAATATCCCATTTTCATCTATCCAATCCTGTATTCTTTTCTTGACTAATTTCTCTAAGACCTTGACAATGATTCCTGATATGTTAATCAGTCGGTAATTTACAACAGCAGTCTTGGAACCTCCTTTATGCAGTGGAACTATTTTCCCCTCTTTCCACCCCCTCAGGACTAACCCAGACCCGAGACTCAAATTAAACAAAATGGTCAAGGGTACTGACAATTCTTTAGCCCCTTCTCGTACGACATGAGCTCGTATACCATCCAATCCCACAGATGTATTGACATTGAGGTTATGCAATAAACTACTCACCTCCACTTCATTCACCACAATTCCTGTATAATCTACTGGTTCATTTGTTTCTGCAATGTCCCCACCTGGATGATATATTCTTGCAAAGTGCTCACTCAGTAACTCAACTATATCAACTGATTCAGTTACCTCCCTACCATCGGCATTCTTTAAAATCATTCTGCCATATACATTTTTCCTTTTACTTGCAACATATCGAAAAAACTGTTTAGGATTCTCTTTAGCCTGCATGGCCAATGTTCTTTCGTAATCTTTTTTTGCTTTTCTTGCCACACTCGTTACCCTTCTGACCTGCGCTTTATACCGTTCGTGTGCCTGCAGGTCACCTTTCTCCTTAAATTCCCTCCATAGTTGTTTCTTTTTTTGCAGCTCAAGCTTAATGGTGTTATTCATCCATTTAACCCCTACTTGATTTATTATTCGGACTCTAGGTATACAGTCAGCCATTGCTTCATGCAGACACTTCTTAACTGCCTCCTATGCACTATCAACTTCTAGTCCTTGCAGTTGTACATGCCATGGCACTGAACCAATCAATCTCCTAAGCTTATCATACTTTCCAGCCGATAATTCCACATGTACCCTGTCTTAATTGTAAATTCCACGCCTTTAGCCACCTCCCAAGTCAAGACCCTATGATCCCTCTCACCAATTGGTGGCAATGTGGTCATATTTGTTACAGCCAAATCCTCAGATGTAATTACTAGGTCAAGCACTCTCTGACCCCTAGTATTTTCCATTACATGCTGCCGCAGATAGTTATCCCTTAATAACCACATAAAATCCAATTCCTTCCTCCTGTGTGCTCTCTCCTCACTCCAGTCAATGCGACCATAGTTGAAATATCCAATAATAATTACCCTCCTTCCACTCATTTCTTCTATTTGCTTGTGCATACTGTCACCACCATCTTTTCCACCACCTGGTCTATAGCAGCACCAAATTGTATATTTTGTTCTGCTAGCCTCAATCTCACACCAAATGGCCTCAAATGTGCTCTTTTCTCTATCCTGCAATTCAACTTCTATTCTCCTTAGCTGCAGCTCATCAGCTATCATCAACAATACTCCTCCCCCCATTTTATTCTCCCTGTCATTCCTGAACACACTATACCCATCACATTCAATCCCACTAGCTATATCATCTACAGTCGGCCATGATTCACTAATACCAATAACCTTTGGTCTGGAAGTGCCAACCGTATATTCAACTGCCTCCCTAAGGACTGTATATCTACTCCCCCGATTCTATGCATTATAGGAAGGGCCACTACCCAGACCGGGTTCAACTTTATTGAGGTCTCATCAGTAGGAGCCAGACCCAGAAGTGATATCAAGGTTGAAGTAATGCAAAAAACATATTTCCATATACAAGTAGTGAAAAGGTATCACACCTTATTACTAAAATACTCTGGATCAGAGATGGATGTTGAAAGTTTCCCCACTTCATTATACTATAAATTAAAGATACTAAGAAGTTATATTCTTGGTTTAATCCTTTATCCAAGAATATTTCTTCATCATCATCAAATTCCTGACATGTACCCTCAAAGAGTGTACAGGATATGATAGTACTACATGTACTATCATATAATTTACATCATTACTAACTTCCTATCTACAATTTTCCTCCAAATCAGTCTGTTACTTGTCAAGACTCCAACATTATCAGATCTTATATTTCTGTCGTCTAAGGCACTTTGTATCGTTGTATCCACCTATATCTTGGTCTTCCTCTGGATCGTTTTCCTGCCAACATGGCAGAGAACACTTGTTTTGCTAATCTTTCCTCTCCCATTCTGTTTAAGTGACCATACCACCTGAGATTTGCAATTCTAATACATTCCTGGATGCTAACAATGTCAAGTTCTTTCCTAATATCCTCGTTTTTAATATGATATTGCCATTGATGCCATCTGTTCACGCCTATAATCTTTCTCAGGACTCTCATATCTGCAGTCTCTAGTCTTTGGTCAAGTGTTTTACTTCTGATCCAGCTCTCAGATCCAAAAATTAAAACTGGTTTGAACACTGTCTTGTATACAGCTAATTTAGTGTTCCGACTAATTTCTCTCTTATTCCATATGAATTTATTCAATTGACTTCCCACCATACCAGCTTTGCTGATTCTGTTGTCTATTTCTATATTTAATTTACCATCTTCAGTAAAAATTGTGCCTAAGTAGCTGAAATGTTTTACTTGTTCCAAAGGTTCTCCATTCAAACGCAGTTGACATTTTCAACGATTCTGCCTATTTTCATCGTCTTTGTCTTTTTATTGCTGACCTTCATACCATATCTATTACAACAGTTATTTAGTTCAGTCAGAGAATTTTGCAGACTTGTAGCAGATTTATTTAGAAGCATAACATTATCTACATAAAGCAAAGAGCTGACATTAACATCTCCAATTTTGATATCATGTTTAATACCATTTTCCTTCATAATGTGATCCATATAGATAATGAATAACAGAGGGGATAATGTACATCCTTGTCTCACACCAGATTTAACATTAAACCATCTTCCTGTACTTCCTTCATTTCTAACTGCTGACTCACAACTCAAATAAAGACTAAGTATTGCTTGATATAATGCCGCATTGACACCATATAACTGTAGTGTATTGAAAAGCTTCTCTCTTGGCACCTTGTCATATGCCTTTTCCAAATTGACAAAACTTAAATACAGATCTTTGTTATATTCCCATGCTTTTTCAACTATTTGTCGTAAAGTGAAGATCTGATCCTGACAGCCTCTATTTGGCTTGAATCCAGCTTGTTCTTCACTCAGCTTTTCTTCCACAATTCTTCCTCAATCGTTTCTCAAGTATACTTGCATAGATCTTGCCAGGAACACTCAGTAGGGAAATATCTCTGTAATTCTCACATTCAGTTTTATTTCCCTTTTTATATATGGGTACTATGAGAGCTCTACGCCAATCATCAGGAATTCGTCCCTCTGTCCAGGCTTTTTGAACTATGCAGTGCAGCCACTGTAAGACTTTTATACCACCATACTTCAGCATTTCTGGTCGAATATCATCTACTCCTGCTGCCTTTCCACATTTTAAGTCTTTGATGGCTTTTTCTACTTCAAGTATGGGTATGTATTCCTGACTGCATGCCCGTTGAGTGTTTTTTTACCATGTGCTGTCATCACTGCTTGTTTCATTTAGCAGTTTTTCGAAGTAATTACTCCATACTTCAAGGATATCTTTTTCTTCCGTTTTCATGTCACCTTTATCATCTGTAACTCCTTTTACAGCATTCTTTCCTCCATTCTTAATCTTCCTCAACAACCTCCAGAATATTTTGCCACCTTCTTGATATTTATTTTCTATATTCTTGCCAAAGTCCTCCCATGACTTTTGTTTAGCTAGTTTTACACAGTGTTTAGCATTCTTGCATTTGTCTCTATATTCTCTAAGATCACAAGCTGACTTATTTGACAGGAACTTTTGATATGCTTTCTTCTTATCCTTCACTGCCTCTTTAACTTCCTGTGTCCACCAGGGAGTTCTGATTTTTTTATCCTTACAGATAACCTCACCACATGCCTCTCTGGCAGAATCAATCAATGTTTTCTTCAGAGTTTGCCACTGAATCTCCAAGGTTTGATTCCTGTTCTCAAACTGTTTCATTTTTTCTTCAATAATCTTTGTGTATTTTAGTCTAGAGTTCACATTTGAGAGCTGCTCAACTTTTATTCGCTTTAAAACTTTCTTACATGTTATTCTTTTCAATATGAAATTCAATTTTATCCTGCTCAAGACTAAATGGTGATCACTTCCAATTTCAAATCCTCTGTACACTCTATTGTCCTGCACCAGGGAGAAAACATCACTATCAACAATAACATAGTCAATGAGACTTTTCTTATTCCTTGCTTCTTTTCTCCATGTGAATTTGTGCACATTTTTATGTTGGAACATAGTGTTAGTAATAACCAGTCAATGTCCTGAGCAGAAATCCAACAGGTATTCGCCATTATTATTAGCTTTGCTCTTTTCTCCAAATTTTCCCAAAATATTTTTATATGTCTGACAATCATTTCCTACTCTGCTATTTAGATCCCCAACAAGGACCAACTTTTCCTTTTTCATTGTGTCAGTTGCTTTTTCTAAGGCATCAAAAAATTCCTCCACTTCTACCTTAATAGAACCTTCTGTGGGACCATAGGCACAAATAAGTCTCACTGTCCAATTCCTCATTCTGATATTAGCCCATATCACTCTACTTGAGACTGCCTGCCATTCAGGAAGATTAACCTCGTATTTTGTGTTGAATACTACGACTACTCATTTTCCTTGATTGTCATTTCCTGAATATAACATTTTGTATTTATTGCTCAGAAAGATCTCACCAGTTTTTGTCTTTTTTTGTTTCAGTCACCCTTATTATGTCGATCTAGTACTTATCTAATTCCTCAGCTAGCTCCATTTCTTTGCCATTCAGGCTTCTTATGTTGATAGTACCGATCTTTAACTCTGGTGATATTGAGTTAGGGTGTGCTTTCAGATTTGTTCCAGTAGCTGACTTTTCGCTGTTCGCCCTGGTTCCCTGGCAAAAACAACTGGGGCCTTGTTTAACCGGGCGACGCCCCAGCCGGCATGAAATTTTGTCATGTTTTATCATCATTTTGCATATTGGTTTAAGCCAATAAGAATTCAATTTGGTCGGCTAAATCCCAAATTGCTAGCCCATCCTCGTTCGTTCAGTATCCAGGTAGATACCCAACAGGGTGCACCACGAGAAGGTGTGGATTGGACATTAGGTCAGAAGCCCTGTCGGTGTTCTCCGCATTCCTTTAAAGGCTATGTGGAGGTCTCCTCTCAGTTATGCAGCTTTGACCCTTAAGCACCCCATATAATTTCTTGGCTTCTTTAATTTAATGTCATTGTAGCCTGTACACTCATTAATATAATCATGAATTTCCTAATATGTAGCTTCATGAACTGCGATTACCTTTACATGTTTCAGGTTTCTAATATTTTCTTGCACTGTTTTTCACTGGGTCTATACACTAAATTTAATAACTAAATATAAAATAAAAACTAAAATTTTAATAATTCAATTTTATTAACATATATACATATGTACATTTTGAAGAATAAAGGCAAGGTGTATGAAATTCATTTTCTTCTGTATTTCAGTAGCTCCAGAAGATCATTTGAGAGAACATATTGTTTATCATTCCAGTTAAAGTGAGTGGGTGTATTTGGGCACACAGGGGAGTGAAATTCAAAATTCTTACTAAATTCAATAGCAAGAGATGACTTTACTAATCCAACGCCTCCTGTTATCTCAGATGCTGGATGATAAATTCTTCCACTTTCTGGTAGCATACAAATCTTCTCTGGCTGAAATGGGAATAGCAGCAGATCTCCAGTATGTCCATAAGAAAGATAATACTGTTCTTCACCTCTTAGGTCTTTTTGCATTATAACATTAGTGAAAACAATTGGCAGGTCATCACATCGAATATAATTACGTTCACGACCACAAAGAGATATATATGGAAATTCCTGTTCATATCTGCCAGTATAATTAACTCGAACACGCTTGAAAAAGAAGGAAAGAAATTTCCTCTCTGAAAAAATGCAATACAGAACAAAATTAGTATCAATCTTTCATTTTCTAAATAGCTTTAGTATATTGAAGTACAACACAAGCATATTATGCTTGAACACTAAGACCCTTCCATTTAGCAGGTCTACATACACATGCCATTGCTGACTAAGACATGAGGTGTCCCACAATCATTAAGATTGTGGGACACCTACCAAATAGCAGTTATGACCGCTGGAATTTTTTGTGGTTTTTAACCAAATAGCAACTGCTTATCCAAATCAAAAATTTTATGATTAAAATCTATCTCCCAGTAACCTAATAATCTAATTATAAAAGTACTTTTTAAGTTTTATATAAGTACATATTGGCATATTTTGGGGGGAAAAAACAGTATGTGATTTTCATCTTTTACTGTCCTTTGATGATTGAAAAATACTTTATAGCACAAAAACTATTCTTGTGCTATACACCAAATCCAAAAATGGATAAATGATTGCTTATTTGTAGCTGTCAGTGTTTCTCCTTTAATCTGAACTTAAATCCTGAGAGATGTCTTATACATAAAAAATCTTATACAAAATAGTTGTATTGGCACATAATAAAAGTGGCTGCATCAGTCAATTAAACTATATTTAGCATTATGAGATATATGGTTTATATAATGCTAAGTGAATTGAGCATATGCATGAAAAACAAATAACATGTGCAGTTGTAAAAATTAGCTGTTAGTCAATTTTCAAATACAAAATACCTGTGGTGAATATCAACTGAAACAATCATGTAAAGTCCCTGAAATGGGTTGGAATGATGAAATACACATGAATGTCAGAAGAACCAGAAATGAAACAGAAGTTTGGCATTGGTCAGGTCAACTTGAGCAACAATTATCAGTTGACAGAAAACGATAGTTACAAGGAAGAAATTGAGAGATATTTTTAATTTCAGGGAGGATAATGGGAATAGGATAGGAGGAGAGGTATTGGTGCAAAATAAAGGCTGATAAGACAAAATATATGCTTCGCTGCTGCTATAGACCAAGGGGGGGGGGGATCCACAGGAATATGTGAATGCCATACATTGGCAGATCAGCACAGACAGGAATTATTGTGGGAAGAATTCCTCATAGTTAAATTACCCCAAAGATGGAAATCAATTTATACAGTTACTAAAGATAATTATTTGGTTATAGATACATCTGGTATATCTTCGAATCAAAAAATTAGAATAATCAAAGAAAATATGTTGAATGATTTGCAGTTCTAATTTATTACATAGAAAATAGCCAAATATGACCAAATATTTATTACCAAATATGAATTAGCATAATCTAAATTACGTACTTCGTAGATTATATGGCCATGTAAACACATAAAAATGTATTATGAATTATAAGAAAACTGTTATTTGAAAACATTCATAAAATTAAAATAATTTTTTACATGGTTCAAAATATTAGAATATTCCAAATTTTTCTGATTGGTTTTGAGGGGAGCATAGAAATAGCATATATTTCAGTATCCACGAGGACTGACTCATGTGAGAAATCGTTTGCATGCGGATTTCAGTTAATCATTTGCTAAACATGGGTCGAACGAGTGATACGAAGGCTGTTCAATAAGTAATAAGACTAATTTTACTGTCGCGAAACCACTCATCACAATATTAATTTCTTTGGAATCAAGAAATGTTGCTGTCTGTATTAACAAAAGAGGTTGATAGATGGCATATACGGGCTGATGTGCCAGAGTGTCACATGACTAAACACAAGCTTGTTTCGGCGCGCCTACAAATCTCGACCAGTCGGTGAAATGGAAGCGTCCTTGGAACAGCGTTATGCGATTAAATTTTGTGTGCATTTGCAAAAATCGGCATCGGACACTTTTAACATGATACGCGAAGGTTTCTATGATGAAGCAATGTCGAGGGCAAGTGTTTTTCACTGGCATAAAACTTTTAAGGAAGGAAGGCAAAATGTGGAAGATCTTGAACATGAGGGAAGACCTTCAATGTCCATCACAGAGACAATGATCAACACAGCAGCGATCATTATCATCAAGGAGGATCGCAGAATTACAGTATGCCAGCTGCATGCTGTCCTGAATATTTCTGTGGGAAGTGTTCACTCATTTGGGACTGAACCGTGTATGCACCCGATGGATTCCCAAACTCTTGACACCGGAGCAAATGCAGCATTGAGTGGATGCGTGCACAGAATGGAAAGAAAGACTGGAACAAGAAGGCGACAACTTCTTAAGCTTGTCTGATGCCGATTTTTGCAAATACACACAAAATTTAATCGCTTGTAGGCGCACCGAAACAAGCTTGCGTTTAGTCACGTGACACTCTGGCATATCAGCCCCGTATACGTCATCTATCAACCTCTTTTGTTAATACAGACAGCAACATTTCTTTATTCTAAAGAAATTAATATTGTGATGAGTGGTTTCGCGACAGTAAAATTAGTCTTATTACTTATTGAACAGCCTACATATATAGGAAGCTAAGAAGTTTCCTATGTTGTCTACACAAAAAAGGCCAAACTCAACAGTTTATAGCTAAGGAATTGAAAATTGCACGAGTAGAGTATTTAGTTGAGACAGTATTCTAATAAATGGAATTTTCAAAATAATTGCTGCAATAACAGTCAAAAAGTATTAACTACATCAAGTGATGAGAGGAAACTGAAGAATATTGCGAACAAAAACCGCTTCCAAAGTGTATAGTATTTTCACAGGAGATGGAAAAAACTACGTGTGAATGTGTCAAAATCGATGATGTTGAGATGACTTCACAAATTGGGTTTTAAATCGTGTGCATAAGACGAAGCCACTTATGACTAGCAAGCAAAAGGCAGCTAAAGTGCAATGGTGTAAACAAAATCCGTTTGTGGGGTCAAGACGACTGGAAAAAGGTACTTTTTAGCAAAGGAAGTATATTTTATGTGTCCCATGGTCATCCAGGGATACGTGTCTGGTGTCTTAAGCAAGAAGTATGTGATAAAGAATGCATGAAACATTTGGTGAAATTTGCAACCTCTGTCATGGTATATGGGATTGTATAGTTTGCCCACCGATTAGAGATCCCTCGACACTTCTGCGTCGAGGGATCTCTAAATAGGGTAATCTGATAATAGGGTAATCAGTCCGTATTGTGGGATGAGTTGTTTATTATTACAGGTCGGAAAATTAACTTCTCTTTTATGATTATTGTAGTTAACTATGTTGCTTGTATAACAGTTGGAAAATTTTACCTATAAAGCACGTGATTTCGCGTGTTGGCGACCAATTCGTACGTCCTTCATTTCTTTCTCCCCTTCAGCATGAATCGACTATTCTTGGCAAAACTCCAAGCAGAGACCTACAAACAGTGGGCTAACTATATGACTGCAGAGGGTTTAGTTAGGCTGTGTATTGTGTATGCAAGAGTCAATTCCAAAGTGTATCAAGAAATATTTGAGCACTTTACGTTACCAGCATCAGAAGATTTATGTGATGGCGATTTCCTTTTTCAGCAAGATTCAACTTCTCATCAGACTTCCAAAGAAAGGCAAATCATGGAAAACTCACAAGATTTAAACTCCATTGAGAATTTGGAAGAATAATGAAGAAACGATTTCAAGAAGTTGCTCCAAGAGACAAAAATGAACTTGTTTCTAGTCTGCAGACACTATATGGGCATGTTTTGAATAACAAAAATAATAATAATAAAAAAAAAAAACTGAACCACTAGTAAATAATATGCCCAACCGTTTATGAACAGTCATGAAAGCTATGCTGGATGCAACAAAGTACTACGTCCTATTGTTGAAGGAATTGAAAGCCCAAATTATCACTTAGCCAAAAAATTAGCAGCCACACTCAAGGAATTGGTAGGTCACTCCCCTTCCTACATAAAAAATACACAACATTTCATTAATAAAATTAAAAACATTACACTCAACGACCAAGATTTATTAGTCAGCTTTGACATAACTTCCCTTTTCACCAATGTCCCAATCAATGACACTATCTTGCTCCTACAGAACATATTTCCACACGACATCACGGCCCTCTTTGCCCACGTACTCCACTCTGGATATTTCGTGTGGCAAAACAATTTTTACCTTCAAAAAGAAGGTACAGCCATGCGCTCACTGCTCCCCCCCCCCAATAGCTAACTTTTATATGGAAACCTTTGAGCAATGTGCTCTAGAGACAGCATATCTAAAGCCCAAAATCTGGCTCAGATACGTCGACGATATTTTCACCATTTGGCCGCAAAGCTCTAAACACATTCCTTAGCCACCTAAACATACAACATAAACGTATCCAATTCACCATCGAAATGGAAAAAACAACTCTCTTCCTTTCCTAGACACACTTGTCACACGTCTTCTCTCTGGCTGTCTCTCCTCCTCAGTTACCGCAAACCTACACACACACAGGCCAATACATACACAAAAATTCTTACAACCACCCAACACAAAAACTAGGTGTCATAAACACCCTTAAACACAGAGCTCTAACAATTTGTTCCAATGAACAAGCTCTAAACCAGGAATACAAGATCATCAACCAAACATTTATAAAAAAATTGATACAGTAAAAAAACTATTCACAAGATCCTCCATAAAGATACCAGTAAGAACAAAAAAGATTTCAGGAATGCTATTGCCATTCCTTATGTTAGAAGCATTTCTGAAAAAATAGACAGAACACTACACAAATACAACAGTAAAACCACCTTTAAACCCCCAAATAAGTTAAGCCACCTACTCAGTTCTTCTAAAGATCCTCTTCCACACCTAGCCCACCCAGGGGTATACAAAATACAATGCACATGCAACATACCATACATAGGGGAAACAGGGCGAACTATCCCAATCAGACAAGATGAACACAAACGACACATTAATACCTCCAATTTGGAAAAACTGGCCTTTCTGACCACACATTCCAAACATACCACAGAATTGATTGGAAAAATACCAACTCCTTACACTGCACCAAAACCTGGTTTGAGAGAAAATTTAAAGAGTCGTGAAATGCTCAAACACAACCCAAATCTCAACAAAATGATGGCCAAACCATTTCAAGAATATGGAGGACCCATCTACAACCTGTATAACAACCTAAACTAGCCATGGAAAAATCCAACTACAAGAAGACAACCTGGTGAAGTGTTTGTAACATTCAACAGCAACTGAAAGAAATCATATTATAACAATCAGAACTGTACAAATCCAGAAGAATATTAATACATGAGGACTTTAGCAGTTTATTGTAGTTGTATTTATTTATTTTATTTTTATTATTATTATTATTTTATTTTTTTTTTAATCACAGAGGTCAGGCTAGGGAAAAGGATTAATTAACTATGTAGATTTAGTTTACCGGTACACAGAGCTAGAGCATGTAGCTTGGTTCCTTATACACTTGTATCCTTCCAATGATGACCTCAATACAGGGGTTGAAACGTAAAGTTTTATTTTATTAGTAATTAATAAAATAATCTGTTCAACACGTGTTTTTTGTGTCCCTAAATTTATAAATATGAACAAAGTACTAATTATCACGTTGTCTCTCTGACTAATTTTTGTGCATTTATTTTTGAATTATTGTAATAATTTGAACCAGGTTAAAAATTATTCTAATTTTGTGAATATTTTCAAATAACAGTTTTCTTATAATTTACATTACATTTTTGTGTGTTTACATGGTTATAATCTACAAAATACATAGATTTAGATGATGCGAATTCATATTTGGTAATAATTATTTTCTATGCAATTAGAATTGCAAAACATTTTCTTTGATTATTCTTATTTTTTGATTCAGAAATACATCAGATGCATCTATAACCAAGATTATGGATTTAATTTTACTATTCATCCTGGCTACTTCACTTGAAAACATTTATAAACAACAGAAGGTACAGCCATGGGATCTTCCCCCTCTAGCTAATTATTATATATAGAGCAGGGTTTCCCAAAAAATTTTCCGACGACGCAACACTTCACAAATCCTGAAATTTTCACAGAACACCTTGGTTATTTTGTAATGTATTAATAATTAATTGTTAATTTACTGATTTTTATTATTAATTAATAATAATTAAACATCACTAAATTAATTTGTGCTGATTTTCATTGACATATCCCATTCTGATCACCAAAAATTTATAATATAAGTACTTACGAGTGAATGCACTTTTTCTCCTGTGTGCTGATAATTTTCCCCTCCTTTTGTACATCCTGGAGATCGCTTTGTAGGCTGGTGGTGGATTACTCACTACCTGTTGTGTCACAAACACCTTCAATAAGAGATTTCATATTTTTTCATTCATATCAAAATTTAAATCTGTAGGCCTATTACTTTTAAAAAATCACGGCACTATGGTTTCGAAACAAGCCCTTTCACCCTACAATACGAACTTGCGAAGAAAGTATTCAGCATTACTAGATTTGAGAACCAGATACAGACTACCTTGATCTTTAATTTGAGTGGAAAATTTTCTTCTTCCTTGCTGATTAGTCATTAACATTTGCAACACAGATGTTATTTGTTCAGTTTTGAGAACAGAGGATACATATGCCGCTCATTGTTGTAATGGGCTTGCAGGCAATTTTTATCATTGGTCATAAACAGCGGTATTCTCTTTCCCGATTGTTGAAAGATTTTGATGTGAATATCATGAATATTTTCATGTTTAAAAATATGCTGCTTGGTCACTGACATTTGCTACACAGATATCATTTTCTTCAGTTTTGAGAACAGAGCATATGCTGCCCATTGTTATAATCCGCTTGCAGGCAATTTTTATGACCGGTCATAAACAGCGGTATTCCCTTTCCCAAATGTTGAACGGTTTCAATGTGTGAAAATTAACGATATACAGATGTTATTAGGCGTTCTGGGTCTGAGCTTTTCGACACATTCACGAATATTATTCTCATCAAAATATTTCCACTATAAAATATTTATTCATGAAAAATGCCTAGAAAACTAAAATGACAAATTCCAGGAACTTCTCGCAGAACACTTATTCACCTTCCACAGAACAGTTTGGGAAACCCTGATATAGAACATTTTAAAAAACATGTACTTGATGCTGCTATTCTCAAAACCTTCTATCTGGCTAAGATATATTGATGATGTGTTCTCTATCTGACCACATGGCTCAGGTACATTAGACTCCTTCCTCCTCCATCTCAACAGACAGCATCCCAGAATCCAGTTCACTATAGGAAAAAAAAAGAAGAAAAAAAAAAAAAAGATACTCTACTCCCACATCTTCCCAATGGCACCTTTTCTTTCTTAGTTTATAGAAAACCCACCCACATGTACATATATACACAAACCTTTCCATCATCCCCTCATCAACAATATGATATCAAAACTCTTGTTAACAGAGCCTCCAATCTCTGTTCTACACTGGCTGTGCAGCTGACCTCTCCTTTATTCAGACTTTTCTGCCCAGTGGTTACAATGCCAAAAAGATTAACAAATTAAATGTTCTTCACATCCTTCTCAACATGCTGACTACAGTAAGGCTATCACTGCATAAAAAATAGTCAGAACTCTAAAAATGTACAATCTCTGCACTGTATTCAAACCTTATCTTAAGCAGGCTGCCCTCATCTGCTATCCCAAGGATCTTATACTTCCTCTCTCTCTCTCTCTCTCTCTGTTCTAGATGTTTACAAAGTTCCCTGCTCCTACAACTTATCATATTATGGTCAAACAGGAGATCTGCCTAGAAGAACATAAAAAATACATCATCTGCTATCTGCTATAAGTATGGCCAGTCACGTCTAGCTCACCATGCTTTAGATACCTTACATAGAAGCAAACAGAAGAAAACTACCCTTTACTACAATAAATAAATTTGACTTTTTTTTTTTTTTTTTTTTTTTTTAGAATCACTAGCAGATATAATCAACCAACCAAACAATCAACAAAATTGACTTAATCTTAATAAATATGATTGTATTAAACTTCCCAAGATTTGGGAAACTAATTCTCAGGCCTCCTATCTAACACATCTAAAGCTAGCCAAATGCACCGATACAGGGAACCCCTCATAGGACTTTAGGCTTTCAGTCTAATCTTTTCCATTTACTGTTATGTACAATTCTGTGTGTGTTTTTTTGCAATTTTAATATTGTTTCCATGATGATGTCTCAGTGACTGAAATGAAATATGGGATTGATTAAACATGTTGTTTAATTATTTATATATACTGTATTTATTTCAGTAAATCTTATAATGACCAATTTGTATATTAGGAGTTGTGGTTAAAATATTGGTAAGATTAGTGAGAGTTAGAATACAGAAATGGTTGATAAAAGCAGCATTGTTTGTGATTGTCAACATAGATTTGTTAAAGGGAAGTCATGTTTTACAAATCTGTTTATGTACTATAACAAGGTGACAAATGTTCTGGACAGTCAAGATGCATATATAGTGGCATTCTTAGATTTTACAAAGCCTTTGATAGGTGGCCACACAACAAGCTGCTAACTAAATTGAAATGGATGGGATTGGATATCTGACTAACGAGTTAGATAGGCAACTCGTGTCAGATAGGTTCAGCAAGTTACATGTGTGAGTGCAGTATCACGAAATAGGAAAATCACTAGTGGTGTGCTGCGCTGTAGGGTTCTGTTTTAGGATATTGTTATTCAACTTTATATTAATGATACTGGGACAGGTTTAACTGGAGTTAAGCAGATGGTCATAGCCTTATATGAGGATTTGAATAGATTGTGTGATGAGTGGACATGTAGATGGAACTGTCAGCTCAATGTTGCAAAGTTTAAGGTTCTCTAAACCAGTGGTCTCCAAAGTGTGGTACGCGAGTCGATACGTGGGGGTACGTCAAAAAAAGTTTTATATTGATAGGAAAAAAATTAAGTAATTAATTAAAGATAAAGAATATTACTTTCTTTCATCAATTAAACATATATCTAATATAGACAAAGACGCTATAAAGATCCTGTAAACTTAAATTTGTGAGTGCGCACATTGGGCGACTTTGCACACATAATCGTCAGTGGTAACGTTGTCATGTTTTTTAAAACTAGGGAGTAAATCTCTTACTTCTTATCATTGCCATTGTTTGTAGAGCATCCTGGTGTTGACAAGCCCAACTAGAGAAGGAAAATTGCTTAGTTATCCTGCTATCTACAGATGACACCACAGTTGTATTAATTATTTGACTATTAGTAGTAAGTTTAATGATTTTTAGTATATATTGTTTCTGTGCAATTCCAATGCCTTTTTGTGCTTGCTTTTATGTTTACACTAGAAATAGTGAATTAATATTATCAAAATTGCTTACATTTTTTAAAATGTGTTTGATATTATCAATAGTAAATGAATTATATTTAAATTTTACAAATTAACCCTCACAAAATGGATAAAAGGTTAAAAAAATTTCCTACAAAGAAACTCTCTCAATCAATTGGGGGTACGCGCTGTTTATTTTTTCTGTCTTGGGGGTACGCAATCAAAAAAGTTTGGAGACCACTGCTCTAAACTGGTAAGCAATGTTGGGAAGCAAGATATACATGGAGAAACTTTAAAGGAGATGAGATCTGGGAGTGATGATGGACAAGAAACTGAAGTTCAGGAACAACATTACATATGTTATGAAGTCGTTATGTCAGATTATGGCAAAGATGCAGAGAACCTTGACATTCAGAGATAAAACTGCCTTGATCAACCCTCATATGTATTACTATGCACAGATTTAGTCACTCAATTTTCATGGTGATGAGGATAAGTTAGAAGGTTCAAGAGAAGATTCATGAAGGTGACAACTGGTCTATGGAATGTAAGAGTATGAAGAGACCAATTAGGAATGCAACTTGCAAAGCCTTGAAAAAGGAGGAGAGAGACATATAAGTTGGTTAGGGATTGTTAGCAGCAGGGCTCAACAAATTATGCAAAATCCCACTCTCCATGAAAAACATTTACTCGCCAAAGAACTTCTCACCATTTTTAATAATATATCCCCCTAAATCCATAAGAGTTTCACAAACTGATGAGTGGTTTTAAGGTTAAAAATATTTATTTAGACAGTTATTAGGTATTAAATAAAAAATATTCTATTTTGTTTAATCTGCAGTTACTTGCCAGTTGGCAACAATCTACTCACCGTGGGCAACTATATTTGTCAAGCCCTAGTTATCAGGTTAACGTTTTTCATAAAAGTGGAGAAGGAAATAGAACAAGAAGCTATCCCTGGAAACTGTATAAGGAGGGTGTGAGGAAAGAAGTGAGGAGCAGGTTCTTTGCATGGAGAGTGGTTGGTGAGTGGTATGTACTCTCAGGCCACTCACTCTCACATTGAATGAGTTTAAGGCACAGTTTGATGAACTCTGTATGCAATAATGTGTACCTCCCACAATGAGTCTTTGACTCCATTGTGGGAGGTACAGACCTCCTTTGACATGGAGGTCTGGTGTTAATAATAATATGAAAAACACATGAATACTGCATTTATTACTTTTTTCATTACTGTAAGTAGAAAAAAAAGTATATCATCTTAATTTTAAATACTCTACTTGTATATGGAAAATATGACTGACTACTGCATTTATTTAACCTTGGTATCTTCATGGGTCTAATTCCAACCGATGAGATCTCAATAAAGGTCAAAACCGGTGTAGATAAATGCCTTCCCTTAATATTTTTGCATTATTGGATACCAAGGTAATTAATCTGGGGTCAACAGTAGTTTCTACTGTTTGCTTCTACATACCAGTAGACTAGCCATGAAGTTACTTCACTCATATGCTTGAGGATAGAATTAGAACAATAATACAATTTCTCGTCAAATACATAATACTTGACAAGGTATTACATACTATTGTGTTATCTACATTCACTATATGATGAATGAATTTTCCTATTTTGCAAGAATGGGGAGGGGAAAGAGAAATGTTTGTTTTAAATTGATTTTTTAATTATTGCTATATTACTATTATGTAAAGCATACCTTTAAAACAAGATGTAAAATTCTTCATTTTAGCATCATCGAGGAACAACTGCAGGAAAATGTAAAACAGTTTTCAGAATAAAAAATAAATCGAATAAAAAATCATTTAATATTTCTCAAAATAAGTTTTGATGTTCTTTAAGGTTTCTCCTTAAGAACAGTTTTTTTTGGAAAAAAAATTGTTGGATTTTATGTTTTTTGATCTAATGGTTTCTTGATGAAAACTATCTTCATTGGCACATAACATTTTAAAACTGAAAATTTCAACAGCTATAACTAAACTTTAACTATAACAACCTGGTTGGCCAAGAGGTTAGCGTATCTGCTCTCCAGCCAAAAGGCTGCGGGTTTGAATCTTGGCATGGGCGTTTGTGATTCTCTGTGAAAATACTAGTTGTGATGGTTGACGGTAGATGGTATTGGTGATGAAAGGTAGTTGCAGTTGGTGGAGTGTGGAGACAGAGTTGTAGAGTAGGTGCCCTCCCTCGATGAGTCTTTGGACTCCATGGAGGTGTTATGTAATAATAATTAAACTTGAAACTAAAATATGCAGCTGCGAGTAAGCTCAACATTGCTGTGGAGCCATTTATCATGATTCCTAAATGTTACTTATGCATTGTGCTTCTAGACTAACAAAATGGAAAAAATGCAGCCCTTCTCAAAAAATCCAGAGTAATTTTGTTTTACAGCTTTGAAGTTTCAGAGCAGAACTGATATACATAATTCTTCTTTGTCCTATGATGGGAGGAAATTTAAACATCTTTTGTGGGATTTAAGCATCTGTATTTCAGGCTTCCAATAAACAAGAACAGTGCTGTTATATTAGGAAACAAAAATGATCAAGTTTAATTAATCTAACTTTTTTTTTAGAACAACCTAAATAATCTTCACATTATCTTGTTTAAAGAACAGATTAACAGCAAGCATTTTCATCTTCAATGCAAAAAGAAAGCCACAGACATTCACTGTCATTACACATCCTCTTAAATTCATTTGACATTAATTTACTAACTATCCTCATTAGCAATATACGCCACTTTTTTTTTCCATGACAATCACACCCACAAAAGAAGAGAAATATTTCATAAATTTGTGCTGTATGTTTCCAACCTCTGAAACTAAGTTATGATTGCGAGCACAAAATTTAAGAACTAATTTTTTTTTTATGCACTTCACAGTATGAACCCTTTCAGAAGTTTGTAGGTCTTTTGCATATCATCAATCTTTCTCCTGTTTGCTAGCATCTGTGATCCATAATTTATCAATCTGTTCTTATAATCTATATTCCTTAGTCACGATATCATCTTGAACATTTTCCTTTTCACCTTTCCCACCATCTGCATCACCTTGGAAACCAGAAGTACAGATTTGTGCATAGTAGTCAACATGAGGTCATATCAATGCTTTGTAAAGAGGCAAAATGACTTCCTCCTCCTTATATGTCAATGCTTGTTTCAGCATTGCAATTATCCTCTAAGTTATATATTCACAATCTTTTTTTTTTATGGCTCCTGAACTTAATTATCTACTAAAACTCCAAGATCCATAGCCTTGTCATTTGCTCTTGCATAAAGGTTTTTTTCTCCTGGAAACTCAGGTTTTACATCCCGTGTACAGACAAATTGGCCTTCAGAACACATGCAATTTACAGACAAAAAAATACTGTTGTTGGTGATGAAAGCGTTGATGGTAGTAGTGTCGTAGTTGGAGAATTAAGTAGTAGTGGAGAGGTAAGATGTAATTAGCAAAGTAGAGTAGTGTGCCCTCACATGATGAGTCTTTGGACTCCCTGGAGGTGTCATAATAATAATAATAATAATAATATTGCAAGAGTTGGCAAAATAGCTCAGAGGATTACTTGGTTGATGAAGAGCACATCAACAAGTAAAGATAGGAAGATTATTCTCTCTCTTTATAAGGCTATGATTCAGCCATTACTACTGTGCACAGAAATATAGTCATCTGCATTTCTTGGGAGGGGGGGGGAGGGATTGGGAGATGGTGGAGAAAATTTAGAGATAAGTGACCAGCTGTGGAATGTTGCCTATGAGGACAGACTGGGGGTATGTGGGTTGCAGAGTTTTGCTGACAGGCAGAGGATAGGGGGATATGAGAGAAACTTTAAAAGTTGCTAAAAGGACACTATAAGATTAACACAGAAGAAATTTTTCAATACATGGGGAGTAATGGGAAAACAAGGGGTCACACTTGGAAGCTCTCTAAGAGTATGGTTAGTAAGGGTGTGTGGACTAGGTTTTGAAAGTTTTTCACTTAGTTATAATTTAAATTAAAGATTCCAAGAAATTATATTCTTGGTTTTTATCCTTTAATCCAAGTGTAAGCAAGCAAACTTTGTGCATGAAGTAATTTCATGATTGGGTTACTTGTATATAGAGACTAATGACTTTACATCAGTTCCTTAGTAAGGTAGTTGCCTAAGTAAGTTAGCGGTTAGTAAGGCCACGAAAGTTGGAATTGCTAAAATGGTCCTTCCAGTGGAGATGTATGGATATGAAAGCTAAGTCATTAAGAAGAAAGAAAAGTAGTAGATTCATTTGAATTATGCATGTGGAGGAGACTTAAAAATCCCATGGAGGTCTAATAAGTTTTAAAAATATATAAATACAGCATGTCCCATGAAGTGCGCTGCCTGTCAAACAGAAATTAATGTATATTGGATATATGCAAGCAGATGGATCATTGGAAAAAAGCGATTATGCTGGGTTTGGTTAATTTGGATACATGCAGTGGTGCACCCAGAGGGGGGGGGACGGACCCCCAAAATAAGAAAAAGGAAAAAAAAACACTAAAAATTTTCCAAAAATCTTTTCCTAATTAAAATTAATTTTATTTATGTTGTGTCATGTCTTCTATTTCTATACTACTTATGAATTAGCGGTCACATAAGGTGGGAATACCCTATAGTTCTCGGAAATCAAGAATACGGCTGCTGTGAACGCAAGGCGAACAAGGTGCACGGGCGGACCGAGCACTACTTCGTTGGACCGAGCCGGGGAAGAGGAGATCACGGGTTTCATGTATTGACGATCACTAGATGCTCAGGCATAGGTCGTATGCAATGCGTAGTCTATTCTCAACTCCCCATCCAGATTAAATCCTGAGTGCGGCACTGGACATATGGGCAACGCAACTCGTGCTATGAGGCAAGTATACTCTCCCCTCTACCAATGTGTGTCACTTTACCTTTATCTAAACTCAATATTTCACTTCTCTCACGCTAACAAATACTTCCCTACATCTAATGACGTACAAAATTTTGTACACCTAACATACCAGCATTGTACTGATGCAAGTTAAAATGCACCGCATAAACTCAGGTTTAACTAATAAATTTTGAACAAAATTCGAACAATATCAAATCAAAGCAAAATCGTCATTAATCCATACCATTCCCTGATGGTCGATATAATAAAAATATTCTCGGGTATTTGGTTCTGGAGATTGGCCCTGAACATAACTTATAGTTCTATAGCGTGTACAATGCCTATGAGGTAGTAAAAAGGAGCACATACGAAGCAGCATTTCGGTATATGAATTCAGTATTCAGTGTATGAATACAGATTTATCAGCAAAATTTCACTACCTTCCATAGATTAATTAAATACGAAATGTATGGCTTACTCCAACCGACAAAAGATTTGTTTCCAAATGCGCCACCTATATATTTAAATTAAGAGATATTTCATTCCATATTGTTTCACAGCCGAATAAGAAACTATATAAAGTTCAGCGAGTCCAGGCGTAAGCAAATACCTGGTTATATCAAATCAAAGCAAAATCGTCATTAATCCATACCATTCCCTGATGGTCGATATAATAAAAATATTCTCGGGTATTCGGTTCTGGAGATTGGCCCTGAACATAACTTATAGTTCTATAGCGTGTATACCTGGATATTTGCTTACGCTTGGACTCGCCGAACTTTATATAGTTTCTATATTCGTCATGAAACTCTTTGAGTTTCTTATTCGGCTGTGAAACAATATGGGATGAAATTTCCCTTAATTTAAATAATTTTACGTCGCCGAATTGAAGCCTTTGGCTCTTCATATATTTAGTAATTTAATAATTATATATATATATATATATATATATATATATATATATATATATATATATATTTATTAGGGTTACCAAGTAATTTTATAAGCTTGGTTATTTTACTCCTAATCCCAAGTATGCAAACAATCAAGCTCCCGCTTGAAACATAGTTCAAGTCTAAAGATGCCAGGGCACCTTATTGTAAAGGTGGGTAAAGATCTGATCACTATTCACAGTATTTTCCCATAATATAAAGCACATCTCACTAAAAGATGTATGCTGTAATACATTATGGGTGGGGTCACTATCCAGACCGGTTTCAACCTTTTTTGATATCTCTTCAGTGAGTAGCTAGACCCTATAAATATCAAGATTTTACTAATACAGAGCCTTATCAACTTTACCTATAGAAACTGCTGCAAGGTGTTTTTATTTTTAATAAGAATCTCTGGAGGAGATAAAGATGTAATAAATTTTTTAACTTGGGGATACTGTATATTAGGGTTACCAAGTGATTTTATAAGCTTGGTTATTTAACTCCTAATCCCAAGTATATTATAGAGTCACTTAAATTCATTTTTATATACATTTTTTACCGAGTAAATTATGATCAATAATATATATATATATATATATATATATAGAGAGAGAGAGAGAGAGAGAGAGAGAGAGAAAGAAAGTATTTTACCTTGGGTATAATAAATATTAAAGATACCAAGCTATTTTAAACCTGGTTTTGCTCTATTTCCCAAGTAAGCAAACAGACAAACAAGTCAAGTTTGCGCCTGGAAGTGTTGCAAGTCTAGCTGACCCTGCACGTAGTGCAAGACCATGGCAACTCATGGTAAAAGTAGAATAAGCTCTGATCACTAATCTTAATATTTACCCTTAATGCAAAGCACATCTCCTGGAGGAGATGTATGATGCTTTGTATTAAAGGCAAGGGGCTACTACCCAGACCGGTTTCGACCTTTATTATGGTCTCATCAGTAGGAGCCAGACTAGAAATACCAAGATTTTATTAATACAGAGCTTATAAGTATTTTACCAGAACAAGTTACCATAAGGTGTTTTAACCTTATTAAATAAAAATCTCAGGAGGAGATATAAATGTAGAAAGTATTTTACCTTGGGTATAATAAATGTTAAAGATACCAAGCTATTTTAAACCTGGTTTTACTCCATTTCCCAAGTCAGCAAACAGACAAACAAGTCAAGTTTGCGCCTGCAAGTGTTGCAAGTCTAGCTGACCCTGCACGTAGTGCAAAACCAAGGCAAACTCATGGTAAAAGTAGAATAAGCTTTGATCACTAATCTTAATATTTATTATTATTATTGTTGTTGTTGTTCCGGGCAACTCCAAGGAGTCGACAGACTCATCGAGGGAGGCCCTAACATCATGTCAAGAACAACTATTCGACATTCACACGTTATCTATGATACCCTGCCTTGAACTCATTCACGGTCGTAGCACCCACAACAGACTCTGGAAGCTTATTCCACTCATTCACTACTCTCCAAGTAAAAAACCTAGCTCTAACACCCTTGTCAACCAAGCTCTTTCCCAGCTTCCATTCATGGGCCCTAGTCCTACTACCACCAGTCCTATTTTCAAAAATATCTTCTGGATCAATCTTATAGAAACCCTTCAGTAATTTGAATGTCTCATACATATCACCCTCCTTCACCTATCGACCAAATTCTGCAACCCATAAATCTTCAACCTATTCTCATAAGGTTCATTCCACAGACCTGCTATTATCTTGGTCACTCGTCTCTGGATCCTCTCCACTTCCTCCCCATCACGAAGAAACTGGTGCCCATAACTGGGCACAGTAGTCCAGATGAGGTCTTATCAAGGCTCGATACTACTCGAGGAACAATAACTTGTTTGTCTCTGCATGTTAAAGTATTTTTCAGAAGCCAAGTGATTTGGTGAGCTGTTTTTTAGTCACTTTTGCAATGTGCCCCCTAAACTTCAATTCCCTATCCACCAACACTCCCAAATCTCTGGCCTCATCAATCTCCTGGACTACGGTTCCAAAAATTCGATATACTGCTGCTATTCTCTTCACCCCAAAGTGCATAACCTTACACTTTGGCACATTAAATTGACATCCATTTTTCCTATCCCAGTCCTCCAAACTATCCAAATCATCCTGTAAAATTTTGACATCCTGTGCACTCACAATTGCTCTACCCAACTTTGCATCATCAGCAAACAAGTGAACACTTCCTTTCAGATCCTTTCCTATATCATTGATGAACAAATTGAAAAGCAGTTGTCCAAGAACAGAGCCATGTGGCACTCCACTAGTCACAAGCCGTCTTTTAGACTCCACTCCTGAATAAACCACTCTCTGGTATCTCTCCTTCAACCACCTTCCTATCCATTTCACCAATATATCTATCCCCATCTGCTCCAGTTTACTGATTAGGGTTCTATGTGGTATCCTATCAAAAGCCTTGGCAAGGTCCAGTAGTATTACTGTAAACCGATTATCCCTATCCAGTTCAGCCGTTACTGTGTTATAAAACGTGAGCAAGTTACTGAGGCATGATCTACCCTTCACAAAACCATGTTGTTCCCCATACAATATCCCATTTTCATCTATCCAATCCTGTATTCTTTTCTTGACTAATTTTTCTAAGACCTTGACAATGATTCCTGATATACTAATCGGTCGGTAATTTACAACAGCAGTCTTGGAACCACCTTTATGTAGTGGAACTATTTTCCCCTCTTTCCACCCCCTCAGGACTAACCCAGACCCGAGACTCAAATTAAACAAAATGGTCAAGGGTACTGACAATTCTTTAGCTGCTTCTCGTACAACACGAGCTGGTATACCATTCAATCCCACAGATGTATTGACATTGAGGTTATGCAATAGACTACTCACCTCCACTTCATTCAGCACAATTCCCGTATTATCTACTGGTACATTCGTTTCTGCAATGTCACCACCTGGATGATATATTCTTGAAAGTGCTCACTCAGTAACTCAACTATATCAACTGATTCAGTTATTTCCTTACCATCGGCATTCTTTAAAATCATTCTGCCATGTATATTTTTCCTTTTACTTGCAAGTCTAGCTGACCCTGCACGTAGTGCAAGGCAACTCATGGTAAAACCAAGGCAACTCATGGTAAAAATAGAATAAGCTCTGATCACTAATCTTAATATTTACCCTTAATGCAAATCACATCTCCTGGCCTGGCTCCCACTGATGAGACCTCAATAAAGGTCGAAACCGGTCTGGGTAGTGGCCTATTGCCTTTAATACAAAGCGTCATACATCTTCTCTAGGAGATGTGCTTTGCATTAAGGGTAAATATTAAGATTAACTCTTAACAGGATAAAAGGCAAAAGGTAGCCATAAATGAATTATGTTTGAAGGAGCCCATTTTTTTGAAGGGATAAAGTTGCAAAATTGGATATCTTGTAATGTTTCAAAGACATCATCTAGATCAAGGGTCTTCAACCTTTCAGACAGTGTGCATTAAAAATTTCAATGAGGAGTGCGGGCCACTACGCTATACTGCAGTATTTAGAATTGTAAAATGCTTTTCAGATTCACAAGGAACGCTATGCATTTGATACTTTACATAAAATTCTATAAAAATAAACAAACTCAACTTTAAGAGCGTAGGCAGGAGTCGGATTCATGATAAGTAAATACAATCAATACTTGAAAAATTATAATTTAATGAAGAAAACATTCATTTCTTATAATGTCAATGGACAACTTGGCAATGTTTTTCCTTGACCAGCTTGTCGATGTTGGCATCAGTGTTGGAAGTCGCTATGCACAGAGTGTTCTCGAGATATTGGTCCGTAATCTGAGTTCTTGTCTTGGACTTCAACTGCCTCATTCTGGAGAAGAACTGCTCACATAAGTATGTGCTTCCTAACAATGCGCACATCTTCAAAGCATGCCGGCGCAGATTAGGGAATGCATCCTCAGAAATGTAGTCTTAGTAAAATATAAGCAAGGCACATTGAATAATTTTTCTCTAAAAGAAGTAGCCCATTTTGAGCTCCTTCTTTTGAGCCCAAAACAACTCAAAACTGGGTTGTTTTGGAGTTCAAGCAGCTCAATTTGTACTGATCCTGGCATTTCTGCAGCATTGACACTCAATGGCATTGAAAATAAATCTAAAGAAGACTGTTGGTTACGAAAATCACTAAACCTCTCTTCGAACTCACTTCACAACATGGCTAATTTTTTAGCGTATTCATCAAGAGACGAACAGTTGGACTCAGCGAGAAGCTGAAAATGAGTTAAGTGTTTATTTTTTGGAAGTTGTGCTTCCCAAAGTTTGAGCTTGGCCACAAAAGCTTTGATGTGATCAAACAGAGTGTGCACCAGTTGATCTTCGGTTTGTAGCCACGTATTTACGTTATTCATATGCAACGAGATGTCGTTCACAAAGGCAACGACCGTTTTTTTAAAGTTCCTTCAATGTCATTGGCAAGTTCTTCGACACGTCGTGCTACAGTTACTCCAGACAAGCTCGGTTTTTAAAGACTTTATTATTTGGGCACAGAATATACCCAGCAACGATGAGATACTCTTTCACAAACTCGCCGGTCAAGAAGGCTTTTGATTTTTTAGCAATTTTTTCAGCTATTACATAACTTACTTTCACCCACGCTTCGCTCTCTCCCCTCTGCCTTTTAAACGTACCCTGCTGGAATTTTGAATCAATTTAGACGGTTCACTTTGTCCAGACGAAGACGCCCGTGAAGGTGATCGAAATTAGAAGCATGCTTTGTCTCATAGTGTCGTTTTGTATTATATTCTTTTGATACTGACACTGACTCACGATAAATTAAACACACTGGCTTATCGTTGATCGGCACAAAAGTACAAATTGGTCCACTTTTCATTAAAAACCCGACAAGAATCACTTGATTTACGCTTTTTACTCGTAGACGCCATAGTGATGGAAGTTGAACCCAAAAAATGATCCAAAATGACGTGTAACGGTTATTATCCACTGAATATATGTCACACTAATGAAGAAAGTCTGGCAATATAAAACCACAATAGGCTATGGTGGGCACAACGAACCTGTATACGCTTATACACGAATATTACACTGTTCACGACTGAGTGACTGACTGTGGATGAGATCCTTTTGTATTTATACGAAAATAACGAAGTATCGAGAACCTTCGAGATGTATCTGGAAGGCACTAGACAGCGCACTCGAACGATCTACTGCTTCAGCCATCTACCTGCGACGTTATTACTAGTACTTAAGTACCGCTTGGCGCTGGTAGATGGCTGAAGAAGCATGTCTATTTAATATTTATTTTTATATTATCAGATGCACAGCGTTCCTTGTAAATCTGGAAAGCATCTTACAATTCTAAATACCGCAGTATAACTTAGTGGCCCGCGGTTTCATTGAAATTATTTTTTATTTAATCGCATTTTAATGTTAAGTAGTTATTTTTTCAAAATGGCCCGAGGGCCACGACAAAGAGCTCCGCGGGACACAGGGATCCCGTGGGCCATGCGTTGAAGACCCCTGTTCTAGATGATTTCACAAGGGGAGGAATTATTAGACAGCTTGAAGAAGGTCTTAGAATTACTGATATTGCCAGAGAGTTTGGAATATCACACACACACACACACAGCGTCCAGGTTCTGGGCAGCGTTTAAAATCAATGGAATGTGTTTCTGACGTTCGCTAAGAGGTTGTCCTAACTCTTGCACGGAGCATTGAAGACCGACTTTTGGTCATAACACAAAACAATAAACGCATTACAACAGGTCAGCTTTCAGGTCGGCTCTATTCAAGCACAGGTATTTCGACAAACTATAGCTGGACGTCTGCGATAAGTTGGCATATACGCCTGAAGGCCTCTAGTCTGTGTCCCCTTATCTACAACTCATTGTAGAGCACGTATTCAGTGGTGTTGTATCATTAAAGGGTAGATTTTCTCCTTCCTCTGATGTTAAGTGAAAAGAATGAAAGTGGTACTGCTTACCACTGCGAGAATGGTTTTGAAAGTGATAGATAGGGGGTGTGTGAAAACATGCTTAATGAATGCACAATGCCTTCCCACACATGCTAAAAAAAGGACAACGACTAGTGAACAATATTGCAACCAAGTTCTTCAACGTCATGTTCGTTTGTTCAGTGGTGTTGTAGGCGAAAAATTCATTTTTATGGATGACAATGCCATACCACGCCACATCGTACACGAACAGCGGAGATATTTCTGGAGAACGAGAATATTAATTGAATCGAGTGGCCAGCACACACCCCATATCTTAACCTTAACCCCATAGAACACGGTTGGGACGAAATAGGGAGACGAATTGTCGCTCAAAGTTTTCCCTCCAGAAACAAACATGGACTTAACCTTTCTCTGAAGAAAGAGTGGATCAATTTGCCCCAAAAACTCCTGAATCACTTGTGCTAATCATGGTATGACGTTGTGAGATCTGCATCGCAGTTGGGGATGAACATACTCCTTAATACATTTTAATTATTAATTATTAATATTATTAATATATTTATAAAAATAAATATATAAATATATAAATCAGCTAACAGCTTTTATTCCCTTATAGGGAGTAGGCAAGGCCTTTATACCCTATCTAGCTTTTGGAGACTGAGTGGGCAGTTCAATCTCCACCAGTAGCCAATCAGCGATAGCCAGCACATGTCTATCACTAATTACAGCAGCCACCGATGAAGAGGCTGGCAAACAATTGCTGCCATCTCTTGGTACCTAACCCTAACAAGATATATCACTGTCTGAAATAATGTGGATACTACGGTCGGTTTTCTTGAGTTCACAGGATGAAAAACCCCAGTTTCCGGGAGGAAAAACCCGCTTGCCCGTGCCAGAGATCGACTAACTCGGGAACCGGTCGAAGAAAGGCTTAGAAAAAGTTCCTCCGGTCGGCGACTAGACTTAAACTTAAGTGAAACTTCCAGCGACCAAGCGCAGAGGACGCAAGCGCCAACTCCACTGAGCTACATAGGCCTCTAATATATTTATATATATATTTAGTGTGTGTGTGTGTGTATATATTTATTTATTTATTTATCTATTTAGTGTTTACTTTAATGTATTTCTTTTTCCCTTCAATTTGCTGATTTTTGAGAGAGGAAATCTTTTTTTGAAGTTGTTTCTGTAATTTTTTTGCTATGGCATGTTTTTGTGTTTATCGGATATTTTGGGAGATGAGTTGGTTATTATTTGTTTTTAGTGTTTGCGTTTTCAAAGGGAAAGAGTGGAGGGGATCTAATGATTTTCCTGAGATGCAAATGAAATCTAACACACTTGTCTTTTTAACAGATTTCTGTATACTAAAGGAAAATTAAAACGATATTTGATCATCAATAAATAAATGACAAGAAACAATTATGATGTTAATTCATCATTTCTTTTAATATGGAATTTATCAAAAATTACAACATGTAAATTTTAAAGGCATCTAATCAAGAGTTTTCTGAAAACACTTTTTTATATGAGAATGAATTTCCTTGGTGCGAACTGAAATTTTTGCACTGAAGGGGGTGACCAGTTTACAGGATCCGCGTAAAATAACCTAGATCATTGGTTCTTAACCTGGGCTGTAGCACCTCCTTGCTGGCGCTGTGAACGCTGAGGGATGGGGCGATAAGCGTTATAATACTACTAATATAATAATAAGATAATGAGATAAACTTGAAAAAAAAAATATATTAAAAAAACTTGAGACTTCGTTTATCGATCGAAAAAGTTAGCAGGATCACATCAGGCTCAGGGTAGCCATTAAAGATCGGCTTATTAAATACAGTGTTTACATCTTTTTTTGAGTAAAAATTAATTTGTATCAAAGTCACTAATTTTTAATTAACTATCAGTTAAAATATGTTGTTGATAATTTAGGTTTGCCTAATAATATATTATAATTATCTTATTGAGTTATTAACCTAGTGCAAAAATGAGCAAGGGGAACCAGGTTATTCAAGTAGTTGAAAGGCAAAAAAAAAAAAGTTAAGAAACACTGATCAAGATGAAATCTTTGAGACATTACAAGACATTACAGTTTGCAATTCTTTCTGCAAATTAGTTTTGCAAATTTTATTTCTTCACGAAAGGAGCTTCCTTGAAACACAATTTGGTAAGCGCAGCCTTTTACCTTTTATCATGGTAACTGCTACTATGTGATCTCTCTGTGCGGGATTTGAAAATTTGAATGTTTACCCACTTTCTACTTGAAATCGTTAGTTATGCTGATTGACACGAGCGGATTCGTTTGAATTTGCGGTTGTAACCTACAGAGATAGTGTTCGTTCCTAGATTTGACACTTGAGTATAAAGAAATGTGTATAATTATTACAGACCAATTATCAATCAAATTATGGAGCAGAACGTGTTTAGCAAACTTGCAACATATACGGAGAAGTTTCATATTATCCACTAAGAACAGTAGTTTTCAGAAAAATAAGAGAACATAATATCTCTTGATAGGGTAAATGGCCCTGCCTACTCCCTATACAGGAACAACATAGGCGTTAGCTGATCATATGATATGATGATATGAATATCTCTTGAAAGATTTCACAGGTGTAATTATTTGCGATTGAGATATTTTAAAAAATATCATTGTAGTCTTTATCGATCTGACTAATGCATTCGACCCGCTGATACATGTAGCCTTATTCGAAAAGCTAAGACATGTTGGAATAGGTGGGCCTCTGCACAAGTCGTTTAGAAACTACATTCAAAACAGAAAATAGTTACCAGTAATTGGGGAGAAAACAGCTCTCTTTGGAGTGACACAGGGGGCTGTTTTCTCCCCAATTGTATTCGACATCTATATGCATGACATAGCCAGCTCCCTCTCAAAGGCAAAATCTTTCAATGTGCAGACAATACCGCTTTAGTATCATCTATAATAATGCCAGCATAGCCCAAACAAACATGCACCATGACATAAATCTGTTCAATGACTGGACAGACGTTCCACACACTGAAATTCTGATAAGACAAAATGAATTATATTCAGAAACGCAAGGAGACAACCAGATGATAATACATGATATGTGACTAATACTTTATAAAGCAGAACACTGGAATAAAATGATAACATTTATTTTAATTGACAACACAACGTTTCATCCTAAATGTACAGGATTTCTTCAGGTGTAAACACACAAACTAATAAACTAATAGACAAAACAGTAAGGGCTTAAAAAGCTGACAACTATTATGTTGATATAGAAGAGAATGATGAGTGCCTGTTTAGCTCAATGGAAGTGACGCTTGCATCCTCTGACTAGGCTGCCAGAAAGTAGACTTAAGTTCAAGTCTAGTCGCCAACTGGAGGAATTTGTCCAAGCCTATATATCTGGTGCAGTTAGGTACCAAGAGATGGCACCACTTCTTTACCTACCTCTTCATTGGTGCCGCTTATAATTAGTGACAGACATGGGTCAGCTATCTCTGATTGGCTATCGGTGGAGATTGAACTATCCACTTCATCTCCAAAAGCTAGATAGGGTTCAAAGGATCTTGCCTACTCCCTAAAGAAAATAAAAGTCATTCCTTGATGTGATTCGATACGATTTGATAGAAGAGATTGCTGTGTTTCAAAACATTTCTAATTTTCAGAATGTTGTGCATGTTTAAGCATTCACATTAAGGTGTTTGGCTAATGAAGAGCTTGGATGTACTCAAACAACTTGATACTCGGGTTAATATTTAGAATATAATGCTATCTCCAAAGATTTGTAGAATTTTCTCTCTGTTGTATCTGCAATGGTGTAATAATTCTGATTTATCCATTAAATTTTATGTCTCATTTGCGAAACGTCTTGTGGGCTGAAGAGAGAGCACACGAGTTGATAAAGCTGAAGTTTTAGTTCTATGGTATTCAATATCCCGATGTTGCCAGTCATATTACTATGGACAGCCAGAAAAATCAATTGATAAACGTATTGAAACATGTTCGAGATATTTAACACAATAGAAGTGAAGCCTCAGCTTTGTCATCGCACATGCTTCAGCTAAATCGGATCTATTTCTCCCTAATGTGCTATGACACATTAGGGAGAAAAATCTAGATGTCCTTGGAAATAGCATTAGATCCTAAATTTCTAAATATTAACGCAATTATTAACTTCTCTAAATACATGCTAGTCTTCATTAGCTAAACACGTGCAGGTGAATGCATAAACACGCACAAGTTCTAAACAATCAGAAATATTTTAAAATAACATCAGTCTATTCTATAACTGCATAACAGTCGTCACCTTTGTTACTCCTAAATGATTTGTTTTCTAGTTTACTAGTTTGTATGTTTACACCTGAAGAAATTCTGTGCAATTAGGATGAAACGTCGTGTTGTCAAATAAATAAATGTTATCATCTTCTTCTGGTTTCTGCCTTGTAACTATATACGAGGATGGTGTGAAAATTTCTTGATCTAACAATGAAACAACGAATTTAGAATTTGAAATTTATTTTTATTTTTCCACATAATCTCCCTTAAGACTAATGCATTTAATCCAGCGATGCTTCAGCGTCATTATCACATCCCTGCAGTGGTTCTCAATAAGATCGATCTGCAAAAGCCAGCAAAGGTTGGACGATTGATAGAGTCTCTGCTACTAAAGGCTCATGCAAAAAGTTAAGCAAGTTTGTGCGCGGTCAGTAATTGGAAGGTAATCAATCGTTCGATGCTGTTGGCACACTCTCCCAAGATGAGTCTTTAGACTCTGTGGCGGTGTCACATAATAATAATAATAATAATAATAATAATAATAATAATAATAATAATAATAATAATAATAATAATAATAATAATAATAATACACCTCTACATCTGCAATCATCTCTCAATTCGAAGAAAAACGCTGACCAGGAGGATAGGCTGGATGTTCCAACAATTCATAGTGCAGATTCCTTAATTTTCCCATTTCCATAACACCTTTTTGGGCAGGTGAATTGTGCTGATGAAGGATGATTTTTTCTTCTACAAACCAACTCTTTTCTCACAAATTTTTTAGTCTAGTCTGGTTAAAAGTTCGGAATAATATTCCCCGGTTATTGTTTTATCCTTTCCGAGTTAATTAATAAACAAAATGCATTTAGAATCCTGAAACACTGATGTCATGACCTTGTCTTCTTTGGCGCTGAACAGCTGGCTTCTGTCCACTGTTTTGACTGCTGTTTGGATTCTGGTGTGTAATGGTGAATCCAAGTCTCATCCATAGTAAGACATCGAGGCACAAAATCAGTTTTATTCTTGTTAAAACGCTCCAAGCACTGTTTTTTCATGCGAGTGCGTTTTTGATCTCCGCGGCACCAATCTTGAGCAAATCGTTTCGTTTGCAATTCTTCATGCAAAATGTATCCTACACGTTCTTTTGAAATGCCCATAGTCTCATAGTTGTTGAAAGGTTTTCACTTGGTTATATTATAAATTAAAGATACCAAGAAATTATATACTTGGTTTAATCCATTATCCAAGTGTAAGCAAACAAAGCCTGCGCCTGAAGTATCTTTCAAGACTGGGGCAACTCCTGGCAAAGGTTGTATAACCTCTCATTACTTGCCTTAGTATCCCAAAATGCAAAGCACATCTCCTTGCAGACATCTATAATGCTATGCATTAATGGCAAGGTCACTGCCCAGACCGGTTTCGACTTTTATTGAGGTCTCATCAGTGGGGTGGAAGTAATGGAAAAGTCATATTTTCCTATATGAGTTGCGAAAAAGGTGTCACACCTTGTTTTTATAATACTCTGGATTAGAGATAAGTAGTTGTTGAAAGTTGTTAGTTGTTGATAGTTGAAAGTTGATAGGTGTTAATAGGTTAAAGATAGATAGTTGTTTAATTTATAATATAGCCAAGTGAAAAACTTTCAACAACTGTCTATCTCTTATCCAGAGCATTTTAATAATAAGATACCTCTTGGCAAGTCATGTAGGAAAATATGACTTCTTCATTACTTCCATCTTAGTATCGCCACCTCTGGGTCTGGCTCCCACTAATGAGACCTCAATAAAGGTCGAATCCAGTCTGGGCAGTGACCCTTCCCTTAATGCATAGCATTATACATATCCGCAAGGAGATGTGCATTGCATTAT
Organism: Typopeltis vanoorti; assembly: GCF_054136105.1. Taxonomy (NCBI): domain Eukaryota; kingdom Metazoa; phylum Arthropoda; class Arachnida; order Uropygi; family Thelyphonidae; genus Typopeltis; species Typopeltis vanoorti. Next base: position 90,300,426 of record NC_143549.1, read on the forward strand.
GGGATACTAAGGCAAGTGAAAGGAAGTTATACCACCTTTGACAGGAGTTGCCCTAGTCCTGAAAGATACTTCAGGAGCAAAATTTGTTTGCTCACATTTGGGTAATGGATTAAACCAACTATGTAATTTCTTGGTATTTTTAATTTATGCTTATATTCTCAGCAATTTCACACACTTTGACACGCTGGTCATCCAATATCATATCGTGCACTCGATCAATGATTTCTGGTGTTGTTACACTTTTTTTTTGACGTCCGTCACGTGGATCACCTTTAAGGCTGGTACGACCGCGTTTGAACTCGGCAGCCCATTTCTTAATCGTTGCAAACGAAGGGAAGAGTGTCCATAAACGTTTACGAACTTCAAATGAATTTCTTTTAGCGTTAAACCTTCTTTTATAAAGAATTTTATAACCTCACGATACTCAATTTTATCCATTTCAAGGGGTACAGACAACACTTTTGCTTCAGAGCTGTATAAAACAAACTACTTGATAGAATGACTTCAATTCAATTTTACATGGATGCTTATGACAGATGCACCAGCTTCGAAAAAAAAACCGTGCCGATAGTGTTACCATCTATGGTCGAGGAGGAGACCTTTCCATAACACTCTCTTATATATAAGAGATATATATCCTGAAATATCCTGTCGTGCACAAGATATGGTGTGACTGTAATATCCCTTATTTTGGTCAAACAGATAAATCTATTGAATTACGTATAGAGGAGCATAAGAGAGACATCTCCTACAAAAGAACACACGCCCGTGCCTTGTCTAATCCTTTCTTTTCTCGAACAATCCTGATGACGAACACCAGGGTCATTCAGTCTGCTGGGATAGATCCAAAAACATCTTTCGTTGCCACGATGAGTTTGAAAGAAAAATTATGGAGTCCAGAGAAATCATCCTTAATCATGAACATTTAAATAATAATTTGAGCTACAACCTCCCAGATAGCCAATCTGCTGTTGTTCAGTACTGGCGTTCATGAGAGACTGCAAGCACGCACTCACCAAACAATGCCACGATTGAAAGAATAACTTAAATGTAACTACAATGTTTTTTCATGTTAATTATGTACTGCGATTTTTTCCTGTGTTTTCGATTTTTTTAAACTTCAGTGTTTATATAGCTGTTTCCTATTTTTAAAAGACACCTGTAGAAGGCTGTCAAATGCCTAAACTATTAGTGTGTTATAACATTAAAAACCTTAGGGAATTTAATGACTTTAAATTCATTAAATTCTCTTTATACAAATGTATCAAAACAACCGAGTCAATGTTCCTCAACACACACACACACACACACACACACACACACACACACACACACACACACACACACACACACACACACACACACACACACACACACACACACACACACACACACACACATATTGTTATTAGAATTGACTCGGGATGTATACATTTATAAAATTAATATTTAACTGACTAGAACCCGATAAAGTATAACACAAAAAACTTTAATAAATCACAACTAGTTTCATCGGTGTCCCGACTTCTTCAGGTGAGTAAGAAATAACACAAAACTTATAAAACTGACAAGGTAAAAAACATGGACTTTCCAGCTTAATCAAAAGAAGAAAAATAGTAACACTCATATTTGAATAGGGGACCGCGTGCTATTGTTAGCATGAGTTGAATGTGTGTGACAGCTAATTTTAGAACACCAGTACTGGATTACTGCTGTATAGGAATCAGGCAAATTCTAGCTCAGATTGTTGTTCATGTATGAAGTGTCCAGAACTACTTCTTTGGATTCTATAATTCGTCTCTCAAATTCATCCTTGCATATACAGTATATAAATTGGTTGTGCGGTCCCAATCAACTTGGTGTTGACGTTCTTCGAGGTAGAGTTGGCGGAGAAAAGAAATGATTGGAAAGGGCGCTCGCTCGTGTTCTACTGTAGGAGATGTCACGTCTATGTTCCTCAAGACGTAGTGAAATAGATTTATCTGTCTGGCCAAAATAAGGTCGATCACAGTCGCACATAACTTTATAAACACCAGGAAAATGCAGTTGGTTGTGTTTTGGTTTTGATCGACTCAGAAAATCACAAAGTTTTGTGATTTTCTGAGTCGATCAAAACGAGATAAAGATCAGATTACCTGACTGTCTTTAATTTTCAATTTTTCGAAAAACCACCCACACTGATAGATATTTGCATGCCTCTTCTCATCATTTCCCTCCTCAAAAACTTAGCATAATCTCCACTCTTGCCCATCGTGCAAGATGTCTTATTTCCACAGAAGAAGACCTTCAAACAGAACTTAACTTCCTGAAAAACACCTGCTTAAATAATGGATATTCATCTCGTAATATCTCTAAACGTTTGAGACCACGCCAACAACCTCGACAAGAAGATGAATCCAACCCTAGCACTCACATACAGTTACATTTATTAGCTCTCTTACCCCAAAACTACCTAGGATTATGAAGTCGGTCTTTATGTTGAAGAAATTCAACATAAAGACCGACTATAATACTCTGCCAAAACTTCGATCTTTTCTGAGTCGATCAAATCCAAAACACAATCAACTGCATTTTCCTGGTGTTTATAAAGGTATGTGCGACTGTGGTCGACCATATTTTGGCCAGACAGATAAATCTATTTCACTACGTCTTGAGGAACATAGACGTGACATCTCCTACAGTAGAACACGAGCGAGCGCCCTTTCCAATCATGTTCTTTTCTCTGCCAACTCTAACCTCGAAGAACGCCAACGCCAAGTTGATTGGGACCGCACAACCAATTTATATATATGTTAGGATGAATTTGAAAGAAGAATTACAGAATCCAAAGAAATAGTTCTGAACCCTTCACACATGAACAACAATCTGAGCTAGAATTTGCCTGATTCCCATACCGCAGTAATCCAGTACTGGCGTTCTAAAATTAGCTGTTCACACACATTCAACTCATGCTAACAATAGAACGCGGTCACCTGTTCAAATATGACTGTTACTATTTTTCTTCTTTTTATTAAGCTGGAAAGCCCATGTTTTTTACCTTGTCAGTTTTATAAGTTTTGTGTTATTTCTTACTCACCTGAAGAAGTCGGGACACCGACGAAACTAGTTGTGATTTATTAAAGTTTTTTGTGTTATACTTTTTCGGGTTCTAGTCAGTTAAATATTAATATTATATATATATATATATATATATATATATATATATATATAGAGAGAGAGAGAGAGAGAGAGAGAGAGAGAGAGAGAGAGAGAGAGAGAGAGAAAACGCCTAGTCAGTGTAGAGGAAATCCTTTGGTGACGAAGCCCATCAGTGACGGGAGGAATCTTTATTTGGTCTCTTTCGACGAAATGTGAGTTAGCCGATCTCACACGGAGGAATGGGGTTTTCTAGAATAGGCAAATCGGCACCGTGAACAAACACATGGATTACCGTCATGAATACGTCCCAGCCATATGCCGTTCCCGAACCCGGATAAAATTGGGGGAGGTTGGGGAAAGCAATGGTGAACTACCCTGTAAAAATCTCAATAGGAACACTTTGTGGTCAATGCCGAAAGCCACCTAGGGTCGGAAACGACTGAAGGGAAAAACCACTACACACACACACACACACACACACACACACACACACACACACACACACACACACGCACATATATATATATATATATATATATACAGGGTGTTCGGGATAAATTTGACATATGTATAATTAATTATATTTTTCCGTAAGTTACATGTATTAACACACACTTCTCTTCATTTAAAAGTTTGGACCCTTCTTCATTCATATACAAGATGTCAGAAAGGATGGATAGCTGGAACCCACCTGAATCATGGAAGAGAATAACTTGTATCATGATGATTCGTGCCCGCCATCAAAATAAGGATATTACGACTGCTGCCCAATGCTCCCTGAATACAGTAAAAACAATCAGGCATGAACTAGAGACTTGCAATGGTGACTACGAGGATGTAGCAAGAAGAAAGATCCCTAGCAGACGATCTGATTGCGTTCGTACAGCAGAATTCCTCGCAAATCTGCAGGAACAGGTGTTGAAGAACCCTGGCATTGGAATTCGGGCTTTGTTCGTGGAGTTGCTAACTGTAGTCAAGCCCTGGATAACAAGGGTAGCCAATGGTAGGCCGTATGTATGGCAGCAGGATTCGGCCCCTTGCCACACCTCTGGGAAAAGTCAAAAATGGTTGTCTGAAAATTTCTACGACTTCACCAGTCCAAATGTTTGGCCTCCAAACTCCCCAGACCTTAACCCCATGGATTATTTTGTATGGGGCGCAGTTGAAAAAGACACCAATCGCACTTCCAGTAATACAAAAGCCCAGTTAATGGATAAAATTAAAACAGTTTTTGCGGCCCTTCCCAGGGAGACTGTAGCATCAGCTTGTTCGAGGTTCCGAAGCAGAATTGAAGCTGTGATCGATGCTAATGGTGGTTATTTTGAGTAAATCTTGTTGATAGTATTGTAATTAACTCTGCCTGTAATGTTTTTTTTGTCAATTCATTAAATTTAATAGATACAAAGAAGATTTTCTTTTTCCTTACGAAACTGTCAAATTTATCCCGAACACCCTGTATATATATATATGAAGTATTCATGTAAAAAATCTGTATAGTCATAATTGTTAATATTATAATAATACGTTGGAAATGCATAATATATAAACAATAAAATTATTAGTATTATTAAAAAATAAATAAATAAAATAATTTATTATTATTATTATGACCAAAGACAGACACAACTACAAATATACGATAAACATAATATACATATTCCCAGATACAAACCCCACAACTTCTTTCAAGAATTGGACATTACTAAATGACATCAACAATCTCACAACAGATCGACTTAAGTTATTAGGTGGCATTAACATAAATACCCTTGACCGTGGCTCTTCAACCACTAATACATATATCTTGACATATTAAGCCAGTACAACATGAACTCCCAACAAGAGAAAAAAAAAGTACTAAATGACTCACTAACACAATCATGCATAGATTACACCAACATACAGTCTCCTATGAACACATACACAGCATCGCTAATCACCACTAAACTTGCTGACCACTACTTCATTGCAACTTCATTCCACAATGCTGCCTTTACATCCTTCCCGTCATGCTACAAATTCCACCTTCATATTGCCCCCCCCCAGATAAACCGCACACTTCTATCATTTAAGAAAGCATCTCTGATAACATTTTAAAAAACACGAACGGGAACCAAGTACTTAATATAAACAATCCAATAAACTTTATATGACAGCCTCAAATACAGAAAGGCAACAAAACACATAAGAAACAGTAGGCAAGGGCTAAATACTTCATGGATAAAAGAAGACATCCTTAACAGTATTGCAATAAAACATTACCCAATAATATTCAAATAAAAACATTATACAAAAACACAAGGAAACCAACTAAAAACTAAAATTAGCAACACAAAAAGACACTATTACTCTCAGAAATTGCGAAGTACAGTAACAATATGAAGCATACTGGTCTACACTTAATGCACTATTTACCTGAAAAACACTTTCCTCATAAGATTTTGCCAGGAGAAACTTCGATCAATAGAACTAGAAGGAACTCGCAGAAGTATTTACCTACGCCTTCGCAAACAACATCACACAACACAAGTGAAAAAAGAAGATAATTTGGCCCAACAAAAAACTATTAACCCAAAGTCAATAGCAAACCTGTACTTTTCTGCCATACCCAGATTGGAACTGAAAGATGCTTTCTCACAACTGAAGCGAAAGACCAATCCAGGAATTGACAAAATCAGAATCACAGACCTCTTAACATATTTTGAATAACTAAATTCTGTACTTCTGAAACTTGTGAAAACATGATATTCGACACCGGCGCTATTCACAAGGAACTAAAACTGCGATGGCTACACCTATTTACAAACAGGGAAAAATAAATGGCACTCAGAACTACAGACCGATAGCTAATTTGCCTGTCATCTCTAAACTTCTTGAAATATGTAACATACACAAAACTACTTACATAAATGTAACATCATCTCACAAAAGCCATGTTATTAGAGGATATTATAAACAAACTAATAAATCTCTTTATAAAAACAAACTTTCTATCTTTATGCTTCTTGACCTAACCAGAGTTCTTAACATACACTTGTCCAGAAAATACTGCTGACCATAAGGATACTGCATACCTGGCTTAGCATTAGTAATTATCTCACAGACAGAATGCAAGTAACAAAAATATGCACAGATCACAGCCGGAGAATACAGCTACAGCACGAAGTATCTGTATTCTCCGGCTGTGATCCGTAACCACAATCCTTTACACAAGCAGGCGCTATAAGGACTTGTATGACGAACCATCTCATACCATACTACTCAACAACTTGCCATATAGTCTAAAACATCTAAACAGTTACAGAACATTAAAACACATACTGTGAATATTGTATCAGGACACTTGGAACTGCAAAAGTTGCTATTCGTATCACATGAACCCTAAAAAAACGTTAAGTTAATATTTAATCTAATTGTCTTCAGAAAAGCTAATTTAAGCTTCGATGTCATTACGATTACTCTGCCTCATCATCCTTTTACTACTAGTATACCATCCACCCACCCACCCACCTCAAATGGACAAAACATATAAAATATTTACATACCAAACTCCACATCACTGCAGAAATATTCTTCCAAGTAAAAGACATTATTCCATCTAACGTAAAAAAAAACAAAAAAAAAACTCATATATCACGGTATTTGTGAATCACTACTCTGGTACGGTATAATAATAATATATGCAAACACATCAAGCCATCTAACCAAATTAGAAACATTAGAAAAATGGTTTCTACAGTGCTTTGGAAACCTATACAACAGCCAATTACCAAACCGCTAATGGCGATACAATCTTGTGGTTTCACAAGAAACCACAGGATTGGAACTTGGAATGTTAGAAGTATGAACCAAGGTAAGCTGGAAATAATAAAGATGGAAATGAAGCGCAAGAAGCTGGATATATTGGGAATAAGTAACTTAGATGGACAGGAATGGAAAATTTTCAATCAGGGGACTATATGGTGTATTACTCAGGACAAGAGAGAAATCATAAAAATGGAGTATCTTTCTTACTCAGGAAAAATATGGCTAGGTATGTATTAGGTTATAATCCAGTGAGTGACAGAATCATTTCTCTCAGAGTGAGTGGACATCCAATGAATATGATCATCATTCAGGATTAGGCACCCAAAACAGAGGCACCAGAAGAAGACATAGAAGAATTTTATGGCAAGTTACAAGAAGTGGATGCAACACCAAAGCGAGATATATGGCTACTTATCGGAGATTGGAATGCAAAAGAGGGAGAGACTGGGGAACAAGGAATATTAGATCGTTTTGGTTTAGGTATTCGTAACATTGCAGGGAAGAGACTAGTTGGTTTTGGTGCAGAGAATTTTTCGTTTGTTGCTAACACCTGCTTTAAACAGCACAAAAGAAGATTATTCACATGGATATCACCTGATAGACAATACAGAAATCAAATTGACTATATACTTGGAGAAAGGAGATGGAGAAGTGCAATTCAGTCTGTCAAGACTTTTCCAGGTGCAGAATGTGGAACAGACCATGTGTTATTAGTGGCTACGATACATGGGAAATTACGAAAACTGAAAACAACACAAATGTCGATCAGATATAATCTTGGAAACATAGAAGCTGAATACAATCTTTGTATGCAGAATAGATTCAACACACTTAATTTGTGTGAAAGAGAACCAGATTAACTATCGGAAGAGATTAAAGATATAATTAAAATGGAAGCAAAGAATAATATTTCAACAGTTTGTAAGAAGTTTAAATGGCTGTCAGAAGATACCATCAAAACTGCTCAGGAAAGGAGAAAAATGAAGGCCACAGGAAATTTGCAGGAAGTACGGCATTTGAACGCAGAATTTCACCGACAAGAAAGAGACAAGGAAAATACTTTAAACAGGAATGCCAGCAAACAGAAGACCAAAACAAGAAAACAAGAAAGGAAAAACAAGAGATCTTTTCAAAAAGATCAGAGAACTAACAGGGAAGTTTAGTGCCAAGATGACAATATTGAAAAGTAAACACAAAGGATATCTTACAGAAGCTGCAAACATCAAAGAAAGATGGAAAGAGTATATAGAAGTCCTTTACAGAAAGGACTCCAAAATTACTGAGATATTTGAAGAGCAGGATTATACACAGGAGCCAGTACCAATGGAGAGTGATGTGACGTGAGCGTTGCAACAGCTATCCAGTAAGAAAGCACCAGGAGGAGGTGGAATACCTATTGAGTTGTTCTGGGAGAAGAGGGAGAAGGAGTTAAAATTTTAACGGCTCTATGTCAGCGAATTTTGATCACAATTCCATGGTCTTGGGAATGAAAAAAATCAGTTTATATACCTTTATTGAAGAAAGACGATGCAAGAGAGTGCGAAAATTACAGAACTTATAGTACTGATTTTTCATGTAAGTAAAGTCTTACTTAAGATCATTCAGAAAAGACTGGAACCATTCATGAAGAGAGAAATGCCAAATGAACAGGCAGGTTTTTAAAAGGTAGAGGAACAAGAGATCAAATCGCCAATATGAGATGGATAATAGAAAGAGCACAGGAATATCCAAAGCATGTATATCTTTGTTTCCTTGACTATAGTAAGGCTTTTGACTCTGTAGATCATGTGAAACTGTGGAATGTATTAAGAACAATGGGAGTACCAGAGAATTTCATTATCCTTCTGAGGAATCTTTGTTATGAACAAGAAGCTCCTGTCCAAACAGATCTTGGAGCAACTGAGTATTTCGCAATAGGTAAATGGGTGCGACAAGGATGTATTTTATCTCCATATTTGTTTAACTTTTACCGCGAATACATTTTAAGAATGACAGGGCCGGAGAAGTATTCAGTTGGAATTAAAATTGGTGGAAGAAATATTAATAATTTTAGGTATGCAGATGATACCACCTTGCTAGTTGAATGCAAAGAAGATTTGGAGGAACTTATTATGAAAGTTAAAGAAGAAAGTGCTAAATATGGCCTTAAACCTACTCTCAAAAAGACAAGTAATGGCATCATGTAAACTTAATGATTTTGAAGTAAATGGGGAGAAAAATGGAAGTCGTTAACAATTTTGGGCTCCTAGGATCCTAAATTAATAAACGTGAATATTGTACTGAAGAAGTTAGAAGAAGATTATTGCTCGATAAGAAAGCAATGACAAATGTAAGCAAGATCTGTATCTTTAAAGATATCAGCCTCGCAACAAAAATCAGAATCGTGAAAGTAATGGTATTCCCTGTAGTACTGTATGGAGGTGAAAGTGCACCCCTGAGAAAGAATGAAAGAAGGAAGATCGATGCATTTGAATTATGGGTTTGGAAACGCTTATTAAGAATACCATGGACTGCAAAGCAAACCAATAAATCAGTGATGGACAGAATAAAGCCAGATTGCTCCCCTCGAAGCTATGGTCATCATGCAATAATTGTCATACTTCGAACATATTATGCGAGCAAATAACAGTCTGGTGAAGATGATAATGATGCTTGCTAAAGTTGATGGGAGCAGGAGAAGAGGAAGATCAAGAGTTAGATGGGTGGATGGAGTTAAAGAAGCAAACGAATTGCGCCTGGAAATTCTGAAAGTTATGCCCAGGGACAGATCTGAATAGATAATGTATGTTCATAAAATCACCAGGTGTCGAAAACGACTCGATGGAACATAACAACAACAGTGGCGATACTCATAATTCTGAGAATTAAAACTTGACCCATTATGTTATATTACTAAAGTATTACTTCAGCAGAGACACATATCGCATAACACGATCCACCACAACTCTTTACACCTTAGACCCTTCAACAACTCATATAGTTTTGCTGTTAGATCACTTGTCATGCCCACTCTACTGAACTTGAGTAGCACGGATAGTGGATGCTATACCGATACAGTTAATATAGCATTAAGAGTTATATGCACTTCACAAATCACAAAACTGCAGCATTGAACACCTACATTCTATCCATAAAAAAGTACCAAGCAACATAAATAGTGTATGTTAATCCCACTTTCTCAATAAAACTAACCCCCAGCTTCGAAGTCGGTAGAATAAGCCCTCCTCTGCAGTTTAATCAGCTAATTCTCTTAATCACCGTTCTCAGAGTTATTAATACTGCTGTTATTTACTGAGCATTGAACACTGAGCTCTTCGAACAGACTGCAATGTGTTAACCGTAAAACTGTAAATTGCCTGAATGATTAATAATAATCTTTCTGTGAAATGTATATTTATATTAAAAAAATGAATACATTCAGAACAGTACACTTACGTAATGTGCAATTGTTAAAAATGCAGCGATCAATTGCTCCTGTTGACGTTAATTGTACGTTTATTAGCAGAATTAAATTAAACAAAGAAACAAAGCAGAAGACTTTGGAGTTGGGAACGAGAAAAAGTTCTGTAATGATGGTTCCGATATATATATATATATTTATATATATATGTGGCGATCAGCTTTTACTCGGTTGTTATACATTTCAAAAAATAGATTTAATGACTCCAAGACCGAGATAACATATAAAGATTTTAATGATAAATACTACTAGTTTCGGCATATAGCAGCCTTCTTCAGGTATTTATCAAGGAAAGGAATACTAATAAACATTGAATTATTTAAACAAACTGGAAATTACAGGTACAAATTGCCTCACATAATCGATACATAAAAACGTTGTATTTTTCAAGTTGTTCCAACTGGCGTGCCATTGTTTGTTGCAATTGTGCGTGCAAGTTCACGTGAACGCCAATATTGAATAACTGCAGCATGGCTATCTGGTATGTTATAACTTAAATTATTATTTAAGTGGACCGAGTTCAGTAGGATTTCCCTTGATTCTACGATTTTCCTTTCAAACTCATCTTCACAGCGAAAAATATTTTCTGATCTATTCCAGCATACAGAGTGGCTTTGTTGGTCATCATTAGGATTATTTGAAAAAAGAACATGACTGGATAACGCAGTTGCATGAGATCTTTTGTATGAGATGTCTCTCTTATGCTCTTCTATGCATTGTTCAATAGATTTGTTAGTTTGACCAAAGTATGGAATATTGCAATCACACCACAATTTATATACTCCAGGGTACTTAAGGCTGTGATGAGTAGGTTTTGGATGGCTGATTAGAGAGCGGATTTTTAGAAGTGTGGTGAAGAAGGTCCTGATATTATATTTTTTAAGGACTTTAGCTATTTTCTTAGAGACTGTGCTAATGTATGGAATGGAAATGCTACCTTTAAAATTAATAGTCTCTGTTGTGCACTGCTTAGGAGGGTTCAGAAGAAATTTCTTAATTGTTTTTTCAGAGTATCCATTTTGTTTAAAAATAAGAGTGAGGTGATTCATTTCTTTTTGTAGTTCATCTTGTTCATTTAAGAGAGAACGTGTTCTGTGTCCTAAGGTAGATATAATTCCAAGTTTAGGAATTATATCTTAGGACACAGAGCACGTTCTCTCTTAAATGAACAAGATGAACTACAAAAAGAAATGAATCACCTCACTCTTATTTTTAAACAAAATGGATACTCTGAAAAAACAATTAAGAAATTTCTTCTGAACCCTCCTAAGCAGTGCACAACAGAGACTATTAATTTTAAAGGTAGCATTTCCATTCCATACATTAGCACAGTCTCTAAGAAAATAGCTAAAGTCCTTAAAAAATATAATATCAGGACCTTCTTCACCACACTTCTAAAAATCCGCTCTCTAATCAGCCATCCAAAACCTACTCATCACAGCCTTAAGTACCCTGGAGTATATAAATTGTGGTGTGATTGCAATATTCCATACTTTGGTCAAACTAACAAATCTATTGAACAATGCATAGAAGAGCATAAGAGAGACATCTCATACAAAAGATCTCATGCAACTGCGTTATCCAGTCATGTTCTTTTTTCAAATAATCCTAATGATGACCAACAAAGCCACTCTGTATGCTGGAATAGATCAGAAAATATTTTTCGCTGTGAAGATGAGTTTGAAAGGAAAATCGTAGAATCAAGGGAAATCCTACTGAACTCGGTCCACTTAAATAATAATTTAAGTTATAACATCCCAGATAGCCATGCTGCAGTTATTCAATATTGGCGTTCACGTGAACTTGCACGCACAATTGCAACAAACAATGGCACGCCAGTTGGAACAACTTGAAAAATACAACGTTTTTATGTATCGATTATGTGAGGCAATTTGTACCTGTAATTTCCAGTTTGTTTAAATAATTCAATGTTTATTAGTATTCCTTTCCTTGATAAATACCTGAAGAAGGCTGCTATATGCCGAAACTAGTAGTATTTATCATTAAAATCTTTATATGTTATCTCGGTCTTGGAGTCATTAAATCTATTTTTTGAAATATATATATATATGTATATTTTATTTATTTATTTATTTTTGAGTGATGATTAAAAGCAATGGCGGTTGATGTTCTTTCCTTACCTTTCCTTGCAATTGGCTGGTTATCATAGATTGCTGCTTTCAGCATGACACTGAATCAAAACGCCAAAACATCAGTTTTTCACAAATAGTGAAAAACTTATGTGACGAATCGCACATTAAGATTCTTTCCCCCTCAATCGTAAGAGTAAGAGTTCACTTCGAATTCATTAAACAATGACATACAGTGGACATTGTTTTTGAGAAGCACTCCTAAATAACAAACATTATTAGTTAGGAGTGCTGGCAATATCATGAAATGAGTCCTCCAGTTTCTGGCCCAAAGAAAAAAGCAATCAAAAAATTGGTCTAACTTCCATATTCACGAGACTTATCGTCTTGTGATTTGGCTAGGGTTGCCACCTGTTCCGAATTAGGTAGGACATCCCGAATTTTAAGAAACTTTTGAGCGTCTCGAATTACACCTAAGTGGGACAACTTATATGGCGAGACGCCAATTATCCCAAACACTTGCAGAATATGTGAAAGAAATTCTTAGTGAGCGTTAGCGACATTTGTTATTTTGTATCCATAAAGTGTGCCATGCAAAAATATCTGTGTTTTGGGGGTCTCATTGGTGAAATTCTGCTCAGATGACGTAGATTCCCGTAGATTGTAATGCTCGTTGTTATTCAATTAACTCATAATCTTTACTTGTAATATGAAATAAGCGCGTTCATGGCCTATGTGATGTGTTTATGTGATTTATCACCATAATTATTGTATGTTATGTTGGCAGCGGATGAAATCACTCCCAGTGATGTTATACATTATCATAGCCTTCTAGAATCTAAATACATATGCCATATTACTCATATGACTTTGCTCAACGTCAACGAATGAACGCTATGAGTTGGTTGTTTTTTACGTCAAGCTTTACTTGAATTTTCATTGTTTAAAGGAGAAGTTGTGACATTTTTTTCAGAGGAAGAGGTGAGTTATTATTATGATCGATGATTGAGAGGTAGCGTGTTCTTAAGTTTTGTGAGATACTACTATTGTTTTTCATTTTTTTTTTCAGAATTGCTTTCAGCACAACATTAGTCACCGATAGTGAACTGGAGTATTGCACAACATTGCGCTTCCGTAGCGGAATTGGAAGAACAGCGGAACATTGCGCCCTTCAATTGGAACAGACCTAAGCGATTCTCGTCTCGACGGGAGGAATCTTTATCTGGACGATTTCAATCGAAGGTGAGTTATCCGATCTCATACGGAGGTAGCAGGGTTTTTTCTCCCGGAATCTCGGGTTTTTCATCCCGCATACAGACAAATCGGCCCTTCAGAACACACCAATTTACAGACATAGAATACCAATTGTGGTGGAGGTGGGCGGTAGATGGCGTTGATGGAGATGATTCGTAGTAGAGATTCGGTGTTGTGGTTGAGACAGTTGTATCAGTTGAGAAAGTTGTAGGTGTCCTCCCGTGATGAGTCTTCGGACTCCTTGGAGGTGTCAGGAATAATAATAATAATAATAATAATAATAATAATAATAATAATAATAATAATAATAATAATAATAATAATAATAATAATAATAATAATAATAATTAGTTTCACGATGTCTAGTTCCTTAAGTGACAGTGAAAAAGAGAAGAAAAGCAAAAAAATTAAGCGTTTATGTGTGTACAGAAGTGTTTGGGAAGGGAAATATCCACGGTTGAAACCATGTGGAACAAACTCTTTTAAAGCATCGTGTAATATTTGCTTCCGTGAATTCTGTATTGCACATGGCGGAGAAAATGACGTTAAAAACATTCAAACAGTGATATTTGCAGAAAGGAAGAGAACAGCAGCACCAGGGAATGAAATTTGAAAGAAAATCAGTAACAGCTGCAGAATTAGGTTTGGTGTATCACACAAGAAGCATAATTTATCATATTGAAGTACGGATTGTGCCAATAAAATGTGTCCTGTTATATTTAATGACTCTAAAATTGCTTTAAAGATTCAATGTAGTAGGACAAAAGCTGAAATGCTTGTCTTCAATGTAATGGCCCCTGAATCAGTCTCCGAAGTTATCAGAAATCTAAAAAAAGTAGGTTACGTTTTTGTAGCTACTGATTCAAGTAACAGAAGAAACAGAAAACTGTGGGCTCTGTGTGTAAGATATTTCACAACTGAAAAGGTCATTGAATGTAAGGTTCTTGATTTTTATGAGGATCCAGAAGAGACTTCAGATTCAGTTTTTTTTAAATATCAAAAGTTGGCTTCAAGAGTTGGCTTCTTAGCCTAAACAATGTCACAATCTACAGCACAGACAATACACAGATATTTTTGCATGGTACATGGTGTTAATTTTGGGAAGAAACATTCAGTGTATCAGTTATTATCTAAGGCAAATAACAAAATAATAAAAGCCAATTGTTCAGCCCACATCATAAATAACGTGTAAGCAAGCATGTGATGATGCACTAAATATAGATATGGAAACAGTTGTCCTCAAAGTTTACAACCACTTTTCTTTCTCAAACTTTACAACCACTTTTCGCAGAAGTTCATTCAGGAACTTCTGCGAAGTTGCAGATTTGTTTTGAGTTTGTTGATTTAGAATGGCAGGAGGTTCTGAGTCATGTTTGTATTAGATGGCTTTCCTTGAAACCTGCAGCTGATAGACTTTTCCTTAACTAGGATGCTAATGAGAGCTACTTTAAAAGCATTGAAGAATGTCCTGTTTTTCTGAGGAAAATACAGATATTTGATGACAAGAAAGCCACCCAGCAAGTCAAACTCTACTTTTTTTTTATTTTGTTTCAAATGTTTCCACCATTTTTGAAAAATGTATTAAACTCTAAGAAAAAGAAGATTTGAGTGCATTAGAGGCATTTGAAGTAGTCAGTGTTTTACGAAACAAACTTCTTAAAAGACAAGAGGACTGGTTCTTTGGAAATGCCACTGAAGAGGTATTAGAAGCCATGATCCCTCAAGAAAAGTAATCAGTGTAAGTCAGACTTTCTTAAGTTCTATGAGAAAGCTTTAAGCCATTCGGAGAAATCATTTGACTTCACAGAAAACAATCTTTTTAGCCTGCTGAAGAACTTAAACTCCAAAGCGAATTATCTTTTAAGCATCTCAAAGAGTCTATGAAGGCACTTAATCTAGAATCCGACACTAGCCTGGTTGAGTTATACGAGGAATTTTGCTTGAGTTGTGACAAAATAAATACCACTAGAGTGGACTACACAGCAGGCCAGGCCTTCGGTATGAAATGGAAGGAGATTATTCGGAATTTTGATAAAGAAAACATTCCCAATCTCTATAAACTCATACGGTTTGTTTTAAGCATTCTGGTAGTAATGCCTTTGTAGAAAGGGTGTTCTCTCTTATGAACTTAAAATGGACAGACTCAAGAAACAAGTGCTCAGCTGACCTCATAAAAAGTGAAATCTTCATTTCAAAAAATGTTACAATTACTTGCAAGGACTATTTTGTGAGAGTGAAACAAAACAAACAGCTTTTAGAAGCAGCCAAATCAAATAAGAAGCACAGTTTTAAATTTTGAATTTCAGGAACAGGTAGACTTGTGCTCCTCAGTATTTTCTCATCATTAAAAGCGTTTCAAGTTATATTATACTGAATTTTCTTCATTTTTAAGTTAAAATCAAACAAATTAAACTTTAAAATACAAATATTATTAAATTACTAATACCGGTATCAATGTATTCATTTTTTTAATTTTTTATAAAGTTAGAATTACATATTCAACTTTGGCTTTTTCATTTTATGCATTTAGGGGAAGGGAAGACTTTCATATTCAATAAGTGTGTTCCTCTTTAGACTTACCAAAAGGTGGCAATCCTAGATTTGGCTATTCACAAAACTGAAGAATGCCTTGAAAGAATGCAGATTTTGCTCTCTCTCTCTCTCTCTCTCTCTCTCTCTCTCTCTCTCTCTCTCTCTCTCTCTCTCTCTCTCTCTCTCACACACACACATACAAACGTGTCTGTCTAGGCGAGTATTGAATTAGTTGAATTATCATGGTTTGTGGTCTGTAAACATCAAATCAGATAACCCATGTTGTAATTCACATGATATTCTCACGATATTAGGAATAGGAATATGAGATATGGCTGCAATTATCTACATTATTTCATTTTTTTATGTTGCTTTTATGTATACCAAGGACACCGATTACCAGCTAATGCCGTGGCCGATATTGAAAGCGTGTATTTAAATTTACATGTATTTTGTCCAGACGGAATTCTCGGATATAATAAGAAAATAAGGGAAAAATTATTTATTATCTCTCTTCTTGTATTGTTCATTTATACCCCCGACCCTTCTTGTATTGCTTATTTATTCACTTTTCCCTTTGTATTTTTCACGTAATATTCTGTTTGTCCCTTGTTACAATACAAGGGGAAAATATATATTATAGTTTGTACATCATAGATGTCGCTGAAGCCATTGGAACATGCCCTAGAACGCTTAAACTTACACGAGCATTTAACTTAGTTGGGTTCGAATTGAGGAGATTACTGTTTGTTGGTAGAATGTGGAAATGTAAGGAACAAACGTGCTGATAAAAGCCTAACTCTCCTTGTGTTTCGAGGAGGAGTCAAACAAATGTGTCGTACGAGAGTTTGCCTTATCTTTGTGCGTATTATGTATTATTTGCATACTCATTTGATACGGGTCTTATATATACAGGTAGCAATGCGATTATAGTTGTAGTGTGTAATACGAAGTGTACTATTAATTTGTTTGTTTTGATTGCTGCTTTGCTTTCTGATACAACTGTAAACAATAGAGTCGGAAAAAGTATCCGACTCGTAATTTCATCGCTTACTTGTAAGCTTTACTTAGTAACTCTGAGGGGACATGGCAGCACATACGAAAAAGGCATGGAAAATTCGTAAGTGTATTTATTCTAATTTATTTTATTTGAATCTCTTTATCAGTGTATATATAAATCATTATTATCAAAATCAGTTAACGTTTCTTAATATAAAAAGTTACTTGGATTCCATAATTTTATGTTTAGAATTTTATGGGAATAAATATTTCCTGGGTTTTGGTATTAATCTGTAAGAAATATTGAATTATAGAAGTGTTGATTTATGATAAAGGCGTATTCTCAGTTACTCGGATTCATGTAGAAAAGTTTCATTGGACCTAATCGTAAACCAATGCTGTATTTATTAATCACAAACAGTTGCCAAGATTTAAATGGCTCACGATGAAATTTACATTGCATAAAAAACACATGACTGAAGAAAGAAACATGCAGTTAATTCAACAGTTTGAAAGCCGCATAGAAAAAGTACTTTAATATTGTGACATTAAAAAAAAATGACATTGGGATATTTATATCATCATAATTTAAGTGAACCTTAATTATAACAGTAATCCCATTCAATCAAAAACAAACTAATGCAAGTTATCACAGTCTCAGATCATTAGTTTAAATTAATATTAATTTAATACTAATCGCTAGTATTAAAACTAATAACTGCAGTAGCTTCAATAGAGATGAACGTTTTTCTCAATTTTTGAGAGGATGTTCACACTTATGTAAGTTAAACCAAAATTTGTTTTTGATGTTCTCAGTCATGTTTATTATTGACATAAAGAATGACAAGTTCATTTTTACATCATTTAATAGTAAGTAACAGAACTGTCACTTTTTGTTGACATTTATACTTTTATACTTCAGTATAGGATTGGTACAAAGGGAGCATTTAATAATGAGTGTAGTGCCAGTGGAAAATTCTGTAGTGCTTTTATTTCACATTCACTTTATTAAAATTAGTGGTGTGGTGGTGGTTGTACTATCTAAATCTATCTCTTCATCTTTTTAGGCCAAACTAGTGGTTTGCTGGGGGGGGGGGCTGAGGTAAATGGGAGGAGGATATCTCTTTTGGATAGAGGCATCCTCCACTGGACAGACTGATGTAGCTGGGACGATGTTAGGTTTTTTTTTTTTTTTACTTAGACTGAGATGACAAAGAACACTTTCAGTCTACTGTTATCTTTTTCTGACAGCAACCATATGTGTGGCCTAACTATATTGAATACTGAATGCCTATAGCTGGGCAATTTTAAGAACAAAAGCAGTCTTTATTTTTTTTTCTTAGAGAGAGAGAGAGATCCAAGTTTGCATCCTGTTTTCAGCATGCAAGAAACATGAGGGGTTTCCAACTGAATGTGTATTAACCAGTCTCATATAACAACAAAACAATGTTAATCATTTAACTGCTTTTAAATTGCAGCCAGGCTTCCATTTTCTCAGTACTTGGTTTATACTTTTATATGACATTTTTTTTGCGAGATATTTTATTTTCAAAATGAAGTTTGAAGTAAGGAAAACAGAGTAAAGGAATAACTTGTTAAAATCAGTCGATGTACTCTGTAGCAACTTTTTTCTCCCTTCTTTGTACTCTGCCCTCAATTTTGGTACAGTTTGTAGAAATTTCAGTGGATCTTAATGTTAGAAACAACTATTCCAAATTTGGTCAAAATGGTTGAATAATGTGATCTGCACAGGTGTCTGAAGAGAAGCAATTTCCATCTCGTAACTCCATTTATTTTAGCGCGCAATTAGCTTGAATTGCTCAGTATAATTTGATTCTTCTCATCAACCTTATGCTGGTTGGATAGCAATATGCTGTTTTGCTAGGGAATAATGATTATGGAACAAGGTAGTTTCCCATTGTCTTCCTTGCCCTACAATAAGTATTTATCTATAAATGTGTGTTCATGTGACCAAATTGCCTGTTTAGTGCAATGAAAAGCCTGTGTTTCCAGGAGGGAAAAAATTCTCCACCTCTTTATGAGACTGGCAAATTCACATTTAGTTGAAAAGGTTGAAAATTTAGTTGATCAGAGTTTCTCGCATCATGGACAGGAATTGAACCCAGATCTTTCTGACTAGAGGGCTTCATCTATACTGACTGAATTACAGAGGCTCCATAATTTGATTAATTACTAAAATGTGATTGTGTTTTAACAATGAAAGAAAATAATTATTTTTCTCAAAAAAGAATAGTTTCTCATCCACTTTATAGCATAGTCTTTACTAACTTCCAAGACTTTATCACTCTCAGAATGTAAATTGATCTGTAATTGTCTGCTTTTGCATCATCATTGTTTGCAGTGACTGTACTGTACATTTTATCAATGTGCAGTACATATATTATTTGTACTGTACATTGTATATTTACTAAATATACAAAGTACAGTACAAATAATATATGTACTTTACATTGATATATTATTTGTACTGTACTTTACAAATAATATATGTACTATATTTAGTAAATTAATAACTACAAATCATAACCGTCTGGCTATTCATAAACTCAAATAACAGAATGCAGATATAAAACGTTATCGACGTTGAACAATACTGGAAGATGTCACGTGTTCTTCTTCTCGTTCATACAGTCCGAGCTCAGATTGAGGTAGATTTTTTATTAGAGCTGACCATGCTTGATGGAGAATTAAACCTTGATTTTTATTGCATTGGGTTGGGTTGTTCAGCATATTAGCAGCAGCTTTAAATTTTCTTATGTAGCAGTTGTTTTCTACAGTTATGACATCATCGTTTTTTGCCAGTCCAGTGGAAGTGGTATGGAAAGCAAGACCCGTTTTTTGTTCTCTTTTGTATTGTACGTCTTTTTGGTGTTCAGCCATGCGTATTTCTCCAGATCTTCCTGTCTGTCCTACATAGCAAAACCTTCAAGAGCAATCGAGTTTGTAGACTCCTGGTTTTTTAAGAGTATGATGAGGCGGTTTTGGTGGATTTAGGAATCTTGAGATTTTTTCTATAAGAAGGAAGGCTACTTTTACGTTGTGTTTGTTCAATAATTTTACCAGCTTATCTGTAACATTTTCCTCCAACAGAATGGGTATTCTGTTGTTGGAGGATTTGTGTTAAGTATTTTAGTTCTTCATTGCATCTTTCTTGTGTGCTGGAGATATTGTATGCTCTGTCTCTAAGAGTTTTAATTAAGCTTAATTTTTGTGAAGGATGGTGGTGTGAGGCTGCATTTAGAAATCTTCCTGTGTTGGTCGGCTACCTATATACTGAGAAGGAGAGTTTATTTTCTTCTCGTTCTAAAGTGAATTTTATGGTGGTGTGCAAATTGTTGAGATAATCTTTAAAATTGATAAGTTCATCTGATGTTCCATTCCATATGATGAAAATATCGTCTACATAGCGTAGCCATATTTTTGGTTTTTTATGGTAATTCTTTAGAGCATTGTTTTCAAATTTTTCCATAAATAGGTTTGCTAATACCGGTGATAATGATGAACCCATGGCCAGTCCTTCTTTTTGTTCCCAGATTCTGTCTTGATAAGTGAAAAAAGTATTATTTATACAATGTTTAAAAAGATCTAAGATGTCCGAAGGGAAGAGGTCGTCTAGGAGATTCAAAATTTCTTGTCTCAGGATGTTTGTAAACATGCTGATAATGTCTAGACGTGCTAAGATGTCTGATGGACCAATATGTATATCTTTCACTTTTTCTATGAAATGTGTACTATTACAACACTGATATTTGCAGTCTACGCCTGTAAGTATCAGTGTTGCCGACTTTGTTACTAGATCTAGCAGCTTTTGGGCTCTCACAGCATACCTCCAAAAGTTTTACCACATACCCCAAAGTGGTACGCGTACCACACATTGAGAACCCCTAATATAGAGCAATACATAGTCTATGTTTAAGTTTTCAGTTAACATTGAAAGAAATATTGGAAGAAGTGAAATCAGGGATAAGACCTCGATGCACATTATCTCCACTTGTATTCTCCATTCATCATCTATAAGGATCACATTGTGAAAGAAAGTGGCATTAGGACAGATATTAGAATTAGAGATGTCAAATTTAGTTCTTTGTAACAATTTCGGCATGAAAATCAGGAATAAAAAGATCAAAAGTATGAAAATAGGCAGAAGCATAAAAAAACTGCAGTTGCATTCTGTATGGAGAGCCAATAACACAAGTGAAATAAATAGGCACAGTTTTTAGTGAAAATGGCAGGTTAAATCTGGAAATAGACAACAGAATAAGCAAAGCTGGTATAGTGAGTAGACAACTGAATAAATTTATATGAAATAAGGGAAATCAGCCAAAACACTAAACTGGCAGTATATATAAGATAGTGTTTAAACCAGTTTTAAGTTATGGATCTGAGAGTTCAGTTAGGAATAAAGTGCTTGATCAAAGGCTAGAGACCACAGATATGAGGATATTGAGGAAAATTAGGGAAGTGACTCAGTGGCATCACTGGGAGAATCATATTAAAAATGAAGATATTTGGAAGGAACTTGATTGTTGGCATTCAAGAATGTGCCAGTAGAATTAATCTAAGGTGGTATGACCACTGAAATAGAATGGGGGAGGAAAGGTTAGCAAAACAGGTGTTTGATGCCAAGATGGAGGAAAGAGATCCAGAGATTGACCAAGGTCTAGGTCAGTGATGGCGAACCTATGACATGCGTGTCAGCACTGACACACTTGAGGGTTTCAGGTGACACACCTTGGATGTTGAAAAATATTGGTATTCTGATGAAAAAACTAATTTCAGTTTATTAAATTAATTGTATAATATGAATTCATAGATTGTATATCAATGTCCTATTAAATAAATAGCCTAATATGATATGTATAAGTCGCCATCTATGATTATATAGTTAAATTTATAATGCATGTATGCAAGTGGCACATCAACAACGTCAATATTTAAAAAAAAAAGATGTTTGACACACCTGGGTAAAAAGGTTTGCCATCACTGTTCTAGGTGGATTGATTTAGTTAGAAGTGCCTTTAGAAGTATGAAATGTTAGATATTGACATTATTGGAGTGCTGGCAACTAATGTACTAATTTGAATGCTGTCATGGTGTTCTTTCCCGAACACACCACGAGGATACATATCGGGGGAATAATGATAACTTCTAAGTCTTTCATAATCTAGTTTTTATAATTCCATATCCATCTTTTCCCTGTGTTCTCAGTATACCTGCTCATCATCTAAATGACCACTTTTAATGTGAATCCTATCCATGTAAGATTGTAAACCTTTAGTACTGTGGATGTTGATAAGTTATTGTATTTTTTTTTTAAACTTAATATTGGTTAAAAATCAAGTGGAAAAAAAAAGAAAAAAAAAAAAAAGGGAATAAAGTAATGACTAGTTTCATGCATTACTATTATATACTTCATAATAATACAATAAAAACAAATATAAAGAGGTATTAACATTGAGACTTCTAAATAACAAATGTTAATTTTTTTTTGTTTTTTTTTTAATTCATTCGGTATGTGACAGACATTGAATGTAGAAACGAGTTATCATGTGCATGGGTCACTGTTACAGGATATAGCATATTTTATCTCATAGCCTAATTCATCAGTATATAGATCTCTTATGTGTGCTCCCCAGTGATGATTTGAGGCCTTTGTTTTTTTTCTGTAGTTTATGAAAAAACATTAATTCCCATTAATTACTGGGAAACAAAATTTACTACCACATGAAGATTTTCACATTAATGTCTGTGTAGTATTTAAATCCATGGACTACTGGTTAGAGAGTAGAAGCACTATCTAATGTATTACCAACTATGCTGTCAGTAATAAACATGATTACAAATTTAAGGAGACTAGTGAGATGTATGATGTCCGACCTAGCGTAATAAAAACCAAGACCTGATATTAAATCAACTTTGGGCAGCATACATAAGAGATCTATGTATTGATGAATTAGGCTATGAGACAAAATATGCCATATCCTATAACAATAACCCACGCACATGATATGTTTTTTCTAAATTCTGACTTTTGTGTGTTGTGAATGAATTAAAAATAAAAAATGATGGTTTATTATTTAGAAATCTTCATGTTAATACCTCTTTATATTTGTGTTTATTGTATCAATCAGAAAATTAGAAGTGCATAATAGTCATGTATGAAACTACTCATTAATTTATTTAATTGCTTTGGTTTTTTACCAGTATTGAGTTAAAAAAAATGAATCTACAAGGTATGGGAATAGCAACTCTATATGTGTTATTGTGCTTGACAAGAAAATATATTGTTTAATCCTTCATGCAAGTGTAAGCAAACAAAGCTTGCATGTTAAATATGTTCATTATTATTATTATGGGCAACTCCAAGGAGTCCTTAGACTGATCGAGGGAGGCCATAAACATATCAAGAATAACTATTTGACATTCACACAGTGTCTATCATACTTTGCCTTGAACTCATTTACAGTCATGGCACCCACAACAGACTCTGGCAGCTTATTCCACTCATTCACCACTCTCCAAGTACAAAACCTAGCTCTAACACCCTTGCTAACCACACTCTTGCCCAGCTTCCAGGTATGGCCCCTAGTTCTTCCACCACCAGTCCTATTCTCAAAAATATCTTCTGAATTAATCTTATAGAAACCCTTCAGTAATTTGAATGTCTCAATCATATCACCCCTTTTCCTCCTATCAACCAATTTCTGCAACCCACAAATCTTCAACCTGTTCTCATAAGGTTCATTCCATAGACCTGCTATCGTTTTGGTCACTCGTCTCTGGATCCTCTCCACCTCCTCCCCATCCAGAAGAAACCCTGGCACCCATATCTGGGCATAGTAGTCTAGATGGGGTCTTATCAATATTGTTCCTCGATACAGAGGAACAATAACCTGTTTGTCTCTCTTTGTTAAAGTATTTTTCAGCAAACAAGTGATTTAATGAGCTGATTTAGCCACTTTAGCGATGTGCCCCCTAAACTTCAACTCCCTATCCACCAATACTCCCAAATCTCTGGCCTCGTCAATCTTCTGGAGTACAGTTCTACCAATGTGATATACTGCTGCTAATCTTTTCACCCCAAAATGCATAACCTTATATTTTGCCACATTAAATTGACATCCATTCTCCTTAGCCCAGTCCTCCAAACTATCCAAATCATCCTGCAAAATTTTGAAATCCTGTGCACTCACTATTGCTCTACCCAACTTTGCATCATCGGCAAACAAATGAACAGTTCCTTTCAGATCCTTTCCTATATCGTTAATGAACAAATTGAACAGTAGTGGTCCAAGATCAGAACCCTGCGTCACACCACTAGTCACAGGCCATCTTTTGGACTCTACTCCTGAATAAACCACTCTGATATCTCTCCATCAACCACCCTCCTATCCATCTCACCCACCCTATATCTATCCATCCCCATATGCTGCATTTTACTGATTAGAATTCCATGTGGTATCCTGTCAAAGGCATTAGCAAGGTCCAATAGAATCACTGTAAACCCATTACCCTTATCCAGTTCAGCAGTTGCTGTTATAAAACGTGAGCAAGTTACTGAGGCATGATCTACCCTGCACAAAACCATGCTGTACCCCCATACAATATCCCATTTTCATCTATCGAATCCTGTATTTTCCTCTTGACTATTTTCTCCAAGACCTTGACAACGATTCCTGATATGCTGATCGGCTGGTAATTTACAACAGCAGTCAGTGGAACTATTTTCCCCTCTTTCCACCCGCTTGGGACTAACCCAGACCCGAGACTCAAATTAAACAAAATGGTCAAGGGCACTGATAATTCTTTAGCTGCTTCACGTATGACAGAAGCTGGTATACCATCCAATCCCACAGATGTATTGACATTGAGGTTTTGTAATAGACTATTCACCTCCACTTCATTCACCACAATTCTCATATAAGCTGTTGGTTATTTCATTCCTGCAATGTCACCACCTGGATGATATACTCTTGCAAAGTGCTCGCTCAGTAATTCCACTATTTCAACTGATTCAGTTACCTCCCTACCTTCGGCATTCTTTAAAATCATTCTGCAGTATAGATTTTTTCTTTTACTTGCAACATATCGAAAAAACTGTTTGGGATTCTCTTTAGCCTGCATGGCTAATATTCTTTCAAAATCCGCTTTTGCTTTTCTTACCACACTGGTTACCCTTCTGAGCTGCGCTTTATACCATTCATGTGCCTGCCGGTCACCTTTCTCCTTAAATTCCCTCCACAGTTGTTTCTTTTTTTTTTTTGCAGCTCAAGCTTAATGGTGTTATTCATCCATTTAACCCCTACTTGATTTATTATTCGGACTCTAGGTATACAATCAGCCATTGCCTCCTGCAAACACTTCTTAACCACCTCCCATGCACTATCAACATTCAGCCCTTGCAGTTTTACATGCCATGTCACTGAACTAATCAAACTCCTAAGCTTGTCATACTTACCAGTCCGATAATTCCACATGTACCCTGTCTTAATTGTAAATTCCACACCTTTTGCCACCTCCCAAGTCAAGACCCTACGATCACTCTCACGAATTGGTGGCAACATGGTCATATTTGTTACAGCCAAATTCTCAGATGCAGTTACCAGGTCAAGCACTCTCTGACCCCTAGTATTTTCCATTACATGCTGTTGCAGATAGTTATCCCTTAATAACCGCATAAAATCCAATTCCTTCCTCTCATGTGTCCTCTCCTCCTTCCAATCAGTGTTACCATAGTTGAAATCTCCCATAATAATTACCCTCCTTCCACTCATTTCTTCTATTTGCTTATGCATACCATCTCCACCATCTATTCCATCACCTGGTTTATAGCAGCACCCAATTGTATAGTTTGTTCTGCTAGCACCACAATCTCACACCAAATAGTCTCAAATGTGCTCTTTTCTCTATCCTGCAGTTCAACTTCTATTTTCCTTGGCTGCAGCTCATCAGCTATCATCAATAACTCCTCCCCCATTTTATTCTCCCTGTCACTCCTGAACACACTATACCCCTCACATTCAATCCCACTAGCTATATCATCTTCTGTCAGCCATGTTTTACTAATGCCAATAACCTATGGCCTGGAAGTGCCAACCAAGGCCAAAAATTCTTCCTTCTTTTTCCTAATACTTCTGGCATTAGTATACATGAATTGCAGAAGCCCATTTGTTCCATCCCTATTTTGATGCCTTACACTAACTATCCCATTCTGATTTGTTGTCCTTCGTACTCGCTCGGGCATATTACACACATTCATACACTCAACTGTCTCCCTAAAGTCTGCATATCTACTCTCCTCCCTCCCCCTTAATGACTCTAGTTTCCCTGATTCTGTACATCCATTATTATACAGTCACCCCCATAGAATCCGAAGACTCATCGGAAGACCCAAACTATCCACACAGCTTGAATCCATTAACAACAGATCATTTTTATAAATTACTGGCAACCCATTTCATTCATTCACTAGGCTACTTCTGTATAGTGGCTGTTGACTTCACATCAGTTGCATCAGTATCCTATAATGCAGCACCACTCCCTTTAGGACATGTATATTGCTATACATTATTGGGAAGGGTCACAACCCAGACTGTTTTGGCCTTTATAGAGGTCTCTTTAGGATTTGTTAAGATATTTCAGAGTTTCTGCTCTAGAGACCAAATATGGAACTTTTATCAAGCTTCAGGCCTCCAGTAAGCAGAATGATGGCTTTATACTTTGAAGCAAAGTATAAAGTCTATCTATCTATCTTTATACTTTGAAGCAAAATTTACTATCACATGAAGACATTCACAGTCATGAATGTCTGTGGTAGGATTCAAATCCATGAACTACCGATTAAAGAGTAGATGTGCTGATTGCTGCATTGCCATCCAGGCAGTCGTTAATAAACATGATTACTCTCAATTTGGAGATGGACACCTTTGAAACAGCCATCTCTGATGATCATATTCTTCTATTATCAAGTCCAGAACAATCAGACCTTGCTTCCTTCATTACATGTGCCGAAATTAATGTTGCTCATAAACTCCAGAAATCATTCTCATTGGGTTGTTATTCTTTTCTGTCTCTCTCTCTATCTATCTATCTATACACACACACACACACACACATTGGTGCACCCAGGGAGGGGCCGAGGAGCCCTGGCTCCCCCCCCCCCAAAAAAAAAGAAAAAGGAAAAAAGACTAGGAACATTTTCAAAAATCTTTTCCTAATTAAAATTCTTTTTTATTTTATTTATGTTGTGTTGTGTCTTCTATTTCCATACTACTTATGGAAATCTGAATTAGCGGTCACATAAGGTGGGAATACCCTCTGACTCAGTAATCACAGTCTTCATTCGCCTTGCATTCACAACGAACGCAAGGCGAACGAAGTAGTGCTCGTGTGATACTTTGTTTGCCCGAGCTGAGCCAGAGATCATGGGTATAATGTATGGCAATCACTGCAGATGCTCAGTCATAGGTTGTATGCAATGCGTAGTGTGCGTATTCTCAAATCATCGAATCAACTCGGTCCCCCAAGATTAAATCATGAGTGCTCGTCCCCCCTCCAAGATTAAATCCTGGGTGCGGCACTGTATGTGTATATATATATATATATATATATATATATATATATATATATATATATATATATATATATATATTCGAAATCTCTTATAATGATTTCCTTTTCTTCTGTTAGCTAAGCATTTTCTAAAGTATTTCCCTGTCATCATTCTTTCACCATTTCTGAGCAAGACCTTAAAATATTTTATCTTCTGACCTCTAGACCCTGTACATTCATAGCAGTTCCTATTTCTATGATTTCTATGCAAATATGTTCTCTCCTCTGAAGCATAATTTTCTTCTACATTAACAATATTCCTCTTCACTGTTTATTCTTCCTGCATCCACTGAATGTGCTATATTCCTCTATTTTTGCTATGTCATTTTCAGTTCACTTGTTTTTGCTAAAACTAAGAAATTTTAGAAAACTGCATTTATATGGCTATAAACTCATCCCTCTTAATTCTGATATTTCTGGCAATTAGATATTTTGCTGTTAATTTTGATATTTCAGTCCATTACCAGAAAGTATTAGCTCTAGCCATTTTTTTTTTTACCCATTACTCAGTTTCAACCATACTCTACAACTTATTATCTAGTCTTCTTCCTCCACATCTGTCATCTTCACCATGACTAGTATTATAAATCTCCCTCTTTTACCACCACAATAAATATGGACACTTTGATATTTTCTCAAATGCAACTCATTCCTTGTATAAAGATCCTTTCTCCCTTCAAACACATTCCAGAGATCCACATATTTCCATATATTTCGATGTCATTTCATTCACAATCTTCATTCATCTCAAGACAAATCTAGGTAGCTCACTCAAAATCCTACTCTTTTTTGCTATCTGCACTATCCATAATTTTTGCTTAAAATCTCTTATTGTATAATTTATGCTCTCACCATTTTTATTCACTTCCTTAAACTAGTTACATTAATGAAACCTAATTGGGTCCCATTCTATGGGAATAAGGAAGAAATTTAAAATTTGATAAAATTTTGAAACATTTTGCTGAACACAAAAACTATAAAATTTCTTTATAGTTTTTGTGTGAATTACTTGAGAGATGAGTTGCATCTCTCTGAGTTCCTGACTCTCTGGAGGTCTCTCTTAATAATAATAATAGCTTGTATTCTTTTTACATAATTATCTTAAATTAGGGGCCTCACCCTAATAATTCCAGTTGGGTCACACATTTGCTACTATCAGTACTGACTGACACTTTAATTTTATCCACATTTTCAATCTCTCCTTCATAATCTGAGTAACATATCAATTGTAATCCCAAGGAAGTACTTCCCAGAACACTTATCTTACATGCCCCAAATAATCAGTTTTGATATGTGCAGTTTGAATGATATAAGTAGCTGCTTCAGTTATCTTTTGCTGTAGTTGCTTAATACATAGTGTTGTTCTGTTCATCTGACTTTCTTAATATATAATAAAAATGAATAGGAAGGGATTTCTAATAAAATAAACATAATTGAAGCAACCAATTTTACTGGCAGTGACAAAACGAGAAAAAGATCTATTGATAGAAGATATATATTACTTACACATTCACTTAACCAGGTGAGGTGCTAGTGTGATTACCCTAGTGGATAGTATATCTGCTCTCCAATCGGTATACTTGTCTTTGAATTCTACTGTGAGCATGATGTTTGTGCACATGTGTATAGATTTTCATCATCATGTGAAAGACAGTAAAGTAATTTGAAGCCTGAAGTGGCTTAAAGTTCTACATTTGTAGAGCACATTTTCCAGATATTCATACCTTAGACCCATCCATAGGTCTAAGGTGTACCACTGGTTCAAAGCTCATATTGATGTTTAAAGGAGAAAAACATCTAGAGAATCATAAAAGAAAAACATCTAGAGATAATAATTAACTAAATATATTTAGTTAATTATTATCTAAATAATTTGTAGAGCACGTTTTCCAGGTATTCACACCTTAGGCCCATCCATAGGACTAATACTCATGTACCACTACCACTGGTTTAAAGCTCATAATGATATTTAAAGAAAACATCTAGAGATAATAATTAACTAAATGTATTTAGTTATTAAGCCAATATTTTGCCTTGGTCTTCATTTGGGAATTTAATAGAGTATTAGCAGCACTAAGAAAGAATTAAAATTGGGACCCTCAGTTACTGAGCCTTAATGTCCTTTTGCATCACCTGTGGCTGGGTGACTTTTTTCAGAGATGCCACTCCATCATACACAACTCAGTGTATTGTTCAAAGAGCCAATCACTCATCCATCTTATCAGTCTGTTATCCATTCTCATTCTCTACAGCTTATATACCAACCTATTATGAGGTGATCTATCAAATGCCTTCACAAAGTCCAAGAATATCATTGTCCAACACAATCGTCAACTTATAAAATGCTAGACATTGCTAAAACAACACCAACTCTTTATAAACTCACTTTATAAACAATTCAAACATTCAGCAACCCAATTCTGTATTCTATTCCTAGCCAACCTCTTCAATACCTCAACTACAGATATACAGACTCATATATATATATATATATATATATATACACACACACACACACATACATACATACATACATGGGCAGTCTGAAAAGTTCTTGGCCTAACAATGAAAAAACGAATTTGTAATTTAAAAATTATTTTTATTTTTCATCATAATCTTCCTTAAGACTAATACATTTATTACAGTGATGCTGCGGTACCATTATCCAGTCTCTGTAGTGATTCTCAGTAAGATCTGCAAAATACCCCTCTACAGCTCCAATCACCTCTTGATTCAAAGAAAAATGCTGACTAGCGAGGAAGAATTTTAGTTTTGAGAAGAGATAGAAGTCAGAGGGAGCTAAATCTGGGGAATAGGGTGGATGTTCCAACAATTTCATTGTGCAGATCCCTTAATTTTCCCATTGTCAAAACATCCTTGTGGGCAGGTGCATCGTCCTGATGAAAGATGATTTTTTTTCTTCAAACTGAGTATTTTCTCACGAATTTTTTTGTCTAGTCTGGTTTAAAGATTGTAATAATATTCCACAGTTACAGTTTTACCCTTTTCAAGATAATTAATAAAAAAAAATGCCTTTAGCATCCCAAAACACCGAAGCCATGACCTTGTCATCTTTGGCACTGAACAACTGGCTTTTGTCCACTGTTTTGACTGCTGTTTGGGTTCTGGTGTGTAATGGTGAATCCAAGTCTCATCCATAGTAATAAATTGATGCACAAAATCAGTTTTATTCTTGTTAAAATGCTCCAAGCACTGTTCAGAGATTTTCATGCAAGTGTGTGTTTTTGATCTGTGTGGCACCCATCTTGCGCAAAGCTTTTTCATTTGCAATTCTTCATGCAAAATATATATCCTACACATTCTTTTGAAATACCTATAGTCTCAGCAATTTAATGCACTTTGACTCACCGGTCATCCAATACCATATCGTGCTGATCATTGATTTCTGGTGTTGTTACACTTTTTGGAAATCCTTGACGTAGATCATCTTCAAGGCTGGTGTGGCTGCATTTAATCTCAGCAGTCCATTTCTTAATTGTCGAAAACGAAAGAGCAGAGTGCCCATAAACTTTTATGAACTTCGAATGAATTTCTTTTGCCGTTAAACCTTCTTTTACAAATAATTTTATAACTGAATAAACACAATACTCAGTTTTATCCATTTCAAGGGCTACAGACAACACTTTGGCTTCCAACAGCTGTATATAAAAAAAAAAAATTACTTGATAGAATGATTGCAATTTCATATCAATGCTTATGACAGATGTACCGACTTAGAAAAAAAAAATCTTGCTGATAGTTTCGCCATTTATGGTTGAGGCCGAGAACTTTTCGGCCTCAACCATAAATGGCGAAACTAATTTGCAACCCCCCACCTTTTAAACCTATTTAAAAGGGGGGGTTGCAAATGCCTTATAAAGACAGACTTATAAAGAACATTGTGAATATCTTTGCTAAAATCCACTCTGAACAGAAATTAACATCTTTCTTTCACTCACAACTGTGGGATATTGGATTATTAAACTATGCTATCAATTTATTTTTTAAGTATAGTATTATAACTTAAGTACTTTTTTAATTCCCAATATGCAGCTAAGTTTTTAGGACCCTTCCATAATGTACATTATTTCAAGGACTGTAATGTAATATTGTCCGTGCGATTAGCCGAGTGGTTACGTGCTCCGCAACCATATACCTGGGAAAGGAGTGTCCTGCGTCCGATTCTCATCGCTGACGTGAGGAACTAAGGATCTTTTTCAGACATAGTCAAGTTAGCCGGTCTTGGGCGTGGACTGCAGGGTTTTTCTCCCCAATTTATCTGGGGTTTTTCCTCCTGCAAAGCAGGCAAACAGGTCTTTGTGAAATCTAAGGATCTTTCTCAGACATAGTCAAGTTAGCTGTCTTGGGCGTGGACTGCAGGGTTTTTCTCCCCAATTTATCTGGGGTTTTTCCTCCCATAAAGCAGGCAAACCGGTCTTAAAAACACAACACTTCACAGACAATTACACATGGTTGAGCTTGGGGGGTAACGACCCCACCTCATAGTGAGTTATAAACCCAAAAGTGGGAGGCCAAGGTCCTACATGGGGCTGTAGTGCCAAGGAAGAAGAAGAATGTAATATTGCACCTATCACATCTATTATTGTCAAGTTTTATTCTGTGATTCTAGCAGCTTCTGTTGCCTACTATGATGACTTCATTGTGAAGTCCAAAATTTTGTCATTGTCATCATTCCTGATATGTACCCACAAGGGGAGTACAGAATACTAGGATCGACCACATGAAAAGTTTACCTTATTATTAACTTCTAGTTGAAATTTTTCTTCCAAATTAGTCCATTAACTGCTAGGACTCCAATATTATCAGCTCCTATGTTTTGGTTTTCTAAGGCATGTGCCACACAAGGTCTTGCTTGGTGTGGCACATCACTGAGCATCGGAGTCACCATATGGCACTTTGGATGCCCAGTGAACATATAGATAGACGGCATTTCCAACTACATCAATCCACCTAAATCATGGTCTTTCTCTGGGATTTTTTCCTGCCATCTTGGCATCAAACACTAGCACCGGCTTTGCTATCTTTCTTCTCCCATTCTGATTAAGCAACTATATTAATTGAGGTTAGCTCTACCCACACACATTTCTTAATGTGAACAGTGTCACGTTCCTTACTAATATACTAATTTTTAATGATTCTGTCATAATTCCCAGTTACACCACAGTTGCAGTGTTTTGAACACCTCTTCTTTTGGCACCTTTATCATATGTCATTTACAGATATATAAAACTTAAATCCAGATTATGTTACTGCAATTTTGAATTGTTTGTCTTAAAGAGTGAATATGTGATCCTGACCACCTGTATTTGGCTTGAACCCAGCTTGTCTTTTGTTCAACTGAAAACTGGAGAAGAGGTTAAGACGTGTGATATTTCTTAACCTCTTCTCAAGTATGCTTGCATAGATCTGATCAGGAATGCTCAGTAGGAAAATTCTTCTGTTCTTCTGACATTGTTTTATTTCCTTTTGTATGTCTTCTGAATTATGCACATAGCCATTGTAAAGCTTTTATACCCTCGCATTTGAACAATTCTGGTTGAATATCATCTGATCCGGCTGCCTTTCCACACTTCAGGTTTTTGATGACTTTCTCCACTTCAAGTATCAATATGCAAGCTGTACTTATTCACAGTCACATGAGGCTCTGGCTGGGGGTCCCAAAGAGTTAGGGCCAATTTAAAGGCACAAGCAACGAGGAAGGGCTTCGTGGAGCACTCTAGTGCCTCAGGGCCCCACCATACCCAAGAAAAGTGTAAGTATTGCCTTGTTGATATGTATTCCTGATTGCATTCCTGTTGAGTGTTTTCTATCACTATGCTGTCACTGCTTGTTTCATCTAGGATCTCTTTATCTCCAGTTGTCCTTTTACAGTACTCTTTCTTTCATTTCTAAAGTTTTTCAATAGCCTTCAGAATATTTTGCAACCTTCTTGATATTTATTTTCTATGTTCTTGCCAGTCTTCCAATAACTTTCGTATAGCTGCTTTTACACATTGCTTCATTTTCTTACATTTTTTTCTGTATTCTCTCAGAACACAATGCTGATTAACTTGCTAGGAACTTTTGATATGCTTTATTCATCTTCTTTAAATGCCTGTTTGTCTTCCTCAGTTTATCACAGATTTCTGATTTTCTTTATCCTTGCAGATAACTTCAACACATGCTTCTCTGGCTGAATCAAGGAATATTTTCTTCAGTCTACCACTGAGATTCCAAGATTTGATTGTTTTCCATCTTCATTTTTCCTTTAATAATATTTGTATACCTAATTCAATAGTTGAACTGTAAAAACTGCTCAAATTTGATTATTTTTTTAAGCTTTCTTACATATTTTTCTTTTCAGTATGATAGTTATATTCTACTGAAAACTAAATGGTTATTACTTCCTATTTCAAATCTCTTTCATGCTCTTGTGTCCTAAACCAGCATTAAGACTTGCTCATTGTCCACAATTATATAGTGAGAAAAGACATTTCTTTTCATTTTTTTCCCATGTGAATTTATACACACCTTTATGTGTAAAGGTGTGTATAAATTCACATGGAATATGGCATCCTGAACAGAGATTCAGCCAGTATACTTGCCATTATTTTTAGCTTTTCACTTTTCTCTGAAATTTCCTAGCACATTTCTATACATCTTGTTATTTTTGCTACTTTGTCATTTAAACTCCAACAAGGACCAGCTTTTCCTTTTTCTTTATATCAGCTCTCTTCTCGAAGACTCAAAAAATTCTTGTACTTCTTCCTTAGTATAAAATTCTGTTTGCACAAATAAGTTTAAATCAATTCTCCATTTTAATGTTTGCCCACACTACTATTGGATCTTGCCAGCCATTCAAAAAGATTATCTTTGTGTTTGGTGTTGAAGGTTGCAGTTATTCCTTCCTTTACCTTATCGCTATTGCCTGAATGTAGCATCGTGTTATTTATTATTATTAGCGACACCTCGAAGGGATCTGAAGATTCATTGTGGAAGGACACCTACTGTACAACTCTCAGTTGCCACCACTACACCTCACCTCTACTACCAATGATCCACATCAACGCCATCCGCCACACACCACAACTAGTATTTTTTTGTCTGTAAATTGTGTGTGTTCTGAAGGGCTGATTTGTCTGTATGCGGATGAAAAACCCATGTTTCCAGAAGGGGAAAAAACCCTGCTACCACCGTATGAGATCGGCTAACTCACCTTCGATTGAAAAAGTTTATATAAAGATTCCTCCCGTCACAACGAGAATTGAACTTAGGTCTTTTCCAATTGAAGGGTGCAACGTCCCATCGTCCTTCCGATTGCGCTACAGAGGCTAGAAAGAGCCTCACTTTTTCTTCTTTTTTTTTTTTTTTTTCCTCCTCTGTTTCAATAATACCAGTTATGTTGATGTGATTCTTTTCTAATTCTTCTGTCAATTTCACTTTTTTTCTCAAACTTTGTTATGGTAGCCGCCTGATTTCTGCTAATGTTGAGTTTGTGCCTTTATTAATAAATGTTATCTCTCTTTACATAGTCTGTTTTTAGTTTTCAACCCAAACAACATTTTCCACTGATAAAGGAGGTAATGATACAGTCCATTTTGTATATAATTTCCTTCTCTTCATTATTCATCTTGTATCTGGTGCATTTGCTTATCTGCTGTTTGCTCTTGTTCTTGTACTTAATTAATACCACTTAATTTCTTAAACATTTTTTTTTCTACAGTAGGATTTGAACAAATAACCTACAGGTAGGAGAATGGAGATACTATTCACTTAGTATTGTTACCACTGAACATTGTTTAGTGGTAAATTGATTTTTGAGAAAAAGAGAGCTGCATTTATTAAATGTTGCGGAGAGGTATACTCAGATATTTATCTGAGACAAATCATAAAAATTAAAGCTGGACAAATAGCAGGAATTAAAATACCTACACTGTCTAATCTAGACACCCCCTGTTTGGCTATAAATGGCACAACCATAGTTCATACAAGTATAAAATCAAGCACATAGTCTTGCAATCTTTATAGACAAACATTAACAGTAAAATGGACTGTACTAAAGAGCTGAGTGACTTGTGATATGTCACTATCATAGGATGCCACTTTTGTAACAGCTCAGGTTGAAAATTTTCTGCCCTGCTGCAGCTCCCCAATCAACTTGTAATGTTATTATGAAGTGGAAAGGTCGAGCGACAGCAGTACAATCATGACTCAGAAGGACATACAAAACCACGTAGCATGACTGCTGAAGCACAACCAATCTGCTGTCCACCAATTCGTACAATCCACAAATCCTCAACCTATCCTTGTAAGGTGCATTATATAGACCTGCAACCATCTTGATCACTTGCCCTGGGATCTCCTCCTCATCTTCAAAGAAACCCAGGTGACCAGATAAGTGCACAGTAGTCAAGATGAGGATCTTATCAAGGCCTTATGAAAAGGTATAATAACCTGCTTATCCTTACTCATGAGGGTTTCTTTGATAACAAAGTAATCTGATGAGCTGTTTTAGCTACTTTTGCAGTATGCCCTGTAAACTTCAGCTCCTTGGCTTTATCAATTTTCTGGTAATATTTTCACTCCAATTTATGCTATGGGAGATTGGAATTTAGAATTAATCTAAGATTAAAGAAATCTCCAGAGAAAACTCTCTTATTTTAGACATATTGTCAATATGTCTAAATATGTCCAAATATGGCCTTCTTAAAGCTTTATAAAGAGGAATAATAATAATAACTTCCCTCATTTTGCTTAATCCCTGTTCATCAACTTCCTGTAATCCAGTTTCCATCAATGTAGTATGGAAACTGGACTACAGGAAGTTGTAGTCCAGTCCTGACCTTACACCACTTTGCTATGTTAAACTGGCAGATACTATCCTCTGTCCATGCCACCATCCTATTTAGGTCATCCTGCATAGTCTATATTTTCTCTTCCCAGTATTGCATCATCAACAAACAACTGTATATTCTCTCTTAAATAATTTCCTGTATCATATTGTCATACAATTAAACAACAGCAGCCCTAATATAGAACCATGCAATGTACTGCTAATCACCAGTCTTTTCCTTTCTTCCATATGCTGCTCTTTAATGTCTGTCCATTGTCACCCTCTTATTCCTATCTCCAGCTTCATATCTAACCCCATTTGCTGTATTAAATGTATAACAAGGTAGGGGAGATGGAATTCACATAAAACTTGTTTAGTCTAATTCAGACTGGATATTGTACTACTTGGCTGGAAAGAGCATTACACACATGCACACACACAATTTGAAGAAACATATTGTGAACTTCACTACATAAATTTAGTCTGGATGAATGTCTAGAAATAAATGACTTTCCCAAATTTCTCCACTCTTCTCTCTCTCTCACTCACAGGTCATGCTCATCTGTGTCCTATTTCTATAACATCATTCCACCTCATCCTGTTTGCTTCTGGATCTCTTGTTCTCTTTGGAATCCAGTCCAGTTCCACATTAATTGTTTGGATTTTTGAATAACATCAATTTATGTGATCTGTCTACTGTCTGAATTTTTTATGCTCTCTGCTTTTTTAATTCCTAAAATACTTCTCACTATTGTTTATTGGCATGCTTAAGTTTTTTTTTTTTTTTTTTTTTTTTTGCCAAGGACTAAGTTTGGACACCAATATAATGAAATTTATCAGCTACCTTGAAAGAGAAATGTGCAATTTGGTTACTCTGGACCATATTTTTTAATCTTGTCAGTTTTCGATGAATATTATAAAATTAGTTTAATCCTTTATCCAAGTGTGAGCAAACAAAGTTTGTGCCTGAAAGCATCTTCAGGACTGGGGTAAGGTGGTACAACACCAGGGAAACTCGTTGCAAAGGTGGAGCAAGCTACCAACACTCCTATCTCAGTATCTCCTATAATGCAAAACATCTCCTTGCGGATATGTCTAATGTTATGCATTAAGGGAAGGGCCACTACCCAGACTAGTTTCAACCTTTATTGAGGTCTCTTCAATGGGAGCCAGGCCCAAGTGGAGATACCAGGCAGAAGCATTAGCAGGTCATCTCTACCTATAGGAGTTGCCAAATGGCGTGCCACCCTTTTTTTTTTAATAAATTACTCTGGATTTAGAGAAAGATGTTGAAAGTTTATTTTTCATTTGGTTAGAGTATAATAAATTTA
Organism: Typopeltis vanoorti; assembly: GCF_054136105.1. Taxonomy (NCBI): domain Eukaryota; kingdom Metazoa; phylum Arthropoda; class Arachnida; order Uropygi; family Thelyphonidae; genus Typopeltis; species Typopeltis vanoorti. The sequence goes on from NC_143549.1 coordinate 90,338,502, forward strand.
GTTTAATCCTTTATCCAAGTGTGAGCAATTGCCAACTCCTATAGGTAGAGATGACCTGCTAATGCTTCTGCCTGGTATCTCCACTTGGGCCTGGCTCCCACTGAAGAGACCTTAATAAAGGTCGAAACTAGTCTGGGTTGTGGCCCTTCCCTTAATACATAACATTAGACATATCTGCAAGGAGATGTGTTTTGCATTATGGGAGATACTGAGATAGGAGTGTTGGTAGCTTGCTCCACCTTTGCAAGGAGTGTCCTGGTGTTGTACCACCTTACCCCAGTCCTGAAGATACTTTCAGGCACAAACTTTGTTTGCTCACACTTGGATAAAGGATTAAACTAATTTTATTATACTCTAACGAAGTGAAAAATAAACTTTCAACATTCGATGAATATTATTTGTCCCAGACAGGGATACTTTGGCATATATCCAGTATTGATGCCATATAGGGAGAACAAGAATTTTTTTAGCTATTATTCATGGTTTTTGTAAAATTTATTTCAAGTCCCACAATTCATTTCATTGTGTTTGTGTTGTTCACTTCATTTATCATCTCTCTCTCTCAGTACATTGGGACCTTCTGAGAAAATGGCAATATCATCAACAAATCAAAGACCTCTTAGTTTCTTTTCAGATACTTGATACCCCTGTTCATTAAGTTTTCTGAACACATGTTCAGGTGTAACTGTAAAAAGGTCTGGAGGCTGTTGGATATCCTTGTTTTAACACTTTTATTGATTGGGAAGTAATCTCCCTTCCCTTTTGTGCAAATATCTGCCTGACTTTTATTATGAATTAGATTGGATTAGTCTGATATTCAATATTTACACTTCATTCTAGTAGAGCATCTAAAAGAGAGTAGCACGAGCCATCAGGTCAAATTCTTTATTATAGTTGGATCACCTTGTTGTTGTAACCAGTTTATATAACAAGGTTTGTTCTAATCATATTTCAATAATTTGATTTGTTGTATGCAAGTGATCTTTTGTAGAAATTTTTCCAAAAATCCCACTTGTTCATTGTTGGTTTCATGTCTTCCACTCATGAAAGGTTAGTAAGCCTATAGTACATCAATACCATGGGTAGGCTAAGGAATTGTTTTAAATTATTTTTTATCAAAGTCTTGAAACCCTTCTCTAGGTACTTTTCAAGCTCTCTGAGACCTCTAAGTGTGGCATGATCTCACACCATGTGTTGAATTTATATACCACCGAAAGAAAATCACAAACATGCCCATGGAGGGATTTGAGCCCATATCCTATTAGTTGGAGAACTGGTACGTTAACTACTCAGCTCAGTTTGCTTCTAGTTTGCCAGGAATTCTGTTTTGAATAAGTAATCGTATGGAGCATAAGACTGATTGGTCTATAGTTGTTTATATCTAAGTTGCAGTTTTCTTGTTTAAAAGGATTATTTTTTATTTTAACCAGTAGTTTTGGATGGATTCACTGATAATACGAGTAATATTGTTGTGGAGCTTCACAACACTATTGGTAGATAAAAGGTGAAGGGGTGATATGATCAAGATGTTTAAGCTTTGGAGAGATATTTATAGATGGCGAACAAAATGAGCAAGAACCAGGGATTATCCTTGGAAATTGTACAGGGAAGTGATGAATAAAAGGGTGAAGAGTGTTTTACATAGAGGATGATGGGTGAATTCATTGCCCAAATGAGTTTGTGAATGAGTTTAAGGCTCAGTATGATATGTATGTTGCAGGGAGAGACATTTCTATTAAGTTAATGGATTTTTGTAATACAGTATATATTTGTAGAATTTTTATATTATGTATATTATTTAATATTAATTGGTATAAACATCTCTATAATATTAAAGGTATATAATCTCACTCTCTTTCTCAATGAGTCTTTGACTTCACGAGCCAGTGTAATAATAATAATATACGGGCGTAGCTAGGGGAGGGGGTGATCCGCCCCGGGCGGAACTTTGAACCTTTTTGAACTTTTGCAGTTAATTCTAAAATACAGTCTCGAGAACTCATTTCCAAATATTGTAATACTACTGCGAATTTTCCTCACAATTGCTGTAACTGTTGCTAGTTGTGAGAGGAGTTTTTCTAAATAAAATTGATTAAGAATTACCTACATTACTAAGAAATAGACTTCGCCAATGTCATGGACGATTTTGCTAACAGAAAAGCAAGAAAAATAACATTTTAGAATATTGAAATTAAAGTTTTCCTTCAAAAATAAACATAGTGTTTTAATTTATTTCCCTCTGTCATTTTGACTTTTTGTAGTATTTTGGTGTGTATTGAGAGGGGCGGCAAAAGCTCTAGCTACACCACTGTAATAATAGCAGCTCTTATTAAAGGAATGAGAAGCAATTTATAATGAATATTTTTCAATTAGATGGTCGGAGTTTATTCTATTTCTATTTTTTTTTTTTTCCAGTGTGCATTGAGTATTCTCAACTATATAATGGTCATCATGTAATTTGCTGTACATTAACGACATCCAGGTGTAAATGTATTCTTAAGGATATGGGTCACAGTTTAACTTTGTATTCTTTGAGGAAGTAGCTGTACAAATAATTATGTACCACTGTGTGTCTGACCTACTGAAACATTTGCTGAGTATTGAAGGGGTTGTTTTTAAGTAATGAGATCACGATAGTTCTTATATATTAAGTTTCGGATGTTATTTCAGAAAATCAGAATAAAATTACTTGAACGAAGAATTTAACATCTCTCATCTCATCTTCCTTATACCCTCTTTTACCTTGCGGTGTCGAGGGTCCATTGATCATCGGACCTCACTCCGTTTACAGGATAACACTACAGGCCATAGGATACACCGGGGCATAAGGTGGTCAGCCTTATGACCCGGTGTATCCTATGGCCTGTAGTGTTGAGTTCTCAAGGCCAGTTTGACTGCATTGCGGGATGAAAAACACCAGAATAAACTGGGGAAAAAACCCTGCTGTCCACTCCCAAGACTTGGCTCACTTGGCTATGGCTGAGGAAGATCCTTCAGCTCCTCACGTCACCGATGGGAATCGAACCTAGGACACTCCTTCCCCAGGCATATGGTTGCGAAGCGCATAGCCACTAGGCTAACCGCGCGGACGAATTTAACATCTTTGTATATAAAATCTTGAAGATAAAACTGACGTACCTTATATGAAGGGCACAAATTGAATTCCTGTATACAAAGTCAATAGATCAAAAGTATATGTGTGTATATGTATATGTATATATATATGTATATATATATACATACATAAGACGTACGTTATATGAAGGGCACAAACATGAAAGCCTAGTTTTATAATATGTATGTATGTATATAAGATCTTGTATGTAATATGTATGTATATATGTATATATGTTAAAAATACCAAGCAATTTTAAACCTGGTTTTACTCCATTTCCCAAGTAAGCAAACAGTTTGCTTACTTGGGAAATGGAGTAAAACCAGGTTTAAAATTGCTTGGTATTTTTAACATTTATTATACCCAAGGTAAAATACTTTCTACACACACACACACACACACACACACACACACACACATATATATATATATATATATATATATTTACAATAATATTAAAATGATTATAATATTCGATTATTGTATATATTATGACTTATTATATGACTTGATGAGCTTTGACTCCAGGAGATGTTTACAATGATGAATAATACTTTTAATTAAAGAAATCGTAATTTTATTCTATCTTATTTCTAATATATAACCTTTCTTCTGATTTCTAAAAATTATTTTTTCATTTGTCTGCGTAATTACCAAAGTCAGAATATGACCATCTTACTAATATTGTGCGTATTTGTTTGGTCAGTTTGAAGGAGAAAAAATACTACCCAATTTTTCTCAAAACTGCATACCAGTGAAACCACCTCATAAGACATAACAATGAGAATGTACTACTACAAACGGGGAATTTTTAAAGTTAGCCAGCTTCTAACAAAGTAGAAACAACCATATTAGCCATTAATTGTATATAGAGCCATCGCCAGATTAGATCGCGTCCTGAGGCAAACAATAAAATGTCTTCCCTGATGGATTATAATTCAGAAATACTGTATAAGATATCTCCAATTGCTATTTTGTTTTTATTACAAGAGAAACATTAATGCAAAACGATTACATAATAATATTGATTAAATGTTTGCTCTATGGGGACATCGCACAATAAAACTGTTTATAAGCTCTTCTAAATTTAAATTATAAGCTATGTCCGCCTGTATCGATATAGTTGCTAGACACCAACCAATCTTTCTTGGGTCATTGCTGTTCGCAAATAATTTTTAATCAGTTTAAGTTTGGAAAAACTTCTTTCCGCACGCTAACAGGAATTATTAGCGTAGTGACGGCGCCTACCGCAATATGGCTGAACAAGCGCCCTTATTAAGCCGCGCCGTGAGGCAGGCTGCCTTTATGTTACATCCTGTCGACGGTACTGATTGTACAATATCAGCTGTAATTGACTTAACGTTACATATACTGAAATCCATAGCTTTTACTTTCCGTGGAATGGCTGCTGTAACCAACTAAACACCCCCCCCCCACACACCCCAACACAAAAAGATTGAGTTCAAAGTGAGGTGCAAACAGGGCCGACCATCTCGTGGGTGCAATGCACCCGGGACCCACGATCGAGTGGGCACAGTCGGTACACATTTGCGGAAACTTATTTTTTCTTTTATTTTTTTTCTCTTCTAATTTTGCTTATAACTAAAGGGATTTCATCGACAGGATTTTAGAGCCCCCGGTAATAATAATATCTCTGTGTTTCTTTTCTTTATTATATTAGTGTTTTGTGTTCAGTAAACATTATGTTAACCTGTTATATTTCTAATGTGTGTTTTTTTGTTTTTCTGTGCCAAAATCATTTGCAAGTAAGAGGTTTTACAATACGTTTATTTCGAATCCTTTAATTTTTGCCTTTAAAAAATATTTTAGGGCCCCAAAAGGTTTCTTGCACCCGGGCCCTTTTACAAAGAACGTCGATCCTGGGTGCAAAGCTCTCCATGGTTGTAAAGTTTAAATATGTAATTGGTCACCATAAGAATGCTATTTAAGCATATATCCCCATAGGTGTAGTGGCTGTGGTTTGGGGTTTTTCTAGGTTGGACTAGAACTCATTCATGTGGTATTCTGAAAAATAAACACCGAACATTTTAATAATATTCTGGGCAGTTCTGGGTTGCATCTACTGTGCCAAGTTACACAGAAATTCCGTAGCTTATGACATGCATTACATGTTGATACGGAACTGATTAGAATCTGTGTGGATGATTTAAGACTACTGTACTTCTTACTAATCACACTTAGAGCAGTTCTAAACGATTAAATGCGTCTAACTTCTTCTCCCTCTCAGTGCAACAAAAGTATTTACTAAATAAACATAATAAATTATGGTGTTTGTTGTTCTTGGGGCCCCAACATTTCATAGCCCTTAATGCAAACAAATGCGAATCCGCAATTTAGGAGCCGCTGTTCATCTACATGAAAAATGGTAGCTGTATACCTCCTATGGACACTATGAAACATCAAATTCAGTGTGTGTGTGTGTGTGTGTGTGTATATACATACACACACTTGATATATATATATATATATATATATATATCAAGCTTCATTCTATTCACGTGACCTTGAGTAGTGTAATGTTTTCAAGATTTCAAGTTCTGACTAAAGACCTGCGGACTGTTCAAACAACTGCAATGAAAAATGCACGAGATGCGATCTGACAATGATTGAATAGATTAAAAACGGTACCCTTCGATTCAGATAACACACTATTAACTCGGTCACGGAAGTCTAAGAATGGGAACAAACTAGTTTAAGCCCTGATATGAAGACGACTTACATGCAGGTTACAGCATTTGCCTCTCACAAAATGTGATAAGTTAGTTATTAAGACATTCGAAACTAACTTCTGAGAAGTGAGATCATTAAGGATGATGGATTTTCACAACTTTAATTCATATTTCTTTCAGCAAATATCTTCATTATGCTTGAACTCGCATATCCTACCTTCGTTGCATTCGCTTTGCGTATAGTTTTTCTCAGATAAGATTAATCATCTGATTATCTTAAATATAACAAATACGAGAAAAATCCAATTATTTTTACTTGTATCCCAAATCGAGGTTATTTCGATTAAAAAAGAACAAACTTCTTTCTGATTAGTATTCAAACATGAGGACTCGACATAAGGTTTAATATACGTAGGATATGATAGAAATACGCTCAGACTTCTTTTTATTACTTTGAGTTACATAACTTATATTGAGGTTTTTTTCATTGAAAGATCAAAATGAGAAAAATCATGGCCATACTGCTGACAGGAATTTTAGTTTAATGCCATAAAATTGTGGCATTGAACTAAAACTAGCAAACAGTTTATTTCATGGTGTGCTCAGTCTTCGTCCAATCCTGAATTAGCTGTCAATAACATTAATCCAGTAGGGTTTTTTTTTTCTTTATTCTTAAACACTTGATTCTTTTGTTTGGAGTTTTACGGACCTTTTTTTTTCTTTTCTTCTACCTGTTTCTAAACGCTGAACATTAAGCTCTTTTTTGTACTCTGACAAGGATATTGTAGGCGCTTTTCCAAATTGGCTTTATTAATTTTATTATTTTTGCTTTCTAGGAACTGGAGTGATATTATTAGATAAATGATAAAATAACATCACTGGGTTGAAGAAATTCCTTGATTTTCTAGTCTCCAGCCTCCCATTCACTTCGTGCCACAAAAATAAACTTATTCTTCTGACCAGATTAATTCCAGATTTCATGATCAAGGTTTGATTTTAATGACGCAGGCACTCGAGGTAGGAAACGACTTGCTGCAGTGTTCTTTGCTTTTAATCTGTGGGTTAATCTCATTTGTTCAAGCAGGTTTTCGAGGTGTGCTTAAAAAGGCACAACTTCGAAGTATAGTAATTTTCTCATTTTGATCAGTTTATCGACAATGTATAAACTTCCCCATTATTTCTATATTAAGGGTAAAAAATCTAATGACAGTCATGCTGCTAACACTTCGTATCTGCAATACTTAGAACATTCACAAATGACATTTGTTTATAATGTAAGCTGCTAATACTTTAAGAGTTGGAATAAATATCCGAAGAACGAATCCTTTTTCATCTTCAAACAGTAATTTAGGAATGGAACGATATGTTTTTTTGTAAATATATTTAGTATAATTCAAAACAATTGATGTTTAGGTTCTAGGATCTATCTTTGAGGATTTAATCCAGAGAAGAGATTTTTTTTTTTTTTTTTGATTTTTTTTTCTCGCTCCGGTACATTGTTCCTGTTCAGAGCAAAAAATAATGTCCGTCTGAAACACGCACACACACTGCTTATTTATATCTTCTCTATAAATAAAACTTTTATTTTCATTTCGTATTTCAATAAATTTAAATTATCAATTTTTCCTTGTTAATGTTAACAGTAAATAAATACTATTTTTTTTTTTTTTTTTTTCACCATCAACATTCTGAAATTAAGTATGCAGTAATGAAAGTAAGCAGAGTGGTCGTATCATCTTAAGCGATGATATTGATCTTTTCACCTAAAGAAGACAATCATCGATGTCTGATGGAATTCAGATCTTCAGTCCTTTGGTAGCAGGGGTGTCTCGTGCATAGGCATTGCGGAACTGCAGCACCCCCATTTTTCCTCGATATATAAATATATTTATATTTGCTTGTAATATTTAATTTTATCATCAACAATCCTATACAATTCTCTTATTTTGTATAAAAAATAATAAAAATCCATCTTGTAGCACTTAGGAGGGCGAAGGACGCTAGTAGCACTGTGTTTACCACAGTGCCATATTGCTACGCGCGCAAACATATGCACGTCATAGTGAGATGCGAGCTATTGGCGTAATGCGGCACTGTCCGTCGCGCAGTTCCACTGTTGTTCATATACAGTTTGCACCGGTAGTAGAGTGTTCGTAGTGCTTATCGTGTTTACTCCATCTCTTTAAATATTTGGACATTACAATTAAAGACATGACATTTGTTATAGTTTTTATTTTAGAGCATTACTGGGGTTATGATAATGGTTTTATTTTTAAGTAATTTTGAATTATACTAAACTATAATTTTATCGATAATAAACAATATTTTTTCATGTTTCATTTTTTTTATTTTTTACCATAATTTTGATATTTTATCCAAACACGTATATACACTGTACTTACAGTGTGTATGTATATTTCGAAAGTTGCAGCACCCTCATGATTTCAAGCTTCTAACCATTTGGCCAACCAAGCCGACATGACACAATACACTGATCTCATATACGCAGTTACTTCGACCAGTCCCAGCCAATCCTACTCTAACCAATCCCGTGAGAACCTTGATCACCGCGCGTAAATCTCAAACTGGTCTATAGTTTACTACCAATGATTTGGATTCATCTTATACAGCGGCACTGTTTACCCTTCCATTCACTTTTCAGAGACTTTATTTCCTGTTGCCAAATGCCAGAACGCAGACAAGTCAAGGATTGTTAGCTTCTTCAGTTGCTTCCCTGATATATGTGGCGATATTTCATCTAGTCCCATAGTCGTATTAACATGAAGCTTGCTTATCCAAACACTCCACATGCATAGATTTCCAGTCCCTTTTCATTCTCCAGTTATATTCAAAGCTGTTCTCAGTCTCACACACCCTGACAAAATAGTCAACATTTTGTGCCATCTCCGGCTACTAAAGTCTTGCAGATGATGAATGCCTTTCTTTCTTTCCCCTCTGTGGCTCCTATCGATTTCATTATTCGTCCATTTCGCACTGTCTGTTTATTTTTCTAGCCTTCCTTCTGAATTTCTCGTCATGGTCGGTTACTTAATCTGCTTACTGTCCTATAGTTCCCATTATCTTTTTTCTTCGGTAAAACCTGCCTACTTACCTAGCCATCGCATATTGTCTGACCATATAATTACTGACCAACCAGTAGCAGTATCTCGATTCCTGTTATTACACATTTTCTTCATGTAACTTCCTCAGTGAGAGGGTGCACATCGTTATTACACCATGAAACATTATTAAATTTCATGCAGGTTTCACTCTGACACACTCTCATCCAGGTGCAACTCACCCGTCTCTAGCATTACCATTCATGAGCCTCCGTAGCTCAGTCAGTATAGACGAAGCCCTCTGGTCGGAAAGACCTGAGTTCGATTCCCGTCGGTGACGTGAGGGATTTTTATCTGGTCTCTTTCGACGAAGGGTGAGTTATCCGGTCTCATACGGAGGTTGGTTTTTCGTCCCCCAGAACAGGCAAACAGTCCTCGTAAATACACATGGATTACAGCATGAATATGTCCCAGCCATATTACGGTCCCGAGCCCGGATAAAATTATGGGGGTTGGTGAAAGCAATTGTGAACTACACTTTTAAATATCTCACCAGGAACACTATGTGGGCAATGCCTACAAAGTCACCTATGGTCGGAAACTACTGAAAGGGAAAAACCACCACCACCACCACATGCCATTCATAATCATCCCTCCTCAGCTTTCAGCTATTAAACCTCGGCAACGCTGTCACATTGTTCTTCATTTTTTCTAATACTTTCGTATCTCATCACTTGTTTAGATCATTAATTAGAACAGTCAAATCCTCTGTCCGTCTGCTCTTTTAGAGCGTCAGTAACATTCTCCTTGTAAACATGCGTTTGTTACTCTCTGTTTAATATACTTCGTAATGGGGTCCCACAACACACTACTATACATCCTACTCACTGTCCCACCTTCCAACCTTCAATTCCTCTTACACATGAATCTTCATTCTTTCACTTTTAACAGCCATTTTGTTTTTTTTTTCTGTCTCACTCAACATCTTAATCCACTCCTCAATTGCATTCTTTTCCAGTCTCTCATCTTCACGACTTAATGGTTTTACTCATCCTACGGATTCACGACCATGTTCTAGTGCGCCTTAGCGCTGTTCTTAACTTGCAAATTCAGACACTAAGTTTTGAGAATTAATGTTTTAACTAATTAGCATATTTCCTGTTTAAGTATAATTTTACTGTCTTTATTACTGTAACTTGTAATATTATCCACCTGGATACAAATACTTAAAATTTGTCTTATTTGCTATAATTTTAGTTATAAGTAATATGTAGTAACATATTACTTATAACTCAGAATTTGACCCTTAATTAATATATTATTGTTTGGGATTCCCTCATTTGTATTCTCTGTCAAATGAAGATCAACTGGTTATGCTTATTTAGGTATTTATCAGAATGTCGGAAAGATCTGGAAGTGTCGACTGACTGCGTTGTACTGTTCTACATTACACTTCAACTACGATTGAAGTTGCGATTGCAGTACATCATACTTCGAGCGCCCTCTAATTCGGAAAAAAGAATAAAATAAGAAAAACAAAATGGCGGTTTTGATAGGAATTGCATTAAAAATTCTATAAGTCATAGATGGAAAGATAAAGAGAAATGGCGACCTTTCGATATAATAGCCAAACATGGCTTTTCTAAAAATAATACACGCAAGCCATGCACGGAAAGTAGAGCTCAATATCGTGGTAATAAGAAAAGCACAAAAATTGTCATTATTATTAACAGCCTGAAAAGGAAAATCATACGACCTTGACATTTTATGTCTAACATAATTCGAGCTTTGCACCGTTTTACGTAATAAATTATATCAACGACAGATCTAACAATGAAATTATTTTGCTTAATGTACATCGCGATATGCCTAAACGAATAACGACTTTTTTTAAAGAAAAACTACAGTAAGCAATATGCTAGAGTATTCAAAACATTCTAAGGAATTATCTTCGAATATATATTTCCAGTTATCATTTGATAATAACGAAATAGTACCTGCACTTTGTTCTAAAATAAAGTAACTTTGAGCACTCAAGGAGAAAAGAGACGATTCGAGAAAATAACCATTGCAAAAAACTACCTTATTTTGGAGAACAGTAAATCAGTTTTGTGATCCATTTGAAATATTTCTCGAATATATATTTACATAAATTTATTTGAGATAGTATTAGGTGTACTTTATTGATCACATTTATGAAACCGCAGTTACAAGCGCCCTCACGTATTTTTGAAATGGCAGTTTACAGAATGCATAATTATACAAATACTAAGTTGAATGCTGTACATTTTCAATGGGTTTGGTTTCACGAATATAGTAAACGCAAGCCCAAAAATAAATAATGGATACGTTTACAAATATTCCGATATGGGAGAAGAGACAGAAACTACATGTAATTATTAACAAAATAATATCTTGGCTTACTTTTTAATCATGTCGTACATGGAATTATTTATTTTTAATATAAATTTAGCGCCAAACCCAGGTAAGAGCTTTGAATATTTTATTTTTAGAGATGGATTTATTATAACAGTTGGTATATATGAATAGCTGAAAAGAAAATAAAACTTTATTTCAATTATCTAATTATTGCTATCTTTTGGCACTTAATTTCGGTTAGAAATGTTTGTAGTTTAACTTGGTGTGTATATATTTTACGCTAAGTATTTTTAATTGATATGTATTTATCAAGTTTTGCTTACATTCTTTTAAAGTTTTGCATAACTTTTAACATGATCATTGGCACCACAAGGTCTAGTCTCTTGTCCGATCATCTTCGAAAGGAGTTCACCTTTCTAAGAGATGTCATTTATGTGACAGAACGCACTATGTAGAAATCTATTGATTAAATTCTGCTTTCTTTATCTGTTAACGTTCTTTCTTTTCAGAATGCCACCTCAATTGCTTCGGTGGCAATTTCAATGAGGCCAATATTTTCAGAAAGTAATTATTGAATTAGCATGTTAGGCTCGTAGAATGGCTTAATCACGTTTATTTCACCGATATAAAAATATCAATCGATCTGAAGGATCTTAAACTCAGATCAGTCTTTGTCTGTACCTGGTTGGCCGAATGGAATAGCACTTCCGTTTTTCAACCAGTAGTCATAGTCCGAATCCCATGCGGGAATGGACGTTTGTGAATGCGTTTAAGTGGTAGATGAATTTCATCGCTCGGTGTGAAACTACCAGTCTACTTACTGGACGTCTAAAGTGGCTTGAAAAAAAAAATTCCACATTTGGTCTACCAAGCAAGGTTTCTTGCTCATTTAACCTACGGTACTAACTTATGAGTTTACAACCTTTCGAGTATGATTCACATTACACACATTACCAGGTGCCATGTTTGTCCCCCCCCCCCCCCCAATGATACACGGTATGGTATATTTGGAATTTCATTATTTAACAAAATGAAATGACTGGCAGATTCGAGAATACCAGGATGTTTTGTAGAACCTGCCATTATACCGGAGTTTGAGACCTCGAGCGTAATATGCTGACTCTAGAGATTCATTTTTAATCGAAGCCATTTTGAATGAAGGCTCTGTTCACATGGCCTCGTCTTCAGTAATTCAAATATTTATGTACATATGTGTCCAAAATCAGAAATCCTAAGTGTTATTAAATTAAAAAGTGTCTTTTAAAACTAGTTACTTTCAAACAAATCGGTGAAAATTCAGAAGTCGAAGACACATATATGTATCACTAGCCTCATTCCTCTTCGGTGTAGGATCTAAAATAACTTGTTGCGACATCACGGTTCGCTGGAAGAGAAAAAGTGTCGGCGGTGTTGGTTGGCTGGGTGCGACTTGCCGTTCTGTTTCATGAGAACAGAGCCTATTGTCCTAGGGTTGAGTTTGTGCGGGCGTAACACACACACACACACACACACAGAGAGAGAGAGAGAGAGAGAGAGATGTGTTTTGAAAACGAAACACTGCACATTATGCAGTTGATGCTTCATAAAATAATAATAAATTACAACTTAAAACACGTCCTATTTATCAGAATTAATGTTTTCTTCATAGACATCTCTTTATTTAGTTGTATTTTTTTTTCTCATGCCCACAATTCCGTTAATGTGGTTAATTGATTGATTCTCTGCTTGATTCATTACTTCACTTCTTGATCCAAGTTTTTTTTCTCTCTCTCTCTCTTTTTTTTTTTTTTTTCTTCTCGTCATTACCTGATGATTTTTCTTTTAAGCTTGCATGCATTTTGTTCACCTACCGAGCTACTTTTCTAGTTAGCTCGGTAGGTGAAGGAAACAAGCATCGTCACTCAGTCGGAAATTAAATGGTGATGCCCATTTTCTTTCCGGGTTGTATAGGGAGAGAGACGAGGATGTCTGATATTTTATATACTCTGATTGGAACTTGAATTTAAAATTTCAGGACCTCAGTCTCCAGAATTTTATTACAAGACCGATATAATCAATCATATAACTATTTACCTATGGAAAATACGCAATAGAAATACATGGATCTGCACCCTCCCCCTCCCAAGAATATCTTTGTGCACACACACACACACGCGCGGACGATGCCCCGATTTATCTTTGTCATTGTGGTGGATTCTCCATTGTACTGAATATGGTTGTTCCAGAGCATATTGGCATATAATAATAGTATAAAAAGGAAAAAAAAGTTACCCCCCCCTTCCTGTTTTATAGCTAGTTTCTCAGAATATCACTTCATTGAAAATCACTTTTTTCTATCCTGCATTTCCCACGGAAATGCAGTATTTAATATGTACTCTAGTTTCAATATTGCGAGTTCAAAATCCGTGGTGAGAAAACAGAAATAAGAGTCGATGTCTCTTCTTAGTGTTATCGGAAAATGCTTTGGTCGAATTTGTTTCTTCAAATTATAGTGAATTATTCGCTGAATCTAAACCGATAAATTGTTTTTGGGCATATTGAATTTCTTATGAACGGAGATATCATAGGGGAAGGAAATCCTCTATTAACGTTCGCTGAACAGAGCTGCGTATTGAATTGTTGAAAGCTATTGTAATGTACATTTTAAAGCTTGCTGAAATTTTTATGCAAATTATCTTTTTCTCTCTCTCTTTTCAAAACGGAAGCGAAGTCAGACGTAGTTTTGTTAATGCGCAAGTTTCGCGTATCGTGTCGAGAACACTTGGATACAAATAAAGGCTATTTTTAGTTTGTAGAGTGCGTTATTATTACTAGAGTGGCTGAGCAATCCCATAATTCCTTAAAGAGTAGCCCATTCGATAATGATGCTGCAGTTATTAGCTGCACTCCTTGTTCAGTGGTTCCAAATCAGATGATAACAAAACTTTAAGGTTTTGGATGTTATAAAATGTAATTCAGTTTATAAACAAAGACAAGACTGAGGGAGAAAATAATAGTGTTTTTTTTTTTTTTTTTTTTTTTTTTTTTTTTTTTTTTTTAAGGAGTAGTGCTATTTTTTCCAGATTTGCATGGTCGGTACTCATAACACTAAGGGTTTATTGCACTTTATAAAAAAGTTAAAGAAAGGCATCAGACACACAGAACTCTTTAATGGGGGGAAAAAATACATACTGCGCATGTGCTTCCGTACCAAACACACTAGCCTCGGGAAACGATATGTAGCTAGCGTTTAACTTTTGGCATCGAAATCATTTACAGTAAAGATTATAGTGAGTAGAAGAGTATAGGTGGCCTCTTCCCACAAAACAGTTCATAATCATCCTTCTTCCCCGGTATTCCTTCCTTATTTTAATTAATTTAATTAGCCTACTAACCTCCACTGAGAATGTCCTCCAGTAATCTTTTATCTAGCTCACAGGTCATTCCAACGAGAACTATAATAGTTCTCGTTGGAATGACCTGTGTTTCCTAAACTAAGTTAAATCTTTGTAGCGTTCATTAATCAGTCAATACTATGAGTAATAAGATGGCGATGTATACTTAGGTCCGGTTAAGCCTGCTGCAATACAGAGGAAGTATAACGGATAAGAGTTGAGATATTACTAATTGTTGTGTCATGCTTAAAGAACATTGAAAACTTCGCCGTGTCTGCATTATCAGCACCTCCTTCCGTAGCTAATCGTGTATGTTTTACAAAAAAAAAAAAAAAAAAAAAAAAAAGCAGTGCACAGCATTTATTATGTTTATTTTTAGTTTAATTTTATGAACGTTGATGCGAAAATTCACCCCTAATTTATTATTTTGATGCTCAGCGCCATTATTCTTTCTGGTCGCTTTCATTTCATTTGCATAGTATACTTAAACATGAGATCTTCACTAAAATTTATTACGTTATCATAATTGTTATAATAATAATCATGAACATCAAAATAATAAATTAGCAAACATATAATATGCAGTCATTACAAATTGTATTAAATTTATTATAAATAAATCCTAATGCCTTATTCTCAAAAGCTAATTAAATAACTTTTTGAAAATCGGTGGGTAGCCAGTGTGCCCTTGACCGTGAGCCCATAGCTACCGCGATGATTTTGAGACATCCGCTTGGAGAGGGGAAAGAGTACAGTAGACCATTGTCGTCATATGGTGATTGATTTTAAATATTAACTAGGTTATTGCTATGAGAAATAATATCAATTGTCAGTTTTTCTGTGATGCGCCATTAGAAACCTGAGTTACATGTGTTAGAGATCGATTAATCGGGATCTCTGAAAAAGGCCTTAAAAATAACCAGCGATTAAAATCCAACAAACTTTTCTTCTGGTGCCTAGCATTATACTACAAGAAATGACCCCCCCCCCTCGCAAGGCTGCTTAGGGCTTTGTTATTATGTTGTATATTATAATGCATTTATTTTTAAAATGCGCACGCTGTTTAAAAGAAAACTTGAATATCTAGTAACTTATAATTTGGCGCCGTACACACTTGACCTACGCATTGAGACAGCACTGAATATTCTAGCGATCGAAATTACATGCAATCATGTACTAGATACTAGGTGGCAAAAACAGTTAATCCGCTGCATAATATTAGGCTAGTAATAAATACGCACTGAAAATTTGATTTTTAGCTCTCTCCGTCCCTAAAGGAGATACCCAACAGTTAGTTTGATAAATTGAAAGTGATCACTTGAAAATAAATCGCCACATCTCGGTATACCGATTTTATGATAATATCATGTTACAAGAAATTCATAGAGAATTAATAATGGATAAATGAATTAAAATGAAAATAACAAATATCCGAAAAGGGTGTGTGGGAGGGGAAAAATCCATTGTATTGTTACACACTTGTATTTCCAGTTCCTTTGTCTTTGAAAGGAATCTGTTGAAATGTGATCCTGGGCCAGTGAATTGGAACAAAGACACAAGCGCACTTGGGAGAACAGTGTGTGTGTGTGTTTCTGTTAGAAAATTTCCTCGGTTCGATTCTCGCGAGCAGTCTTTATATGGGCTTTTTCACTTGAAGGTGAGTTAGCAGGTCTTATACGGAAGTTGCATGGTTGTTGCATGGAAGTTTTTTTTTTTTTTTTTTTTTACTCTTGCCAAATGACCAACTAGTGCATGCAATTAAACAGACAAAATAAAAATACGTTTGTGTCCTCCAAGATGCATCTTAGTACACTATGGGAGTGGCGTTTAATAATAGCAACATGCAATATGTTTGCCATGAATTAAGAATTATAGCGCGACTATTGGTTATAAAATCAGATATCAGTTGGTTGTAAATTACATAGTTGGCAGATTTGATTCTTAGTTCATAAAAATTGTGGGAATTTTCCTATCCTTAATTTTCTTATGTTCATATTTCAGATTGTGATATATCCTTGCTTGTTTGTTCTTATCAGAGAACACTTTCGAAATCTAACATTCAGCTTTCTTTATTGGTTTAGGACCGTTATTTCAATCCATTTCTTAAGATCAGGGAAATGATTTTGTTACTGATTTTTTTCCTTGAATTTATTTATTTTCCCCCAGTTCACTTTATGTATTATTAATTAAATAATTTTTATTTCTAGTAGAAGTTTAGAGCATCACAAGAGACTACATATGCATATAATTTATAGTTTAATTTGGTTATGTTCATATATTTTTTAATTTATCAAAATCGTTAATCTTTCCTCCTTCAAACTCGCTCTTTTTTTTTCTTTTCACGTTACCATTAAAATGAATAGCAAATCTTGAACCGTGCCATTTTTAATAATGGGAAGTTCAAGTGTATTTTTTTTTTTTTTTAATGTTTCTGTACTTTTCAAAAATGCTTTTTATTAAACCCTTACCGAGCTCAGATATTTTGACGCTGATAACACCGTACGATATTAGACCGATATTAAACTTAATTACTAAGCAGCTAATTCCGGCATGTGTTATCACATATATTTCGATGTCAGGTTATGTTTGACTGAATACCCTAATATGGGTTACGCCACACACGCACGAACTTTGACCATCGCTAGACTTCATCTACATATACAAGTTTAGAAGTTATATTTAACCGCATTGCTACTTGCTTAAGTTGGTTATATCACTACAGGCAATACCGTGATAAATGACTACCATTAATTTTATCTATTGAAAAAATAGAGGTCACCTATTGATCTTCCTGCAGATTTGAAGTATCAACAAAATAGTAGTTAGCACTAGGTCACCTAGTCCGTAGTTGTGCCCTTGGTGCTTCTGACAGACGGGACCTTCTAGACGTTCTTGATGTGTTTAGGGTATTACTTCCTGTGGTTTAATAATATGTTTTGAATCTGGCTCACAGGTCTCGTCCTCATATCAGTTGGTCATGGAGCTGCATTTTGTCTTGCAGATGTGTACTTTTTTTTTTTTTTAAATGAAAATATCGTCTTGGGTTTCGATAATGTTCGAATAAAACAAAAGACAAGTTAAAAACGTAATTCGTTTTGTGGATGCTTACGATAATTCATTTGATAACGGCTGAATGCAGACTGATATATTATCTGCATCCTACGTTCTCATATTTTACATTCCATTTGTTACCAGCCGAAAAATATGAAGAAAATTATTATCAAACACTTAATATATTATCTTTCTATAGCTCTGTGTAATAGTTTTTGTCGTCACCAGATAGATGTGACATGTTTTTACGATAACAAGTTTGTTACGTGGCTGAAGTATACGGTGTATGTGTTATTTATCAATGCGCTCTTACTTGTCGTTCAGGGGTAAGAAGCGCGCTATTCATTTCACTCGTTCTGAAAGCTTATTCTCCCTTACGCATTAATAAATTAAAGAAGTAAACGATATATTAATAAGGCTAGTCTTTCTAAAATAGTTGCGTTTGTTCCAGACGGATGCTATATAATGTTCCCTTGACAACTGTTGCTACTTTTTGTACAGTGGTTCTTCGTTTGAGCCCGACGTATCGCAAATGTTTCTTGAATTATTCTAAGAAAAACAGTATTAGTAAACTGAGTTTTGAAATTCACAAATTTAAAAATTGTGGTCTATGACATTCATGATGCGTTTTACAAACTTTCAAGGCTCGCAGCCTGTGAGCTCAAAACTAGAGCTCACAAACTTCTGGCTATCGTATATCATTTGAGGTGTGTTGTATAGATAAAATTTTTACAATTTCTTACTTCAGAACGCCAGGTATCAATACGGTAGGACCTGCATTCCTCGCTTGTTGGGACTTGACATTTTGCACCACGATTTCTCTCATTTGTTGAGCTACACGCTAAAAGGTAACAAGACATCCTGATAATGCATCCTGATAAGTCAGCTTTAAACGCTGACGCTCCAGAACCATATCAGCCACTAATAGAAACAACATAATTTGCCTGCAATTAGAGATAGACAAACCTACCCGGGAACACGCGCAATTAATAAACATAATATACTGGTCTCAGTTTTGGTTGCTTTGGCCATCCAACTGTAAAACCAGTTATGTGGATGGGCAGGAGAGTTATAATGAATCGTGGCAGCTTTTACTTGTAGTTTTGGCTGCAACATCGGATTATATTAAATGTAAGGGACCTACAAAGCGTGGCTTTCTCTTCCTTCTTGGTCTACCCTTGTATGTGAGATGCACCAAATAAAGAAATCATAATGATAATTGAGTGGTGTTATAGAAGTGCAGCATTTTCAGAGTTTACCTATCCTTCGCCCCCCACTATAGACTTAAATACTAGAAGTATTAATCTTTTTTGCTTCTCGAAATCTGTTACCTATTCCGAGCAAGTGCTTTCTTTTATTGTGATATTTGCGGTTATATGTTAAGGTTTGCAAAGTCAAATCGGTCTGTTTTTTATCCTTAAACTGTATTGTAGTAGCACCTGCAGCATGACATACTGTGCATGATCGTGTGGGAAGACAGAGATTTATTCCATAAAACTTGCAACCAAATGTCCTAGTTTGGTCGTAAGTTTTGCAACCAAAAGGTCATGGTCTATACTAGTAGAAACAGCTCTAAGCCCTCGCGTATAAAGCGCTCTCTAGGTATCCGCACTTGACCAACTGGTGGCAAGTCTGGTAGTGTGATTCGCTTCTTTCATTATCGCAAACTTCTACACTATAGACAAGTTACTGTTTTTTTTACATTGTCTGAATTGTTGATTTTCATGCATGCATTCTATTACTGACCTTGAAGGCCTGTAGACGCTTTAAGCTCCTAGGCGATAGTTTCCACATTGGACTACGAGGAATTTCATCCCAGACTTTCAAGCATCTTTGTAAATTTATTCGCCGAAGTGGGGAACCCACATTTTCATCAGCTGATAACAATTTCTATAATTAGTTTGTTTTGGGTGATAGGCCTTTTTCAAGGCGGTGAACGCATATACCACTAACTCATGACATATTAATACATTTCGAAGTCCGTAAAATCTTCTCCGCATGGTAGCGGCCTGGTAGGCAAAGTCGATTATGTATATGCTCAATAACAGTCTGCAGATTGCCAAACGCCACCATGTTTTTTAAATGTATTTAGATGTCAGATGGATTTCATCGTCTGGTGTGATGTTCCCTCTGCTTATCGGAGGCCTGTAATGGCTTGAAAAATTGCCATCTGTAGTCTCTAGAGCAAGATTTCTGGATTATTAACCTTTGGCCCACTCACGTTTCGAATATATTATAGGTTTGCAAACTTTCACATGTTGAGGAGGGGGGGAGGGAGTTTGAGAGGTATCCTGAACCCCCAAACCGAATAGAACTTAATCAAAAAGAGAGAGAGAGAGCTTCGTTTCAATTCATACTCACCACCGGTGCTATGATTTCAGCTATTGCCTACTGGTTAGCCCACAAACAGTTTTAAGTGTAAAACTTAAATAATTTCACTGTAAATGTTTGGCTTTAGGCCTTGCATTAGTTGAAAGTTTCACTGCGGCTCATTCATGCTTGAAACGTTAGATTTACTTTGATTCCTTGTTCCGGGTTTCCATGTTAACAAAATATGCTATTCCATCCTTCTTACCAAGTGGGGGATGAAAGTTCTGAATAAACATCTAGAACAAAAATTATATTAAAGCAACTGATATGACCACAAGAAAGAACACATCTTAAAACCATTTAACTCCATGTTTCATCAAAGTATAATTTGTTCTTTTTTCCTTTAGGAGACGTATAAGAAGACATGTCAGAGGTTTTGAAAAAATTCGAGGACAGAGGTGCAGGCCGTCATCAAGTTTTTCGTGCTGCCAGAAAAGTCCGCAACTGAGATTCACCACACTTTGTGTGAGACGTTAGAGAACTGTGCCCTAGCATATCCAACAGTTGTCAGATGGGTGGCCAAGTTTAAAACTGGGCATCCTGAGACAACAGATGCCCCTAGTCAGGTAGACCTTCCACGGCGATCACATCTGAAAACATCGATGCAGCGCATGCCATGATCCTTGATGATAGACGAATACCAGCCAAGAACATTGCAAAGACTCCGTGGATATTCATGGAACGAGTTGGGGTCATTATCCACCAACATATGGACATGCAGAAGCTTTCAGCGAAGTGAATCCCCAAATGTTTGAATGCCGACTAAAAGAGAGAACGTCAAGGGATTTGGGGTCATTTTGAAAAATCAAGTGCGAAATGTTTGGCTCATATTGTGACTTGATGAAACATGGCTTCATTACTACGATCCAGAGACCAAATAACAGTCAATGGAGTGGAGACACAAGGTTCTCCACGTTCAAAGAATTTCCGAAAATCCAAAAATCAACAGGGAAGGTTCTTGCCATTGCCTTTTGGGATATAGATGGCGTGATCCTTATCAAGTACCTCAAAAAAGATGAAATTGTTACAGCAGCAGTTTATTCATCAGCTCTGAAGAAATTGAAGGAGGTACTGAAGGAAAAGCGCCGCGGGAAACTGAGCAGAGGCGTGTTGTTTTTTGCAGGACAACGCACCTTGCTTACACTGCTCATGAAACCCAACAGACAATACATAAATTGGGCTTTCAGTGTCTGCCTCACCCACCCTATTTGACAGGCGTGGCCCCATCTGACTATTTCCTATTCCCAAATTTAAAGAAACATTTGAAGAGAACAAAATTTACAGATGAAGTCATATCTACAGCCGAGCACTGGTTTGTGCAACAAAGGAAAGAATTTTTTTTTTCTTTCTCAGAAGACTGCAAATGATGCAGCAGCGTTGTTGCAAGTATATAACACTTCGTGGGAACAGGTAGAATAATGTGTAAGTTACATGGTTCTACCTCAATTTTAAAAAGTTGATTCTAACAACTTTTTTAAAACTCTTACTCTACGCTCTGAATCGATGTTGAAAATTCGAAGACTGATTCGTTGCTTACCGAATCTCCTTGCATTGCTTTCCGAATTTAATATAGCCAAACTATTTCTCATAAAAACGACAACAAATACGTACATTTTACAGAAATGTAGATTGTATTTCTTAGGTTTATTCTGTATATTTTTAAACATCATTACTTTAGAAATTATTACATAAAAAATGAAGTTACTTCTCTCTCTCTCTCTGTATATGTGTTGGGGGGGGATAGTGCGAGCAGTGTTCATTTTGGTTTACTGAAATTTTTTAATTTGATTCTTTTTATCCTTCTGGAATAGTGACTAGACTCGTTTTCCTGGTTCCGTTTATCTATCAGTCTTAGTCTGGTCTGCAGAAGAACAAAACAAATGAGCTTCCTTCTCTGCTTTATAACCACTGACCTACTGATCCACAGCTGAATTAAGTTAGGATAACCGCTGACCAAACACTATGCGTCATTTGCGTGTGTTCGTGTTATACACATGCGTTACCTCTGTCTGCAAAGGCCAGGTGAATACACATCACTGTGTGCACGGACCAATACAGACACCGTTCTTAGTAAATTGTCGCTATAATATTAGTTAAAAAAAAAAAAAAAAATAGTCGCTGGAAGTACAGTGCGCTTGCGCTCTTTAGAAAACACTATCAATTCAGCTGAATAGTTCAAGGAAAATGCAACATAATACTTCATTTTTAAGCATGCAACAGTGCGCTTTGAACGAATCATAATAAAATAGAGTATTAGACTGAGTTCATAACGATAAGGAGCGCCTTGGCTTTGAGTCACAGGATTCTCGATACTTGTCATTGTGTACTCTGTGACAGGTCCTTTTGTTTCCTGCTATGTACACGGTTCTTTAAGCTTCACTGCATTGTTTGTAGACTGTCAAGGACATTTAATTTCACATTTAACGTCTGTAGACGCTGTATGGTCACTCCCATACCTCACCGGGTTTTGGGAATGCAGTCTGCTAGCATCGGTGGGATCGCAGATGTCCTTTCCACACAGAGATGGTAGGCCATTCACAAGCAACCTTGCCATGGCGGGATTCGAAACTCTTGGCTAAAGAGTAGATACGCTAAATACTTGACTAACCAGGCCAGCAACCGCGCTAACACAAGTACTATATGCATACTTATTTTATGGGCAATTGTATTTTCAGCGGAATAAAAAAAAAATATATAACTTCTCATTTACACCCCCCCCTCCTAATTTTAGGAGTTTATAGATATAAAGTATGTTATGTAGTTTTCATTGTTCCCCTGGTTGCCCAGTCAACCTAGTTGCTGCTCAGAAGACATGACTTGCTTATTTGCTTCCCTAGCTTAGAATTTTGCTTAATAAGCACTTATGCTTATCGATGCCTTATACGTGGTCTTTAAATGTTAGTTGAAAAAATAAATCCAACCATTTCTTGAGGATTTTGGTATTATCTAAAGTACAGGCATGGAAATAAGAATGGAATTTTTTCGGGGTGGAGAAAGCACTATGTTTCAGCTGCATTAAAACTGAATAGAGCGTCCATTTTTCTTTTGGTGGATTGCATTGGCTGCAGAGGATTTTGGAATATTTTAGAACTGCACCGGTTAGCGAATGAAGAGGAATAGAATGAACTCGCCCCATCAAAACTATGGATAAGGTTTTGAGGTCAGTGAAAGATCACTAGTATTACAGGGGAGGACATACGAAAGAAGAGTACTGATAGTATTCCTGAAATGATAAAGAAGTTTGAATACAGGAAGTCTTTTACCAGGTGAGTGGCAGAACCAATTGGTCACTCATTAAAAAAGTAATTAAAAATGGGTCTTAAAAATTTAAAATTAAAAAAGAATAGCCTCTAACAGACAGTAGTTACTTGACATTTTCTTAGAACTTCTGGGCAAATGTCGAAGGATGGCGTTAAGGGAATCTTCTGTGGATCGAGAATAAGGAATTTGTAGTGGTGATCATTGATAGGTTGATAAGCTCTAGAGCAGTGAAGATGGATATGACGATCTTTTATTTTTGAGAGGACTGAAGTGAATTCAAGCCCTGAAGTAGTAGTAGTAGTATGACAAAAAAAACTTCTATTCTTCGAATTTTCAGTAAATCACCACATATGAAGTTTATATTAGTTCACGTCTATATCGAAAAATTCGAGGAACGTCATTGCAGCTACTGTAATCTAAACGTTCATAACAGCAATCTAGAAGTAGAGAGGGAGAGAGAGAAAAAAATTGTCTACTTTGTCTTAAGATGCATTAGTACCATCTGTAGCTCACACACTTTGTTGGACTGTCTTAGCTAGAAAGAAGATATGATTGCCATTCGCGTGCTCCTTTCGAAATCAGTTTTTAATACCCAGCTGTTACTGCTTAACTGTGTAGTACGAGAGCGAATTTGTCTCAGGTTACCTGTGATGCTTTTTACTAACACACACGTGCTTTGGAGACCCATGGTCAAATGATAGGCATGGATTTAGAGTAGGATGATGGGCTAATTCCAGCTTGAGTTATTCCGGTAACTTGCTCACGTGGAAACATGGCTCTCGTTTTGGATTCTGCAGCTCGTATAAAGGGAGTTGTTTGCATAAATTATGAATTCTCGAATACACACTTTACAGAGTATGCGTCTACTTAATTATTTTTGTCATTGAAAACTTCGTAACCGTCTTGTTTATTATTATTTTAAAAAAATCCAACTGCTATCTACTGTTTTCGTATCGAACTAATATTCAAAAGCCTTTTTTAACTCAAAAATGCATTTTCTTTAACTCTCCAAAGTTACCCGCATTCTTCCTAATTCACGTATATAAACAGTATATGGAAATGATCCATAAAAAATCGTTTTTCAATAGCATTCATGTATTGTCTTATCGCAGTAAAATGCAGTATCTACAAGGTTACATAAAGCAGTTGGATCTATAGCTATGTTTGGCTTTATGTAATCTATTGTAAATATTTTATT
This sequence comes from Typopeltis vanoorti, assembly GCF_054136105.1. Classification (NCBI taxonomy): domain Eukaryota; kingdom Metazoa; phylum Arthropoda; class Arachnida; order Uropygi; family Thelyphonidae; genus Typopeltis; species Typopeltis vanoorti. Next base: position 90,362,999 of record NC_143549.1, read on the forward strand.
GCCAGTTACGCTTCATAACACATGCCGCCTGTTCGTCTGAGTGGATTGTATCTTCGCATTCCAACCTACTACGGGGGGGATTCTTAGTGAAATTCACCTTTGTGAATGTTCTTGAATTGTTCGGTGTGAACCCCCCCCCCCCCCGTCATAGGAGGCCTGAAGTTGCTTGAAAAAAATTCCATGTTTGGTCTTTAAAGCAGGATTTCTAGATTATGTAGAAAAATATATAAAATTATATATGTAAATAGTTTTTTATCTTGGGCTTAAAATACGTTATAGATACCAAGAAATTTTATACTTGGTTTTAATCCTTTTCCCAAGTAAGCAAAACAAAGTTTTGCGCATGCAATATATTCACGTCTGAGCTTCTTGTATATAGAGGCTATGATTTCATATCACTTGCCTTATGCAAGTGCTTTGCATTATGTATCCCATAATGCAAAGCGCACACCCCTTTCAGGCGTGCATAATGGAAAGGGCCACTACCCATACCGGTTTCGACCTTTATTGAGGTCTCTTCAGCGGGAGCCATACCCGGGAGAGATACCAAGGTTGAAGTAATGCAGAAGTCATATACAAGTAGCTCAGACGTAAATATATTTCACGCGTAAAACTTTGTTTTGCTTACTTGGGAAAAGGATTAAAACCATGTATAAAATTTCTTGGTATCTTTAACGTATTTTAAACCCAAGGTAAAAATCTTTCTACATCTTTGTCTCATCCAGAGTTTTATTAAGAGAGTCAAGCACCTTTTGTATACTTGTATATGAGATATATATGACTTCTTCATTACTTCAACCTTGGTATCTCTCCCTGGTCTGGCTCCCACTGAAGAGACCTCCAATAAAGGTCGAAACCTGTCTGAGTAGTGGTCCTTCCCATTATACATTGCTATACACGAGTGGAAAGAATGTATGGTAATACCATTGCACATATGGGATACATACTAAGGCAAGTGCTATGAAGTCATTAGCCTCTATATACAAGTAGTTCAGACGTGAATATATTTCATTACACGCAGAACTTTGTTTTGCTTACTTGGGAAAAGGATCAAAACCAAGTATAAAATTTCTTGGTATCTTTTGTATGTGTGTGTGTGTATATGTATATATATATATATATATAAACATTCTTAGCCAAAGTAATATAGGTTTTTACAGCCTTTCGTAGTTAAGGCGCAAATTTTTTTTTAACTTTTTTTTTTCTTTTATAAATGGTGAGATTTAACTCAAAATTGAAATGGCAAGAAAAATTGTAGCTACGATTCTCAATACCAAATTTCATTAAATTTGTTCAGCCAGAATAGTTATTTACATTTCAAAATCCCCCCCCCCCCTTCGTAAATGATCCATTGATATGTGCAAAACTTTACATGGGCTGCTGTTCAAATGAAATGAGATGACTCGATAAATTTTTTGAGCGATTCCATACTGTATTTAATTATAATTCTGCCCAGCGGGAGTTAATGTGCATAAACGAATGAAACAAATTTTAATAGGTGCTCACATGATGTCTGCCTAAAAAGAACGAAATAAGATCTTTTAGCGTTCACTCTCCAAATGACTAGTTATAGAATGGAAATCTGCTAATCGTTTTCAGATTATTGCGTTAACTTACAAGCATCGACAGCCTCGATTACCATGGCGCCGAAAGAAAGTTTATTTTCAAAGTTGACTAATGATAACAAGGCAAGATACTATGAGATTGTAAAATTTGAGATAATGCGAAGTTGTTTGAGATAATTCTGTTTGTGGAAAACGAAATCATCAAATATTTGAATTACATTAATATGTTTATAGCTTTTTCGAAATCTGATTCAACTTTTTAAACTAGCTTTTAATGAGATTTTTTTTCAGTCATTCTTTTCACTTCACATCATTCATTATATATATATATATATATAGAGAGAGAGAGAGAGAGAGAGAGAGAGCCGTTCCTATAAGCTGGACGGTGACCTCAAAGCAAGCTACGGAAATTAATCTGCCACCTAAAGCCAATTACAAACATCCATGCCCACGGCGGGATTCAAACCGCACCCGCTTGGTTGGAAAGCGAATTGGCTAACCAGACCGTTAGTTAGTTTATAAAATATTATTTTCCTTAGAAAATTAGAGTTATTTAAGTTAAGGGATATTACATCCCATATTGTTTCATAGCCGAATAAGAAACTCGCCGAACTTTATATATTTACTATATTCGGCTAAGAAACAATATGGGATGTAATATCCCTTAACTTAAATAAGTTTAGGTCGCCGAATTGAAGCCTTTGGCTCTTCATATAATTAATAATTGAAAATTAGAGTTATTTAAGTTAAGGGATATTACATCCCATATTGTTTCATAGCCGAATAAGAAACTCGCCGAACTTTATATATTTACTATATTCGTCATGAAACTCTTTGAGTTTCTTATTCGGCTAAGAAACAATATGGGATGTAATATCCCTTAACTTAAATAAGTTTAGGTCGCCGAATTGAAGCCTTTGGCTCTTCATATAATTAATAATTGAAAATTAGAGTTTTATATATTAGAGTAGATTTTCGTGCTTTTAGAGTATTTGTCTTTATAACATTTTGATTATAATATTTTAATATTAAATACAGGTGCAATGGCACCAAAAACGCTAACAAGAACAGCGAAGAGTGATCAAGAAGGTTTATTTCACTAAAGACGATATTAAAGAGGATATTGAAAATAATTTAACCTCAGAGATCGCTAGGCTAAAGCTGATTATTAGACAGACGACGAGGAAACTAAGAAAGTCGAGCTGCGTTTAGAGGAACACAGGGTGAATAAAAAGTTCCACAGCAAAATGGAAAACAAAGCACGGAATCAGGTAAGTTAGTGCGTAATAACAAAAATCTGGTAACTAAAGTTGATTATAAAAAGAAGGATGTTATTTGGTATGGTGACTATCATAAAACATGCCATTAATGAGCGGGTTATAACGTCAAGTTTTCCCGGTACGAAAATTAAAAATATAATGAAGCATTTCAAAAAAGATAAATAAATGAGATCGTAATTGTAGTAGGTACCAACGACTTAACTAGCGATAAGTTCAGTATGAGAGGACATAAAAAGGTTGTTGGAAGAGGCAAGAGTGAGAAAGTGAAAATAGTAGGTATATTACGTCGATATGGTAAGAATGAATTAAGAAGGGCTGTGATGGCAAATGACTCGATGTGTAGGAATAGATGCGAGTTTCTGTATGTGTGTGGAGTGAGTTTGAGGGAAGATTGAATTTGTATAAGGTCGGCCTACACTTGAATGCGTTTAGCATCAGGAGTTCTGAAAAATGAATTGATCTAACTCTTAACACAGAGAGTCAGGGAAATTGAATTCTGATGGGAGGACTCGTGAGAATCTGTTGTAAGAGCGACAATGTTAGGTAACTTTTAATGATGAGAATGGTTATTATTATGGAAATGATTATGAAGAGTAAACGATTCTGTGTTCGTCCAATTCGAACATATCAAGCATGTGTAGTGATATTTGCATAAGTAAGAACTAGATAGGAACAGAGATCTGCAAATTGTCGAACTGTGTCATACAGACCACAGAAAAGTGTATGCAAAAGAGCATACAGGTAATTTATTGTCTGTACACGAATGCTAGGAGTATCAGAAACAAAGGAGTCCAGTTTGTTGCCTTGGTTAATGTATTGGCACATGTTGTAGGCATTAGACATCTACCATGTCGTTATAGACATGGTGGATCGGTTGCTGGTGACGAAGAAATGCATCAACAAATAAATACGATGGGTGTGAAAAGAGTAATCATAAGGGAAGACTTTAATTATCTAAATATTGATTGGGTAGCAGTAGGATCTCATGAGAAGAATGAAAATGCATTTATTGAGCGGTTTCGAGACAACTTTCTCAAGCAGCATGTGACAGAAGGAACTCTTAGTCAGAGTGTTAGATCTGATTATAGTGTCTGAGGGAGTTTCAGTTAAAGACGCAACTTTTCTTCCTCCAGTAGGTGACAGTGATCATGCGGTACTTGTGAAGTGTCAATGTTTATGAATGTTCCATTCAGAAAAGGTTACATGCTGAACTAAAAAGCAGGAAATTATGACCAACTGAGGGGGATATGCTGTCATGGTATTAGCTATTGGATGGGAAGGATATCGACAATTGCTTGGAAAGTGTTAAAAAATACTTAAAGAATGCGATATCAGAATGTGTCCTTAGAGTTTGAAGAATAAATAGAGTAGGATGAAATGGATGTGTACTCTAATTAAGAGATTCGTAAGGAATATCGTGTGCATTTGGATGATGCCAGTTATGATATTATAAGCAGCAGGTCAGAAGAGTCACAAGTGTACGGAATGCTAAGCACGAGTATGAAAAGACACTGTCTCTGCAAGTTAAAGGCAACCTGAAAGAATTCTATCGTTTTGCTGCAAGTAAAAGGAAGAATGAATTTGAAAAAGTAACTGCTGAATTCAGATGGTATGCGGGTGACTGATGCAGAAGCGATTGTTCACCTAACGAGTAGCCATTTTGCTAAAAGCTATGAACTTGGTATGTGCAATATTAAACTCACCGCTACCTCTTCACCATATGAGGAAACTCATGCGGACGAGGAGGAAGTACTAGAGCTGTTGCACAAACTGAATAAGAATTCTGCAATAGGAACTGATGGGATATGAGCACAGATGCTAAAAGAGTGTTCAACTGAACTGGCTATTCCTTTGACCAGGCTATATAATTTGAGTCTCAGAACAGGGAAGGTTCCACACGAGTGGAAAGAATGTATGGTAATACCATTGCACAAGGATGTGCAAAGACCGATGTATCCAACTATCGACCAATCAATATATGAGGAATGGTAGTGAAGATTTTGAAAAAGTTGGTCAGGACTCGCATTCAAAAATGGGTTGACAGAGACTCTCTACTTCGCAATGAACAGCAGCATGGATGTAACTAAGGGAAGGTCATGTTTTAGCAACTTGCTCACATTCTATAATAATGACACCATGATACTTTTGGATTCTGCTAAGGCTTTTGACAGAATACAGCATGAATATTGTTGCATAAATCGGAGAATATGGGATTAGATTATGAACTATTGGCATGGATAAGAGGATGGCTGACTGATATATCAAAAAGTAGTATATTGGGATATGAATCTGCAAAATTCAAAGTAACCAGTGGTGTGCCTCAAGGATCAGTCCTTGGTCCATTGCTATTCAATCTGTACATTAACGATATTGGGAAGGATTTGATATGTGACGTAAAACTATTTGCTGATGATGATGCAAAGATAGATAATCAGGAGTGCTGCTGATATGCAATACTTTGCAGCATGATTTGAATAGGTTGGAATTGTGGGCATGTGAAAGTGGCTGTCATTTCAATGTTAATAAATGTTAAGTAATAAATCGCACTTTAGTGCGATTAGATATCCAGCATCATATTATATTAGTCGGATTATGTTTTGAAGAAACGATGAGCCTAGGGATCTTGGTATTTTGGTAGAAAGGAAGTTGAACTTCAAGGGTCGTATAGCGAAAATTGTAAATACGACTCAGGGAATACTGAAACGAACCTTGACATGTAAAGATAAGGAAGTTATTGGACTATTGTGCGCTGATCTAGTCTCCTGTTTCCGTGGTGATTCTGATACAGTGTAGAGAATGCAAAAGAGAGTGCCCAAATGATATCAGGATTGTGGAATATTGACGATAAAGCAGATTGAGAATTGACTGCCGACACTAGCAAAAAGGAGAAAGAAAGGGGGGGGGTAATATGATTGAGACTTACAAACTTCTGAAAGGGTTATACAGAATTTCAATAGATGGAATTTTTTCATTTTATGGAAGGTGGGGAAAGGACGCTAGGGCATCCATGGAAGTTGAGGATGAATGCTGTCGAGAAGGGGTTTAGGGCTTTATTTTTGTCTCATAGAGTAGTACGTGATTGGAATGGATTGCCATCGGATGTTGTGTATGTGAATGAATTCAAGAACAGGTATGACAGCTGGCGCGAATAGTATGGCCTCCATTGATGAGTTTCTGACTCCCCGGAGGTCTCTCTTGATGATAATTTATTTAAATTTTAGAAACTTAAAAAAATGAAATTGCACCAAGTTTTAATAAATTCATTTTCATTAAACAGTAAAAACTGTTTGGGTACAACTCTCAAACTTATTCTTACCCTTGATAATACGTTTGAGGAAAAAATCTGTGATGTTCTTTTTGTCCAGATTGGTTTGATGCGTTGTTAGTAAGTGCTCACTACCTACCTCTATTTCCCTTCTCTTAACCAATTTCCTTTCCTTGTCTCTTGAAGTCTACGTTTCCGCCTGTATTTCTATAAACACTGTGTTACGGTATATTCAGATAATGCGAGGATATAAATGGTTTTGAAATGATTGAAAATCTCTTCTGCTAAAGAGGCATTCCTTTTACTCCAGCATCTCGTTGGCATAATTGCAGTACTCTCTAAATTGTTTTTAAAATCGTAATTGTTTTAAGCAAGTACTCTAGAAGAACTTTTTCTTAATTTTATCCGAATCTTTATCTGAAGAACTTTTCTTAATTTTATCTGAATTCACCTCAGCCTGTTTTGTTATAACAGAGGGGATTGAAGTAATCAATAATTGACTTTTTTTTTTTTAATGGAATAATGTTTGCTTTTTACACTATCTCCATTCCGTTAGGGGTAGTATGCTCTGTTCTCAAGTAAGCAAGAATTTTTCTAGAGTGGAGGAACATATTGTTAGTGCGGATGTACCAGCTTGGTTAGCCGGCTGAGAGTCCGTGCTCTCCAACAGGCAAGTTGTTAGTTCGAATCTCATGAAATATATGTAAATGACTAGGTGGTAATTAATTTTCATCGCCCAAAGTGTAACCACCACTTTGCTAAGTATAGGTAAACTCGTTTAAAAGAAGAAAAAAAAAAAAAGGTTTTCCTTGGTGGTCTTATACTACGGCATCGTGCAGGCGTTAATCTTAGCGGTACTCAAAGAATTATTCACTGCTGTCCAGTATGTTAAGTCACGGCCATCTATGGATTAATAATTAAAAAGGAAGAATTCCTTTTTTTTTTTTAAATGATGACTAAGTATATTTCCTCTTGTCATACTTATCAGCTTTGTTTAGAGACCTGTTTGAATGCTGTTTACTACTAATGCCCATACACGTTTCAGTGCGGTATTGTCTGGTTGAATTGCCGATGGAATATAATAAATGGAAGCTCATGGTCATTCTTAATTTTAAATGCGTTATTAAAGTCAAGGATAGGTTTATTTGGTGCTTGCTTAGTTTATTCTCTACAGATGTTTTACTATTGTATTTCTAAATATTGTGTACGAGTATTAAAAAATAAAAAGTAAGCACCGAGGAAGCTTGAAGGTTAGCTGCAAGTGGCTACCTATTATTTTTAATAATTAGTAGTGTTATGGCATTGTTAGAATTTCAGAGAGAGAGAGAATTGACAATGTCAGCCTAGTAGCCGCTTCTAAATTACATCCTACAAACCTCCTCGTTTCATAGTTCTCGGCTCATTTTTACATTTGAGATTTATTTAAAATGAGTTCTGTGAATAATTTATTTTTGTAGATGGAAGTAAAATACGGTAGTTGAAGAATAAATTACGAAAATCGGTTGAACGATGCGACCTCTAGTGCTGTCTGCAGAATTTTCTTTCATTTATCTCATTCACAGTTCAGCTCTCCATTTTTGTACGAATGTCGAAAGATTGTCGGGTAGAAAAACCTGCATTCGCTCTCTTCACATTCTCTTAAGATGAATTTTTCAGTATACCTTTTAGCAAAGTAAGAAACAGTTATTACAAATTTGACTTAAATCGGTTGAACGATGCAATTTGTGGATGCCTCTGCGAACGCCCCCCCCCCCCAAGTCTCCTCTTCATTTTTGTCCGATGAGGCTGACATTCTAATGAAAACGTTATGAACCTAAGCAATAGCTGTATTCTAAATTTAGTCAATCAGTTGAACGGACCAACCTCTCTCTCTCTCTCTCTCTCTCTTCACCCTTCTACACTTCACTTCATTTTAGTAGATTAACCTGACTCAGGAGACCTTCGGTAACAACTGTGTGCCAATTTTTTTTTGTCGAAATCGGTTGAATGATGCCTGTAAAATAGAAACGAAAAAAACGACTGGGCACATTTATTTTGAAAGTGCTCTACTTTATTATTGTTTAAATGTAAGGCTTGCAGCTTGACAGGCTATGTCCTGTGGGAAGCCTGTTTGATTGTTACTATTTAACAGAGATTATTAATATTTAAGTTGGAGCTAATAATTATAGCAGGTTGGAATCATTATCAGTGACTCATGGTTCGTAGGTTAAACCTCGTTAAAAAAGTGTTTTTGATTTTATATTTTGCCGGCATGGTTTGCCGAGTAGCTAGTGTATCCGCTCTCTATCCAACAGGCTGCGAATTTCTCCTTAACGTCGATGTTTGTGATCGTCTTTAGTGGAAGACCCTTTAGGTGGGAGACCACCTAAAGACAAAACACAGTCACCTATTTAGTAGCGTGTTGGGCTTCCTTTCGCCAAGATAACCGTTTTCCTCGCTTATTGGAGGCCTGAAGTGTATTGAAAAAAAAAAGATCTATGTTTGGTCTCTAAATAAATAAAAATGTAAATATATAAAATCAACTAAAAATGGAACAAAAATACTTTAACCCACCTATGGGATTAAAGTAATATAGGTTGACAAATAAACCTTTCATGGGTTGGAGCCACATAAGACTCACTCATGAAAGGTGGTCTAAGGATTTTTTACTCCATACTGTGTATGTGTGTGCGCGCGCGCACACAGTATAGGAGAAAAAAAAAATATATATATATATACACACACATACACCTACTTAATGTGCTGGATTTCCTTTCGCCAAGATAACCGTTTGCAGAAGTCTTGATTTTCTCCACGGAAAGTGTTTTGAGGTAGTATGTGGGCAAAGCAGACAATAACTTCTTGGAGGTCAACGACCAAGCAAGACACTGGCGGCTCTTGCACTCACATGATCTCGCAAATGTTCGATGGGATCCAAATCAAGAGAATTCTTAGGCCAGGAGAGCACGCGGGATGCTCTTCGAATCGAGAACATTTCTTGTGTCACAGGGCGTTGGTCTTACTGGTAGCCATCTGAACATTGTCACCATATAGGCAGAGCCGTTTCTACATTTTGCGGGGCCCTCTGCGAAATGGAAAAGCGGGGCCCCTGAAAGTTGGTAACTTTTATGGAAATTTTAATTGGTTATCTTAATTAATTAAATCAAATATGAAAAAAATATTTATGCACATAAACCAGATTTCCCTTGACTTAAATTGATGCTCTTTAGCATCAATTTAAGTAAAGGAAAAAAATTAGTTAAAAAATAAATGTGTTTGTATGTACATGATGTATTATTTTATTATGTAAGTACACATTATCATATAAATACGCCAGAACAATGATTTATTTAATAATATAAATAATAATATAAAATATGAAAAAAAATCAATTTTTACTATCAAGGATGAAATATATGTATAACTTAGAAGATTTAAAAGAAATCTTAATATATTGAATTTTGTTTAACCTAATGCGCTTATCAATAAAATCATTTATAACGCCTATCAAAATTCAAATTTTTTGCAATTTCATGCTATATAGATATTATTGCCAGGGACGACAAACGTTCTTGAGACATAGAAGATCGCAAGTAGGTTTTTATTAATTTTAATTTGGAAAATGAGGTTTCTGCTGATGCGGCCGTAACTGGACTGGTCAATAATATTTTAAATGTCGTAGTGATATTTGGATAAATATCCGACAAATTATTTGCAATTATGACTTTTAAAATATTAATGGGTGCATCTTCTGGAACAATATTTCTAAAAAATAATTAATTCATTGTAAAATTCAGATTCATCAATATCTGTATTTAATTTTTGATACAGCTGTTGGCAGCAAAATTTTAATTCATTTTCTCATTTTTCTTATTAATTTCAAATCATAAAGAAATCCAAATGATGTTTGGTGAATTTCATACAATTCAAATCTTTTTTTGACAGATTGTAGAGCAGTATCTAAAATTACAAAAAAGAAATTTATCCTAAAATTATCTTTATCACCTATGTGTGATTCATCAGGCGTTTCATAATCAAAAAATACTCTTCTTCGACGTACTCGACTTTCTTTAAATTTAATTTCTATTTCTAATAGATTTGACAGTTCTTTAGCAATCTCAAAACACCTATCAAATCCTGATATTCTCTGCTCTTCAAAGTACCATTAACTCTTTAATATGCTTAGTTGCTACGTCTATGGGAATTTTTGCATTTTGTAATACTTGACTTACTAAATTAACTTTTGACAAAAGCTCATACTAAATTACAAGGCTTAGTATAAACTCAAATGAATCTATTTGTTCATATATTGAAAAACCACTTCTACTTTGATAGTATTATCCGATACAGTTTTAAATAATTCTTTTAGTGCATTTAAAAATTCTGGAATTTGAAAACGTACAGCTCTAACTGATTCTATTCTACATTCATATCTTGTATCACATAACGGTTTTGGAGTTAATTGTTTAACAAATTTCTTTATTATGTCCCAACGTGAAGTTGAGGCAGCAAATAATGTATATATTTTTTGTATAACATTAAAAAAATTTATTGCTATAATTGATGATTTTGCGACATCCCCTAAAATCAAGTTATAACAGGCGCAAGGAGTATAAAATGCCTTTTCGTTTTGATTTAAAATGTAAGCACGGCTCCCTTATATACTCCTTTCATATTCACTCCGTTATCATACCCTTGCCCTCTACAATCTGACAATTTAAGATTTAATTTATTCAAAAGTGATTTTATATTTTCATATATACTTTTACCAGTAGTCATTAGTTGTTAAAAACGTCAAAAAGTGTTCAGGATTCCAATATCTGCTTCAAATATATGTAAAAATTACTGAAATTTGCTCCTGATGACTAACATCAGGAGTACAATCGAGAATTATTGAATAGTGGCCTGTCGTATCATATTTACAATATTTTGTTGAATTTTGGTGCCCATATCAACAATTAATTCATTATGCACAATGGGTGATAGATACGAATTTTGTTTCTTACCTATAATTTTTTCCCCCCGAACATCGCATTAAATGATCTTTTAAAAGTGGATCAAATTCTGCAATTAATTCTATGATTCCAAAAAAAATTACCATTATGGGCTGTGTACAAAGTATCAAAATTACCTCTAAAAGCTAAATTATGTTCGGATAAATAAAGAATTGCTGCTAATATTCGTCTTAAAACATTTCTTAACCGTTCTGTTTCAAATTTTATGACATTTTGATTTGTCTGATCAATTGTATTGTAATTTTTTGAATTACATTCCATTTGTGTCCATGAATACATGCATTTCATGTGCGCTGGATTTCTTTCGTGCGACTTTAATCTTTCACTTACATGTCGCCAGTCAGAAAAGCCATTATTAGATAAAAAAAAATTATCATCAGAAGAAAGTAATTTGCAACCAAAACACAAAATAGAGTTGGAAGAGTTTGAATATACAAGCCATCTTCTGTTTTGCTTCTCTCCGTTTGCAATTGTCCTAACATAGTGAGCTGTGGAAAAACACCTCGTGTTGTCATCTTTTGGAAAATCATTTTCAGTCGAAGGAGACGGTGAACCACGTTGTACAATTTGTGTTAGTGTTGCATTGTTCAAAATTTTGGGCCATGTTGTTGGATCATCAATAGTAAATAGTTCACCTTCCTCTGGTGTCTCAGTTTTAGGATCTTCAATACTCATTGTTTGACCAAACGCGTCATGTTCTCGGTTTCCTTTTGAGTATTTCAGAGCTGTCATTATTAATTAATGTTGAAGCCGAAGAACTGTTTGTAGTTATTTCAGAACTCCCGTTATCAACTGATATATCTGAACAAAGATAAGAGTTAAACTTCGTGAATTTCTTTGACATTTCTCAGCCGCTTCTTTTTTTCTTGTTTTCGCTTTCGTTTTTCATGCCCACTTGGGTATTTTCTTCCATAATAATCTCTCTCACGACTAGTCATACTCTAGAATTAAATACGATAGATTTCATTATAAAATAAGTTAATAAATTAAAACAAAATTACTTATCTGATAAATAAAATATCTAAAATAGATAATATTAGAAAATAAATAAATCTAATATAGATTGAAAACTGCTATTGAAGAAAAATTCTGATGTCGGATAACCAAAAACCAGTTTACAAAATATATTTTTTAAGATGTTTGTAATGTCACATAAAAAAATTGCCATGACAGTACGTGTATAGACTTGTTCATAAAATCATAAACTAAAATAAAAAAAAACTCCTTAAAATTATTAAAAACACCTGTTTTTAAATGCACTTTTCCCTATTTAACACTATGTTGTACGACAGTGGTGGCGAACCTTTTTATGTGCGCGTGCCAAAAGTTTACAAATCGAGTTGCTGACGTGCCGGCGCATGCCAAATATTTACAAATCAAGTTGCTGAACGTGTCGTGAAGTTTTTAATAGGGGAAAAATTAATACAAAATTAATTGCAGAATTTTATTGAGACAAGTTTAAAAATTAACTTAGAATTTCATAAAAATGAACTCATAATTTGGCATACACATTGTCGTATACAAATCAATATCAACCTATTATTAATTTATCAATATATCAATTTATTAATGAGATTTTTGCTGTTGTATATTAGATGCCAAATGCTTTATATCAGGTTCATATTTGTCACAGTTAGTAATACACATGCCGAATTCCCATTTACAGTAGCAAAAACAAAACAGTGCACATATGCAACAATAATGCACTTGCCGCTGCGTCTGCCTACTGGCGGATGCTCGGTGCGAAATGCATAATGAACGCACGTGCGATTAGAAAAGGGAAAAAGTCAGGGTATCCTAAGGACCAGTCGTTCTCAATTCTTTTTCTATAAGACTGTATTTTTACTGTATTTATATTTATTCTTACTGTATTAGAGAGCCCAGTCCCAACAAAGGGACTTTAAAGTTCATACATTAAACTAACGTTTAATGTTGGATTTAATATCCACTTAATTTATATAATTTTGTATCGCCGATTGGAAGCCTTTTGGCTATTTATTTTAGTAAATGAGTATTAATTATGGAATAATCATAAAGAGTATTAGTACACTTATGTATACAGTGTAGCATGTTGAGAAATATAAATGTACGCATTTAAATTAGTTATCAATCACAGGACTAATGCTACAATATTGTAGTTTCCTCAGGCCAACATCATAAATTAACTTGTGGTAAGTTTTATTGACATATCCCATTCTGATTACCAAAATTTTATAATATTATTCAGTATAAAATTGATTATTGTATTATTAAATTGATTTTAATGACGTTGGTTTGGAAAAAAAAAAAAAAACGGTAGTGAGAAAAATATTTATGCATTATAACTCGCCATAGAAGTCAGCGGAGCAGCAGAAGGATGTCGACTTGTCGTCGAACGCTTACCGTCGAATATAACTGGCACCCCTGGTTTCACTTTACGAAAAAAAGACATTAAACGTTTTGCATATATACCTCCCACACTAAAACAACACGCCTTCCCCAACAGCCATTATATACTGTAGATGCAAGAAAGAAAAAAAATAGTTTTATTGTATCCCTGAATAAGGTACAGAGACTTTTGCAGTCTGTGTAATATATTTCTCAACAAATAGTGCAATTAGAGACAGCTGGAATAAAAAGGTGCTAACTAATGAATCATATGTACCTCTCTCGCAGAAACTAGGCTGTATAGATGCAAGCAAAACCATATATTGCACCGGAAACACAGTATCTAACTAAAACTCTTGTCTAATTTTTCAATTACATGAAATAAGTGTTTGTTTGATTGTATTTGAAATTCTCGATGTCATTATGACAGCTCACAAAGGCTTCAAATAAAATTCTACCACGAATTGAAACATGCCATATAATGCTTGTGTGAGTTCCCCTTCCAGCTCAAACGCAAACAAGGCAATATAAAATCAACCAACGGTTGAAACTTTGTGTGAGTAGAGCCCAAACGACACCCCGTCGTGTTATCCACAAACAGGCTGGGTGGTCAGTGTTTTGGCTTGATTGTGTGTGTGTGCGAGCGCCCTTTGAATTTGAATAGCTTTTATCTAATCTTGAAACATTGCTTTAGAGACCAAATATGGAACCTTTTCAAGTCACTTCAGGTTCCCAATTAGCGAGGCGGTGAAATTCATCTCACACTTAAAGACAGTAACAAACATGCCCGAGTCGGATCCTCAGTCTGTTGGTTGGTTTGGGGGGTGGGGCGTAGTGTACTCGCTCTCCAGGCTGAATGGTTAGGAGAGGCAGTAGCTAATACAGCCTCATACCGTCAAGTAACATAAACTATTCATTGTTGAGAACATACACTGCTTGAAAAGAAGTCAACGGACAACCCCATGCGCAAGATGCATCCTGCTATGTAACGAGTCACGTGTTTGTAGCCTGTATAAATTGATGGAATATGATGCTCCTAAGTCAGTGCAACTGAGTCCGGATGAAATGGCTCTGAGAAGGGACCGGAGTTTGAAAGACGCATTGTGCTAGGATGCCATGTTGCAGGCCTAACTGTTCGGCAAATTGTTGACAAATTGGACTATCTCAGGTCGACAGTGCTGCCACACTGAAATAGAACCGCATGGAATCAACTGGAAATGCTGGAAACGCGGTGGACGACCCACCACACTCACCGAATGTGACCATAAGGTTACTATGAAGGATAATATGTATAAACTGCCATTCGTGGGCCGACCCTTTGAATTCGGAGTTCCGGCCAACGATGGAACACAATCTTCACAAAAACATTCAGAAACGAAGCTCACAACATGGGTTTCCATAGTTGGACTGCAATATGCAAGCCTGCCCCACATTATCCGAACCAGCATGCAGTGTTGTCTTCAGTGATGCAAGGAGCGTGCGTACTGGGACGGTGGAAGCTTGGAAAGTTGTGCTATGGAGCTACGAATCATGCTATACCCTCTACGTAGCATATGGACCTGTCTGGATGTCCGGTGAACGTCTCTTACCAGAGTGCGTATCCCCAACTATGAAATTCGAAGGTAGCGGTGTGATGGTATGATCAGGTTTTTGCTGGTTTAGCCTCGGTTACCCCTGTTAGTGGTGCCACGAACATTGAACTCAGAGGTATCTGAACATTTTGGACAGTACGATGATTCTTACTTTGTGGCGTTTTCTACAGAATTGACCAGTGTCTCTTTCAGCAAGACAGTGCACCGTGTCATAAGGCTGCTGCTGTTCTAACTGTGGTTTGCAGACATGAACGTCACCACACATGACTGGCCTCCACAGAGTCTTGATCTCTACCCTATTGAACATATGTGGGATGAACTGGAGCGTCAAGTGAGGTCAAGATACATCCTCACCACAACAGTCCAGGACCTCATTACATGATTACAAGAAAAATGGTCCAAAATTCCCATTGATCAGTCTCATACGCGTGGAAAGTATGCCCCGTAGGATTGCTGCAGTCATCTTATTAAGGTGGGCGCCATGGCTATTTGTCCCCAACAGCATGATGTCTGTCGACCTGTTTCCAAGAAGCGTATTTCATGTGGACGATGAACAGAAATAGGCTTCATGCAGATTGCTTTGATTCCCCAGATATTGAAGCAAACGATTATCAAAAATCCATCATTCTCTCATAGCCACTTCCGGCATTGAGTTCCCCCCTCCCCCCTCTCGTGTGTTTGGTTCAGGTTTTGCTAGCTTGATAATTGTTTCTAACTGTTGGTTAACATCAGGAACTAGGTAGAAAACATGATCAGGGCAAAAGCCTTCTCAATATTGTTGCAGTCCCATGTCTTTTTCTTCTTATGACTATAGTCCAGTTTAAGCCTTGGGCTCCTCGATTTGTTGCTTCCATCTATACCTATCCAAAACTTTATTTTTACAATATGGACATTGGAGTATGATGTTGGTAACTATCGATCTTGTTCTCGGTTTCCTTTTGGTCTCTTCCTAAAATTTTTACTATTTGCAGTCTTCGTGTGAATATAGTCCACTTCATTTTGAACTCGATTCAACTGGACATTGTAGGTGCTTTTGATATAATTAGTATAAATCATAGTTGTATCTGACCCTCCACAGGCCATTATCATTCACTTAGCCAAATATCTTTCTTAAGGATTTTCTTTTCAAAAGCTGAAATCAAAACGTTCGCCCTAAATATTCAGGTTTCACCTCCATAGGTAACGATTGGTTGAATTATTGATTTGTATATGTTTATTTTAGTTTTTCAGTAAATATCTTTTAACTTGAATATAGATGAGAAAGACTAATAAGGGTCCTGAGTATCCTTTATTCGATTGTTTACTTCTACCACCTTATTTGATTTGTTGTGATCATTAATCCTAAAACTTCCATGTCAGGAAGTTGTATTTTTCATAAGTGGACTCTCGGCCGGTTTTAGCTATTTGTTATTAAAGATCACTGGATTTTTTTATTATTATTTTTTATTTTTTATACTGTAGAAGTATTTACAGTATCAAAGGGTTTGTTCAAAATTTCCTAAACGTGCAATTAGCATAAAGGTATCGCATGTAGAGTAGATCAACCTTCAAGTCGTTTCTCTTTCTCTTTCTCTGGAGTCATTACTTCACTGTTGACTACAAGTCTCATCTCATTGCCGTTCGTGTATAATCCATCTTCTGACTTATCGAACTTCCCCTCTCTCTAAAACCATTTAATCTACCTTTTATCTTTGGAACAACTTCCTCCTTCCATTATTCTCCAAAATTATAACCTGCAGTTCGTCAAAAAAAAAAAAAAAAAACATTTTCTGTTCGAATCTTCCACTTTACACAGTATATAGATTATTCTGAAGCCTTACATGTCTGGGATTGCTGTTAAATTTAAAAAAAAAAAAAAAAAAAAAAAAGATTAATGCTCACTTGAATTCCCACCAAACCTACTCATTCTTAACATTCTTGATCTAGTCCTCACGAAAATAATCATTGCAGTTATTGTTGATGTGATTGCACATCCATGTAGCACCTATACTCGGTCTCCTTTCGTCGGGCATGATAACAATACCAAATAGGATAATTTTACTAACTGGTACCCTTTGGTTATTGCATTTTGCCTTCAGGCTTTCGACTCAAACACTTGATCTAAATGCATTGCCGAAGTTATTTCCATAGCATAAATGTTAATTGAATCGACGTTGAATTCTTATCCGTTATTTAACAAATGCGTCAAGGCCACTGGCTAAAAAAAAAAAATGGGGGAGGTGGGAAGAAAGATAGATATAAAAGTACACACCACAGCAAGCTTAATATTGTCTCCACCTTCCTTCTCTGGCTATACCGAAACCTGTTAATTGCTGCAAACTCAGTAATCATAACTCCATCTTTCAAATGACTAAAAGTGGTTTAACTTAACTCATGGTAAATAGCAGTCATAATTTTCATTCCCTTGCTAAAGATGCTGCACCCAACTTCCATCTGGCCATATTTTCGCTCTTCTGCTCTCAGATGTTTTTATAAACATTGCGCAAAGACAGAATTGGCCCATTATAATGTTTTCAAACCCTCGCTTTGATGAGAAGCGAGTATAACGAAATGCTATGCTATACACACGCTCACTCTTGGCCTCCACAACCCGGCAACGTAAAATGTATACTCCAGAGCTCGTTGGGTTATTACACCTTTTTTCACTCTTTTTCTTTTGGCGTTTATCCAACAGCATGAAAAGGAGTCCAAATCTGGGAGAAGAAAAAAACAAACAAACTTAATCCGTTGAATAATCTATCTTCCAAACGCGTCTCATTTCTAAGGTGATGGAGAACTCCGTTAATACTCAACCTCAAGGTCTCGTATTATGATTTCGTGATAGCCATTCCACTAGAGAGCATTTTGCATTTTTCACCTATCTTTGAAGAAAGTGTTATGGAAATATTCTCAAAGTGTCTGATCGGATTTGGCAGCTCCCTTCCAAACAAGTACAGGTGTGTTCTGCCTCTTGTAGTGGAGTGTGTTCGGTTTTCCTTTTGGTCGCACACTGCATGTGATGGTGTACAACTTTCTCCACATGAGCATCACTGTACGAAACTACCAAAAGGCTTTGTTCTTTCGCTTACTTTGCTCTTCCTAAACTTCATTTTAACATTTTATTGAACACAGATATCATTCATAGCATTGATAATTAGTGACAGTAATTTTATTTCTTCATTTACATTCCGAGATGCTATAACAAAAGGTTTCTCTATTCAGATTAACAATAAGCTCGAGTGTCGTGTTTACGATACAGATTCCAAGTTTGGGGTTGTGCACCATGTAAAAACTCAAAAAAAAAAAAAATGATGCTGGCCAGAGAATGTGTGTGTGGGGGGAGTTATTCTGTTAGGTAATTCCTCTCTCTCACTGACACTTCCACCACTATCTTCTAGACGGTCTGTTTCAGCTCTTTTCTATATATACTTCCATGAGGACTGCTTTGCTGAACTGGCATCCACCATTCCTTTCAACTGCAAACATCCAATTCTCCTCTTCCTCTTTTATTCCATTCTGCCTCTGTTCTCTGGAACATCCTTCCTCACAAAGTGTTCCCCAACAACTCTAGCTTTTCAAGAAAAATATCAATAGCTTTCGTCCTTCTCAATTCTTGCCTACACCGTAAACAGCACCAGCGTGCTACAGGTTCTACTTTTCCATTGTGGAATTCATAAAATGCAAGATGTAAACCGTGACAGGCACCGCTGAAGAGATGACGATTCTAAGTAAAAAATAGTTATTGCATGCTAGAAATTTGTTTCATATAAACAGATATCCAACTTTTTTTTTTCTTATTATTTTAATGAAAATAAATAGATCGGCATAAAATAGTATTCTTATTAAAAATAGATAGCAAATCTCAAAGCAAATAAGCGAGTTATGTGGCACTTTTTTATATAACTAAAAAAAAAAGTTCCTACGAAATACATTAAAAATGAAGGCAGTGTTGTATTCTTAACGTTCTCTGAATTTATTTCATTTCTTTATTTTATTTTATTAAAAAAAAAAAGCTTAACATTTCAGTTATAGATTTGATAGAAATTAATTTTACATCAATGAACTTTACTGTTGAGAGTTCCCTTGTTTACGGTTTCAGGTTATTTGCTCGTGGCGATAATTAACTGTTTTAGCGGGTTCATCACTCTTATTTTTTCGCTCTTGCGCGATCTCTTTGACGCGACGAGTTGCAACAACCATGCCAATGAACTCGTGATTTCCGATTCATCACGGCGGCAATGCGAAACATAAACAAGTATTATTAAAAATTAACGTTCCGATCACGAATCAAGGTCGGTTATTCATTATACAAAGTATGAGGATGGTTGTTTAGAACGGTTGTCATTAAATGCGGTGCAGTGTGATGTAGATAATGCAGTGCTTTTTTTTTTTCAGTTCGTCCAAGCAGTGCAGAACGTTTCCGCCTTTTATATCCGAGTTCAGAATTTAAATGACTGCCTAATAAATACTAAACTGATTTATATGATTACTCTTATTGGAATGGAAGGGCAGTCTTTCAAATGCAACAATTAAAGAATGAATTTATAATTGGATTATAAGTGGAAGTATGTATACGTTTTGGAGTGTTTCTGTAGATTCTTTGTAAGCAGAGATTAAAAAAAAAATAATAATTTTAAATAATGAAAATTATTTTCTCTCATTTTTTTTAATTATTTTTCTTTACTTAGATAACTTGAAAAACAGGCCTCAGAAGTCATTTTACATATCGGAAAGATTGTTGAAAGGTTCTGAGGTCCGAGTATGGGATCTGTTAGTTGTTTTTCTTTCTAGTTTTTCTGTTTTGCAGAATGAAAAATTCTACCACCATTGTATGAGACTGGCTAACTCACCTTCAGTGTGAAAAAAAAAAAAAACAACTTACGAAGGTTCTTCGCGTCCTACACTGGATTCGAACCTAGATCTTTCCATTCGAATGGCATTGTCGATGCCAACCGTGAGCCGCTCGGAGGCTAAAATAATACCATATCCCTTTATTGATTCCTCATATCCTTCAGTATGATGAATCAAATATTCAGCATGTGAATTTATGCACAGTGGAAGAATTGTTATTCGAATGATTACCTGTGGATTCATACTTCTTGGTCCATCTCACAAGGATAATGGTTTGCACTATCGTCAGCATCTGCTTACTGCACTTAGAATTTTCATTAAATTGTTTCTTGCATTAGCAGTAATAATGCTTTAAAACATTAAAATAAAGCCATTAAGAAAGAAAGAAAGAGGAGAGGGAGATGATATTTCAAACTTGGCTTCCTATCCCCCACAAGTTACCATATGATAGGGGATGCGTGCTTGCCTATTCTTTCATTTATTGCCACCAGCAAAAAGATGGTTCACCTTACCAGCTCTTCTTCAATCGCAGCCTAATTCTTTTAACTTATATCCCTTTTCTCTCTCTCTCTCTTCCTTTTTTGTCTACGCCTTTTCCTACCTCTTACCCAGTCTCGCCTTTCGCCAGCCATCTTGACCCTACCCAATCTCAGGTAAGTTGCCTGCCTCTTTTTCTTTCCTGAATTGCTACAGCTCAGTCTATACGACGATCACCTTCGGTTGTAAAGACCTTTTTTTTTTTTTTTCGTTTCCTCGAATCTCGTTTTATGATGCGAACCTTTATAAGAACTTTTCCATTGACGGTGAGTTAGCCAGTCTCATATGGAGGAAGGTTTTTCCACCCCACCCCACCCCCAAAAAAAGTCAAACTTCGTGCAATTAATAGACATAATACACTGGTCTTGAAGCCTCCGTTGCTTCTCTGTAATTCAGAATGATGATGCTTTTTCTTTCCTCTTTCTTGAATGAAACCATTCATGAAAGAGGAAAGAAAGACTTGGCGCTCTGAGGCATTAGCCACTGCTGACCTTCTCATAATATATATAATCTGATCCCTTTGACGCATTCAAATGTAACTTCAACAAATTGAATCTGTACGGATGATATAAACAAATCACATACCGGTCTAGTCCAGCGGGAGTCGAAGATTATAATATAAAAGTAATCTGTATTCGTAACAAAATATAGACATGCTGAAATTGCTAAAATACAAATCAGTTTCTGAACTAAGACAAAAACTTTAGACCAAATGAATTACGGAAAAAGCAGTTGACTCATGCGCAGTAAACTCATTTCAGCCATGATGTGACGTGTTAAATCATTATACTAGATTGGCAACTTAAGGTACTGTGATATTTCATCATGGTAGCTTAAATTCCCGAGAAGTTGCTTAAGGACGAACCTTAAAGAACAATGACAGTATTTAGCAGAATAGAGCATACTTTTTTCTGCGACATTATTTCGAATGTATGGATATGTAAATATACAGATATTAATTATAATATATGCAACTGGATTTTTTCGAGTGCATTTAAGTGTGCTGTTGATGAACACAGGTTATAGTAGGACTTGAGAATTGACATCACATACTTAGATTTTGTAAACTCATTTTAGCCATTGAAGCCTTTGGCTCTTCGAATGTCTAATCATTTTAGCCATTTCTACGAAGAAGTAGATGTAGTTCAGAATTTTTAGCATTTTAAGCCTTACTCTGAGAGAGAGAAACGAAATTATTTGCTTAAATCATTTTTCCCCAGACATTTTTCCAAAATGCTATCATGCGCTTAAATTTGGATCTTTCAGAACTTGTATGTGAATATAGAATATGCTAATTTCCAAAAAAAGTCATGATTAATTTCCGCTAATTGCTTTTTGTAATCGTATTCGGGCTTTTCACTCTTTGGAGCAACTATCGAACTTCCCGCAATTATTCATGGTGATAATTATTGTAATACGTGATAGGATCAGTGGTTCCAATGTGTTCTTTATTACATTTGATGCCTATATACATTTAGGTAACCGAACACAAAGACTCCATCAGTAATAATAAACTAGATATTTCTGAAAACATCTTACTGCTACAAATGTTGACACTTATTATGCAACTTGAAAGTTCGATGTGGGAGCTGTCGTTTTCCCTTGCCGCGGGAGGAATTATAGCAGTTTCCTTTTTCTATCTGCAAGCATGGTGTTATTTTATAGGCTTATGTTAAAAAAAAGTCTCATAGTAAATCACTTTAGATAGAGCTATTTTAAGAGGAGAGGGAGGAAAGTAACATCATAAGTTTATTTTTAAAAAATAGTATTTTATTATATGAAAGCAACAAATTGGCATAATGAAAGCTTCTTAACCGTACCTTCCGTCGCAGTTGTGATTTTATTGGTCTCTTTCCGAGACAAGCGACGGCGCTAAACCACTCAGCTAATTAAACACGAGTTATATTGTGACATTTTTATTGTGTCTAATCTTAGAACAGCCTGTTAATGCTTTTATTTTCAATTAGAAGACATCTTGTATACGCTTGTTTGTTTTAGTAGAAACTCCAGACATACGGGACTCATTATAGATTTCCTTGCAACAATTAAGGTCTTCTTCGCTCATTTGAATGTAGCTTGTTTGTCTAATTATTCTTTCTATCCTGCCTCATTCAGACATTCTAAACTGCGCTATGTATCCTGGAATTAAATTCGAAACAAAGTCTTTTCATTCTCAGTGGTTAGGAGCTGCGACTTAAATCAATTTTTGTCGATGGGGAATGATACCCTTTCGTTTTCACCCATTGACATGTTGCAGAGATAAGTCTATTCGGAATTTACTCCTCTTCACATGATAAAGGTGCTTCTTCCCACTCTGGATAACAAGCTAGAAATATTAACTTCCCACAGCGGATTAAAATTCAACTGTGACAAGTATGATGTTTCGAACTCCCGTGTTATTGTGGAGTCGATCACCATAGCAACATTGGTTTATTATTTTGGATTATTCAAACTCAAAACTTGGATCATTCAGTGAAAAATATTTGTATTCTGTATCTCGAGAAAATTATTTGTACAACACCGAGTGAACCGTCACAAATTCTTATCATTATCACTGCTTTATTTTATATTCTAAGCTGAGCTCGAACCCGCCACACCGATGCCTATAATTTCTCTAAAATAAATTAAGATGCATTCTTGTCAATAAGTACAGAGGTACTGCAGTAAAGTACAAATACGCTGCGTTAAATATTTTAAATTGCAGACATAATTAGCACGATATTCTTAAAAAATCCGTTGATCAGTACCTAAACCTCAGACAAGATGCTTATTTCCTGTAGCAAAAGTTTATGTAAAATACGCTCTGGTAGGGGAAAAAAAGTACTTGAACTTCGACACCTGTTTGTTTGCTCCATAACATGTATCGTTGTTAGATATTCAGTGCTTTTTTTTTCTCCACCATACTGTATAATCCCAGAAATAGAAAAAGAAATACTATATCTATTTAGCTAAAAAAAAAAAATCTCTAAAGCAAATATAAACAAGTATGGGAATCTCACAGAAATGAAATAAATACAAAATAAATCCTTTAAAGTCTCTTATTTCTCAGTGGGAGTAGGTTGATCTCTATTATAGTCCTAACTTAACTTTTTGGAATATCGGTGAACAACCGGTCTCCACATTTAGCACGCAATGATCGCTGAGCTATTAGTGATTTTATAGGTATCGCGGGGAGGTTGGTGGTACGCGGACAACTGCTATCTCATCCATAACAGGTAATTGTCTGAAATAGTTCTACAGTCCATTTTTTTGAGTTTGTGGTGTTAACTGAATTTCCGAAAAGAGAGTGAGCTACTTGCCTGTGTCGAAGATCGGCTGACTCAGAAAGCTGCTGGAGGGTACGTGGGCTGGGCAAACGCCCCAGAAAAAAGTTCTAGTCGGCGACTAGAATCGAGACTGACAGAAGACCGTTGTCTTCTGTCTCCTGCTAGTATTAAGATAACTTTATGAATTTCGAAATTAATTATTGCCATAGGGGTAGATTAAACAATGTGGATGATCTTATCGTGTATGTTGTCCCTCTGTGTATAATATATTACCATATTCATCGGTGTTTGTCACTAAGACTATTTCTGTATTTATTGTGACATATGGATAATTTTATGGACTTTGTAACATTGATGAGCTCTGCTACCTTCCTGTTACATAATCTTATAAATATAGTTGCAAAATTGCAACTATATTTATAAGATATTTTGCAACTATATAAATATAGTTGCAAAATTCTAAAATTATATAAAAAAAATCTCTTTCCCATAATTACGCCACAGATTTTTGTGCACTTTAAAACAAACGTAAAGCTTCATGTGAGTACTTTTACTCATGAAACTAAGGGGGTTGGCTGATGATCCATCTCTCTCTTGCTGGTTTGATGATACGGTACTGTTAACTGAGGATGGGGTGATATATTTTACAGAATGCCCATTTGTTTCTTCCTCTATAAATAGTAAATGTATAGTCGTTTTTAATGCATTTTTTCCCCTCAGTGGTTTGCACTTTTTAGTTTTCCTATGCATCTTGTTTTGAACCTTTTCAGAGTGTTGATAAAAGTAACTACGATGCGTGCAAAATGGAAATGCTGTACATTGAATATTTACTTCCTGGTTTCGACTTATTTATGTATGATACAATATTTATTCATCATTTCCAACAAATGACCTTGAGAACTCTGCAGGAAACATCTACGAGTATTTACAAGCTGGAATTGGTTTGCTTTGTCAACCTTGAAATCTAATGGTGGGTAGGGAAAGAAAAAAAAATCGCGTGGGCTATTAAAAGGTGAGAAACAAAACCGCACCTCACATAATTTCAAGTACACTTGCTGTTACTCTGCGATCTGGCAACTCAGCGGTTGCTTCGCATACCAAAGGTGTTCAATTATCATAAAATTCTTAAATCTAGCGAGGTCACTTTCTCTTTAAGGAGATTGCAGCAGCAGATAGGCTGCTGAAGTCGCTTCAAAGTTATTTTTATTTCACTTATCGAAAGTAGCGGTGGGAATGATATTAAGATAAGCGGGCACTTTCATTGAATAAATTTGAATTATAATTATACAAGAAGCGTCGAGTTCTTAAGTAGCAACAGCTGAATATATCGGTTTAATAAGTTGTGTAAGTATAATAATTGCTTCTGATTTTAAACTAGTATGTAGTAGATGGTTTCTTTGCACTCGACAGTTGAAAGAATGTGTCCTTTGGGATGGAAAGAGCTAGGTTCGAATCCTGTCTTGGTTGCGAGGAACATGTATAGACGCTTTTCAAGTGAAGCGAGTTAGCACTTTCATACAGAGGTGAAAAGATTTTAATTCTAGAAAATTCGGGTTCACCCGCACAAAATAGACAAACCGTCAGGAATACACTTCGCTCATTGATTCAGTTGCCTTCTATTATTAAAGCAAACTCTCAGATTTTTCGATACTCCTCCCTTTTTGTTGAAAATGCATACTTGTTGACTGTTAATGCTTTGATAGTTACAGATATAGAAATAATTTAAGTTTGTTGCCCTGCATCAACTGTTCAGAATGCGACCGCTCCATTTTTAAATCATATCGTATTGCAGTGCATGCCTTTATTCATTAATCTTCCGATTTGCAACGGTTCAGTGGTATCAGAAACGTTTTACTGGCTTAAACCAACATTTCTGATAAGTGATCTAATTCATTGTTTGTGTTGCTCTACGATTGTTTGATTCGTATCGAACTGATTTTAGTTTCCGATCGCTTCATGGTCCAGTAATCGAACTATCCTACAAATATAACTTTCTGGTCAATTCGTTCTCACACTTTCAACGTAACTGCTATTCAGATGTTCCTAAACTTTTTGTTTGTATCATTTTCAGATTACAGCCAAATTTATATTTAAAAAAAAAAAAAATCTAAATACCAAAATGAATCGAAATTCTTTTGATTTCTACCCATACCAATGGAAAACGAGCTATTATATTAGGTGACTATTCATTTCTGTGGAATGCCTATTCACCTGATAAACAGTTTTCAAGTAAAGATTTTTTTTTTTTTTTTTGTTTTAAATTTTAAAACCTCATCGTACTCCCATGTCCGAATTATTAGTTAAGTACGCAATTAGATTGAATGGGGTTTCTGAAATAAAAGTGAGTTAGCTGATCTCATACGGAAGGAAGGAAGCAGGTTTTCTTTCTCCTGGAAATTGATTTTTTTCATCTCGCATACAGGCAAATCGGCCAAATAATACACGCAATTTTCAGCAGTGGAGACGGTGGGTTGTGTGGAGTGCCCTCCTGCAATGATTCCTCATAGATGTCACGTAATAATAATAAAATAATTTATTTTCTCTTATTCTAAATAATTGCACCGAATTTAATAAAATTCGTGAAATTGCGATAAATAAATATTTTGTGATGGAATCAGTTTTCTTGAAATAACTCTAATTTTATAGTTCTCAATCAACGCTTATAGTATTGTTTAGAAGAGGGTTGATGGAAGAGGAAAATGGAAAGAGAAAGGTTTTCGTAGTTTGTATTAGCAATTTAGTGGAAAGAAGTTTTGTTGTACGGAAAAAAAAACAAACAAACAAACTTAGGCACTTGGTTAGAAATCAGTAACCACTGTGTTCATACTTTAACCAAAAATCATGATGCCATTTCAAGCCTCAAGGTAATTACGTGTATTGTATTGTGTATCATGTCGCAGTCATTTAACTTTATTTAGTGGTCATAACTGCGGCTCTTATTAGCAAACCAGAAACTTTCTATTTGCGACTAGAAATGTATGTCACTCCGCCTTTGTGACCTGCCTACTCCATTGCACACGGTATATGTTCGTAGGTGGATAACTACACAGTAATAGTATGTAGTATCTGCCTACATTGCATATATATATATACAATGATAGATAGATAGTCAACGACTATCGGATATGTATATACTACAATTGATCCTAAATGCTTTCGCAAACATCCATACTACGGTAGAATTTGAACCCATATCTTGTTTGTTAGAAATGCCGAGATGCTATTCTCGGTCATCCAAGGCCTGTGGTTAGAATATTTTTTGCGTTATTGTAGGTATATATATATAGTGTGTGTGTGTGTGTGTGTGTGTGTGTGTGTGTGTGTGTGTGTGTGTGTTTTGATGGTAGATTAAGTAGTACAGACGGCAAGTTGTGCTGTAAGAATGCCACCCATTAATAATTCTTTGGGACCCCTTGGAGGTGCGACGCGACCTAATAATAATATAATATCGTTAGAGGGACCAACACATACTTTAGTTTACTTCTTTATATATCCTCCACAGGAATTATAATTTTATTGGCTTTACATTTAATGAATGTTTCTTTCCTGTAGTATTATCATTTGTCCTGTTACATTTAATGTAGATCCGTGATAAACATGGCCTTTCAATACACTAAAACGAATATCCGAAGAATAGAATAGAATAAGTAGTTTTGCGAATTAAGCACATTTTCCCCTTGTATTGAAGTGGCAAGACTGCAGGGGAATAGGATGGATACGCATATCTTCTAAAAAATTGCGTTATACGAAATTACCAGGGGCGAATTCTCCATGCTTGCTGCGCAAGTTCATTAATTGAGAAAGAAATAATATTTATTTGTTAATAAATGCATGCATTTATAAGCATTTCATTTAGGCTTTTATTTTTGTAGACAGAAGACGTCTTAAGCTTGCGCGGCAATAATTAAGCTTTGCGTTGTGTATCGAAGGCCGATGCTTGCTCATCTAGTCAAAGCTACGTTGGCTTGCTCAGTTGTAGGAGCTTCCAGATCCTCCAAGTAGCACTGTGATTTCATGCGCGCGCATAGCCATTTCACATCAAGAGTGAGAAATGGCTATGCGCGCGCATAGCCATTTCTCACTCTGTTGTTTAAACACAGGCCATACACAGTCAACGTAGCTCTAGCCAGTGAGCTTCAGCCAGCCTTTACACGTGTGCATGTTGCTTGGGAAAATTAAGTTACAACCAACTTTTTATGACGATGTTATTGACCAGTTCATAAAGAAAAACCGTAGAGTGGAATTTGTATTCAAGTAGCTAAATTGAAAAAGATAGAAAATCATTTGTAAAATAAATGTATTTGTGTGATTAAATGTACATAAATTTCTAAATATATAATTTTAAATGGTCAGTAATTCATTATTCCGCTAATCAGACTTCAATCACACCTCTCACTCCCTCAATGATAACAAA
Organism: Typopeltis vanoorti; assembly: GCF_054136105.1. NCBI lineage: Eukaryota > Metazoa > Arthropoda > Arachnida > Uropygi > Thelyphonidae > Typopeltis > Typopeltis vanoorti. The sequence continues at coordinate 90,391,109 of NC_143549.1, forward strand.
AGTAAGCGTGAATTTCAAGACCATCATTCGCCCCTGGAAATTACGTTGTGATTACATGTTTGTTGTCTGCCACTTTACTCACCGCCCATTCGTAAAATAAGAACCAGACAAAAGTTCTCGGAAAGCTTAAAAAGCGTAGGTGACAGGCACTCCCCCCCCCCCCCAGCAATCTGCAGGACTAAAACAAAAGAATCGAGCTCACAGGACAACATGTTTTTGTTTGAGGTAGTGAGTGTGTGTAATTTCTCGTGTTATCCTCAGCATTACCTTGCTTGTTTTGAAGTAAAAAATAGAGGACAAACTGATTGAATTCCTATCAGCGCTCAGGTTTAATATTAAATGCACATATTGCAACCTGAAAACACTTAAAAAATGAAATACACAGCAGTGCCGTGCTGCTGATGAAATCAGATATTAGGTTGTATCCAGTGGGTTACCTTACATGAATCAGCGGCATTTTGTCTATTGAGGATATAAAGCACAGTTTCCCTCCACCCCTCTCATGGCATATCCATTTCTGAACCTGAACAATGTTATGCCAACTCATATTTATCCCCCCCCGTACTTCTGCGCGAATAAAATGAATAAAAGTTGAATAAATAAAAAAAAACAACTGAAATCTACACTATATATATGGCGCACTAAAACCTAATTTGAGTTGCATGCTCTACTATACTATAAATCCCAGTCATACTGGCGCGACCGTTCCACGTCTTTCACGGCGACGGGCTACAGTGATTTTAAGCGGCGATACGTTCCAGATTGCACGAATTAAAGTTCCCGCAGCTCGCGTAACAAATTGTTGGGTATTAGTATTTCTCCAGTGGGAGTGAATACATTCTGTGCTTCTATATTTACCATTAGTTTGAAAATATGGTTAATCACCATATAGGAATCAGCAGTTGATGTAATAGTAATAACTGTACTTAATGATTAAAGTACTTTTGATTATTAAAAAAACGATGAATTTTTATTTACTACATACTCGAATTCATAGCTAACAAGGCTACACCTATAGGTTCGACTTTGATTTCCTGAAAACAAAACATTTTGAAATTTTCGCGAAACATCAACGTCTATAGATTCGCACTAAATGGAAAGGAGAGTTGAAATTAAAGAGACAACAGTTGCCTGATTAGCTAAGTTCTCAGTGACTTAGGAAAAATAAAATGCTTCATCAAAGTTTATTTATGAAGTTGAAAACTGATTTAGGAACTTCCGCTGATAGAAATCTTACACACGTTCCCTCTAGTTAAGGTATAACGAGTTGCGGTTTGTATTTGCATAAATAAAATCTTCATATAAATGCGATTTAATAAAACACATACGTTACGTATTTGTGCATATTTGTTACGGGAGTAATTTCTTGAGCCTGATTCGGTTGCCTAGTGTCATATCCAAAATGAGTGTTTCCACTTTGTGCTATTGAATTTGTTAATTGAAATAGGATGCAAACAGTGTGGGCGTTTACCCCCCCCCCCCCCTTATTGCAGCGATTAATGTTGTTGGGCACGTGTAACTTATAAAGATGTGCTCTGTTTAATGCGATGACATTTAATACAGTACATACATTCTTACAGTAAATCTTAAAAATGCGTAGTTCTAATTCCTTGATTTACGCGGACAAAGTAATGGCAAGATTAGATCGATTATCTATTCGGCTTTTCACGGATTTGATAGAAACAATTAAAAAAAAAAAAGTCGTGGATAATAATTATGTATTGCTTAACGACTTCGTGGGGACCCAAAATCAACTAATGGTAGTTACCTCAATATACTCAACTACAATTCTCTTCCACCAGCTCAATTTCAGGTGTATAAGCTCTTATAAATGCACCTTGCCTCAAGATGGTATTCGAACTTTTTTTTTTTCAAAGGATGCATGTCGCGTTGTTCACACAGGCATTCCAGTTTGATGGACTTTATATATATATATATATATATATATATATATATATATATATATATATAGATTGATTTAATTAAATCTTAAGGACCTCTCAAATGTTTATTAAAATTGTGATCTGTCACTGCGAATAACAGCCTTCTAACGTTAGCACTCTGCAGATTACTCCTGATTCTTCCTAGAGAATTTAATAATCTCGCAAGTGCGTAATTCTCTCTGTCTGTGTGTGTGACCTCATGTTTTTGGCCTTGATTCATTCACTCGTTTTCCGAACTGTGGGTCCCGCTTCCTAGGGAAAGCCGGTGTCAAAATAAGCGCGCCTAGTAATGACAAAATTACAGCAATCACGTAATTTTCTGCGTGGTGCTTTGTAGATCGTTTCCCGCTGGACAGTGTACTTTATTCTTAATGTCATATGACTTAAATGTTTATTTTTTTTTTTTTTTTTCCCCTCCAGAAAACATACAATTTTGAATCTGAAACCTTAATTTTCCCAAACTATGCATGAATAAAATAAATGCCAGACATTCAGAAGCTGTAAATATGGACGCACTTTTTATGCAACAAAATTAATGCAAATCACCATGTTGTAGGAATTTTATCCAGCATCCAAGTTGCTAATATTTAAAGTTTTAGACCTTAAGAAAGTAAAGATTGCTATGCATTATTTCAAACTGTGTGTGTGAGAGAGAGAGAGATTCTTATCCGTTTTTTTTTTCAAATCGGGAAATCCTTCCTTTCTTTAGAGACCAAAACACGAAACATTTTCAAGCCACTTCGGATTTCCAGTAGACGTGGAGGGGAAATTTATCTCCCACCTGAAGACATTCACAAACATCCATGCCAACGGCAGGATTCGAACTTGCATTTTATTTGGTATGAGCGAAACCATTTCAGACTAAATAAGTAAACAAAATTGTCTGCATTTTGACTATACACCACAATATTCCTTTATTTCATTATCTTTTATTGCACTCTGATGTCACGTAATTATGTAGTGTTGTCAATTTATTCGAACTGAATAATTACGAATATGATTATCATTATTATGAAATCGTATGTCTAAAAATATTAACCATTTTATTGGTATAAAAACTATCAAATGGGAACTGGTTCTTTGTAGCTTTCATATAGTCTTCTCGAGTTCATTGGACGACAAAAAAAAATCAGGTTAACTGGAAGTGACAGGTCACGGCTACATGTCAGATTACAATATTCAGCTTACAAGATTCTATTGCTGGCATTGAGTTACACGCTCATTTTTGCTGAATTTGATTTCATTACCATCCATTGGTTTGAGGGTACTTTCAACTTCCTTATCATCTCTTCACTGGCTTTTGAATTTCCTTATCACACAAACTCTTCAGCTTTGAAACAAAAATAAATTAGCCATTGTTTCACCACAATGCTTACATATATACGATGTATGTGTGTGTATCCATCGTCATATAGTAAGCAATTTTGTTTGTGAGTGAGAGATCGAATGGTGTTTCTTCTGGTTGAAATTTAGTAATGACTCATAAATGTCAAGCCTTTTTATGTAATTTAAATAGCGGGCAATTGTTACAAAAGCTCAGGGACTATTTATTTGTTTTAAAGTATGATTTTTTAAATAAAAATTCTAAATGGATTGGCTATTTGTATTTAAAAACGCAGCGGCAGTAGTTATTTGTAACGTAATTCTAGATATGTCTGTGCCTCTGTAAATGTTACGCCATTTAGCATCGCTTCTTGAAATAACATCTTCCAGTATATACGATCCTTAACAGCATTGAAGGTCATACAGAAGTTTCCGTCTATAAATCTGTCGACGGCGCATGTATTTTTTAGCACTTCTGGTCGAAATTGAATGCCGCAAGTAATTTCACAGCTAAAACATGAATTTCTCTCTTTCGCTCACTCACACATACACAACCCTGAAAACTGGCAACGTAGATAACACACCCTGCAGCAGTTCTTTTGACATTTTCCTAAACTTTATACTTATTTTGCAATTCTAAAATACATTAGGAAGAATTTGTGTTATTAGTTGCTATTAAAATGTTAAAATGCCGCTTTGAGTATTGTTGCACTGGCCTTGGAAATATTTCATAAGGGTTTTATTTCTCCTCCTTGTCGTTAAAGTCGTCTTAATGATTATGGTGATAGTGATCGTTATTCTTAATCATTTGACTAGAACTACTCAAATCTGAAAACTACCCAACATTATATGGAAGTAAATGAAAACTTTCATCACTTAACTGCTAATTTTAAAACTTTTAGCAACATAATACATACCTCCCCTCCTCGTGTTAACTAGCATTTAATACAAATACACAAATATTTAGTCTCCATAATGGACACCTTATGTGCATTCACAACAAATTGTGTTGTCTGCTGTGCAGTAAGAGCAGTGTTATTACAACGTGTAATTTCATCGTTTTTGACCCTTTGTGGTCCTGCCAATAGTGATTATAATAAAAAGTGAAAATAACTCGACAGACTTTTTCGTAAAGATTCCAGTTATTAAATTTCAGTTAAATACAACCAATCTGCCAAAATCCCGAATAATTTGTATACAAACGGACAAAATGAATTTTAACCCATTTTGCGAAACTTATCTAAAAATGTAAATTATACTCAAGTCTAAGCATAGTTTGCGCGTGAAGTATCTTCATGACCATGCATATAGAGACTATTGACACAACGCATAGCGGTATACACTGTCGAAAGGAAGTGTACTTCGTATTATGAGATACTGAGACGATGATGTGAATTCAATAGCCTCTATACCCGTACATGCAGCGTAGTCTTGAAGATGCTTCAAGCTCAAACTTCGTTTTTATTTGGGTAAAGGAGATTAAGCAAGAAATAATTTCTTGGCAAGTATAACTTGCACAGTAACCAACTGAAAAAAAAAAATATATATATATATATATATATTAACTAAAAATAATAATGACATAAACAGTAACTAGAAATTTTTCATGCGGTAGCATGTAGTTTGGGTAGATTTGATACAAGAATATTGTCATTCAGTTTTAATTCTAGTCCACGGGGAAATAAATAATTATTGTTAATATATTGGATTAATAAAGGGCAAATATTTTTCTTAAAAGATGATCTTCTGTAATCGAAGAGAAAGTTATATTTTACCCAATTTTTTAGTACCTATTAATAGTCACTAGTGAAAAGTAGTCTTTATTACAAATTGCGTTATATATCAAAATTTGTTGGAATCAATTCTTTTGCATGTTGTAAATTAGCTTGATGGCGTGTTTCTTGAAATTATGTTCATTATGACTTACCACAATTGCGTTTCGGGTTAATATCTGGGTTGTCTAGACTTTGTGTCGGTGTATATGTCGACTCAGAGACACCGGGTCATTCATTGAACGTGATCATCAATAATTTAGTTCTTAGGTCGAGCAACACGAGAAGCTTGCTGGAATGCAAAATACAGAAAATAAGAAAGCGAAGTATAGCTTGAAATTAATAAAGTATTAGGTATCCGTTATATTTGTTACATAACTAAAGCTTTCTGCGCATTCATAACTAAAAAGAACTTTTTTTTTTTTTTAACTTCGTGATCTACGGTGTAGAATGAAATATGATGTGAACATTGAAACTTTCTCCGGCCTAACTACATAATTTAGCAGAATTTCTTGAGTTACTTTGTGCTTATTTCATCTGTTTATAAAAATATAAGGATTGCATTTCGTTGAGAGAAATATACCTGTCTTTTTTATTACATTATTTAAATTAAAATACTTTATTGACTCTGTCCTCCATCCTGAAACCTTATTCTTAATAACGTGATGTTTCACGTTCGACAACAGCTATGCACTTAGAGTGCATAGCTGTTGTCGAACACCCTGAACTAATTTTTGGTAAATATCAAATGTATTTGAGAATTTCTATGCGGACTATGGGAGATATCTCAGTAGTTTCTGAAAAATGAAGTTGGACTTGAAATCTCAGCTCTACACTAATCACAGCAAATATGCTATGATAAATGTTGATTCAAGTGGCATCATAGCAGTATGATAAAAATGCAGTCATGCTAGTGAACTGTTGATCTACGCTGTGACATTACATGAAGCGAGGTAGAAGTCGTCTTCTAAAAAATTATCACTGTCCATACGATCAAAGTTTGTATCATTCGCACGGTTGCTAAATCTCCATCTTGACCATATAAACCGAATGGTAGCTGTTCGGTGTTTGTATGTTAATCTTGGCTACACTTATTCTTATTTACTTAGTTTTGCATTTGTGTTTAATTTAAATTATAAAAATTCATTAAAAAACTTTTGCAAAGTAAAGCAAGAACTTTGACAGCCTGTTTATTGGTTCCACCTACATTACTGTGAAAATCTTAGTTCATTGTTATAAGGAATGTGCATCTTGCTAGAGCATAAGGACTTGTCCATATACGCGCTATACGTCTAGCTATCTTTCCTGTGCGAGTCAGATATTTGGACTGGGGAAGAAATGCAAACTCGGCCATATTTCAGAAAGTGCGTCAGACTCTAGAGGATTTCATCTTTTATAGCACACATGCAGCATACATTATTTTGTGCGAACTTCAGTACATCTTTAATAAGAATTACGAGGGTGGTCTGAAAAGTTCTCGGCCTAACAACGAAAAAACGAATTTATAATTTCAAAATTATTTTTATTTTTCAACATAATATCCGTTAAGACTAATACATTTATTCCAGCAATGTTACAGCGCCATTATCCCGTCCCTGTAGTGGTTCTCAGTAAGATCTGCAAAATAATTCTCTACAGCTGCAATCACTTCTTGATTCGAAGAAAAACACTGATCAGCGAGGAAGAGTTTTAGTTTCGAGAAGAGATAGAAGTTAGAGGGAGCCAAATCTGTGGAATAGGGTGGATGTTTCAGATCCCTTAATTTTCCCATTGCCAAAACACCTTTGTGGGCAGGTGCATTGTCCTGATGAAAGATGATTTTTTTTCTTCTGCAAACCGGGTCTTTTCTCACGCATTTTTTCATCTAGTCTGGTTAAAAAATCGGAATAATATTCCCGGTTATTGTTTTACCCTTATGCTCAAGACAGCATAAAATACAATAGGTGTTAGTCAAATATATAGAAATAAATGTCATTGTACTTTACATTACTTCTACATGGATATTAACTGCTGGTTTTAGTTATTTTCATGTCTTTTTATGTAATTAATAAACAAAATGCCTTTTATCGTTCCAACCGATGACATGACTTTTCCTGCTGATTGGAACCGACTTAGTCTTCTTTGGTGCTAAACAACCGGCTTCTGTCCACTGTTTTGACTGCTGTTTGGATTCTGGTGTGTAATGGTGAATCCAAGTCTCATCCATAGTAATAAATCGACGCGCAAAATCAGTTTTATTCTGGTTAAAACGCTCCAAGATTTGATTCTGGTTTTTATTCTGATTAAAACGTTCCGAGATTTTCATGCGAGTGCGTTTTTGATCTGCTGCGAGCAAGTGCAGCACCTATCTTGCGCAAAGATTTTTCATATGTAATTCTTCATGCAAAATATATCCTACACGTTCTTTTGAAATGCCTATAGTCTCAGCAGTTTCACGCACTTTGACTCTCCGGTCATCCAATACCATATCGTGCACTTGATATGATTTCTGGTGTTGTTACACTTTTTGGACGTTCTTCACGTGGATCATCTTCAACTCTGGTACGGCCACGTTTAAACTCGGCAGCCCATTTCTTAATTGTCGAAAATGAAGAAGAGAGCCTATAAACTTTTATGAACTTCCAATGAATTTTTTTTGGCATTAAACCTTCTTTTACAGAGAATTTTATAACCGTACGATACTCAACTTTATCCATTTTAAGGGACAGAGACAACACTTTTGCTTCAGACAGCTGTATAAAAACAAATTACTTGATAGAATGACTTACAATTACACATGGATGCTTATAATAGGTGTACCAACTTAGGGGGAAAAAATCTTGCCGATAGTGTTGCCATCTATGGTCGAGGCCGAAAACTTTTCAGATCACCCTCGTATTTTGTTTATTATTTGCTTGGCTGTAAGAATAAATTCATTTAGCACAGTCATAAAATGCACACAATTTTCAGTTATGCAGCGCGGGCGCTCACACATACACATATATGTTAAAATAGCTTGAGATAATAATACAGTATTATGTTATTTAGAAAAATTATGATGGAATACTTTCGGGCAGAGTTAACTGGATGCCTGTTGTTTTCAAAGAATATATCTCCTGTTTAAAAAGTTTGATACATTGACTGAAAGTTAACAAAGATTTACCACACGTGTGTTTTTATCTTATTTGAGAATACCCTAAGTAAAATTCAGTATATGGCTGGCTGTCAATAACCATTTCATGTTGCTTTTCTCTCAGCGTTTTTATTTCATTGTAACCTGATTTTTAATTTTTTTTTCATTTTCATGTATGGACTTAGACAAGCTTGTTTGTCTGGTTCTGTGCATGTTTATTGCTGAGTAGATTCTTTTCGGTATGTGCATTGTATAATGTGAATCCCCAACAGCAGTTCACTTATTACACAATGGAACAAAAATATATCGAATTGTATTCAAAAATTCAAATATATTTCATCCAGCGTTACGTGGGCATCATCAGGGAGACATTGGATGAAATATATTGGAGTTTTGAATAAAATTCTACGTATTTTTTGTTACATGTGTAAGCTCTGAACGTTTTTTAAATATTGGACATTTATTACTTGCCGAACGAAGGATTAGCTAACCAGGATATCTTGTTCTAGAAAGAAGAATATAGAACTTTTCGAAGCCACTTTAGGCATCCTGTATAATGATGGTTTCATACTGGGTGATGATGCATGGCAAATACATTAGAATATGACTGAAGCCTACTGAGCTGCTGCTCAAGACAGCATAAAATACAATAGGTGTTAGTCAAATATATAGAAATAAATGTCATTGTACTTTGCGTTACTTCCACATGGATATTAACTGCTGATTTTAGTTATTTTCATGTCTTTTTATGTAATCTTAAATCATTGAATATATATTAATGTTATAGAGCAGAATAGCCCATTAAAAGCGTTCTTTTTTTATTTTAGAGGAATTTGTTGCTCATGGAGCAAGTGTCAATTGTCTGTGCCTAGGCCACAAATCGGGACATGTCATTGCCACAGGAGGAGAAGACAAAAAAGTCAATCTATGGACTTTAGGGAAGTCCAACTGTATTATGGTGAGTTTTTATGTGTGCAGGTTGTATGTATTTTAGTACAGGAGAGTAAGAGAGAGAAATAATTGTATATGCACACGGTTGTCATAGAAATAATACTGATAATTGAATTACAACTATAGTACAGTATATTGAAAAATTTTAAATATTCATATAATAAATATCATCATCATCAAATTCCTGCCATGTACCCTCAAAGGGTGTACAGGATATGATAGTACTACATGAAAAAAATTACATCATTATTAACTTCCTATCTACAATTTTCCTCCAAATCAGTCTGTTACTTATCAAGACTCCAATATTATCAGATCTTATATATAATAAATATTGTAAATAATAATTTGGAGTTTAAAGTTTCTCTCTCTCTCTTGGTGGGAGTGATAAATTAGGATGTGTTGTTTGGCAAAGTTGTTCAGACTTTAACCAATAAGAAATTTAGTTTTAGTTCGTGTTTAATTGCATGCGTTTTCTGGCCGGTTTTCCTGTATGTTGGTTTTCGAGTTTTTGGGAGATAAAAAAACCATATCTCCGTACTATCTCCATGTAATAAGATCAGCTAACTCGCCACAAATTGAAGGGCATAAAATTTCGGGTACATGTTGCTAAAATTGTGAGGACATCACAGCGTAAGATGTGGTGTCCTCACTATTTTATGAGAATCGTTTGTAATGTGATGAATTTATCTAGCTGAAGACGGAGAGGAGATTAACAGATTGAAGTTTGTTAATTTGGGGCATTATAATAGATAACTGTAGTTTGATCTTCGATCGAATTATATGTTTTTTTATTACTTGCGTTTTGTTTTAGTTCACTTGTATTTGACTTTCTATTTTATTTTCTTCGCTTTAAAATGATCTTTATTCCCATATTTGTATTAATAACAATTCGGTTATTAATATTCATAATCGACAAGCTGGAAAGGTAGCTTGAAACTAAAAAAAATCTGTTGTAGTTGTGTTTTTTAAGAATTTTTTTTTTTTTTTAGTCCAGTTCTAGACCAATATTATCATTCAAAATATAATTAAGCAGCCCTGTAAATGAAGTTTCGTTAAAAACAACTCAAACTTTACTCTGGCTTTCCGTATCGTTTGGCTTGTGTTGCACCTGTTGTCCCGTGATACTGCAAACGGATTTGTTGTTGTTATCGCGTGTAGCATCTAATATTAGATGCTATCAAGCTCGTGTTTCTTCTCGTCGTTTCAAACCTGTTTACGCTGTATAAATTGTATTATTTTGCTGCATTCCCCCCCCCCCCCCCCAAAAAAAAACCAGTTGCGGAACCGAGAGCCGTTCTCACCTCGCATATAACTTGGAATAGCATAATGTGGTAATCCCTTGTTCCTTCATCGTATGTAATCCGCCCCCTCTCACGGTCTACTAATCGTGAGCTTTGTTACTCTTCCAGTTTAAAAGGGCAAGTTAACGAGTTCACTGACCCAAAACTTTCTCTCACTTTAGAAATTCGCGAGTATTGTTGCCGATGTTTACATACCAGGAGTGATGTAGCCATTTTGCTGTTCATCTGTTTTCAGGTCAAAAAAAAAAAATAGCTTCGTCTCATATTTAATTTAGTTCAAATTAAATATGATTAGTTCAATTATAAATTTCATTTATTAAATTGATTTTTTTTTTTTTTAGTTTCAAGCTACCTTTCCAGCTTGTCGATTATGTATATTAATGACCGAATTGTTATTAATACAAATATGGGAATAAATATCATTTTAAAGCGAAGAAAATAAAATAGAAAGTCAAATAAATTAAATCAAATTAATCAACGTCATCAAAAGCTGTTCCTTATTTTGAATTTTTATGGAGACAATTTCTGAAATTTATTTCAAGATGCTGGCTTTATTTTATCATTTGTAGAAGGACCATTTTTAATGCTCATTTCTTTGAAATAAATTTGATACTAAAAGTAGTAATAACTACTTTAAGATATGATTTCACACCTCTGATTAAGCTTGTGGATATACCAATAAAACTGTAGATTTCACAAATTTATTATGGGTTTCTCCCCTTCCCTTTGAGGAGTGGGTTGAGCCTTCCTGAGGGATTAAGTATATGTTTCTTAACTCTAGGTCCGTGTGTGTGTGTGTTCATGGGGCCGGCGTGCCTGTTCTGTGGGAAGTGTGGGACGAAAAACTCGAATTTCAGGGCGAAAAAAAATCCTCTACCTCCATATGAGGCCGGCTAACTCACATTCAGTCGAAAGAGATCAGATAAAGGTTCCTCACGCCATGGACGAGAATCGGACCCAGGTTTTTCTGACCAAATGGTTTCGTCTATACCGGCTGAGCTACGGAGGTTCTATTTAACAAATGAAATTGAACTACGGTAATAGTGTGTGTTATTTTAATTGAATGAAATCTAGTTTTAGTATGTGGACACATGTCTCGTTAGTCAAGATGAAAATTTCGACTTTTGTATTATCTTTTGTGCTTTTTGCATTATACTCATTAAAAGACAGCGATGTGCTCGTTAATTATCCTTCCTGCCACATTGAGGCCAATAACATTTCGCTTTCCTGTTAGCTCTTCATATTATTATTGCAGGCACTCACGCATCTACTTCTGCACTGCGGTAACTTAATAAATTAGATACGGGTCAGTGAATTTACAGTAATTACGTGTATTTCAGGTTATTAAACGATTCAATATATTTCGCCTGGGCAGGGTTTTTATTCTTTTCTGCCCACGTAACTATTATTAACAAAGCATCTATTATTTCTTTTCATAGTAGTTTATTTTTTTTTTTTCGTTGGATTTTTTTTTTATATTTTTTTTTAAGCAATTCGCTGCCAAGTTCAAGGTTTTTGTTGATATCTGCGCATCAGCAGTCTTCACTATCAAGCTCGGGATTCTTGGGTTCGATAAACACAGTGTTATGGCGATTTTTGTCAAATCAAAGAAGATTGACTTCGCCGGCACATTACTGTTTCAGGATTTTGAAACTTTTCAATTAAAATGACAGAATCCCGAGATTCTTGCACATCTGACAGCTTATATATATATATATATATATATATATATATGGATGCTTCATCTGATAGGTCGTGAGTGCGTACACATTGTGGCATGGATTTTTTGATAGATAATTTTGATCGTCCATTGGAAAAAAAAAATACCAAATTTGTTTTCTGGAGTTGCGTTTCGGATTGTGTGTATTCCTTCAACCCAGTGGTTGGCGGGGTCCCAATGCTTCATTACTAGGGGATTATTATAGAATAAAGTGGTTCCCGTTGCCTTTCCTGTCCAGTACTATTCTACGTCTGCTGTAGGTACGTGTGTTCACTGGCCGATTTTCCTGTTTTGAGGGACGAAAAAACAGTTTTCGGCGAGGCAAAACTACCTCCATACGAGACCGACCAACTCACATCTAATTGAAAAGTCCTGATCAAGGTTCCTCACGTCATAGACGAGATTCGAACTCAGGTCTTTTTGACCAAAGGCTCCGTAGAAACCATCTGAGCTGCGGAGGCTCTTTCGGATTATATAATCCTTATTCCGCTTACGGTAGTAAAAATGCAATCATGCTTTTGGAGTCACTTGCCAATGCTGTCCCTCTTTTTCTCAATCTGCTTGCACTTCTTTTGTACTCAGATGATTCCATTACACACCGAAAAGGACAGCTCTTTGTCCTTTTCTGTGTGTGTTCGACACCTGAATACCCAAAAGTCTCCTGGTCCTAGTAGATTTTCGCAAGTATTCTGTAATTTAAGTTCAGATATTAGATTCTCTCATGTCTTCCTATTCAGCATATTCTTAAGGACAATAAAATCTTTACCATCAAATTAGCGTCTTGTTGCTGTCGTTTTAGTGCATTTTTAAAGCGTTGAAGAGACTCTAACTTTACGCTACTGGGAAACCCCGAAGCAATAAAGGATTCCCAGTATGGATTCCGTCACTCTGCCAACAAAGGATCTTTTTCTTATGCCTCTCATGTTACGACAAATGCCATTTGAAATTTTGGAGAAACTTGATAATCTCTATTGAAGTTCCGCACAAAGACCTATTAAGTAAGCTCCTGTTTTGTGGTCTGTCCTCTACTTCTGCAGCTGTGTTGCCAGCTTTTTATCTGATCGCGCGTTATCTCTGATGGATTTTTGTCTTCAAATTTTGTTACTAATGCTGGAGAGGAACTGTTCTTTTGTCCAGTGTCTCCCTTCTATGTATCATTGATCTTTTCCGACTGATTACGAATCTAATTGACAGTTTTGCAGATGACAGTGCATTGCATTCCTTTTTCTTATTTATCACGCCTTGCACTACCCAACACTATTCAAATATTAACTTCAATGTTTGGAAAGCAAAATTCCGATTTATTTCTAGCCCAAGAGCTTTTGTTTTTGTTTTTTTCAGTCTTTTGATAACATCCAAGTCTCTGGACAGGAGAAGATTTCTTTTTTGGGGATTACTCTAAAACTTTCGCATTTTCTTGGTATAAACATATTGCAAGAATCAGCAGCTTCCAGAAAAGCAACGTTTTTCTCTTTGGCTCAGGCCATTACTTTATTTCCAGCTCTGTATAAATCAAAAATCCATTCAGCCGTTGCATACCGTTCTGTCATTTGAAGTGATGAACTAAAAATTCTTGGGCTCTTTTAAAAACTTTCAGTACAGAGGAAAGCAATTATGTTGACTAATGATCCGTTTCACCGATTCGCTGTTCTTTCACGATGTTCGCTTGATGCTGCTTGCATTTCTGTAGATTTTCATGGTTCTTGGTCTTCAGTTTCAGTTGTTAACAAGTTTCTTATCTCGTCAGTGTTCGACTCATCCAGAGCACCGATGCAATATAGGATAAACAACGTTATGCGTGTTAGATTAAAAAAAAAAAAAAATCATCCAGCTCGATTTTGATTTCACTCTATTGTTACAGGCTAAGCGATTCGAAATAATTGTAATAATTCTTCTTTGAACGGGTGGAATTTAATGAAATTTCCCTTTCGAATCTTCACTTAAACCTATGTGAGTGTTAGTTTTAATTGGACTACTTGTTTACCTATAAATTACACCCTCGACCGTCTGCCTACTCGTGTCGTGTTAAGATATGAGTAAACAGACGGATCATGACACTTTTTGAAATTTTGGAACGATTTAATATAAGTAATTATTTTTATTGTTAGTAATTTCTTTACTGGCAAAAAATAATGCAACACCTGATATCAAGATTTTTTATTTTGATCTTTTGTGGCGTGAACGTTGGAAGAACTTAGAACTACAATTGAATTACTTCATCTTATTTGCATGTACTAGAACAGGAAATACTCGTATAGGTATCCCAAATTCCTCGCTCTGAGATGTTAGGTGCATTCATTTCCTTTTCCATGTCAGTTAAAGCGAATTAAACGTTCATTTCTATAACACTTTGAAAGGATTATTTGACGGATTCGAGTTTTTTTCTATCACAATTACGAGGAAGATTCATTCGGGGGAACTTATTTTAAATTTCGTCACTTCCATTCGCTATAGTACTTCCTTACTAGATTCTGAATTTATTGAGAGAGGTGTAGGTTTTTGTTTAAATCATAAGCATCCCGATCACAATCATCACAATCTCGTTTTATCGATTAGGAATTTGGTTGTTGTTGTAGCCTGACCATATAATGGGGTTCATTCTAACGTTATGTATTGGTAAAATTATTTACTATATATAGGGTGAGGTATTGATATTTATAATTTTTTCTTATGTCCTTGACCATTAGTCTTGGTACTTGAAATTGCATTCGAAGCCACTGACCGACGCGTAGTATTTTCAATTAATGTGTGGCAGTTCAACGTGCAGGAGTGTCTTCGGAGTTGGGTTCAGCGAGATATCATAAATGCCTCCTCTCTCCTTTGACCGGAATTCTATCCATAGTTTTGCTGATGGTACATTCCGTTCCTACTCATTCGACAAGAGTTGCGATGTTCAAATATTTCAAGCTTTGAGATCTTTAGAACCTAAAGTTCTAATCTTTATTCTTGCGTGTGTGTGTTGGGGGGGGGGATTGATGCGTTTTGATAACACCGAACTCCCGAGACAAATCAAATTTCTTTTCTCTGGCAGTACCGGCAGAAACCCATTACAAAGCTGAAATGTTCTACTGAAAAACATGAATATCAACATTTTGATGTTGATATTCATGTTTTTTTTTTTTTTTTCGTAGGATTTGGACCAAATCTGATATTATGTACTTAATGCAGAGATCATGACTTACGGATCTCACCTTCCTTTCACCTCTGTCATAGTTTTTAAATCCATTTAATCCACATGAATTATTTTATTATGTTGTACTGTAGAAACCAAGATTTTGATAACTGTAAATTTTCAGGGATTTTATTATATTTCGCATTAAAGGGAGGTCAGTATTTAAACAGGTTTCCTATTTAGGGAAGTATGCTAACAAAAAGATTATTAAAAACCGAACTAATGAGAAGTAGTCATGTTAATTATAATTTTTATCTCGACTATTATCATTTTCACCGGTTATAACTTGCGCCTTTTTTTTTTTTTTTTTAATATGCATTGCAGTGCTTTCAAGCGACAATATTTGCATTTGAATGTATTTATATGATAGTCCAAAATCATAACTTTTGTGACTTCGAACGAGGAAGATTATAATGGGAGCCAGACATCGATAACTACAGCTCGGATAAATCAAGATTGATATGATAAACAGGCAGCATTAAGTCCACATCTGGTATATGAGTATACAGTCAGAAACTGCTGAACGATGTGAAAAGCAGACAAAGAATCTTCAAGTTCAGTGGACGTGCTACAGTTGGTCAGATTGTGGTACAACGTGAAAATGAATCTAGACTAGGTTCGGATTTAAGGTTGTTGTGGTACTTAAGCTATAACTTGTGAGAAGTTCTCCTCTAGTGGATAAACTTTAGTTTATCTATACTGAGACGGAGGCCGATTGTGAGGCACTAAGCATACTTCTCTGGCTTATGAGTAAATCCAGCCCTGATCTGGACGCACCGTGCATTGGACATTCTCCCGAATACGGAGAATGTACGGAGAATTAGAAAATGTACATATTTATACTTTACTTTTTCAGAATTTGGCTGACTATTATGCTAGAGGAGGGGAATCAAAATCTTTGAGACGTTGAGGTGGGGGGGGGGGGGCATGATTCAAAAAAGGTTGAGAAACACTGCTCTAAAACCAATCGGCTACGGCTAGAGTGATCAGAGGAGCATTAGCACTGAATCCCACCCAAAGGACTGGAAAAACCGTTGCATGTAGTGATCAGGCTTTAGAGCTAATTCATACTCTAGGAATTTGCTTTATATTTGCTCTGAAGTTAGAAGCAGCTGCTAATACTGTAGGAATTTTGAAATGAAGTTGAGAATTTTTTGATATCCAGAGTGCTCAGGATTCTCTATCTCTCCAATGACAGTTCAGAATGTTTGAAATATTTCTTGTATTAGGAAGATAATGTGTAAATACGTGTTTCAAGGCGAAGTCTCTCAACGATATTCAGTCCTTCAGATGTATAATCAAGACGTAAGAGTGTGCGCTGTGACCTTTTGCGATAGTTTTTTCAATTGATTTCAGTCTTCCTCCTCCTGGAGGAAATTGCATATTTGAGTCTCCCCGGTAATGTTTAATTTTGACGTTAAATTCACTATCATATTTTTGAACAGATTTTTCTTTTTGAAAAACTTTTCAAGCTATATGACTAAAAATTATTTCTGAGTTTTTATAATTTAAAATAGCGTTTCGTTCCAAATTCTTTTCCACTACTGTTCCAACTCAGTTCTTTACAAAATAATTGCATAGTTAATTATAGGTTGCTTTCTCAATCAGGAAGTGATTTTGTTAATTTTGACCTTCTGCTGTGATACATGAAGCGGGCTGACTCCTCCTCCTTTTCTTCCGGGTCTAGATCAGTAGTAATAGTATCAAATAATTAGAATCCCAACTGCGTTTAATTGCAACTGAGTTAAGTTAATTTACTTACACCTTGAATATATCTTTTTGTTTAAGAATAATTGTGTTTGCGGTGTGTAAATAGCATTCTTTTTGCCACTGTGTTACAGATTCCAAAAGCATTAAAAATAATTGCCTGAATAATTCATCCTGCAGGATATCTTTACAGTTTTTCCGGTTTCAACAGGTGGATAATTATTTCTTCTAAGTGGCATTCTTAATGCTTGAATGATTATGTTCGATTATTTAAACATAATACAGTTGTTTTAAAATAGTTGATTATTTCTCTGCTAGGAATTTATGGTATTGAAACATAATATAAATTTAAAATTTTGCTGGTCCCATTAAGTAAATAGAGAAACACCTATTTTTTTTTTTTTTTCTTTTTTGATGACTGTTCCATCCTTGAAGGATTGCAAACCTGTAGTTCATTAATGCCGTAACTGAGCTGAAGTTAAACTAGATAAGCCGATTTGTTCTGCGTATCACTGTATGACCAGGAAAAAAAGTTGATCTTTTCATGCCACTTCAGGCCTACAATAAGCAGGATGCGTTGCTCACCAGGTGATTAAATCCATCTACTACCGAACGCCTACCATGTAACTTTAATGTAGTATTGCATGTAGTGTTTTCACTTGAGATGCTCTGTTGACATATTTGATTTGTTAGAACAACAGAAAATATACATATTCTGCTGAATGAACACTTTCTGGGAAAAACTTGAAGTGTTCATTCTCTCACGTATTTTGTTTGCCCTTTAGTCATGTATACAGTATAATATTCGGTGATTTCTGTACTCTGTACTATTGAGAGAGCTGTTTTCACCTTGTCGTATCACATTCCCACAGTCTAAGGTTGCTGTAAGTTTTGCTTCCTGAGATAGCTGGGATTCAATGCGTGATTTGCCTTCTTCACTAAGCCAGACAGGCAACTTGCATGCCCACAATAATAATAAGAGAACGTGGTAAAAATGGCAGCCGCACTTTCTGGTACTCGAGCCAATGCTGTCGGTCAGAACTTTTGTCCAAACTGCTCCCACATTTCACACACGAATCTTTCTGTTGATCGTTATCGACTGGGAAAAAAAAAAAAAAGTGGATTATTTTTAAACTTTCCTTAGCATTTTTAAATGGATGATCCAGCAAATGATCTCCTCCTATTCCATATTCTGTTACTTCACTGTTTTTTTTTTTTTCTTCTCACTAGAAAGAAACCAGAAGATACTTGTTCAAAATAGATATCTAGTCTTCTAACTGCATTTCCTCACATTTTTCTGTTTTATGCCTCTTAAAGAAATTTAATGACTAGAAGCTGAGATATACCGAAATGGGGGGGGGGGGGGACTTTATTAGTTGAACGCACAACTAGTGTTGTCGTGTTAAAAGGCTTCATCAGGTGCATAACATGAAAAGACAAATACAAAAATATACATTACAAGAGAGAATATCAGCTGTAAATTACTCGCAAACGTATTGCTGACACGTGAAGTCTTTCTGACGCGGACATGATCTCGTGCTCACTAAAGTTGGAGAGCTGAAGAGTGAGTGTCAGATAGGTTATAGCTAAGGTTAGTATTAAGATGGACCGGATTGGCAGACCGGAATTGTGGAAGGAACAGAAATTCTTCTCTCAAGCTCATCATAGCATCTAAAATTGTTTTCCGATTTGTTCCAGATCACTGGATGAGTGACAGAATCTTCATCGTTAGGGCAAGTGGAATTAGGAACGTGATTAGATAGTGCGCTGGCCCTCTACAAAATGAAAATATTGCATTTTTAATTTTTATTTTTCGTAATAAGCAATGCAACAAAAGTGTTATATTGCTTAATATAATGTAGCGACTGAGAAGACGCCACATTACATTGCTTAATGTAATGTGGCGTCCTCTCAGTCGGTATAACGACCCTTCCCTTTGGGTGAAAAGATGGATTCTAATAATCCCGTAAAGGATAAAAAGCTTACCGACCAAAGTTAAAGTATCTTGTCCATTTCAGTCAAATGGTAGGTTTTTTCTTCTGAAAAGTAGTGGTCTTGAAAGAGCAAAAATATCTGCTATTAGAATTGTAGCCCATTTCCATGTTTTTTTTTTTTTAAATAAGTAAACAACCTCCAACAGTTGAAGAAGAATACTAACAGATTACTCTACTTCTGACCCCTGCCCACACACGGCACTCATGTGCTGTAGGCTCTTCTGCCTTTCGTGTGTGGGAATTTTGTATATGCCTACACCTTAAATGCAGATTCCTCACCTCTATACTGATTAATGACATTTTCCCCTTTCTGATTTCCTGTACTCACGTCTGCAAATCGCACTTTCTACTGCGTGTATTTTATGCAGGTATTTTCCTCAGAATGGGTATCAGTAATGAAACTTCCCTTCACATTTCAGACCTTTTATGACAATTTGTACGCTGACGACTCGCACATTCACAGTCAGATGCCACCCGAACTTGTTCCGAAACTTCGTTTAGACAAATGAAAGTATAACGAAATTCATTAAAAAAAAAAGGAGGGGAAGCACTAAGAAATTAGGAATTTGGCTGCAATTTAGACGGGATTCGAACCCACAGCCTAATGATTACAGAGTAATTATGCATTCTGCCAGCTGAGAATCTAAATTCCCTTCCTGACTTTGAAATGGTCAGCAGTTAGGGCATTGCTCAAATTCAGGAAGAGAATTTACATTCTCAGCTGGCAGAATGGATAGCATAATTACTCTGTAATCAATAGGCTGTGGGTTCGAATCCCGTTGTTGTAGCATGACTGTTTGTGAAAGTCTAGGTAATAGACGATTTTCATTTCTGTGTGAACCCATCACCCTGTCTACTGGAAGGTCTGAAGCTGTGTGACAATGTTTTCCACCTTTTGTCTCTAGAGTAGGGCTCCCGTATTAATTGACCTTAGCCTACATCCAGTATTGATGCACCGTAGGCTTACAACATTTCGTGTAAAAGAAACAATCCATCCAAATGGCCACTTTAAATTGCAGCCAACTTCATCAGTACTGGACTTAGTTTTTTTTATATGAGCTTTTTTTTTCTTTCTTTTTTTTTTTTAATTAAGGTATATATCTTTATCTTATATTGTCGAAATCGACGATGCAACCTGCATAGGTATCAGCAGAGAAGGAACGTCTTCCCTTACACTTTTTCCTTTTCATTTTAGTCCGATTAGGTTAATTTTGTCAGGACGACCTTAAGCAACATAAGAAACGACTGTAATTCAAATATGAAGCAAATTGTTGAGGTGCCTTCAAAAGAAGTTACCCTCCCCCCCACCCCGATCACTTTCGCTTAAATCTGACTGAGATGAATTTTTTTCAGAAGACAGTATTTAAAAATTTGAGTAATGTCAGAACATCTATATATATTCCATATTTGGTTTGAATTTTATTGAATGATACATCCTAATAGATAGTCTGTAAAGAGATGTCTGATTACTCAGAATTCTAATAGGAGCATGATAAAAGAAAAAAAAAAACTAATTCCACTTGAGTCGAAATCATTCCTATAGAGCAATGTTTCTCAAAGTGTTGCACGCGTACCCCTGGGGTACGCGGCAATTTTCGGTTATGCATCATTAACGCATGGAATCATTATTAAGAAAAAAAGAATTATTTTAAACGTGTATATTTCTCAATAAATTATATATTATGTATGAATTCTCCTACTCAAATGGCGAGTTACTATCGCCAGTTCACGTCCTGGCGATAGTAACTCGCTCCGTGGAGTAAACAACATGCCCTTCCGAACAGCGTTACTATATTGAAGACGCAAGAAAAACAAGTAGTTTTATTGTATCACTGTAATAAGGTACTAGTTTCATCATTTGTAGGTGATTCGCAGTGTTCATTCACTGATGCGACTTCTTCGTACCTCTACCTTTTTTTTTTTTTTCGATCATAATTACAGATGAAAATGGAAAAGTAGGGTGTGGAAAGAGAAAGACCTCTCTCTCTTTATTGCCCAAGCCAACACTGTCATGTTACCAATACTGATTATTCTCAACCTAATATCGTTTTTATGCATGATCGATTCCTTCTGTTTACCTTCTTTTGACACGGTAAGGTAGACTGATTAATTAAATATATAAAGGACTTTTAATCATATGTAGAACTAGAATAATAACCAAAACAGCTGTCATTACTTAGCATCAAACTCCAATTACTTTTTAAGCTTTCTATCTCAGATCTCTTCTCGTCTGACTATTCAACATGATTGTTACCGCATAGCTATGTTGCGTTATTTATTTGTTTTGCAGCCAGATAAGAAATTTAAGCGTGTTTTTATTTGTGTTTTTCTTTCACCAGAAAGAAAAACACAAGCTTATCCAGCATTTAATTATCTTGCATTTCTATGAGCTGTTTGTGTATTAGATGGTGACCGACTTCCAACTGGAGCTTTTAAGTTTTGCTTTTGTTTGAAGACTCCTGCGTTTGGAACTTATCGAACGGAACGGTAGTTTGAGACTTTTAAGATAGTGTGGTACTTGGATGACATTTTTGGACAGCGAAGAATCAGGGGAAAAAAAGAAGAAGAAAATCCTGGAGACGGCTGTTAGGTTGATGCTGATTGCTACAGCGCAGCTGTTTCCACTTGATGATCGTTTTCGTTACCCGTTGATTTTCATTTGTGGCACTCTGCCATCAGTTTTAACAACCCATCTCCACGCCATGTGTTTGTCCGAGAAGAAAATTTCTTAAAAATACGCGCATCACCTCACAGAGTCCAAAGAGTTCGGTTTTCACGAAGCTTCTACGCACGTCCTGTTCTATTCAAGTATATTTTACGCCACTGAGCAGCGCGCACATTTGCTTCTGAACAATCAGTTGACATAGGTATATATTGTCTCAACTTAATATACTTACATCAACAGTATACTCATACTAGTATTCGATGCCATAGTAAAGATACGAGTATAAGTGGCATATGAATACAAATAAAATAGTATGGTATACTTCACTGAAATAAATTCATAATATAAGAAATATCAAGAAACGTATAATATATTTTTCAGTGTTGCAATGTCGGATAATTGCCCTTCCTAAAACTAGTCTTAGATCGCCATTGATCTCCATGTTCCATAGCAGTATAACGGTTTTTAAGAGTCCAATCATCTCAGTTTTAATTTCAGTCATTTTCAGCGATAAAATTGTGAACAGATTCCTAAATATATAAAGGACTTTTAATCGTATATGTAGAACTAGAATAATGACCAAAACAGCTAATGATTCATCTCTATCTAGGCGGAATTTCATGAACTTTTGCTATCTAGGTAGGATCATTGCTTGAATATGCCGAGTCACCTCAACTTTTGGTTTTGAAAATAAAAACTTTTTATTCACCACCTCAGATATTAAAAAAAAAATTAAATTAAAAATAAAATTAAAAAAAAACGATACGCAATTGCATATTTTAAATGATAACAAAGTATACAATCTCTAAACCAAAAGTGGGTCTACTTTCAGCCGATGTGAACAAGAATGACTTCATCCAACAAGAATGGAATGCTATTATGAAACTGCACTTTTAAAGACATTTCGAATCATATATATGATCCGAGAAGTTCATAAAACTCTGTTAGGTTCTCCCTTGCGCCATCAATTTTGGCCAACATTGCTTTTCATCTTTTTGGACCTCTTTACTTTCAAAATGCAAACCCGTATTAATGTCTCGTATCAATTAATGTTATTCTATAATACATGATTAAGTGATTTTTTTATTTATGCTGGCATTCATCTCTCTCTCTCTCTCCCCCTTTTATAGTATATAATTCAATTATTCTGTAGAATAACGGGTCATTTCATTTAAAGTATGAAATGATAATTTTATTTTATACTTTACTTAGAACATCCCTTGACCTCACCCGACCTTCCAGTTCATCCTACCGATGCTCAGTAGGGTTGAGATCAGGGCTCTGTGGGGGCAAGTCAAATGCGGCGATGTTCATGATCACAAACCACGCAGTTACATTCAACAGCCTTATGACACGGTGCATTGTCTTGCTGAAAGAGAGTTCCGCAGAAATGCTACAAAGTAGGAAGCATTGCATTGTCTAGAATGTTCAGATACCGCTTAGAGTTTCGTGTTCGTGGGCACCACAGAGGTCCAAGGCCAAACCAGAAAAAAACAGGACTATACCATCACCTTCGAATTTCGTAGCTGAAGTTATGCACTTTGGTAAGAGACGTTACCCCCCCCCCCCACACACACACACGCCACCACCACATTCGTATCTGCTTGTTAGAGGGTGTAGCATGATTCGTCGCTCCAGCAAAGGTTGGCCGATTGGTAGAGCCTCTGCTACTTATGGCTCGCAAAAAGTTAAGGAAGTTTGAGCGCAGTTAGCAGTTGGAAGGGATCAGTCGTTCGATGCTGTTGGCACACTCTCCCTCGATGAGTCTTTGGACTCCCTGGAGGTATCACATAATAATAACACAGCTTTCCAAGCTTCCATGTCCCACTGTACACTCTCTTTTCACCTCTGAAGACGATGCTGCATGTTGGGTCGGGTAATGTGGAGCTTGCGGTCCTACCATGGAAAACCATATTGTTAGCTTCGGTTCTGAATGATTTTTTGTGCAGATTCGTGTTCCAGTCGATGCCCGGGAACTTCGCATTCAACGTGTCGGCCGACGAATGACAGTTCGTTACGTATTATCTTTTGTAGCTCCCTACGGTCATTTTGAGTGAGTGTGGCGGGTCGTCCACTGGGGGGTAGCACTTGCAGTTGACTCCTTGCGATTCCATTTCAGTATGATATCACTGATTGTTGACCTGAAATGGCCTAATTTGTCAATAATTTGCCGAACAGATAGGCCGGCAACATGGCATCCTATCGCAACGCCTCTTTCAAACTCGTCATTTCCCTTCTCGCAGCCATTCACCTGGACACAGTTGCACTGACTTGGGAGCATCATACTCGTCCAATTTATACCGGCTACAATCAGGTGACTCGTTACATAGCACGGTGTCCGTTGACTTCTTTCCAAGCAGTGCATATAAAAAGCGTTTTTTCTTGCTCTTCTGAAACACCTGAGCAGAAAAAAAAAAAAAAAAAAAAAGGTGTGGTTGTATTTTTTGAACTTGATAATCATGTTAACTACACTTAATAGGTTTTAGAATCGCAATCTGATTGAAAATTCAAGTTGATAACGGCTTATCAAAACCATTTAATGAAATTTTTAATGCCAAAACTGAGGTCAGTATAGTGTAGAAGAGCAATTGAGGATATTGAAATTGTATTGAAAAATTTTGAAAAAAATTGTATTGATATTGAAAATGTATATAGAAAGAATATGTATTAATGGAATAAGAAGAAAACTGAAATTTCTACGGTTGATACAAATGTAAATTGAAATGTCGAAATGGAAACTAAGTTCTAACAAAACGAACTTCATGGTCTGTTTAAAGAATGCACCTGCAGACATCTGCATTCAGTGCAAATTGCCGGTGCATGTGATAAGTAGATTAGATATCTCACCGAATGAGATTGACTCAAACAGATTGTATCTTTTGTGCAATAAAAAGAAAACTATTTTAAAAGAACGAAAATAGAGCAAAAATGACTTAAGTTTACAAGCCAAAAAAAAAAAAAAAAGTCTTCCGACGGTTAGACATCTAGAAGTTTGGATCGGTTCGACTCCATCGATTCCCGACGTAGATGTTGGAAAAGGTGATGTCCACTTTATAATTAGTTATTATACTTGAAAAAGCTGGGAATGGTTTTTATAAATTGGACACTAGGAATGAATTATAAAAGAATTTAGTGTTTGTGATCTTTGACGAAAAATTTGTTTTCCCTGAAGTGCCGCTAGAAAGTCTCTTCGAACGGTATCTACCATACAATCAACGCATGCAGGTCATGGATTTGTGAAATGCATTTGGAGAAAAAGATGTCAATACAAAATGTTTGCAATCGGAATTCCATTATAGTTCATATGAAAAAAAAAATAAATAAACACATGAATCTTTTCACACTGCGCACATTGACACATTAATTTTACTATTATTCTTCATTTGCATTCATTGAACTAACAAATCATTTATTTTATCATATATATATATATATATATATATATATATATATATATATATATATATATATATATATATATATATAAATAATGTGATAAAATAAAATGTCTATGTTCTTAGCGGTTACACTATTTTATTGGAAAAGATCAAACCCAGACGCGGCACTGATAGATCTTGGGACCCTTTCGTTGATAGATCAATCATATATTGAAAAGCGACCTGAATCTGTCTTCACAGTTTTAATATTCTTGAATAATAAATCGTAATTGGTTTTCAGTAGCTCGCAAGCATGTAAATGTGTCGATCAGTGGTCATCATAGAAAAAGGTAGACCGTATGTTTCTCGCCATTCTGTTCAAGTTTTAGATATTTTTTAAACACGTAATATTCTAATACAGCCATTCATGGAACGAAAACGTGTACCTGTTAGATATTTTCTGCATTTATTAGAGGATATATTAGTGTGGAATATTGAAATTTGATTCAGATATCAAATTAATATCTTGTATCAGCCCCCCCCCCCCTCCCACACACACACGAGAGATCACACAACTTATAACACAACAGTGCCGTGTGTGGGCAAGTGATCAGAAGAAAAAAAAAGAATATTTAATTTAAAAAAAGAGCTTGGGATTATATTAATTTGAAGGAAAACGGTATGTGGAAGACTGTTCCAAAGATCAGAAGTAGGTGAAATGAAGGAAGAGGATGAGAAGCTGGTTTCGATAAGTATTGAGAACTGCATATGAATATTGACGATCAACTGCTTGTATTCTTACATGAAAGCAGAAGAAACGGTAGTGACTAGTTGAGTGGGACAACGCCATGAAAATACTTTAAAAAATAATAAAGAAAAAAACAACAATGCAGAATCAGAGCTCTATGAGAAAGCGATTGGAGGGGAATCTGTGTGAGGGGTCATCTGTTAAGCGGATCGGCCTTTTCTGGATACAATTTTGAGTTCTCAGGAGGTTTTGGATGCACCACTCCAAATATTAAAACTATTCCAGGCGGATTTAGAATTTATGAAGTATTAGGAGAATATTAACTCAAGTTGGTTCTCATTTCGAATTAATAAAAATTGTAGCAGTAAGGATATTTATTTCAGATTTCAAGTTCCAGTTTATCGGACCTTTATTTTATATACATTGTTTCATTTTAATGTAATTCTTAAAAATGCATCATGTTTATTTTATTGAGGGTCCACCTTTCGATAGTGTAGGCCTTCCGTCTAGGACACGAGGAATATTTATATGAACCTTTCATCTGAAAGTCGGTTAGTCAACCTTTAGAGATAAGTAGAGATTTTCCTCTCCGATGCAAAATAGGCAAGCCTGCTAAAGAAACGCACAGTTGACAGACACAACTGAATATGTAGATGATAATTATCCTGCATAAATTGGATTTATAAGAAGCCAGTTTACTTGAACTGTAAGTAGCTATGAAGCCTGATAAGGAAGGTGATATGAGAACTATCAGTTAATGCAATGGTCATAGCAGTCGCCAGTTAGGAATGCCATTCAAATTAGATCATATAATTCCTGGAAAATTCAACAGGACAATATATTGCTTTGAGCGGTAATGGCGAATATCGAGGTAAACTTTTTACAGCGAAAATGTAAGTTTGAATTCTGACATTAGTTTATTATTATTATTGTATTATCCATTCTTTTAGTATTCTGTTCTAGTTTGTCTATTTTAATCACAAACGTAAGTTGCTTCGGGCATCTTTTGTAATGGTAGTGGATACGTTGGTAAAAAGAAAAGTTTATGCAGACTGATTCTTATATGGGTAAGAATATTTTTTAGAAGAGATAGAAGTTTGGTTTAAACACCTGAAAATAGCTTATGTAATTTGAGGAAATGACAATGATTTGCTGAGGGGAAGTTAAAAATAAAATAAAGCGTACCCCATGAAAGCCGTCGGTGTCCTCGTTAAAGTTCGTCCCAACAGCTGTATAATTTGAGCACCAAGAAAGAAAGTATAACACCGGCACTGATTGTTACGTGTCGTAATTCATGTTCCTTTTGTTTCCTTGGTTGTCTTTTCTAGTTTTGTTCCGCTAGCAGCATAGCTCTTGATTAGCGTCAGCTGTCAGTGTAAAGAAGGGGGGGGGGAATAGAGAGAGGAGAGGAGGAGCATTAAAATTATCCACTGCAGAGTAATTTTAGTCTATCGTAAAATGTCCGTCATTATATTTGAGGAGATAAGAAATTATGAAGGATGGTTGTGTTCTGAAGAGAACACAACATCCTATTCACTTGGCCATCGCTATTTGCTTATTATATTTAATTATACTGATAGCCGGTGTTTCTGTAATTTTATTTCATTATACTGCCAATTGGTCTTTAGTATCTAACGCTTACTAAGCAATATACAGACTCCTAACATCCGTTTCCACGGTCTGTGTGAGTGAGTGAATGAATGAGTGACTTTTGTGCAATTTAATGTAAAGTGTGGTATGAGAAGTAATTTGGTTGATATATTGTGAAGGTAGAGTTAACCTAATCAGTAAAACTTTGTTCTCTAAAGAAGAATAAAATACATTCTCTTTTTTCTGCTGTAGAAATATGCAGTAGGACCTCGATTTAACTGATTAATTCCGTTAAATCGAATGCATTTTAAAAACATATTAATAATGAACTTACAATATGCAGGATGTATTAAAATGTTATTATAATGTTTAAGTATGAATACAATATTATTATAATGCACATTTAAGTAATTTATGCGCGCCACTAAAACATCCGTTAAAAATAAATTTCTGACAGGAACCAAACTTGATTTTAAACACGTCAAAAACTATAGAATGTAATTAATGGAGTATTTCCACCACTTTTTTTTTTTTTTTTTCAATGTACACATTAGTTTTCTTTTTTAATTTAAATCCATTTTAGAGGGAAAGATACTTTAAGATTCTTAAACTCCATTGAAAACACGTTAAAAAGATGCATTATATTCGATATTAATATTAACTCAATGGAAAGAATTACAATTTTCAGAGTCAGAAATAGGTCCAGTTGATGAAGCGGTATTGAAGAAATTCATCAAGCTAGTTTTCACCAACACCTTGTGCTGCTTCCTTATTACTTCTTTCACTACGCGTTATTCCCGCTTCCTATGCAGGGTCCGCGTGTTACTTAGATGCGACTACTTGTTAGTACCACTCTCAACCGACCTGTCGTCTAGTCTACTGCTGGGGGGGTATATTTTTGGCTGTAGAAGCGTATGTTCGCGGGATGAAAAACGCCAGATAAACTGACCGAAAAAACCCTACTGCTTGCGCCCATGACCGGCTAACTTGGCTGTGCCTGAGGAAGATCCTCACGTCTTCGACGGGAATCGAACCTGGTACACTCCTTCCCCAAGCATATGGTTGCGAAGCGCAAAGCCACTAGGCTAACCGCGCGGACCTGCTTCCTTACTCCTGTAGATCGAAATTCTCTAAAACGTTCATAATAAGGAAGTACATCAGGGTCTGATGATGATTCAATATAATGTATGATTTCATTCATATGTTATCTTATAACAGAATATTCGGGAATAAAAAAAGTTTTAAATCTTTCCTTTAGGACAGAATTCCCCCCCCCCCCTTAAATCCGAAGTCCGTTAAATAGAAGGTCTACTGTATTACCTTTCCTGACTGAACTCACATTGTGATGACGTAGTTTTTGTGCTCATGAACATTCGCCAACATGTAAGCAATCATTTTATTTCCGTGAAAAAACGAAAACATTAATTTACAAACTATTCAGGTGTTCCCCCTTGGGAAGGGGAGGTAGAAGAAAGAAAAAAAATTGTGCAAACCCAGAAATAGTGGATTGAATTACTTAAATATAAAGAGCCAATAGGCTTCATTTCGGCGATATAAACATTATTTAAATTAAGGGGATATTAAATCCCACATGGTTTTAAAACCGAATAAGAAACTCAAAGATTGGAATCGGAGAGTTTCATGCCGAATATAGTATAATAAACTATAAAGTATCGGCGACTATATACTAGCATGAGCTAATGCAAGTAGTCCAAGTACGTAGTACAAACTCGGGCAACTCGCAGCAAAGGTGGGTAAAGTTCTGATCACTATTCTTGGTATTTCCCATAATGTAAAAACACATTTCCTAAGAAATGTATGCTGTTATTATATTATGGTGGAAGGTCATTACCCAGACCGGTTTCCGCCTTTATTGAGGCTTCATCAGTGAGTAGTCCTATGAAATGTGTTTTTACATTATGGAAAATACCAAGAATAGCGATCAGAACTTTACCCACCTTTGCCTCGAGTTGCCCGAGTTTGTACTACGTACTTGGACTGCTTGCATTAGCTCACGCTAGTATTCGCCGATACTTTATAGTTTATTATACTATGTTCGGCATGAAACTCTCTGATTCCAATCTTTGAGTTTCTTATTCGGTTTTAAAACAATGTGGGATTTAATATCCCCTTAATTTAAAAAGTGGATTGAATTGTTTTGGAATTACTTCAGTTTCATTATTTCAGTTGCTTTGGATTCCAGAGCAACTGAAATAATGAAATAAATTATGTATTAATTGCATGCATTCTCCAGCTGGCTTACCTATTTTGTGAGATGAAAAAGAGATGCTGAAAGCCTGGAACCTGCCAAGTCCTTACGAAACAGGTTAACTCGCTTTTACTTGAAAAGTATTTATAAACTTGAGCGCAGTCTGAACAACGACCGGACAATGTATCCTGCGATTGGAAATGCAGAGTTCGATTCTGCCCTTCCGCTGATTCCTTGAATCCCAGGGAGTTGTCACGTAATAATAATTGAAGTACCTCTCGTCCTAAGAGTCGCGACATTCTCGTGATTGTGCTATAGTGTCGGCCTGAAACAACGGGCCACAATAAATTGTGTGGTTTGCATCAATGTCTGAAGTTATTTATTCAATTTTTATAATTGTCCCAACCATGACATTTAAAAAGCCATCCTACTTTTTACCTTGGGTAGGCCAGCATTGTTTAGCATGTCGCTATGTGTAGGAGCAAACAATTGTATAATTCAAAATGCAACTTTTTTGCTATGGGGACAAATCCAGCCGCAATAATGTATTTCGGCATGTCGCCCCCCCCCCCCCCACACACACACATACACGCGTGCGCACCCTTCGATTGGAAGGAGCTGAGTTCGAATCCCGTCTGGGATTCCTACCTTTACAAGGACTTCAGCCGAAAAGTCATTGTAGGTTTCAGGTTTATAGTTTTTAAAGTGGTAACTGTTTTGCTTGTATTGCGAAAAACAAAGCACGTGATTTCGCTTGTTGGTGACGAAATCGTACATCCCTTATTCCTTTCTCTTCTTCAACATGAATTGACTCTTCTTGGTACTCTGCCAGTTACGGTTCTCTCAACTGTGAACAGACTTCTCCAATTCCCAGTTCTTAGGTCGTATATTGAGGCATGCGCAATAAAGTAACGACTGCTGTTCTTATAATATGTCATGTAAATGACTCGTGGCATGGATAAATCGTGGTTGAGCCACAGTGTTTCATCACTCTCCTATTCACAAGTTCAAGGGATACTTAATGAAAATTAGTATGTACCGTTAATCGTTGATTCTACCGAATTTGGACTACTGTGCCCAGATTTGGTCTCCTAAGGGATTTTTTTTGGGGGGGGGGGATTTAAAGGTATTCCGATGCGAATAACTAAATGCCCTAATGCGTACATTCGCATGCTATTCTCTGGATGGACAGATATTTACTCATATTTGGAATTGTTACAAAAATTTGTCGAATTGCTAATTTTTATTTGTCAGACCATTTGTTGGAACCAAACATGTGGAAATTATTTATAATTCAGTAACTCCGCTTTGGTTAGATGGAATTTAATAAAATTTGGGATTTAAGATATAGTTTTTTTATATGGATCCTACCCATGAATGACTTACTATTGAAGCATTAGTATTGTGTGTTAGTTAAAGATTAGATAGATTAACCGGAAATCCTGCTCTAGCGACCAACCATGAAACTTTTTCGATCCCCCACTAGACCTGCAGTAATCAGGATCATAGTCTCGCACTTGGCGATGAACTTCATCTTCACCTGAAGACATTCACAAGTCATGCTCACAGTGGGATTTGAGTACACAGCTTATTGATTGGATCGCGAATATGCTAAGTACCGACCGACCACACAGTCAAACGACAGATGTCTATGTGGTCATTTCAGGTTTTAGTCATCATTTTTGAAGCAAAATTTGGCAAAAACGAGCTGAACGTGATTTTTAATTCCTCGTGGGCAAGTGGAATTTAATGAAATTTAAGATTTCTGTAAGAAGTTGTAGGATTATTTCAGATTTGGTTGACACATTGCAGTAGTGCTGGTTAAAAAGAATAACCTGAAGAAGAGAGGTATAACAGGTGTAGAATCCTATTATTGGACGAATATCGGAGTGAGGAAGCCTGACCTTGTAGTAAGAAGAGATAAAGTAGTATATCGACAGTTTGTGGATGACTTATTACTCTCAATTGTGAGAAAGTTGTCTATTATGCTGAAAATCAACACTTGATACGTCTGCTTCCAGAAAACACCACATTGTACAAGAATTCCCTTCTGGAACAGTATCCTTTTTAGGTGTATGATGAGTGATATAGAATTACTAAGATTTGGACATTCTTGGCAGATTTGAAGCTGATTTCGTGTTTTGTAGGGTATACTGGTAGCATTGTGAAATCACTGAATTTCTATATTCCACAGGAATATATTTAGTTAAATAGCACAGGATATTGTTGGGTTCGGATTCTTCTGGTCCTACCTACGCATGGGAATAGTGTTTTCCAGCACGAAGATATTTAAAAAAAAAAATAATACAACTTTTAGTCTCTGGATTCACATAAAGTATTGAACCAATCTGATGGTAACGAATCAGGGAGATCTTGTGAATGATCGTACCTGGAGGAGTATAATATTGTGCTGGGATGCTGTCGAGGAAGACATTCATGGAGCTTTCACTTCCACTATGCATGATCGCTGCTCTGTAATAATTCTTTCTGAATCATCTTCCATGAACTATGCTTTTCATGGTTGGCGATGTCAGCTATGAACCGCATGGTTAACTCGGGTGATTGCAGTTCAGGAGGGGGACGAAAAACTCCCACAAAAAATCGTATGTTATCAACAATTCATACAAAAAAAAAAAAAAAAAAAGATTTACTTTCACATTCACTTCATCAAGATTTATGGCCTGGCCTTAAAACAGATATGGATGTGCACCAGCACTTACTAGGTAGGTTCAAAACGTTTCCGGCCTGACATACAAAATCGCGCCAATTTTAAAACGCCGTGCGTGACATATGGGGAGTTTAGTGTACCAGTTTCAACTCTCCACCTGCATCATTCAGTTGGAGGGACTCGTTTGACTAACCCATGGCACACTAATTGGCTATAATGTTAAATATTGAGTACTGCACTGTGGTAAAGTTTTTCACCAAAGAAGAGCTTTCTCCAAGTGCTAGTAGTATGGTGGGCACTTTAAACCAGATCAAGATAAGATAAGGAATCGTGACGTGATTGGTTGTCCATTTGATGACGTCATGAGATTGGAATGTTCGAAATTTCCCTTGGGGGCATATGTGTCAGTGACGCGAGTTCTTGTGTTTTGGTTCGCGTATGGAATTATGGGTGATGGTAGAGATAAGGATTCGTGTTGTGATTGGTGGGACACTTTGAACCAGATCAATAAGATAAGGGATCGTGACGTGAATGTTTGTTGTTATCGGGTGAAGATAAGTGACGTCATTTGTTAGTTGTAAATAAGTGACGTTGTTGTTTTGAATGGAAAGGGAGATGTATAAGGAATCGTGTCGTGATTGGTGGGACACTTTTAACCAGATCAAGATAAGATAAGGAATCGTGACGTGGATGTGTCTTGTTATTCAGTTTGGAATTTCGCTGGAGGCCCTCGTCTGTCAGGGACATCATGTTTTTGCTTCGCTTATTGCATTGTGGGTGATATTTAGAGATAAGAATCGTGACGTTATGTGTTTGGAAATTTATGTGGAACATATGTCTCTCTGTGATATCACATGATGTTTTGGTTTGGCTATGGAATTGTGGGCGATGTTTTTGAGATAAGATATCTTGGCATTTTCCCAGGGTGACACACATCCGTCATTGTCGTCATGTTTTGTTTGGTTGTCTATAGATGGGTGTACTAATTTCCAATACATTATGCGGTATTTCTTTCCTGTTAAAGGGTGGGAATTCTTAGAGTAGAGTCGTGATGTCGGCCGTGTTTTGAGTTTTCTGAATAATTTAATTATATATATTAATGTCACTCAAACATACAGTTTTGTTTTCTTCTATAGATGGCTGTACTAATTTTCCGATACATTTTGGGGTGTTTCTTTCCTGTTAAAGGGTGAGAATTCTTAGAGAAAATCGTGATGGCGGCAGTATTTCGAGCTTTTCTGAATAATTTAATTATATACTGGTGTCCCTCAAACACACACACTTTTTTTTTCCCATAGCTCATCTGTATTTTCTTCTATATTCTAATTCATCCGAATATTTTGATTTGTCTAAAATTAAGATCTTAAAGTTCAATAAATAAATAAAGCGTGTGTGAATTCACGGCGATTTCGAAAGTGATCTTACTTAAACATACATAACACATCATGTTTGTTCTTTGAAGTTTACACATTTATCTCACAGATAAATGTGTAAAGAGGGAAGCTTCCCATTCATTCCATCATGAAGGAATGAGCTAAACAGTTTCGCCTAGGAAGAGAGAGAGCATCGAAGATGATCGTCGTGATGGTCCGCCTGTGGAAGTGATGACTGAGGAAAATAACTCTTGTTGAGGAGGAACCACTCAATG
Organism: Typopeltis vanoorti; assembly: GCF_054136105.1. NCBI lineage: Eukaryota > Metazoa > Arthropoda > Arachnida > Uropygi > Thelyphonidae > Typopeltis > Typopeltis vanoorti. Next base: position 90,425,012 of record NC_143549.1, read on the forward strand.
ACAGACGGCTGAAGCTCAAAGAAATCTCAAAAAGGATGGGGCTTTCTATAACAACCGTCTTTCGCATCATTCACGAGGTTTCACATGACGATGGTCAGTACAAAGTGGATGCCCAAACTTCTCTCTTCAATTCAGAAGAAGCATCGTGTGACCTGTTCCCGCAAGTTTTTAGAGCTCTTTACCAAGAGAACCAGAAGTGCTGGAATCCATTCTCATTAGGGATGAAACCATACTCCTTTATTATGATCCTCTTTCGAAGTACCGCCGAAAACAGCCAGGGGTCACTCAGTCCACCAAGAAGATCATGGCAACAATCTTTTGGGATTGCCGGGGAATTCTCTTGACTTCAGGGAAAGGAATACCACCGTGAGTACAGAATATTATGCTTCACTTCTGCACAAACTGCGAGAGGCCATAAAGGAGAAGATACGAGGAATGCTGAGTCATGGCGTTCGCCTGCTTCACGACAGTGCTCCAGTCCATACGGCTATTGTTGCGAAGAACTGTGGCTTCCAGGAGATTGAACACTCACCCTACAGGCCAGATTGGCACTCAGTGACTACTACCTATTCTCGAAACTGAATAAATAACCTGCGAGGAAGAAAATTTGCAGATGACAATGTAATTTTAGGCCATTTTGCAGACAAAAGTACAGACTATTTTTTCAAGTGAATTAGAAATGTTAATTCAAAGATTAACATTTCTGTGCTGAAATCCATTGTGAACGCAGTTGTTTTCTTTCTATCAACTCTAAAAGTTAGTCAAGCCGTAAACTTATGGAACCACCTTCGTACGTGCATCTGCGTTACACACACATCTTAAAACCATTTCTCACAGAATTTTAACTGCCATCCTTAGCTGCTCAAACTACACGTTATATGATTACTTCTAAAAAGGGAAGTACTCATTCGTTTGTCAGATTGTTATTCTGTCAGAAATGTCAAGTCCCGTATCCCCTTTAACATCAAAATTTATTTTCTATACTTGATATTTTCGTTTGTTCTCTTTATCGTTCACTCTGACCTATGATTATTTACCTCTGGAGCTTGATTTTCTGCGATCTAATTACAAAGTGAGTCACTTCCTTGGCGGACTTCAATCTACAACTCACTTTTTCACTTCCTCTGTCTATCATTAATTTACTACGTTGATAGGATCAGTCGCCCTGTCATACATTAAATTTAGATGAAGACAACCTGTTACTTATTCGTACACGTATCACAGAACCTAAGACGTTGAATGAAAAATGAGATTAAGTATTGGTAAATGATGTAAAGCAGTGAAAATTTGAGCATATAAGGTTCATTTCATAATGTAAACAAACCAAAATATGATTTCCGTGATAAATGATGTAATTTGGTCGACTTCATACTCTCTGTGGAAACTGTTAACTCAGTATGATTTTATAATTTTCACTAACAAAAGAAACGCTAGCGGCACTTAGATAAAAGAGTAACAATACCTGGAATTTCAGACTTCCACTTCCTGTAAGTTACCACCAGTTATATTCTCATCCATTCCGAATAATGGACAGCATGAATGCATGCCAGTTCGTTTTCACTCATGAAAGCAAGATCTGGACTATAATGAACGTGTTGTCCAGCAGTCTTTCATTAGAGGAGAGAAGAAATCCTAACGCGTTATGAAACTGGTGAAATCGCTTTCAACCTTCTTACTGCGTACGGACTCACGTAAAATAAGAACGTTTCAAAATGAAATTTAACTAATTAAATTCGGGGCCGGTTTTATGATTAGGCGAACTTAGGCAGATGCTTAGGGGCGATAAGCTTCGGGACACCAATTTTGCTACATAGTTCGGGGAAAAAATATATAGAGACAGTGTATAGGGGCGCCTAAATTTTCTTTGCCTAGGGGCATTAGATACTTTCGGATCGGCCCTGATTAAATGAAAGAATATTTGTTTTATTATGCTTCGTAAGCAAACAGTGTTTGCGATTTGAAAATGATTGATAACATGCAAGACTACCTATCTTGCATGAACTGAATACTGTATTGCGTTACTTAAAACATTGACTACTCCGCATATTTCACTTTTTTTTTTTTTTGAGAGTCAGTATTATAAACAAAAAAAAAAAATGTTTGGCTGCTAATTAATACAAAAAGTAAATAGATGTTATCTTCGCTTTCCAGTAAGGTTAATGCGAAGTCAGAGCCTTTTCAGGTTATTGTTGTGATTATGTAAATAAGAAAAATGGCGTTTTAAAGGGCAGTGTTCTTTTTTTGCATTGCTCTAATGACATTTTCGAATCGAGTTGATGATATACAAATGGTAATTAAAGGAAATTGCAAGTTGCGGAAAGTTTTTCACTTGGCTAAAATTCTTGATTTTCATTTTGATATTTTTTCCTTTATACTCGATATTTTGCGTGAGAAATCCAGACGACTGGATATATGTTTTTATTTTATTTGTTGCTATTATTTTTATGGTGAGGAAAATTCTGCTTCACCATTCAATTTATGTTTAAAAATTTAGCCTTCTATCTCTCACTAGAAGTAACTGTTTTGAATACATGACTAATCGAGCTCATAACCAGACGTAACGATACTCGCTTTTAATACCTGCTTTTGTAAGCGTACTTCGCTAACGTGCACTCATTATTCAGTGCTGTAGTTCTGTGCTTTCGTAACAAGCAGTTACCTCTGCTATCGATGACCTTGAGAACCGTGAATGAGCTTGTTTCAAACTTCCAGTTATTGTTTTGTACACGCCGTTGACCGATGAGAAACAACCGAGGTTCATGCGTGTGAATGATCTTCACCACACGAAATCGTCCACGTAACCGTGAAGGACGTTTCTTTTCTACCGAAACAAGGGCATGTGGTTTGTAAGGTGAATTACTGGAAAGATGCATACAAGTGACTTAATACTTGCCTTTAGAGATAAGCCAGGCAGCTTATTTCGCAAGAAATGAAAAATAAATTTTGATATATTTTCAAACTATGAGCTAAGATCATTTTACTTATTGGATGGTCATAAAATGACTGGTTTAGTCATACTTTGTGTATTTTTATTTATTTATTTTCCTGATAACAGTGAAACATGTAGTGATTATGATTGTTTGTAATGAAAATGACTAGTAATGGGCAGAGTTGAATGTGTTTAGTGTGATATACTTGCATGATTAAAATATAAAGGATTTAGTGACGACCTAAGAAACTGAAGGAAGTTGTATCAAAATGTATTGCAGAGTTAGGAGAGTTAGTTGCACAGGTTTAATTTAATTTGCATAAGAGTAATTTCATAAAGCAAGAGTTAATAAACAGAAACTGTTGTGGAAAGAATATTGGTTAATGATCAGGTTCAGATTACTATGAAATATATGCCAGTAAAGTGACAGTCATGGTAAGGAAGACAAACCTAGACTATGAAATGAAGTTAGCTGAAAAGGCCAAAGGAAATTCAAGAGATTTCATTCATGTAGAAAGTAAAAGAGAAAAAAAAAAGTTTGTGGAATAGAAACCTTAGTGAACATAAATGGAAGGAAAGTGATATGTGCTGCAGAATTATTGCAGTCACTTTGCCACGGTATATATTCCAAGCATAAACAATAAGGTTCAAAATACTCTGGAACAATTAGACGAATGGATAGAGATAAGGTTTGCATTTAATGATATCACCACAACAGCTTCGTGTACGTATAGCAACAAGATCAGATAGGATATCGCCATAGATACTTGAAGGAATTACAAAAGAATTAATCTCTTAATTTGCTTGTTTTGATTTAAATCACAACAAACAGGAATTCCAAGTGAGCAGATGGAAGCAAGATAGTTCCATTAGAGAAAGGTGATGCAAGGATATAGATGCAGCTAGGGGTGCGCCAGTAGTGTCCAGCTCCTGTGTGCAAAACTTTAGTTGGTGCCCCTATACCCCCCCCCCCCCCACAAATAAAAAAAACACTTTATAAAAACGTTATTTTTAATATTTGATGCCAATAAAGTATTTCATTTTGAATTTTATCTCCTAAATAGGAGGGCATATTTTTAAAGTCAGGATCATTAGCTACACATCACATGTATTCCGATATAAAAGGATCAAACTTTTCTAACATCTCAATGCATTTTAAAAAATTGCCATTGTTGCGATCGTAAAGTTTATTACTTTTACTACAAAGAGTTAGATTTTGTTTGCCTAAAAACTGTACTACAAAAATTATTCTTTTTATAACTTCATCCCAATGTTTCCTTTGTTGCAAAGGATCAATACAAGTTTTATTTTTTAAGGATGTAATTAATTCTATCCATTTTTTGTAATTGTATACCTTCAACTATTGGTCAAACTGCCTGCTCAGACCAATAGTTGAAGGCATACACTCACCTACCTACAACCTTTCTAAATAACTCACGACTTTTTTAAGAAATCTTTCCGGAATTTCCTCCTCTCATATTAAAATCTCTGCTGATTTTGTATCAAAAATCAAGGACATCAAACTTAAAAAAACAGATTTAATGGCTAGTTTCAATGTTATCTCTCTCTTCACAAATGTGCCTGCTCAAGAAGTCCTCAATCTTTTCAAGAACAAATTATCCAAAAAACTCTTTGCTTTACTCTCCCATTGCATAAAGTCAGGATACTTCAAATATGATAATAAGATCTACTTACAAAACTCAGGTCTGGCTATGGGCAGCCCATTCTCTCCTATTCTCACAGATATATTTCTTAACGATGTTGAAGAAAAAGCTATTAACTCCTTCCCCTTAAACCAAAATTTTGGTTTAAGGGAAATGTCTCATCATCAGTTGCATCAATCTTGGGACTGGTATCTCAGCAGCAATTTCCTTCATTCTGCTGTCATTGGCTTTCTTCTTAACCTCCTGGTAACTCCTCAAACCCGTGCTGTCTTTGACTTGGTTTAAGAAAGCTTTTCCTTGGTGTACCTCTTCTTCTTTTCCCCTCTATTTTGTCTTCAGTTATTCTTTTCACAAGTCCATCATGTCGAAGTATATGTCCAAACCACCTATCCCTTCTAATTTTGATCGATTTTATTAGAGTTCTTGTTTCGTTTATCTCTCTCAGGACTTGTTGGTTTGAATTTTTTTTTTTCTGTCCATTTTATTTTGTTCATGCGATGCCAGCACCACATTTCAAAAGCCTCCAATCTTCTTACATTCTCTCTGCCTAGAATCCAGGTTTCACATCCATAAAGTGCAATGCTCCATATCAATGTCTTTACTAATTTTTTTTTCAATTGTAGGTTGAGGTTGCCTGTTAAAATGCTTTTCATCTTAGAGAAGTGGGCTTTTGCATTGTTTATTCTTGATCTTATGTCTTCTCTTGTTCTGCCCACTTCTGTTATTAGGCTTCCTAAATATTTAAAGCTTTTCACTTGTTTTATTTGTTCCCCACTGATGTCTATATGCTCTGTATTGATAGGGATTTTGCCCGTAACAATGATTTTAGTCTTATCTGTGTTGATTTTCATTTTATATTTTTCAAGGTTATTATTTAGTAATTCTAGCATTGTTGTTAATGTTCTTCTGTTTTCTGCTACAAGGGCTATGTCATCAGCAAATCTTATACACGACTTGCTCACCATTTATCTTTATGCTACTATTTATTTTATCTTTAGTTTCCTGAATGGCCTTTTCAATATATAAATTAAATAAAAGTTGTGAAAGTATACATCCTTGTCTTACTCCACTCCTGATATTATTATTTTCTCCTTATCATTGATTTTAATCTGTTCGTTTTGATTTTTGTAAATTTGATAAATTATTTTCCTATCCCTCAAATCTATGCCGATATTAGTTAGACAATTTAGGAGTATTTGTGCTGGTTTACTTTATCAAATGCTTTCTCTAAATCAAGGAAGCAAATGTAAGTATTTTGACTAAGGTCTAATCTTTGTCTCTATTATTGTTCTTAAACAGAGTATTGCCTCTCTTGTTCCTTTATTCTTTCTGAATCCAAATTGGTCTTCATCCAATAGACAATCTATTTTTGAATAATTTTTAGCAGAATTTTGCTAACATGTGGGATTAAAGCTATTGTTCTAAATTGGCTGCATTTGTTTGCATTATTCTTTTTTGGTATTGGTATTATGGTTGATTTCATAAACTCCTTTGGTATTTCTCCTCTATCATAGATTTGGGCTATTAATTGATAGAGTAAGGATTTTTGTCTCATCACCTAGATTTTGTAGCAGTTCTATAGGAATATTGTCTACACCTGGACTTTTTCCATTACTCATTTCGGACAGTGCTTTATCAAATTCTTCTCGCATTATTGGGGGTCCTAGATTATCTTCATTTTGATTTTCTATGCTGATATCAACATCAAGTTCATCACCATTATAGAGATTTTCAAGATAATTCTTCCGTTCCACTAATATATCCTCAGATTCTATTAGTAATTTTTCCATTTTCATCTTTGATGGCATTGTTTTTGCTGTTCTTATTAAATTTGAAAGTCAGTTTGTTAATTTCTTTATAGGCTTTCTCCATGTTTTCTTTTATAAATAATTCATCTATGTCATTACACTGTTCTTCCAGGTATTCTTTCTTGGCTTGTCTACATTTTCTTGTAATTTGATTTTTAAGATATTTGTATTCGCCACATCTTCTTCTTTAACAGCATTTTTATATTTTCTTCTTTTATCCATAAGGCCAAGTATTTCATCTGTTATCCATTGTTTTCTTTTTCTGCATTTTTCAATAATTGATTTGATGAATTTGTAATTAACTCTTTAATCATATTCCATTGGTTTTCAGTATTATTCTGACTATTTATGTTTTCTGGAATATTATGATCAGTTGCCTCTTGGTATCCTCTCTTTACTTCTTTACTCTTTAATTTTTCAAGGTTCCATCTCATTGGTTTGTATCTTTGGATTTGTTTCCTATGTTTCAGTTCTGTTTTCATTAAGACAAGGTTATGGTCACTACTAATGTCGGCACCTGGATAGCTTTTGCAATTTTTTATTTGGTTTCTGTATCTTTTCTTGACCAATATATCATCTATTTGATATGTATTTGAATCCCCAGGTGCTTTCTAGGTATATCTTCTTCTTTTTGAAACTTGAAATAGTGTATTTGCTAAAACTAACTGTTTTTGTGTACAAAATTCTATTAATTGCTTTCCTCTTTCATTCCTACGTCCAAGACCAAATCTTCCTGAAACATTATCATTACTCTCTTCTCCCACTATAGCATTCCAATCTCCCATTATTATTGTATTGTCTCTGTCTTTAAAGCTGCTCCAGATTTCTTCTATTTCTTCATCGCTATGTTGTGATGTTGGCATGTAGACCATTATAATATTGAGGTTTACTGGTTCATTTTGAATGCTTATCGCCATGATTCTGTCACTATAGTTAATTATTGTAGTGATTAACTTTCCAACTTTTTTATGAAGCATTATTGCAACACCTGACTCGCCCTTCTTTTGTCCTGAATATATTATCTGAAATTCTCCACTCCAGAAATCACCCTGTCCCTCCCATCTCGTCTTACTAATGCCCATCATCATCAAATTCCTGCCATGTACCCTCAAGGGGTGTACAGGATATGACAGTACTACATGAAAAAATTACATCATTACTAACTTCCTATCTACAATTTTCCTCCAAATCAGTCTGTTACTTGTCAAGACTCCAACATTATCAGATCTTATATTTCTATCGTCTAAGGCACTTTGTACCGTATCAATCCACCTATATCTTGGTCTTTCTCTGGGTCGTTTTCCTGCCAACCTGGCAGAGAACACTTGTTTTGCTAATCTTTCCTCTCCCATTCTGTTTAAGTGACCATACCACCTGAGATTAGCTCTGCTAACGCATTCCTGGATGCTGACAATGTCATGTTCTTTCCTAATATCCTCATTTTTAATATGATATTGCCATTGATACCATCTGTTCATGCCTCTAATCTTTCTCAGGACTCTCATATCTGCAGTCTCTGTCTTTGGTCAAGTGTTTTACTTCTGACCCAGCTCTCAGATCCATAAGTTCAAACTGGTTTGAACACTGTCTTGTATACAGCTAATTTAGTGTTCCTACTAATTTCTCTCTTATTCCATATGAATTTATTCAATTGACTTCCCACCATACCAGCTTTGCTGATTCTGATTCTGTTGTCTATTTCCATATTTAATTTACCATCTTCAGTAAAAATCGTGCCTAAGTATCTGAAATGTTTTACTTGTTCCACAGGTTATCCATTCACAACACAGTTGACATTTTCAATGATTCTGCCTATTTTCATTGTCTTTGTCTTTTTATTGCTGACCTTCATACCATATCTATTACAACAGCTATTCAATTTAGTCAGAGAATCTTGCAGACTTGTAGCATATTTATTTAGAAGTATAACATCATCCGCATAAAGCAAAGAGCTGACATTAACATCTCACTAATGCCCAGAATGTCTATTTCAAGTCTTTCCATTTCTTTTTTCACATTTCACATTTTCTATTTTACCTGGTTCTAGCAGTGTATCGTTATTCCAGGTATCGTTATATAGATGATATATTCCTCATCTGGGAAGACAGTGTCAACAATCTCAATTTATTTTTGGACCACCTAAACAAGTTTCATGAAAAAATCTCTTTTACCTTCGAACTGGAATCCGATGACTGCCTCCCCTTTCTAGATCTGAAGCTTACTAGATGTTCTGAAAGTATTAAAATCTCAATTTTTAGAAAAGCTACTCATACTGACAGATACCTTCATGCTTCTTCCCATCACTACCCTCTGCAAAAATTTGGTATTATTTCCACCTTAGCACAATGGGCCAAATCTTTACTAACAGAAAAAACAGAAATTGAAAATGAACTCCTTTTTCTTAAAAAGACTTATTAATAATGGTTTCTCTCCTAATAAGATTGACAAATTTCTTTCTCTCCATCACTCAACTGCTTCTGAAGATCCCTCTTCCCCCAGAGCCTTTATTTCTTTGCCTTGCATCGGCTCTTTCACCAAAACTGGCTAAAATTCTCAAGAAATTTAACCTCAGAACTTGCTTCACTATGCTCCGAAAATTTTGCTCCATACTTAGTAAACCTAAAGAGAAACATCTTCCCACTCAGTTTCCAGGAGTCTACAAGATTTTATGTGATTGTGGAAAGCCATACTATGGCCAGACTGCTAAATCCATCCTTTTACATATGGAAGAACACCGAAGAACACTTTTTTCTGTTAACTCAGATGAGGGCCGCCAACACATTTTGGACTGGACACAAAAACTTCTAATATCCATGTATGCTATGATGAACTTGAAAGAAAGATTGTCGAATCTAGAGAAATTACCTTAGATTCTTCTCATATCAAACAGCCTAAGTTTCAATCTCTCTGATGCACACATTACGTCTGTTCAATACTGGCGCACTCGTGACAGCACATAGTCAACTTTTATTTGGAACTCAAGCTCACATTACTGTTTCAAAATGTACTACTGACTAAGTTTAACACACGTGAACTACAGTGATAGGTTTTTTATTGCGTAAATATTTCGTCCTAGGTATCTTAGGACATCATCAGTACAGTAAGGCAAAACTAGGAGAACCAATACTTGGTTCACGTGTGTTAAACTTAGTCATGAATTCTCCACAGCTTTCTCTATGTAATCAAAATGTACTACTGTCTTTTGTACTAGTACTGTTAATGCAATTTTTAAGTCTCTGTTATTTTTTGTATATTTCTTTGATTGTGATACCTGAAGAAGTTGGTCCATTCAACGAAACTAGTAAACTAGTAGTATCTTTTTAAATAAACCATGTCACCTCTTTATCTCTCGGTATCAGTCATTTAAAGTAATTTATAATATTTTCTACTGAGTAAAAATGAACAATCACAATATATATATAAATCTGAGATGTGTGGAATTAAATTTTAAGAAGAGGGTATATGTGGAATTTCAGGGCTGACAAGTGTGACAGACTTAGGAGATTGCTTGAAGCGATCTCATGACATGAGACAAGGGAGTGAGGACTGGTTTTTTGCTTAGAGAATGGTGAATAACTTCAAAGCTAAAGTATGATAGATATTATATGAATGTTGGATAGTTCTTGGCATAATGTTGCCAAGAACTATCCAACATTCTTAGGGCCTCTCTCGATGAGTCTACAGACTCTATTGAGTTGCCCGTATAATAATAATTATATATATATGCATGGAGGTACATCTACTCGGTTGTTAAACATATTTCAAAACGTTTCAAATAACTTGACAAAAAACGTGACACAAAAATGTTACAAAAAAAGGCTTATCATTTCATATTATAGAGTAGATATATATATATAATGAGAGAGAGTTGCCAAAAAAAAAAGTGGAAGATTGGAACTTTTGCTCCAAAAATTACTCTTTTCTTGCCTACAATACTATACTAATGTGCTATAGGGTTCATCATAAATTTTGCATCACATTGGAAGTTGGAAGTCTTTGAGGTTAATCTTTTATGAGAGTAAACAGGAATCTATTACACTATTCTTTTGTGATGACAGACAGATAGTTGGTTTAAAACTATAAAATATAGTTAAATAATTGTCATGTAAAAAATGTTGCGTAATGTGGCAAGTCTTGTAAGATTCTAAAGGTGCTTATGATAGGCAGTTATCAGCATTACATTCAAATGCTGTGGAAATTACTGTCTTCATTTTTGACATTGGTGGTTAACATAGTAAATAGTAGTCTAGCACTGTTAATTACACTGGCCAACAAAAAAAAAATTTTTTTTCCTGCTGATTATGATCTGACACTTGTATTTTACTAATTTCGGTGTGCTGATTTCAAATATCAAACCCATTTTTCTCTATCATGTCAGGTTTTTCCTCTATGGCATTTTCTTTTTGCTAATTTGTAAGTTTTTGATAGTTTTAAGGAGGCAGTACTATTTAGAGGATCAATTTTTGAATATTATTTTCTGAAAGTATGTACTTTTAAAAATCTGTTCCTAACTTATTATCAAGAAATTCGAAAAATTCCCGAAGATATAGCCTATTATTCAAAGCAGTGTGCAGATCAGAATCAGAGCGCTCGCCACTCCCGCTTTTTAGTAAACGAATAAATGCGTAAGAACCTGCAATAGCACGTTCTGGCGATTTGAATGTGAGAGAGAGGCCGATAACCGACCTAATACATTTAGGTGATGAAAAGTAGGCAATGACAACTGCCTAAAACAAATGAATGCTATATGCGTCATAGCAGACAAAGAACGATCGAAATCAGTCAATCGTTAATCAATCGTGAAAGTAATGAGTGCTTATAACGTTTCGATAAAGTCTCTGGTTTTTTTTTTTTTTTGTCTTGTTAATTGCATGTTAGTCGGCAGTGAAGAAAATACATCATGTCTACTACTTGAAATAGTGTCAATAGTGTAGATTCCTTCTGCTACATTTGTGGCAGCTTTACTGTGATATTTAAAGTGATATTTGTCAAAGGACAAATATCACTGATTTCGTTAAGAAAGTGCACTTTGCATACTTTGATGTAAAAATTGCAGATCAGGACAAGTCTTGGGCTCCAAATAAAGTAAGTCATGTGTAGAAAATTTACGACAGTGGAGCAAGGGAAAATGCCAAAAATTAGCTTTTGGCATTCCAATGATTTGGCGTGAACCGAAAAATCATGTAGATGATTGCTATTTTTGTTTAGTTCAGACTTCTGGTTATAATAAGAAGAATAAGAAAAAAATTGTGCATCCAAATCTCGACTCAGCAATTCGGCCAGTTGCTCATTCCAATGAAATAGCCGTGCCAATTTATAAAGGACTTCCTTTACTTGAGAACGAGCATGATCGGGATATGCCAGATGTTCTTGAGGAGCAAGACCCGGATGTTGATTTAGACAATGAAAATTTAATTTCTAGTTCTGGACCGCAACGTTTTACTCAAGCAGAATTGAATGACATAGTAAGAGATTTGGGCCTATCAAAGGAATCATCGGAATTGTTAGCTTCAAGATTAAATGAAAAAAAACTTACTGGAGCAAGATACGAAGATAACTTTTTATCATAGCAGGGAAAGTAATCTTGTACAATATTTTAAACACGAGAGTGAGTTTGTTTACTGTAACAATGTGTCAGGTTTACTAACTGAAATGAGTGTTGTACAATATCATCCAAATGAGTGGCGTTTATTTATCGACAGTTCAAGCAGAAGTCTCAAGTGTGTCTTACTACACAATGGGAATGTATATGGCTCAATTCCTATTGGCTATTCAGTCCACTTAAAGGAAACATATGAGGACATTAAAAAGGTTCTGAAGTTATTAAAATATACAGATCATAACTGGATCATCTGTGTGGATCTTAAAATGGTGAACTTTTTACTTGGCTTTCAAAGAGGATATACAAAGTTTCCGTGTTTTCTATGCTTCTGGGATAGTCGAGTTAGAAACCAACACTGGAGTCAGAAACATTGGCCTCTTAGAATATCCTTAAATGTTGGAGAACAGAATGTTATAAATCAATCTTTAATCAACTGAGAAAAAAATCATTTTTCCACCTCTACACATCAAACTAGGTCTTATGAAGCAGTATGTTAAAGCTTTAGATTTACAAGGTGACTGTTTCCAATACATATGTGAAAAATTTCCACGACTTAGTTATGAAAAAATTAAAGCTGGTGTATTTGATGGACCGCAAATTAGAACTTTAATGAGAGACCCAAATTTCATCAACTCTATGAACGAAATTGAGAAAGAGGCCTGGACTTCATTTACGATGGTTGCAAATAATTTACTTGGAAACAAAAAAGCGTGCAATTACAAAGATCTAGTGGAAATAATGCTTGAAAATTTCCAGCACCTAGGTTGCAACATGAGCATAAAGCTTCATTTCCTATACAGTCATCTTGATATATTTCCCGAGAATTTAGGTGCTGTAAGCAATGAACAAGGCGAAAGATTTCATCAAGACTTAAAAACTATGGAAGATCCGTACCAAGGAAGATGGGATTCTCACATGATGGCCGACTATTGTTGGAGTATTCAAAGGGATTGCCAAAACAGAACACACACCAGAAATTGCTACAAACAAAAATTTATTCCCTGAAAACTCATGTGTAAGTAAAATTGTTATTTTTTTATAAATATTCTTGTAATTTTTAATGAATATTGTTAAGTAGTTATGTATCTAATTATCGGCCTCTCTCGCATTCAAAGCACCAGTACGTGCCGTTGCAAGTTCTTACACATTTATTTGTTTACTAACAAGCGAGAGCGGTGAGCGCTCCGATTCTGATCTGCGCACCGCTTTGAATAATAGGCTATATCTTCGGGAATTTTTCAAATTTCTTGATAAAAAGTTAGGAACAGATTTTTAACAGTACATACTTTCAGAATCGATTTTTTTTTTTGATCCTCTAAATAGTACTGCCTCCTTAAAACTATCAAAAACTTACAAATTAGCAAAAAGAAAATGCCACAGAGGAAAAACCTGATGTGTTAGAGAAAAATGGGTTTGATATTTGAAATCAGCACACCCAAATTAGTAAAAAAACAAGTCTCATATAAAAGTCAGCAAAAATTGTGTTGGACAGTGTTATTAATAGTGTGTGACTTAATGATATGTCAAATATTTTGTGATTAATAAGTTAATAAAACTTTATTGTGCACTTGAAGTTTTTATTTAAAGATTGGACTTAAAAGTCTGTGTATTCCTTCATGAAAATCATAGATCTTTTAGAGATTGATAGCTGATTGATATTAGCTATCAATGTGAATTATAATTTTTTGAATGTTGATTTGAACAACATTTGAACAAATTTATTGGTCTAAAATGTTTGATTTCTTTTTACCCTTAAATATGGTAATATTGCACCACATTTAAGGGTAAAAAAAATTTCTATACTGCTGCTCAATGCATGGTACATTAGCACTGTTCTGGAATCAGTCGACATGCTAACCTAGTAAAGGATTGGTTGACTGAGGATTTGATTATTTGAGGATCGTTACTCCCATCCCTAATCTTGATTTATTATATTCTATCCTTCTCTTTTCCCCTAAAAATATGCTCTCTTTCCCATAGAATTTGTAGTCCATCCTTGGAAACTTGGTTGTTCACATCCCTTTTTGTTTTTGTCTGCAATTCTAGTTCTCACATTATCCTATCTCCACATTTGTTCTCTTTCCCCTTTTGGTCATATTTTCGCAGTGTTATAGAAATGTTTATCATCATTAGCCTGATACTGCTCCAAAAGAAGACAACCTTGAACGTTCTACAGAGGTATGTCCAAAATTATTCCCTTCCATATATTTTTCATATACCCATGTCTCTAAAATATCAATGTCTTAAATAAATTTAGTAAAATGCCAATGACATTATACAAGAAGTACTCCTAAAGAAAAATAGGCAAAATAGCCATAAAAATTAATCATAACTTCTAGTTTATGTAAAATCACAAAAATTATAATCCTGCTATATGTTGAAAGCTATTTCAACATATAGCAGAAAGTGAATGCATGAGAAAATGCATGAGACTATTTTTATTGTATTGATCTTTTGCCTGAGAACAGCAGTAACATTAAAATTTTGAAATTGAAATATCATTGAAAATTGTTTTGAATGTATGTCATAACTTCATTATTATATACAGTTTTAAAAATATTTCTACATTTTATATTCTTTTAAAAAAAGATGTTTTATTACTTATATTGTAGAAATTGGAATAACACTATACTTCATGTTTTACCCCCAATGCATTAAAATGTAGGAACTAGAAAAGAAGAGGTCAGATCATAAACCTTAGTTCCTCAAATAAGTGAACCAAACACAAGTTTTTCCTGTCAGAGCAGTAACAGCTTCAGGCTGTTAGTCAAGCAGATGTATTTGTAAAATATGTGCGCGCACACACATACACTGCAAATGTGAAATATGTATTTTTGATGATCTTTTGTGGTCTATACAGATATCATTTTGACTGTATTATAAAATTTCTTTGGTATGTTTCATTTCAGAGTTTGACAGGTCATTCTACTTCAGTTGAGTGTGTCAGATTTGATCATAGAGAGGTTATGGTTTGTGCTGGATCCTGTTCTGGGGCACTTAAGCTGTGGGATCTTGAGGCTGCAAAAAGTAAATTTATGCTTTGTAAATCATATATATTCTGCTAAAATATTTTTGCAGACAAAAATTTAAGTATTAATTTAAATATATTTTGATTCATATATTTCACACACACTTGAGTCATATTGAATAAAGTGTTATAGCATCAAGGGAAACTATTTGCTATTTAAAAATTATGTTGGAGGTTTAATGGATTTTTTACAACACTCAAAAAGAATTAAAATAGAATTTAATACTTCCTATATTTCGTCCTAGTCACTAGGACATCTACGGGGATTACAAAGACAATTAATGTAACATGCACACAAAAACTTACAATACTAAGCCCAACCACGTGGGTGACAATACAGTCCTATCTAGGTGGAGCGCCCTCTAAGGGCAGTAGTAGGTGGCCTGGAATGTAAGGTGGGACTTCTGGTGATGACTGTTTCCCAAATCTTCGGAAGCTTAATGCAACCGTATTTGTTAAGATTTGGTTGGTTTCTGAGAGCTGCTGCTGCTTCTAAGAAAAGTCTCTCTTTCTTGAATTTGCTGTGGTGGAGCATGGTGGTTTTCTTCCATGATACTCTGTGGGTGGTGTCCAAAACAGCAAGCAGCAGCAGCTCTCAGAAACCAACCAAATCTTAACAAATACGGTTGCATTAAGCTTCCGAAGATTTGGGAAACAGTCATCACCAGAGGTCCCACCTTACATTCCAGGCCACCTACTACTGCCCTTAGAGGGCGCTCCACCTAGATAGGACTGTATTGTCACCCACGTGGTTGGGCTTAGTATTGTAAGTTTTTGTGTGCATGTTACATTAATTGTCTTTGTAATCCCCGTAGATGTCCTAGTGACTAGGATGAAATATAGGAAGTATTAAATTCTATTTTAATTCTTTTTGAGTGTTGTAAAAAAATCCATTAAACCTCCAACATAATGTCCTCACAGCACTTAAGCCTCTACCCAAGAAGCTATTTAAAAAAATTCTAATTTTGAAGTTGGCCTTACTTTTTATATTATAATTTATTTATTATAATATATTTCTATAATAATAAAAGACAAGTAAAAGCTATAGTAGATTTATTTATGCATGGTTATTAGTTGCATTTCAAACATGCTTTTAATATGCTAAAGTGCACATGCACACATCTGAAAAACACTATTTCCACATTCCCTCTTAAAAAGAATGCTTTTCCATACCACTTATTCAAAAATGCATAGTAGAAAATGTTACTCATTACGTGAGTTCAGTTATTTTAAGTTAGACAGAAACAAAATGATAAAATATATTTAAAAAAATATAAAATACAAAATATAAACATTTATAAAGCTATTCTTAGTTGGGTTTGAATTTTCTTGATAGCAGTGCTTTCTTAATTTCATCTAAATGGCTCATAATTATAGTTGTGCTCTTATTTCTCTAAACCAGTATTTCTCAAACTCCAGATATCCCTGCTTAAAATTTCATTATTACCAAGTACCCTTTTATATCAAAATAATAATAAATAAAATAAAAAGTATATTTCATTGTAAATACCTATTTTATTTGAATTTAGATGTACATGTAAACAAAAAATGATTTATTTTTAATAGAACAAAATTTATATAGATACGGTAAATTTTTACTTAATTTAAATAATTTATCATCAGTGAAAGGAGTGAAATTGCTTGTGGTGGGATAATATTTCAGCAACGGTTGGCTCTATAGTTGTTATTTTCACTATATTATTTCAGGAAATTACAACGTACTAGGATATACATTAAAATAAATTTTAATATATTTCTATATTTCGGCAACGTCACGCTGCCATTTTCAAGAACTCAGGTACAAGATACATGCACGCAGGCACAGCAAAACAATAAATGAGCAAGAAGTATGAAGCTATTAATTCTCCTAAAGTTCTGATGGTGCCCTCTAGCGGGCAATGTTGGTATTCTTGGGCGATTGGGCTGAAGGTCTTCTGATGTAGGTTTCCCAAATTTGAGGAAGTCTCATGCAGCCAAACGCCAGAGGGCACCATCAGGACTTTAGGAGAATTAATAGCTTCATACTTCTTGCTCATTTATTGTTTTGCTGTGCCTGCGTGCACGTATCTTGTACCTGAGTTCTTGAAAATGGCAGCGTGACGTTGCCGAAATATAGAAATATATTAAAATTTATTTTAATGTATATCCTAGTACATTGTAATTTCCTGAAATAATATAGTGAAAATGCATAGCCAACGTCTAAGCCTTTCCACGAGAATCTATAGTTGTTAATTTCAATCTCAGATGCATTTTAACATCTATAATATTTACAAGAGCCGAAAATCCAACTTCGCACAGATATGAACTTCAAAGTGGAAAAATGAACCTTAGAGCTTTATTTGTTAATTCAGGAAATTCATTCTTTATTTGTAGCCAAAATGATAAAATGATAACATATTCTTGTTGTATTTATTTTTTAGGAAACCATCAGAAGCTAATTCTAAAAGTTGTTCTATTGGCAACAGACCCTTTGAAATAGATTTGTTGATATTGAAAGGGTATCTTGTACACTCAGTGTCCAATTCAGGGAAATACTTTTCTAGATTCATTTATAAGCTTTGTAAATGCTGCATAATAGTTTTCACATAATCAATGTTTGCTCATTTGAACTTGCGAGCAATTCACGAAGAGATGGAAACATGTCAAATTGTCCATTACCAACCTGCTTTTGCCATGACTTCATCTTTGGCAGTTTGGTTCGCTTTATCTTGGACATGAAATATAAAAATTCCCTTGCCTTATAAAGACAAATTAAGATTATTTAATACAGTAAATATATCTGCCAGGTATGCTAATTGACTGAACAATTTCCAATTATGTAAATGTTTTTTCAATTCAAAATTTTCATCAAGAAAAACCTGTAGTTCATTCTGAAGTTCAAATAAACGAGTAAGAATTTTTCCACGAGAAAGCCAACGAGCATCGGTATGGAAAAGAAGTCGTGTATGATTATTTCCCATTCACTTTGCAAAGCTAAGAGAAAAGTCTGGCATTTAGAGGATGGCTTTTAATATAATTTATGATTTTTACGGTTTCATCCAGAACTTTTCTTAGGTCTGTAGACATAATATGTGTAGCCAAAGCTTCCCTGTGTATGCACCAGATGCAAAGTCGACTTTGCATCTGGTGCAACAGCTTGGATCCTTGAAACGAGCCCTTTTTTAGATCCAACCATGGATTTCTCTCCGTCAGTGCTTATTCCAACACAAGTTTTCCGATCAAGCTTGTTTTGATGCATAAATGTATTTATATTGTTGAATATTTCTTCTCCTGTTGTATGTTCTGGCAAGGGGTTGTCAGAAAGTTTTTGATTTTTTTTTTTCATACCTAAAGAACACTAGAAGACTTGCAATATTTGTAATGTTGGTGGATTCATCTACCTGCAATGCATGATAATGACTCGTACGTATATCGGATAACAATGTTTGTTTTATGTTTTCAGCCATTTCAGAGATTCTTTGATGAGCGGTACTAGAAAATATCCTATCAAAAATAAAAAAATCCTATCAAAAGACCTTTTCACATTATATATGATCATAATTTCTGCTATTTTGCTGCAGACTTGACTAAAGTTTCACCAATTTTTCTGCTGCACAACTTTAGCCTTCATATTTTCACCTCCTGACACAATTGACATCATTTTTTGAGATTTTTTTAAATTTTTTAGTTTATTTTGAAAAAAAAATTCTACAGGTTTGTCCTTGTATTCATTATGTTTCGATTCAGAATGGCAATTTAAATTAGATGATTTCATGCTTTCATTTTTTTAAAGTTTCACCACAAATGACACATAATGGAATAGGTTCCTCTTCATTTCCTGTCTATGAAAATCCACATTTCAAGTAATTCAAATCTTTCTTACGGAGTTTTTTTCATCTTCTTCCTAGTTGGTTCTTTAGAGATGTCAGACAACACATTCTTATCAATTTCATTTGATCCAGATACAATATCAATGTTTTCTTGTTGTTCTTGTTACAGCTACTCTTATCTGCTATATTGCTCTCTTTTGTGCATTTTATAAATCTGGTCTTAACCAATGATCCATACTTAAGAATTTGAAAGCTGAAAAAATTATAATATGTTTTATAGGTATTATAACTTCCATACATTATTAAAGCAATTATATCATATCATTGTAAAAGTATTACAAACCTATTAATTGTTATTTTAACTACAAACAAATTTGTAACATGATCAAATAATGAACATATTGGTTAATCTGCTTAACTGTCTTAATTACATCTCCTAATGATTCATATAATTATTTTTTTATCAGTCACCATCATACGCTCTTTGCGTTGTTGCAGGCTCACAACGTACGTTCATATACAAAGCTGAATGAAGACTCATGACAAATAGACCCACGAATTTGCAAACTATTCAAATAAAGGTTATTACAATTTGAGTAGAAATTATACATATTATATAATTTATTGAGAAGTATATTTAAAATAATTCTTTTTTTTTTTTTTTTTTTTTTTTTTCTTAATAATGATTCCATGCGTTAATGATGCATAGCCAAATATCACATTACTCACCTGAAGACCATTCCCGTACCCCGGGGATACATGAACCACACTTTGAGAAACACTGTTCTAAACTATAATCCTTCTTTATACCTTAGCGTTTTTTTCTGAATGATATCTTATATTGCACCTTTCTGTGAAAAATTTAACTTCACCAATTCTCAACATCATTATCATTCAGATGAAATTATAATAGTTCTGCATTGTTGTAACTTTCTGCCAACTTTAAAACAACATTACAGTTATTGCGTGTTTATGCAATACATTAGTATGCAAATACAAAAGGTATTTTACAGACTTTATTTCCATGGCAACTGTGGAACATTTGGTTTGGAATATTGTCATATAAATATATTCAAAAAGATATCATGAGCTATTATCTTCAAATCTTGTTGTTTCAAAACCATATTAAGTAGATAATGTATTTCGGACAGTGGATTATGTAATGTGTAGATGGTGGATTGCATGTGTTGATGTAGACGATGGAATGTGAGGTGTAGAATGCTCTTTCATTGAATTTTTGGACTCAATATATGTGTCACATAATAACAGGTTATCCAAAAAGAGTACTTTATTATTACTATCTTCCAAATGCAAGGAAAAGTCACATCATTCTTGTCAGATGGGTGTAGAAAGGCCTTACAAGATTCTTTGCATAATCTTGAAAACTTAAACAATCTATGATGAGAAAATCATATTACTCTGCTGTTTAATATGGTCATCTATAACAGTCAGTAGTTAAGTCATGGTGATTTTGACATCATATATTTATAAAAATGAATGTAATTCATATGCTCTTCATATTTTGCTTCATGGTATAAGTCAGGTCATCCATTCTAATTACATAAGCAAGATTCTTAAACACCAAAAAGAAACCAGCTATTTTGCCTATGATTGAAAGAAGTCAGTCAGTTCAATAACTGGAGAAAAGGAAGTGAAAAAATTGAATTTCTTTATGATATGAGCAATTTTTTCAGAAATACTTTTCACATATGGAATGGCTATTAAATTTTTGTTTTCCATAGAAGTTTATATTACTCCATTGGGAGCATAGGGTCTCATTCACAGATCTCCATCTGACTCCATTTTATGCCTCTCTCTTCATCTGTGTCCACTTCTTTCAAATTTTTCTGAGCTCTTCTTCTGCTCCTCTCCTTCAGCATGTATTGGGCCTATTTGGCTGTCTTCCTTTTTCCTTGCAGATTCCATTCTGTTTTCTGCTATAATTTTATATAATATAATAATAATTTTAATTATTAAAAACTTAAAATATTTTCCTATATTTTGGCAGTGTTACATTGCTATCATCAGTGATCACAAAAAACAACGATATGTGCATGCAGGAATTAATACTGAGTAAATGAGGGACATCCAAAAATTTGACAAAAGTCCTAAGGAAATATGACCTTACAACCTCTTACAAACCATATAAGAAACTGGCATCTTACCTGTTCCATTCAAGACCAGCCACATCCCCTAGACCTACCAGGAGTAGACCAGGTCTCTTGCATTTGCAAACTGTCCTCCTATGGGCAACCAGGCAGGTCAGCTAATATTAGAATATCTGAACACAAGGACTACATCCAATTCTGCGAATACAGCCACTCAGGACTTGCTGACCATGCTTTGGACATCTACCACAGGATATGGCAGAAAGCCACTCTGTTGCACCACAGAAAATACAAATATGAAAGGTTATTCCTCGGATCTGCCTCAGCCCTGAAAAGTTTTCCAAACCTCAACAAATTTGGGTGCTTGAGACTTCCCCAAATTTGGGAAGCATACATTCTAAGATCATCAGCCCAATGGCCAAGATTACCCAATTTAGCCCAAAAGGAGGGGTGGGACAATGTTTAAGACTCTAGTTCCAACTTCTGTTGCCTTTCTTCAGCCTCATTTGCTTCATGCCTGCATGCACATATCATTGTTTTTTTTTGTGATTCCTGATGATGGCAATGTAATATTGCTGAAATATAGGAGAGTATTAATTAGTCTTTTATAATTAATATTTTAGTATATATTATTTCCTTGAAAATTAATAGTTATGTGTAAGCAACATATAAGTGTCTCTACAAGAATTTGTTTTCTTAATTGCTTTTGTTGTTCATGTTTTTGATGCATACAATAGAACTTATTTAATATTTGTATTAAATAACTTAATTTTTTGTTATACTTATTTCTTTTGATCTCTATATTTTCCCTAATCTTTTAAAAAAAAAATTCTCTGTGCCCTCTGTATCATGATTTTCTATCTTCCTCTGCTCCTCCCTGTTTGTTTATTATTGATCTTTTGAGCCCTTTGCTATTAGTAAATTCCTATGAAAATTTGTTACCCCTGGTACATCCTCAGTTCCATTTCTACTGTTCTTTCATCTGTTCCTGCTCACTTCATTACCTGCAGATTGCCTTCCTGGGGATAGTATCATAAGCTTTCTCCAGATCGGCAAAAATTAAATGGAGCTCTTTATTCTTTGCAACCATTTTTTTAGATATTTCTCACAAAGGGAATGTATTATCCGTGCAAGATCTTCCTGCTTTCCCATTTGTTGAGGTTCGGAGATTGTTTTTGGAATCAGCAGTAGCTTTAAAACAATTTCTCTTTCTCTCTCTCTCTCTCTGACTTCTGTGAACACTTTTGTTTTGTTCCATTTGATCCTCTGTGAATGGATATCCAAGGCATGTCCTGCCTTAGGTACCTACTGCTAGTCCCGACTTGCCATAATGTTGGTGTTGAATGTATTTCTTATGTTCTCCAAGACAACTATCAGCAGGTCTTCTTGTCTATCCATAGTAAGCCTGGTCACAAGTACAGAGCATTTCATACACTACTGGATGTGATAAAAGAGAGTTTGTCCTTAGGGGAACAGATGATATTTGCCAATTTAATTTATTGTTATAATGCGATACCTACATGGAATCCATAGACTTATTGAGAGAGGGGACATGCTCTACAACTCTCTCTCCACCAAGTACAGTGAACTGCAACTACACCACTACCATTAGTATTTTCACAGACAGTTAAAAACATCCATGCCCATGGCAGGATTTGAGCCCACAGCTTTGGCTGGAGAGCAAATATGCTAACCGCTCGGCCAACTAGGCCAGGTATATGGTTTAAAGGTGGTGCAGAGATTATTGTTATTATTATTAATATGTGGGCACCTCCACAGAGTCAGAAGACTCATTGCAAGAGATCCAATCTATCCATCCAATCTGTCCTGTCTCCTTGAACTCATTAACAGAAAAAGGACTCGCAACTGATTGTGGCAACCTATTCGACTCATTCACCACTCTCCAAGCAAAAAAATCTAGTCTTCACACTACTACTGACCACACTTTTATTCAACTTCAAGGGATGATCTCTTGTTATGGTCCCTCTAGCCAAATGCTGAAACATTTCCCATGCATCTATCCTATAAAATCCTTTAAGCAACTTAAATGTTTCTATCATATCCTCTCTTTTTCTCCTGTCAACCAACTTCTGCAATCCACACACCTTCAATCTATCCTCATAGGGATAACTTAATTTTCCATTCCATAGGCCACTCACCATCTTGGGCACTCACTTCTGAATCTTCTCCGCTGCTTCCACATCCCCCAAGAAACCCAGGGGACCAGACATGAGCACAGTAATCCAGATGTGGGCCTTATAAAGAGGAATTACAACTTCCTTATCTCAATGTGTTCTTTACTTGCCAAATAATCTTATATGCTACCTTAGCAGTATGTCCTCTAAACTCTCTCTACCACCACTTAGGGATGATGGTAGATAGAGACACTCCCAATGATATTCATTAAGCACTCTAGATATCTTTCAGATGTGCCCTAAATGTATGAGATAGTAACAGTTTTGCTGTAGCTTTGAGTATTGACCAATGAGTATTTTGAGATTTCCAGGGAGCATTTAGTATTTTACCTATTCTTTGGAGATTATAGCCATTGACAAAAAAGGGTGTGATGGAAGTGAGTTCAAGGGTAAGAGAGTGTTGTCATCGGAACAGATAGCCCTGGCTCTAGTGTTTTTAGGATATCATATTGTTGGGCTGGATGATAGTGTGATTGTTTGTGCAAATATCTCCCTGTATGTGTAAGTTTTTCTATAAACAGAAAAAGATAATTGTTCATCAGGAAGGTGTGTGATTAGTGTATCTAAGAAGAGCAAACAGTCATTAACTTCCTGTTCCATTGAATTGGATTTTAGAGTGTTTGCTATTTAAATCCACTAAAATGTATCTAATGTGTCTGGACCATGGCAAACGCATTGTCAACATAGTGCAGCCAAACCACTGGTTTGAGTCTGTATTCGTTGCTTGGATTTTTAAGTGTTCTATGTAGAAATTGGCTCAAGGGAAAGCCCATAGCTCTCCCATCTGGTTATTTGTTTATCTTCCCTTGCAAAATAACTAGCATGCACTGTAAATTTGAATAATTCATATATGTCTGAGAGGAAATTGACTAACAAATCCAGGATCTCTGGATTTGTTGAAGGATCAGTTCTCTAGTTACAATGGCACCATCCCATTAACACATTCACTGAATACCACATCACTCCTGCAATCCATGGACCAAGGTTGTTAGTGCTGCCTTCAATGCATTTGCTTCTTTTTTTTGCTAAGGCTTTTGATGCTGCTGAGTTTGAGAAACCCTCAGAGACTTTGCAGGAATATATCTTACATAGTGTGTTTGAATGGGGTTTGGAAGAAGCTGCTGAAAATACACCATATATTCACAGGATTTGGCAGACAAAGTCTTACAAGAAGTCATTCTCTCTTGTAACCTTTTCTATTTAATTTCACCCTTAAATCAGCTGAAAAGTTCTATAAGTATTTGTAGGGTGAAAATGAAGAAGTAGAAGAGCATTTGGTAGACTCTTTGGAAAAAGAGCTCTCAAATGAACACTGTATGGAAATAGAGAAAGTTGAAAGAAGAAGAAAAAAAAGCAACAGAAGAATAAGAAGCCAAACATATCTAAGTTTATAATGAAAAAAAAAATGACACAGGCAACTTGTTAATAAGGAAATTCTGTTTTTATAGGAAATGGACCTCAACATTGAGAGATTTAGCAATGTAGTTAGAATGATGCAAGCTGTAATTGCTTGCCACAGAGACATTTATGCAGAAAAGAACTAGCAAACACTGTAGATTAAGTTGGACATAATGCACATATTTTTAAAAAAAGCCCATTCTGCTCCCCCATCCTGAAGATCACCTTAAACCTTCCACAAATTATGTGTATAGTGAACCACCACCAGAATATATATTGTTGCAGTTCTTGAATTTGTTGTTGATGACTTAGACTCTCCTTAATCATCTAATTAATAAAGCAGCACATTTGAAGATTATATTTCATTATTTATTACAGTGCAATACTGTATACAGTCATTTTATAATTTGTAAACTGTATTATTTTACTAATCAAGAGTAGAAATTATTAAAAATATAATAAAAACAAGCTTGCACGTTTTTAGCATTCAGCATGTTAATTGTTACTATATCTTTTTTATTTTGTTCATATTGTGATGTCTGACTTGCAACCTTTTCGATGTATGCGATCATCAGAATCAGACCCCACTTTGTAGCCTATTCTCAGCCAGTGTGGAGGTGTGTGTATGTGTGTTACATGATTACTTTTTGTTTCCATACTGCAGAGCATCTTTATTGAATGCAATAAAGATGTTCCACATTCTTTATAAAAGTTCTTTATAAAACATGATGCAACTTTTAAATTTTTGGTTCAATTATAGGTATTCACTTGTTCTTTTTTTTTCATTAAAACTGTTATTCATAAAGTATTAACTACATGCTACATTTTACTATCGCTACATTTTAATGAGCATTTGAGAGATGAACATTATTAGATACATGTTATCAACGAAAAAAAATGATGCAGTGTAATTGAAAAGAAAACTGGAGGAGTGAGGATGATCTTGGCCTAGAATTGCAGAGTCATAGACACTATCAAAGTTTTTGCAATTTTTGAATATAATATAAGTCCAAATCCTATTATCTTGAGTACGCAGTTTTTTAATCATTGATTTAAAGGGTTTTTGTGTAATTTGATGAAATTTATTTTATTCTTTTATTGTTGCTTCATAGCTGCATAACAAATATTTTACTAATATCAACTAATAAATGAATTAATTTATACTTTCAGTTATGAGGACATTAACAGGGCATAAAGCAAATGTTAAATGTTTGGACTTCCATCCTTATGGAGATTTTATAGCTTCAGGATCTTCCGATACAAACATAAAGGTGTGCATATGTTATGCAGAAAGAAAAAAAAAATATAATTTTATTATTTTAGATAGCTGGCCTAGGTTGTTAAAGTTGATGATGTGGCTCATTTCCATCCAATAAGCTGTGGGTTTAAATTTCGCTTTGGCATGAATGTTAGTAAATGCACTTTCTGCTTATTTTGGAGGCTTTTGATGGTTTAAAACAGTTTCATGTTTGGGATTTCAATGATTTCCAAATGACATAACTCTTAACTTATCTCTGGTAAAAATGCGTAAGTTTGCAATCTTTCATGGATGGGATGTATGTTACAAGAAAGAAAGAAAGAAAAAAAGTTAGCTTATAGATTACCATTTCATAACTTCATTAAAATTCTGAAATTGTAATGAATAAACCTCTTCAGCATATTTTATTTATTCTATTGTATAGGTTTTTATCATTCCTTTGTCCCCACTCATATATAAAAAATAAAATTGTTGCTCAACAGGAGTTTATATATGGAATTTTATATTTTACATATTTTCAGGACAGAGGAACCGAAATTTCAGGATAAATTAACTTGCTCGTTAATCCTCCCTCCCTGAAGAAAATTAAATGACCTTCTTGTAGCCTTTTACTTCCAAAAAAATCAGTTTTTTTTAGCCATTCCTACATGTGAAAAGTAGAAAACCATTATGATATTAGCACTGACAGTGAACCAGGAGTTAAATAATTGGAATACATTGCTCTAAAGAAAAGTATTTCTTTAATTCACTTAAGGGCTTCAAGGATGCAAGGTCTTTCACCAGGCAGTGAAACTCACCCATCACTTAAAATATATTCACAAACATTCATACAGAGGGATTCAAGCTTGCAATATAAAAAGCAGTAATGTTATTCACTTGACAACTAGGCCTTCAGTTAACATAAATTTTATGTGCTCCTTACGTGTAAACCTTAAGACTTTAAACACCTAAATTAAGTCATATTGTCACCTTGAAAATTTATTAATTATGTTTATCATTGTGTTTATTTATATGTTACACATGTTTAAGCATATTTTAAAACAACAAATGCAAATATGAGTCTTTAAAGGGAGAAATAGATTACATTATCAGATTGATATTAACTATGGAATTATACGAGAATAATAACCATACACTATAAATTAAAGATACCAAGAAATTATATACTTGGTTTAAACCTTTATCCAAGTGTAAACACGCAAAGTTTGCACCTGAAGTATTTTCAAGACAACTCGGGCAATTCGTATATAGAAGCTAATGACTTCATATCACTTGCCTTAGTATCCCATAATGCAAAGCACATATCCTTATAGACATGTACAATGCTGTGCATTATTACTGCTATGCATATACTAAGGCAAGTTGATATGGAGTCATTAGCTTCTATATATGAGTTGCCCCACTCCTGAAAATACTTCAGGTGCAAACTTTGTTTGCTTTTACTTGGATAAAGGATTAAACCAAGTATATAATTTCTTGATATCTTTAATTTTAGTATTATCAAGTGGAAAAACTTCCAATAACAATATACCATTCAGATAATTTCAAACTGCGTCAAGTTTATGAGCTTGCTGTAGGAGTCTGTGAACTTGCTATAGTTTTTAAGCATTATACTTTGTTTGTTTTAAACAACACAAACAGTGATTGTACACATGGATATCATCTGTGGACAATGCAGAAATCAAATTGACTATATACACTTGGACAAGGAAGATGCAGAAGTGCAATTCAGTCTGTTAAGACTTTTCCAGGTGCAGACCGTGGAACAGACCATGAATTATTGGTGGTTATAATACATGTGAAATTGCAGAAATTGAAAAATGACACAAATGTCAATCAGATATGATCTTGGAAACATACTGGCCAAATACAATATTAGTATACAGAACAGATCCAATATGCTCAATTGTGTGAAAGAGAACCAGGTGAACTATGGAAAGAGATTAAAGATATATAGTTAAAACAGAAGCAAAGACGAATATTCCAACAGTTTGTAAGAAGAAGTCTAAATGCCTGTCAGAAGATGTCATCAAAACTGCTCAGGAAAGGAGGAAAATGAAGGCCACAGGAAATTTGCAGGAAGTACGGCATTTGAATGCATTTCAATGACAAGCCAGAAAAGACCAGGAAAAATACTTCAACCAGGAATGCCAACAAATAGAAGACCAAAACAAGAAAGGAAAAACAAGAGATCTTTTCAAGAAACTTTAGCACCGAAGTGGCAATATTGACAAATTTACTGAGAAATTTGAGAGCAGGATTATGCACAGGAGCCAGTACCACTAGAGAGTGAAGTGAAGTGGACACTGCAACAGCTATCCAGTAAGAAAGCATCAGAAGGGGATGGGAATACCTGTTGAGGTGCTCAAAGCACTGGGAGAAGAGGCAATTAAAATTTTAACAGCTCTATGTCAAGAAATTTGGATCACAACTCCATGGCCTAGGAATGGAAAAAATCAGTTTATATACCTTTATTGAAGAAATGCGATGCAAGAGAGAGTGCAAAAATTACAGAACTATAGGCACTAATTTCTCATGCAAGTAAAGTCTTATGATCATTCAGAAAAGACTGGATCCATTCATGAAGAGAGAAATGCCAGATGAACAGGCAGGATTTCAAAAAGGCAGAGGAACGAGATCAGATCACCAATGCAAGATGGATGATAGAAAGAGCACAGGAATATCAAAAGAATGTCTACCTTTATTTCCTTGACTATAGTAAGGCTTTTGACTCTGTGGAATGTGTTAAGAACATTGGGAATACCAGAGCATTTCATTATCCTTCTGAGGAATCTTTATTATGAACAAGAAGCTACTGTCCAAACAGATCTTGGAGAAACTGAGTATTTCACAATAGGTAAAGGGGTGCAACAAGGATGTATTTTATCTCCATACCTGTTTAACTTGTACAGCGAGTACATTTTAAGAATGGCAGGGCTGGAGGAGTCTTTGGTTAGAATTAAAATTGGTGGAAGAAATATTAATAATTGGAGGTATGCAGATGATACCACCTTTGCTAGCAGAATGCAAAGAAGATTTGGAGGAACTTATTATGAAAGTTAAAGAAGAAAGTGCTAAATATGGCCTTAAATTTAACCTCAAAAAGAAAAGTTATGGCATCATGTGAACTTAATGATTTTGAAGTAAATTGGGAGAAAAATGGAAGTAGTTAACAATTTTGGGCTCCTAGGATCCTGATTTGATAAAGATGGGTATTGTAATGAAGAAAGCAAGATCTTTAAGCAATTTAAGCAAGATCTTTAAAGATAAAGATATTAGCCTCGCAACAAAAATCAGAATCGTGAAATCAATGGTATTTCCTGTGGTACTGTATGGATGTGAAAGTTGGGCTCTGTGAAAGAAGGAAGATAGATGCATTTGAATTATGCATTTGGAATTGCTTACTAAGAATATGGACTGCAAAGCAAACCAATAAGTCAGTGATAGACAATAAAGCCAGATTGCCTCATCAAAACTATGATCATCATGCAAAAATTGTCATACTTGTCGTACTTCGGACATATTATGCAAGCAAATGAGTCTGGTTAAGATGATGCTTGCTAAAGTTGATGGAAGCAGGAGAAGAGGAAGACCAAGAATTAGATGAATGGATGGAGTTAAAGAAGCAATTGAAATACGCCTGGAAATTCTGAAAGATATGGCCAGGGGCAGATCTGAATGGAGAGCCTATGTTCATAGAATCATCAGGTGTTAAACCAGTTCAATGGAACATAACAACAAATAATTGTACTTAAAGTATATAAATTCTGTCTGCTGGCCTGAGTGGTTAGTGTACCTGCTCTCCAGTGAAAAGGGTGCGGGTTCAAATCCCACTGTGGGGATGGATGTTTGTGATTGTCTGTGAAAATGCTAGTGGTGGTGGTGGTGGTAGATGGCGTTGATGTATTTAAATGGCGGAGACAAAGTTGGAGAGCAGGTGCCCTCCCTCGATGAGTCTTTGGACTCCCTGGTAGTGTCACGTGATGATAATAATGAATAGGTGAGATTTCTGAGTTTCTCAAGAGACAATACTATTGATTATCGAGAGGCAGAAAATAATAACAGTTACTTATAAGCTTATTGTGGAATGGAATTGGGCATAAAGAAACCTCCAGAAAAATCTCATTGAAGATCATTTTTTTTAGAAGAAATGAGGATCAATGGTAACAGGATTTTCTGAATAAATGTGTAAATGGGAAAAAAAAATATCATTTCATCCCAGAATTCCTATTGTGCTTACCAGAATTGGCTCCATCTGGCTCCTTTCTATTTTGAAATTAAAACTTTATTAAGAAATCAAATTTTCTGTTCACAGATGATATCAAAAAGAGAGAGGGGGTGGTAGGAGGGAATCCTTTTAAATTCCATGACTTTGGGAAGTTTCCAGCATGAAATGATTTTTTTTTTTCCATTTCAACATTTATTCAGAAAATCCTGTTACTATTCAATAATAGATCCTGGTGTTTAGGCTTTTACATTGATTCTCCAGCATCCTGTTATTTTAGGAAATTGACAACATAGATATGATAACTAAAAATATTTTATTATTACTTTCTATATTTTGCCAAAATTAAATTGGCATCTTCAGGGATTAATGCACTGGTATTGAACACATACATGCAGGCACACTTCAGTAACAAAGATATACAGAGTGACGTAGTCATCCTGTATCTCATATGAGAAATACTAGTGTATTAATCCCTTAAGCTGCCAATTTAACTCCTGCCAAATATAGGAAGTAATTAAATTTTCTTAGTTATTGTCTAGTTTGTTTTATGGTTGGATGGTAATTTAGAAAATGCATTTTCATTTCAGATTAAATAATAATTGCTGTTGCTCAGAATAAGAATATCTCATACTTTCAGCATATCAGCCATCATTATGATTTAAATTAGCATGATTTAAATTAAAAACCTGGCAATTTATTGTAACAAAAATTTCCTGCATGCTAATCCAGCCAAAACTCGGGTAAGTCTCTCTCTCTCATGTGCCAGCTGTGATGCTGACAGAACTAACATCGATTCTAACAGAACTAACAGGAGGTTAAGGCTGATTGTATACCTAAGGTCCGAATAGTAAAACAAGTAGGGGTAAAATGGATGAATAACACCATTAAACTTGAGCTGCAAAAAAAGAAACAACTGTGGAGGGAATTTAAAGAAAGGGGTAACCTGCAGGCACACGAACGGTATAAAGTGCAGGCCAGAAGGGTAACGAGTGTGGTAAAAAAAGCAAAAGTGGATTATGAAAGGAAACTAGCTATGCAAGCTAAAGAGAATCCCAAACAGTTCTTTCAATATGCTGCAAGCAAGGAAAATACTGTACATGGCAAAATGATTTTAAGGAATGACGATGGTAAGGAGGTCACTGAATCAGTCGATGTAGTGGAGTTACTGAGTGCATACTTTGCAAAAGTATATCATCCAGGTGGTGACATTGAAAAAATGAAGGAACCATTAGTTTATATGGGAATTGTGATGAATGAAGTAGAGAACCTTAATGTGAATACATCTGTGGGATTGGATGGTATGCCGGCACAGGTCTTACGTGAAGAGGCTAAAGAATTATCAGTGCCTTTGACCATGTTGTTTAATCTGAGTCTCGGGTCTGGTTTAGTCTCGAAGGTGTGGAAAGAGGGGAAAATAGTTTAGTTTCACTGCATAAAGGAGGATCCAAGACTACGGTTGCAAATTACCGACCGATCAGCATATCAGGAGTCGTTGTCAAGGTCTTGGAGAAAGTAGTCAAGGGAAAAATACAGGAATGGATTGATAAAAATGAGATACTGTACAGGGAACAGCATGGCTTTGTGAAGGGTAGATCATGCCTCAGTAACTTGCTCAAGTTTTATAACAAGGTGACGGCTGAACTGGATAAGGGTAATGAGTTTACAGTGATACTGCTCAACCTGGCAAAGGCATTTGACAGGATACCACATGGAATTCTAATCCGTAAACTACAACATATGGGAATGGATATAGGGTTGGTGAGATGGATAGGTGGGTGGTTGATGGAGAGATATCAAAGAGTAGTTTATTCAGGAGTAGAGTCCAAAAGACGGCCTGTGACTAGTGGTGTGCCGCAGGGTTCTGTTCTTGGACCACTGCTGTTTAATCTGTTCATTATTGATATAGGGAAGAATCTAAGTGGAACAGTTCATTTGCTCGTGGATGATGCATAGTTGGGATAGGGCGATAGTGAATGCAGAAGATGTCAAAATCTTGCAGGATGACTTAGATAGATTGGAGTTCTGGGCTAAGGAGAATGGATGTCAATTTAATGTGACAAAATGTAAGGTTATGCATTTGTGGGTGAAAAAATTAACAGCAGTATGCCACATTGGTGGAACTGTACTCCAGGAGATTGATGAAGCCAGGGACTTGGGAGTGTTGGTGGATAGGGAGATGAAGTTTAGGGGGCACATTGCAAAAGTGTCTAAATCAGCTCATCAACTCACTTGGTTGTTGAAAAATACTTTGACAAGCAGAGACAAGTAAGTTATTGTTCCTCTGTACTGAGCCTTGATAAGACCTCATCTCGACTACTGTGCCCAGATTTGGTCATCTCAGTTCCTTCTTGATGGGGAGGAGGTGGAGAGGATCCAGAGGCAAGTGACTAAGATGATAGCAGGTCTGTGGAATGAACCATATGAGAACAGGTTGAAGATTTGTGGGTTGCAGAAACTTGTTGATAGGCGGAAAAGGGGAAATATGATTGAGACATTCAAATTGCTAAAGGGATTCTATAGGATTAATTCAGAGGGTATTTTTGAGATCAGGACTGGTGGCGGGAGAACTAGGGGACACTATGGAAGCTGGGCAAGAGTGTGGTTATGAGTTGGGTTCTTTACTTTTAGAGTGGTAAATGAGTGGAATAAGCTGCCAGAGTCTGTTGTGGGTGCTATGATGGTGAGCGAGTTCGAGGCAAGGTATGATAGATACTGTGAGAATGTTGTATAGTTGTGTGGACATGATGTTTAGGGCCTCCCTCGATGAGTTTAAGGACTCCCTGGAGTCGCCCGAAATAATAATAATAATAATAAATAATAATAACAGCCTGATGAAAGCAAAAGTATGCTATATATCTGACAGAATTCAGAAATTGAAAAAACAGAGAAAACAAGGTAAGTTAGTGCAAGAACAGCAACCTACAAAGACTACAAAGTTTGCAGTCAAATCACAAACTGCTAAAAACCAGTAAAGGTGGCTGATCTACGAGCCTACTGGTATAACCCACTGCTACTAGAACTGTTCTCATAATGAAAACTGCTTACATCAGCTGTGTGATTACAGACATCCAATGTATGGATAAAATCCAGCCAAACAGTCATCTTGTGCAGTAGCATTGTATTCTATAGAACTATATAGTAGCAACTACCAAACTAGCTTGCAAAAAAAAAAAAAAATCACTTGATGACATATACTTAGAATGAGGTACAACTGCCACTGTCAGAAGAGCTACTACCACCTGACACGCATCTAACCTTGGAATCCTTGGAAGAGCCTGAACAGGTTATGCACCAAGAAAGAAAAAGAAATCCACGCCTATATTCAAAAAATTTGTTTATATGAAAAATTCAGATCTCTGCAAGTGTGGTGAAATAGAAATTGTGGAACATCTTTTAATTGTTCCAAGTGGATCGGCCTTCCACAACCAGAGATTTGACTGAGTACAGATATTACATATCAGTATG
This sequence comes from Typopeltis vanoorti, assembly GCF_054136105.1. NCBI lineage: Eukaryota > Metazoa > Arthropoda > Arachnida > Uropygi > Thelyphonidae > Typopeltis > Typopeltis vanoorti. Next base: position 90,458,504 of record NC_143549.1, read on the forward strand.
AAAAATTCTGAACTCACTTGTATTGCTGTTATTCTTTTGCTATGTATAATAAATTTCTTATTTTATCATCATCATCATCAAATTCCTGCCATTTACCCTCAAGGGGTGTACAGGATATGACAGTACTACATGAAAAAATTACATCATTACTAACTTCCTATCTACAATTTTCCTCCAAATCAGTCTGTTACTTGTCAAGACTCCAACATTATCAGATCTTATATTTCTATCGTCTAAGGCACTTTGTACCGTATCAATCCACCTATATCTCGGTCTTCCTCTGGGTCGTTTTCCTGCCAACCTGGCAGAGAACACTTGTTTTGCTAATCTTTCCTCTCCCATTCTATTTAAGTGACCATACCATCTGAGATTAGCTCTGCTAACGCATTCCTGGATGCTGACAATGTCATGTTCTTTCCTAATATCCTCATTTTTAATATGATATTGCCATTGATGCCATCTGTTCACGCCTCTAATCTTTCTCAGGACTCTCATATCTGCGGTCTCTAGTCTTTGGTCAAGTGTTTTACTTCTGACCCAGCTTTCAGATCCATAAGTTAAAATTGGTTTGAACACAGTCTTGTATACAGCTAATTTAGTTTTCCGACTAATTTCTTTCTTATTCCATATGAATTTATTCAATTGACTTCCCACGATACCAGCTTTGTTGATTCTGTTGTCTATTTCTATATTTAGTTTACCATCTTCAGTAAAAATTGTGCCTAAGTAGCTGAAATGTTTTACTTGTTCCACAGGTTCTCCATTCACAACACAGTTGACATTTTCAATGAGTCTGCCTATTTTCATTGTCTTTGTCTTTTTATTGCTGACCTTCATACCATATCTATTACAACAGCTATTCAATTTAGTCAGAGAATCTTGCAGACTTCTAGCGGATTTATTTAGAAGTATAACATCATCCGCATAAAGCAAAGAGCTGACATTAACATCTCCAATTTTGATATCAGGTTTAATACCACATTCCTTCATAATGTGATCCATATAGATAATGAATAACAGAGGGGATAATGTACATCCTTGTCTCACACCAGATTTAACATTAAACCATCTTCCTGTACTTCCTTTAATTCTAACTGCCGACTCACAACTCAAATAAAGACTAAGTATTGCTTGATATAATGCCCCATTGACACCATATAACTGCAGCGTATTGAATAGCTTCTCTCTTGGCAGCTTGTCATATGCCTTTTCCAAATCGACAAAACTTAAATACAGATCTTTGTTATATTCCCATGCTTTCTCGACTATTTGTCGTAAAGTGAAGATCTGATCCTGACAGCCTCTATTTGGCCTGAATCCAGCTTGTTCTTCACCAAGCTTTTCTTCCACAATTCTTCTCAACCGTTTCTCAAGTATACTTGCATAGATCTTGCCAGGAACACTCAGTAGGGAAATACCTCTGTAATTCTCACATTCAGTTTTATTTCCCTTTTTATATATGGGTACTATGAGAGCTCTACTCCAATCATCGGGAATTCGTCCCTCTGTCCAGGCTTTCTGAACTATGCAGTGCAGCCACTGTAAGACTCTTATACCATCATACTTCAGCATTTCTGGTCGAATATCATCTACTCCTGCTGCCTTTCCACATTTTAAGCCTTTGATGGCTTTTTCTACTTCAAGTATGGATATGTATTCCTGACTGCATGCCTGGTCAGTGTTTTTTATCACTGTGCTGTCATCACTGCTTGTTTGATTTAGCAGTTTTTCAAAGTAATTACTCCATACTTCAAGGATATCTTTTTCTCCTGTTTTCATTTCATCTTTATCATCTCTAATTCCTTTTACAGCACCCTTTCCTCCATTCCTAAGCTTCTTCAACAACCTCCAGAATATTTTGCCACCTTCTTGATATTTATTTTCTATATTCTTGCCAAAGTCCTCCCATGACTTTTGTTTAGCTAGTTTTACACACTGTTTAGCTTTCTTACATTTGTCTCTGTATTCTGTAAGAGTAAAAGCTGACTTATTTGCCAGGAACTTTTGATATGCTTTCTTCTTTTCCTTCACTGCCTCTTTAACTTCCTGTGTCCACCAGGGAGTTCTGATTTTTTTATCCTTGCACACAACCTCACCACATGCCTCTCTGGCAGAATCAATCAATGTTTCCTTCAGAGTTTGCCACTGAATCTCCAAGGTTTGATTCCTGTTCTCAAACTCTTTCATTTTCTTTTCAATAATATTTCTGTATTTTAGTCTACAGTTCACATCTGAGAGCTGTTCAACTTTTATTCGCTTTAAAACTTTCTTACATGTTATTCTTTTCAATATGAAATTCAATTTTATCCTGCTCAAGACTAAATAGTGATCACTTCCAATTTCAAATCCTCTGTACACTCTGGTGTCCTGCACCAGGGAGAAAACATCACTATCAACAATAACATAGTCAATGAGACTTTTCTTATTCCTAGCCTCTTCTCTCCATGTGAATTTGTGCACATTTTTATGTTGGAACATGGTGTTAGTAATAACCAGTCCATGTCCTGAGCAGAAATCCAACAGATATTTGCCATTATTATTAGCTTTGCTCTTTTCTCCAAATTTTCCCAAAATATTTTTGTATGTCTCACAATCATTTCCTACTCTACTATTTAGATCCCCGACAAGGACCAACTTTTCCTTTTTCATTGTGTCAGTTGCTTTTTCTAAAGCCTCAAAAAATTCCTCCACTTCTACCTTAGTAGAACCTTCTGTGGGACCATAGGCACAAATAAGTCTCATTGTCCAGTTCCCCATTCTCATATTTGCCCACATTACTCTACTTGAGACTGACTGCCATTCAAGAAGATTAGCCTCGTATTTTGTGTTGAATACTATGGCTACTCCTTCTTTTCCTTGATTGTCATTGCCTGAATATAACATTTTGTATTTATTGCTCAGAAAGATCTCACCAGTTTTGGTCTTTTTTGTTTCAGTCACCCCTATTATGTCGATCTGGTACTTATCTAATTCCTCAGCTAGCTCCATTTCTTTGCCATTCAGGCTTCTTACGTTGATAGTACCGATCTTTAACTCTGGTGATGTTGAGTTGGGGTTTGTTTTCAGATTTGTTCCAGTAGCTGACTTTTCGCTGTTCGCCCTGGTTCCCTGGCGAAAACAACGGGGGTCTTGTTTAACCGGGCGACGCCCCAGCCGGCATGAAATTTTGTCATGTTGTACCATCATTTTTTATTTTGGTTTAACCAATAAGAATACAATTTGGTTGGCTAAATCCCAAATTGCCAGCCCATCCTCGTTCGTTCAGTATCAAAGTAGATACCCAACAGGGTGCACCACGAGAAGGTGAGGATTGGACATTAGGTCAGAAGCCCTGGTCGGTTCTCCTCATTCCTTTAAAGGCTATGTGGAGGTCTCCTCTCAGTTATACAGCTTTGACCCTTAAGCACCCCTTCTTATTTTATGATTTGTATAAATAGCTGCTGAATTTTGTGGTATGTACACCGAATACATAGTTCAAGTGTCTTTTAGTTCTTTTTACGTAATATCCAGAATTAGCAGTTGTTGATTTTGTTCCTGCTCTACAGTAAATCATTTCTTTCTTGTGGTGCTGTTCCTATGAATAACTCAATGGGAGAGCAAGACAATTGCTGTTTTGAAGAAGCTGATCTTTCATTTCATTAAAAAAAAACTCATGTTAAGTGAGATATATAAATGAAATTTTCCTGATTCATATCATATATAGATTTATTCATTCCAAGAAAATCAAATTCAGAAATATTATGGGAAATGTCTGGACTATTAAACAAGAATGTTGATCCAGTTTCTTTAAGTTCATATGCAGTGAAAATGACAAATGGGAAGGAGAGAAGGAGATTTTTCAACAGCATGCTCTGCACATAGCTTCAAATTAATCATCAGTCTTCTCGGATATCTTGTGCTTGCTCATATTTGAGTGATGCTGCAGTGTAGAATGTCCCAAATCAAGCAGAATCTTCATTCTTTTATTTATAAGATATATTAATAATAAAATAAGTGCATTTAGTTATTGTGGAGAGGAGGATAAATTATATTAAAATATATTAAAAATTTCATGTCATCAGTTTCAGATATGTATGCTTTGTAGGTTTAATTTGTGTATTTTTTATTCTAGCTTTGGGATACCAGAAGGAAAGGATGTATATATACATATAAGGTGAGAAAAACTGATTTTCAAAAGTTGGCTTATTTTGTTATGCTAAAAAAATGAAACCTTTCAGAGGATAAGTTGCATCTCTAAAATCACTTATCCATGTGCTGATTAAAAATCAAAATAGTTTCCAAGCACTAAACAGATCTTAGTGATTGAGGTAAAATATGAAAAAAAAAAAAGAAAATAATAATAGATCCAGTTTCTTTAAGTTCATATGCAGTGAAATTTTCTGGAATGAATATGGAGTTCAAGGGGAATAAATGTATGAAAATATTAAGGATATCTGACAAAGATAAACATTTCGTAATCATAGATATTTCTAAATCCTATGTAGAAAAAGAAACAAATAACAGAAATTGAAAATTTTGTATATCTGTTGCCGAGTCATTAGAAATAATGTCCTTTGGCTAGTAAGATCTGTGTTCAAATCCCATCTTAGACTGGAAGAACCTTTAATAGGTTCTTCCAGCCTGAGATGATTATTTGCTTATGGTTAATTGGATAGCTTTCCCTTGGCTGAAGGAAAGCTGTCCAATTTGTTATGGGAGTGGAAGATTTTGTCTTCTTGAGAAAATGGAAAATCTGCATAGAGGCAACGTGACTATCAGGGTATGGTTGCATATATGAAGCCATGTTATTTGACCATGACAAGCCTGTATCATTTCCTGTATCATTCATTTAACTTACTTTAAATGAATGATACAGGAAAGATATAATTGCTTGAGGAAATAACATAAGAATAATGAACACTTCCTTTCAAAAACCAACACAACAAAAAAAAGGAAAAATAGAACACTATATTATAACAAATGGAAACATTTTGCAATACTGAAATGTCAAATAGGGTATAAAATTGAAATAAGCCATAATCATAAATAGTAAAAAAAAACCCATAAATCTGACTATAAATTCAGAAATTTAACTTGAAATTTAATTTTTAAAAAAATGCACGACAATATTTATATAACAGAAACAAAAAAATTTTTTGTTATTTCATTAAAATAGCTTTGAAAACAAAATTCTTAGAAAAATCTTAGATTGTAATAGATACTGCAGCAGGAAAAAGAGAAAAAGACAGTCAAGAGAGCTACTAATTAACTACCACTGTTAATTACACAGTCATTGCTTACAGACTGAGATGGCTTTTACCCTGAAAATGAATGAGATATGAAAGATTAAATGAGCATTTGTAATGAGACCTGTTGGAAGGTACCCTGAAGAAACACCATGTCAAGCTGCATGGATAGCATTCAAAAATTTCATCATGTCCTCATTTCAGCCAAATGAGGAAATGATGAAAGAAGATGGTATTTGGCAATTTATTAGTTCATTAAATTAGAGAGACACATTAACTGTTCACTAATAATGATCCCAATAATAATACAAATTCATTTCAGTGGTATCCCCCCCCCTCTCTCTCTCTTGTATCATCCATTTTGCTTAACTTCTCAAATGCATACTTATTATTATTGTTTTTTTTTTTTTTTGATATATTGAACAATCACAGCTCTGTTTTGTGAGGTTAACAGTTTTAGTTTTTTGTGGTGGTGTGTGTGTGGGGGGAAGCCACTTTTATTACAGGAGCATTTTGTTAAAACATCATTTGGATAGATGTCTGAATGCCTGTAATCACATTTCTAGATAAATTTAGGATTACATAAGAGCTGGAGTGCAGAAAATCCAACATAATATTTGCTAGTCAATGCTGCCTTTTTTTGCAGCATAGACTAGCTGAACTGTAGAAGGAAATCATTATATGCATATGTAAGTAATAAATGGAGCTGAGAGTTTAAAAGAAGATAAAAGAGTCATCCCTCGACTTATGTCCGGGTTCGGTTCCATCCAGCAGGACATAAGTTGATACATCAAATCAACAGAGTTATATTGGTTAGGGACTTAACCTTAATATGCATAGTGTCATTTTAATTTTTAGACCTTATAAAACTACTGTGCTTTTACTGCGCCACTATAAAACACGAAAATAATCACCCAAATCTTTCTCCACAATTACCTTCATTACAGCAAAGCACATTAGACATTTTCATTAAAAAACAAAAGGTTACACTAGAAGAGCTGCAGCCTGTGAATGACCAGGTTGCAGCTCTTCTAGTGTAACCTTTTGTTTTTTAACGAAAATGTCCAATGTGCTTTGCTTATTCCTCATCTTTTTTTCATCATAAATTTGTTTCTAGCAAACAAATGCATCATGTACTTTCCTTTCTACTAATAAGTAGTGTTCAACATTGGGGTGCATGTCTTCAGCCATTTTGAGAGCATTGCTAACTTCAGAGAACATTCAGAGGTACACGAAAAATAATCGGTAATAGCAGAAAAACAAGTAAAGGAAACAAAATGCAAAACGTTAGTAATGGAACAATAAATGTCAGTTTTTAAAAACGACTATTTTAAAAACAAAGGGTAAAATTTATAGAAAGAAATGGGTTTAAAAGGGTACATAAGTGGGAAAAGGTTGTGGGAGCCACTGCCTTATAGGATCACGTACGTATCTTCGAATGGATGCAAATTGAACGGATGTAAATCGAGGGATGACTGTGTTGATGAGTTATAACTCGGCATGACTACCTCCATGATCACTTTCGTTCAATGGCTACTTTTTTATTTTATTTTATTTCATTTTTTATTTTTAACAAACTACAAGAATGTTTTGTTGTTCCAAAAAGTATAGTCTTCAAACAGTTCATTTTATATAAGTGGAAATAAGCTCCGTGTGAAAATCACATTGAGTAACACTACTTTTCTCTGGTCATATGACAATTACAGTGTTGTTTATTGTTTTGGAAAGTGTCTGCAGCTTTTCAAGTGGACATCTCAAATCAAATTCATCTTCAGATCAAATCTATTTTTGTCTTTGTTTAACTGAACACCATGATAAAGGGTCAAAGCTGTATAACTGAGAGGAGACCTCCACATAGCCTTTAAAGGAATGCGGAGAACCGACCAGGGCTTCTGACCTAATATCCAATCCTCACCTTCTCGTGGTGCGCCCTGTTGGGTATCTATTTGGATACTGAACGAACGAGGATGGACTGACAATTTGGGATTTAGCCGACTAAATTGTATTCTTATTGGGTAAACCAAAATAAAAAATGATGGTACAACATGACAAAATTTCATGCCGGCTGGGGCGTCACCTGGTAGGTAAAACAAGCCCCCCTGTTGTTTTCACCAGGGAACCAGGACGAACAGCGAAAAGTCAGCTACTGGAACAAATCTGAAAGCACACCCCAACTCAACATCACCAGAGTTAAAGATTGGTACTATCAACATAAGAAGCCTGAATGGCAAAGAAATTGAGCTAGCTGAGGAATTGGATAAGTACCAGATCGACATAATAGGGGTGACTGAAACTAAAAAGACAAAAACTGGTGAAATCTTTCTGGGCAATAAATACAAAATGTTATATTCAGGCAATGACAATCAAGGAAAAGAAGGAGTAGCCGTAATATTCAACACAAAATACGAGGCTAATCTTCTTGAATGGCAGTCAGTCTCAAGTAAAGTAATGTGGGCAAATATGAGAATGGGGAACTGGACAATGAGATTTATTTGTGCCTATGGTCCCACAGAAGGTTCTACTAAAGTAGAAGTGGAGGAATTTTTTTGAGGCTTTAGAAAAATCAACTGACACAATGAAAAAGAAGTTAGTCCTGGTTGGGGATTTAAATAGCAGAGTAGGAAATGATTGTGAGACATACAAAAATATTTTGGGAAGATTTGATATTTGACCAGAAATGCTGAAGTATGGTAGTATAAAAGTCTTACAGTGGCTGCACTGTTCGGAAATCCTGGACAGAGGGATGAATTCCCGAAGATTAGAGTACAGGTCTCATAGTACCCATATATAAAAAGGGAAATAAAACTGAATGTGAGAATTACAGAGGTAATTCTGTAATTCTCAAAAGCTGGGTGAAGAACAAGCTGAATTCAGGCCAAATAGACGTTGTCATTATCAGATCTTCACTTTACGACAAATAGTCGAGAAAGCATGGGAATATTACAAAGATCTGTATTTAAGTTTTGTCGATTTGGAAAAGGCATATGACAAGGTGCCAAGAGAGAAGCTATTCAATACGCTACAGTTATATGGTGTCAATGGGGCATTATATCAAGCAATACTTAGTCTTCATTTGAGTTGTAAGTCAGCAGTTAGAATTGAAGGAAGTACAGGAAGATGGTTTAATGTTAAATATGGTGTGAGACAAGGATGTACATTATCCCCTCTGTTATTCATTATCTATATGGATCACATTATGAAGGAAAGTGGTATTAAACATAGATATCAAAATTGGAGATGTTAATGTCAGCTCTTTGCTTTATGTGGATGATGTTAAAATTCTAAATAAATTTTAAATTATTTTATAAATTATAAATTCTAAATTCTAAAAAAAAAAGTCTGCAAGATTCTCTGACTAAATTGAATAACTGTTGTAATAGATATGATATGAAGGTCAGCAATAAAAAGACAAAGACAATGAAAATAGGCAGAATCATTGAAAATGTCAACTGTGTTGTGAATGGAGAACCTGTGGAACAAGTAAAACATTTCAGCTACTTAGACACGATTTTTAGTGAAGATGGTAAATTAAATATAGAAATAGATATGAAACAGAATCAACAAAGCTGGTATGGTGGGAAGTCAATTGAATAAATTCATATGGAATAAGAGAGAAATTAGTCAGAACACTAAATGAACACCCTCTGTATACAAGAGGGTGTTCAAACCAGTTTTAACTTATGGATCTGAGATCTGGGTCAAAAGTAAAACACTTGACCAAAGACTAGAGATCGCAGATATGAGAGTCCTGAGAAAGATTAGAGGCGTGAACAGATGGCATCAATGGCAATATCATATTAAAAACGAGGATATTAGGAAAGAACTTGACATTATCAGCATCCTGGAATGCGTTAGCATTCCTGGATGCTGATAATGTCAAGCTAATCTCAGGTGGGATGGTCAGTTAAACAGAATGGGCAAAGGAAGATTAGCAAAACAAGTGTTCTCTCTAGGTTTGCTGCTAGGATCTTACTCTGGCAGCAAAACGACCCAGAGTAAGACCAAGATATAGGTGGATTGATATATGGTACAAAGTGCCTTAGATGATAGAAATATAAGATCTGATAATGTTGGAGTCTTGACAAGTAACAGACTGATTTGGAGGAAAATTGTAGATAGGAAGTTAGTAATGATGTAATTTTTTTCATGTAGTACTATACATGAACACCCTATCATGAACACCATATCCTGTACACCCTTTGAGGGTACATGGTAGGAATTTGATGATGCTGATGAGACATTTTTCTCGTTAAATTTCCCGACCGGGATACGTTTCAAATAAGAATACCCGCTATTTTTCTGAAAAGAATGTTTGATGCGTGATGTTATGATTTTTTAAACTGCTTTCCTGTTCAAATGCCAGGATAAAAAGTATTGTTTCTTTTAAGTGACAAATGCACTTTAAATCTTCTGTAACAATTACTCTTTTATAACTTTAACAATCACAATTTCTAGAAGAAAACTTTTCAGTCTTTGTATGAGACTAGCTAACTCTAAGTTCAAAGGCAGTCAGGGAAAAGAAGACGGTGTATCAAGAGTTTGTAGCAAGAAAGTTAGTTACCCTGTACTCTTAGAAAATACAAAGAAAAAAAGTCAGAAATCAGATTTCTCAGAATGCTCAGTATATTCTATTTACGGACTTTCTTTTATTATTATTATTATTATTTATTTTTTCTGCTTTCTGTTGATTTATCTTTTTATTTATTTATTAGTATTTAAACCAATTTAGGACCTCATTTTAAATGGTAATAATATAGACTTATTAAATGAGTGAGTGAGTTATGCTAAAATGCTAGTAAGTTTATTACCAGAAATTAATCATTGTAAATTTTCAGGGGCACAGTAAAATGGTCAACAGTTTGAAATTTAGTCCTGATGGTAAATGGATTGCATCAGGTGGAGATGATGGCACTGTTAAGGTGTGTAGATTCATATGTATTTCATTTTTTCTGTATGATTAATTTGTTTTATTTATTTTCATTAGTTTAATGAAAAAGTTTGCAATTTCTACTTCAATATTTAAGGTAAAAAATGCCATCAAAAACCTGAAATGTGAAAAATCAGCTGGAATGGTTATAAGATCAAATTCCAGATAATTATAATAGAGATCTCATAGTACCATTTTATAAAAAAGGATATAGAACAGCGTGAGAATTGCAGAGGAATTTCCCTAATGAGCATTACAGGTAAGATTTATAGATGCTTACCTGAGAAGAGGCTAAGAAAAATTGTGAAAGAGGAACTTGGAGAACAAAGCTGCGTGCAGGCCATACAGGAGTTGTCAGAATCCGATTTTAAGACAGAGTTGAGAAATCATGGGGATATAACAAGATCTGGATTTAAGTTTGGTGCACCTGGAAAAGGCATATGACAAGGGGAAAAGAAAAACTGTTCAAAATCCTACAATTATATGGTCTAAAAATGTACTGAGCACTATTAGCATTTAGAATTGAAGGAGGTTCAAAGAGATGGTTTTATGTTAAATTGGATATGAAACAAGGGTTTACACTATCTATTGTTATCCATTATCTATATGGATCACATGAAGGAAAGTGACATTACCTGGTATCAAAATGCAGATGTGTTTTTTTAGTTGGTGCTTGGATGGGGCTGACCCTTTAACCATATTGTGGCTTTGTATTAATGATCATAGATATTTTAATCAACTGCCCTCATTTCATTGAGTGCAGTCATTACCCCATACACTCGGGCAGATTTTATCTAATTCCTCCAACATATAATGTGCTTTTCAGTCTACAAAAGACTAATATTTTATAATTATACATTGCTTGGAAAGATTTGTGCTCAGATACCATAATGTGAGGAACAAACAGATTGTACTCACTTTAAGATGGATTGCTGTGCAGCATTTCCACAAGCGTATGATAGTGGAAAGTGATCGGCAGGAATTTTGGACCATTCTTCCTGTAGGCATGTAATGAGGTCCTGGACTGCCGTGGGGTGGACTTCCCTTGACCTATCTCGACACTCCAGTTCATTCCACAGATGTTAAATAGGGTTTAGATCAGGGCTCTGTGGAAGCCAGTGAATACTGGCCTCCACAGAGCCCTGATCTATGGTGATGTTCATGTCCACAAACCACACAGTTATAGCATCAACCTTATGACACGGTGCTTTAAAAATCTCACAAAAGGTTAGAGATGTAAGCCCAAACTTATTAAAGTAATATCAATGCATTCAAGGTAATAAAGAAATAGTTTCTAAGTATAGCTCATAAACCAAGTGTCTCAGCTGATGAGAAATCACATTTAGAATGGTCTATATTTCATCAATTTAGAGTGGGTCCTTTTAGACCATGAATTAAAGGAAGTAGTTTAGAAGAAAAAAAATTAAAAATTTAGAGGAATGTTATAAAGTTGTTAGAGAAAGAGGAAAAGCTTAGAGATATATACTAATCCTCAAATTCCAAACAAGTACATTTTGAAACAAAAAAGTTCTACAAGTAATGCAATAGCCAAAATGAAAATCAAAATCTTAAATTAATTAAAAAGGGGAGAAATGCTAAGGAAAAAATTTAAGGATTCAAACCAAATTATGGATGTTAATGCAGAAAATAATTCTAAAGCAAAATCCATAGAATCTCATGAATTAGAAACTTAAAACTTTTATTAAAGAGGAAAACAGCAAAATCCTATATTAGAAAGTCAAGAAAAGTTTTTTTTATTTAAAATGTTAGCTGATTTTAAGATAAGTAATTCTCGTAGTAAATCAGATAGGTTGCCTAATGATACTGAATCTGATTCTAAACAAGTAGTGCAAGAAACGTTTATTCCTAGATGTTATAATTGTAACAGGTTAGAACACATATCTAAAAAAGTTTATTATTACGAGGACTAAGTTTAATCCTAGAGGAAATAAATATAAGAGTAAGATAAATTCAAATATTGGAATGAAATATAATTCAAATATAGTGTTAGTAAAAACAAACTTACCTACAGATATTAGCTCAAAGTAATAAGAGATTAGTCATCATCATCAAATTCCTGACATGTACTCTCAAGGGGTGCACAGGATATGATAGTACTACATGAACAATTTACATCATTACTAACTTCCTATCAACAATTTTCTTCCGAATCAATCTGTTACTTGTCAAAGACTCCAACATTATTAGATCTTTATATTTCTATCGTCTAAGGCATTTTGAACCGTATCAATCCACCTATATATCTTGGTCTTACTCTGGGTCGTTTTCCTGCCAACCTGGCAGAGAACACTTGTTTTGCTAATCTTTCCTCGCCCATTCTGTTTAAGTGACCATACCACCTGAGATTAGCTCTGCTAATGCATTCCTGGATGCTGACAATGTCTAGTTCTTTCCTAATATCCTCGTTTTTAATATGATATTGCCATTGATGCCATCTGTTCACGCCTCTAATCTTTCTCAGGACTCTCATATCTGCGGTCTCTAGTCTTTGGTCAAGTATTTTACTTTTGACCCAGCTCTCAGATCCATAAGTTAAAACTGCTTTGAAAACCGTCTTGTATACAGTTAATTTAGTATTCCAACTAATTTCTCTCTTATTCCATACAAATTTATTCAATTAACTTCCCACCATACCAGCTTTGTTGATTCTGTTGTCTATTTCTATATTTAATTTACCATCTTCACTAAAAATCATGCCTAAGTAGCTGAAATGTTTCTTGTTCCACAGGTTCTCCATTCACAACACAGTTGACATTTTCAGCAATTCTACCTATTTCATTTTTTTCGTCTTTTGAATACTGACCTTCATACCATATCTATTACAACAGCTATTCAATTTAATCAGCAAATCTTGCATACTTGTAGCGGATTTATTTAGAAGTATAACATCATCCGCATAAAGCAAAGAGCTGACATTAACATCTCCAATTTTGATATCAGGTTTAATACCACATTCCTTCATAATGTGATCCATATAGATAATGAATAACAGAGGGGATAATGTACATCCTTGTCTCACACCAGATTTAACATTAAACCATCTTCCTGTACTTCCCTTCAATTCTAACTGCTGACTTACAACTCAAATGAAGACTAAGTATTGCCTGATATAATGCCCTATTGACACTATATAACTGTAGCTTATTGAATAGCTTCTCTCTTGGCACCTTGTCATATGCCTTTTCCAGATCGACAAAACTTAAATACAGATCTTTATTATATTCCCATGCTTTCTCAACTATTTGTCGTAAAGTGAAGATCTGATCCTGACAGCATCTATTTGGCCTGAATCCAGCTTTTCTTTCACAATTCTTCTCAACCATTTCTCAAGTATACTTGCATAGATCTTGCTAGGACCACTCAGTAGGGAAATACCTCTGTAATTCTCACATTCAGTTTTATTTCTCTTTTTATATATGGGTTCTATTAGAGCTCTACTCCAATCATCAAGAATTTGTCCCTCTGTCCAGGCTTTCTGAACTATACAGTGCAGCCACTGTAAGACTTTTATGCCACCATACTTCAGCATTTCTGGTTGAATATCATCTACTCCTGCTGCCTTTCCACATTTCAAACCTTTGACTTTTTCTATTTCGGGTATGGATATGTATATCTGACTGTATGCCTGTTGAGTATTTTTTACGACTGTGCTATCACTGCTCGTTTCATTTAGCAAGTTTTCGAAGTAATCACTCCATACTTCAAGGATATCTCTTTCTCCCGTTTTCGTGTCACTTTATCATCTCTAACTCCTTTTACAGCACTCTTTCCTCCATTTCTAAGATTTTTCAACAACTTCCAGAATATGTTATCACCTTCTTGATATTTATTTTCTATGTTATTGTCAAAGTCTTCCCATGACTTTTGTTTAGCTAGTTTTACACAGTGTTTTTCTTACTTACATTTGTCTCTGTATTCTCTATGAGCAAAAGCTGACTTATTTGCCAGGAACTTTTGATATGCTTTCTTCTTTTCCTTCACTGCCTCGTTAACTTCCTGTGTCCACCATGGAGTCCTGATTTTTCTATCCTTGCAGACAATCTCACCACATGCTTCTCCGGCTGAATCAATCAGGGTTTTCTTCAAGGCTTGCAACTGAATCTCCAAGGTTTGTTTCCATTTCTCAAACTCTCTCATTTTTTTCTTCAATAATCTTTGTGTATTTTAGTTTACAGTTCACATCTGAGAGCTGCTCAACTTTTATTCGCTGTAAAACTTTCTTACATGTTATTCTTTTCAATATGAAATTCAATTTTATCCTGTTCAAAACTAAATAGTGATCACTTCCAATTTCAAATCCTCTGTACACTCTGGTGTCCTGCACCAGGGAGAAAACATCACTATGACAATAACATAGTCAATGAGACTTTTCTTATTCCTTGCCTCTTCTCTCCATGTGAATTCGTGCACATTTTTATGTTGGAACATGGTGTTAGTAATAACCAGTCCCTGTCTTGAGCAGAAATCCAACAAGTATTTGCCACTATTATTAGCTTTGCTCTTTTCTCCAAATTTTCCTAAAATATTTTTGTATGTCTGACAATCATTTCCTACTCTGCTATTTAGATCCCCAACAAGGACCATCTGTTCCTTTTTCATTGTGTCAGTTGCTTTTTCTAAGGCATCAAAAAATTCCTCCACTTCTACCTGGTAGAACCTCCTGTGCAACCATAGGCACAAATAAGTCTCATTGTCCAATTTCCAATTCTGATATTTGCCCACATCACTCTACTTGAGACTGCCTGCCATTCAAGAAGATTTTACTTTCTTTTGTGTTCAATACTGTAGCTACATCATCTTTTTTCTGATCATCATTGCCTGAATATAAAATTTTGTATTTATTGCTCAGAAAACTCTCACCAGTTGTCTTTTTTGTTTCATTCACCCCTATTATGTCAATCTGGTACTTATTCAATTCCTCAGCTAGCTCCATTTCTTTGCCATTCAGGCTTCTTATGTTGATAGTACCAATCTTTAACTCTGGTGATGTTGAGTTGGGGTGTGCTTTCAGATTTGTTCCAGTAGCTGACTTTTTGCTGTTCGTCCTGGTTCCCTCGTGAAAACAACAGGGGGGCTTGTTTTACCCACCAGGTGATGCCCCAGCCGGTATGAAATTTTGTTATGTTGTACCATCATTTTCTATATTGGTTTAAGCTAAATCCCAAATTGCCAGCCCATCCTTGTTCATACAGTATCTAGGTTGACCCAACAGAGTGCACCAAGAGAAGACGAGGATTGGACATTATTTCAGAAGCCCTGGTCGGTTCTCCGCATTCCTTTAAATTCTATGTGGAGGTCTCCTCTTACTTATAAACTTTGATCCCCTAAGCACCCCCTAATAGGTTAGTTTGTAAATCAAATCATCAAACTGATATTGCTGCAATGTCACATATCAGTAATGATAAATCTTTGACTCTTTTACAGGTTTTATTGAATTTTAATTTTATTTTTTTAAATTTTATTAGATACAAGAGCACATAGTGACAGTTAATAGTAGCAGGTTAGGTCACATTTTGACACTTTTACAGGATTTTATTGAATTTTAAATTTTTATTTTTTTAATTTATTAGATACAAGAGCACATATTTCTCTTATTTCTTGGTCACTTTAATAAAATTAAAGATTTTGTTCCTAATGATATTATAAGGTTGAAATATCCAATTAAGTTAACAGGTATCTTTGAAATATACCTTCTACTTCTTAAAAGATGGATGTATTTTGTTACATTCCATTTTTTTTCTCTAAATGTTTCTCATGAATTAATTATTCTTCCAGAGACCTCTAATCCAAATATATAGGTTATTCTTGATCTTGATTTCCTAATGAAATATCGGTTTGCATGTAATTTCTTGGATGGCACTAGGTTTAATAAATAATCTATTCACAAGATGCGAGATTTAAGTGTATGCTCTGAAGTTTCTGAAGCCAGACAAGATGAATTGCTTGAGATTAAAGCAATAAACATGGATTGAAAGGAAGATTTAGTGAGAATAAAAGAAATCCTAATAGAATATGCAATGAAGTTGGCAACTGATAGTATGGACTTGTTTAATGAAAAGAAATTAATTAATACATTTTTTGAGTCTGCTTTTCAGTTATTTCCTAATGTTTTCACTGAAGATATTATCTCTGTTTTGTACTAATGCAGTTGACATTCTGTATAACTTGCTACTCAAGGCATCTATCTACGTAAAACAATATCAAACTCCATAAAATATAGAGAGCATGTTCAACTGTTGCCACAAGAGTATGAAAAGGCAGAAATTATAGAAAAGTAACTCAAAATTGGAATGGAGAAATCAGTCGAGTCACTGAACCCATTGATTTTCCTCTTTGTAAAATTGAAGAATTATTAATTGGTTTAAAAGGAGCAGAGTATTTCGCTAAACTAGATCTGAACTCTGGTTGTTTCCAGATTCCTTTAAAGAAGGAAGATAGAATATATTTTGCCTTCACAACAAGATGGCAGAAGTACCAATTATGTCGTCTTCCTCAAGGAAGACGACATAATTCCTAGAAACTTAGCCATATCTTTTCAGTCACTAATGAATTCTATTCTGTCAGATATGTTAAGTAAAGGAGTTATTTGTTTTCAAGATGATTTGCTTATATACTCAAATGACCTAACATCTCACAGAAATGTTTTAGTGAAAGTTATTTCTAGATTAGATGAAGTTAATTTATCCTTGAAGTGTTCAAAATATCAGTTCTTTTTAAAAGAGAATGAATGTTCACGTTACAAAGTTAGTAAAGTAGGAATAATTCCTAGTAGATCTCAGAAGAATTGCAAGAATGAGGATTTTCAAATTAACAAGATAGATGAATTGGATAAGATTAAGGGAAAAAATCTCTACAGTTGAAGCTCAGAAAGAAGATCCCATTTCGAAAAATGTTTACAAAAAGGTGAATCTATTCCCCTTTTTTTGAAGAATTTTCTTTGCTTCAAATGCTCTGTTTAGAAGAGGATGGTTTGCTTTTATCAAGCAAATGGATGAGGGTAAAATGAAAATAAAAATTTTAGCTCCAGTTATCATGAAACCTAGGATTCTGTATACTTGCATGATTATGATCTAGCTGGTCATCTAGGATTTCAGAGAACCTGACACAGAATTAAGGACAGGTATTTTTGGAAAGGTCTTTTATGCCAAACTAGGTTTGGCATAATCTCCCTCTTAGAGGTAAGACACCTCTACGATCCTTTCCAATTCCAGTTAGACCATTTCAAGCTGTAGCTATTGATATAATTGCACACCTACCCACAACAAAGCAAGGAAGTAAGTATATCCTGTAGCCATTGATATGTTATTACGCTTTCCAGAAGCAGTACCTATGAGGGATCAGACTGCTAAAACTATAGTTAATAAATTTTTAAAGGTGATATGGCACACCTGAAATACTTATCTGATCAAGGAGCAAACTTTACAGCAGAACTAATATTGCAATTATGTAAGTTATGAAATATGAAGAAGCTTTTTACTATACCCTATTATCCTCAAAGTAATGGAATATGTGAAAGGTTAAATAAGACTTTAAAACACACACACTTTCTAAACTAGCTAATAGTAAATTGTCAATGCATCATGAAAATTATGGAAACAACTACCATGTTAGAGTAAAACTTTAGTTTAATATAAACCAAAATAAACATTCAACATTTCGACCTTCGCATTAAGGTCATCATCTGAAGTACACACATGTAGAAAGAAACAAGCTGCAGTACAATCTACATGGTATGCTAAAGTTACTGACCAACCGTTAAAACTATTGGCCTGACCTCTGGCAGAAAAAACGCCTCTGGCGTTTCTTTATATATGTAAACTCCTGATGATAACCTGATGACCTTCAACGACGAACCGTTGAAGTTATAGAAACAACACAGTAGTTGTTTCCATAATTTTCATGATGTATTCTGTTCATCGTGTAAGCATGAAATAAAGTAAATTGTCAAATTGGAATTCTTGCTTGCCACAAGCAAGAATCCCAACAGTAACCATGTTGTCACTTGAGTTTCACTTTGAATCTCAGTAATGGACATACGCATTAGTGGTTGTTTTCAGAACAGCTGTCACTTGGTAACAGGAATGCTAGAAAAGTGGAGTGATCAAACAAGGGAACAGAGCTGAGTAGGTTTAATAAACTATAGAGTTAAGTTCTCAAATCTCGGAAAAGTTTTTATATGTATTTTGAATTAATTTACAGGAATATCAAACTATGAAGCTATTAATTGAAGTACAGTATGATATATCAGGCCTTTGTATGTGAAAATATTTTGTGCTCAATTAAAGGCAAGTGATATACAGGGTGTTCGGGATAAATTTGACATATTTATAATTAATTATATTTTTCCGTAAGTTACATGTATTAACACACACTTCTCTTCATTTAAAAGTTTGGACCCTTCTTCATTCATATACAAGATGTCAGAAAGGATGGATAGCTGGAACCCACCTGAATCATGGAAGAGAATAACTTGTATCATGATGATTCGTGCCCGCCATCAAAATAAGGATATTACGACTGCTGCCCAATGCTCCCTGAATACAGTAAAAACAATCAGGCATGAACTAGAGACTTGCAATGGTGACTACGAGGATGTAGCAAGAAGAAAGATCCCTAGCAGACGATCTGATTGCGTTCGTACAGCAGAATTCCTTGCAAATCTGCAGGAACAGGTGTTGAAGAACCCTGGCATTGGAATTCGGGCTTTGTTCGTGGAGTTGCTAACTGTAGTCAAGCCCTGGATAACAAGGGTAGCCAATGGTAGGCTGTATGTATGGCAGCAGGATTCGGCCCCTTGCCACACCTCTGGGAAAAGTCAAAAATGGTTGTCTGAAAATTTCTACGACTTCACCAGTCCAAATGTTTGGCCTCCAAACTCCCCAGACCTTAACCCCATGGATTATTTTGTATGGGGCGCAGTTGAAAAAGACACCAATCGCACTTCCAGTAATACAAAAGCCCAGTTAATGGATAAAATTAAAACAGTTTTTGCGGCCCTTCCCAGGGAGACTGTAGCATCAGCTTGTTCGAGGTTCCGAAGCAGAATTGAAGCTGTGATCGATGCTAATGGTGGTTATTTTGAGTAAATCTTGTTGATTGTATTGTAATTAACTCTGCCTGTAATGTTTTTTTGTCAATTCATTAAATTTAATAGATACAAAGAAGATTTTCTTTTTCCTTACGAAACTGTCAAATTTATCCCGAACACCCTGTATATATTCCAGGTAGCAATTTGTAATCTGCAGTTGTAACTTTCAGTATTGGAAATGCATTTTGAACTGCTCAGTTAATATATTTCCATTGTGAAAATTTTCTTCATGCCTACTACAGAAAATTGAAAGATAGATACAGTAACGGAAAATTCTATATGACCAAGTGAGACTACAGAACATTTAACTGAATGATATTTTCAGTTTGTTTTTGTAGAAATATTTTGTTTTGTCTCTCAATATTGAATAGAGTATGAGAGAAAATCGAGCTCATTTATTATTTTCAAAATGGCCATTTAATTATTCCTAGTATGTATTATTTATTGTATATAAATATATGTTTAAAGTAAATAATTTAATTTTTTTATAATTGACCTTCAGTCTTTAAAATAGAAGATATTGATCCTCAAGTCAGTGCACTATCACATATACGAATCCGGAACATCTGTCTATCTGCTCGGTAGAGGGTGTGGTGTGAATTGTTGCTTCATAACACAACTTTTCAAGCTTTCATGTACCACTGTACATGCTCTTTTCACTACTGAAGACTATGCTGCATGTTGGTTCAGGTAATGTGGGGGCTTGCATCTTATGGTCCTATCATGGAGACCCATGTTATCAGCCTCAGTTCTGAATGTTTTTGTCCAAATTCATGTTCCAGTCGATGCCAGAACTCCACACTCATTATGTCAGCTGGCGAATGGTTGTTTTTACGTATTATCCTTTGTGGCACCCTTTGGTCACATTTGGTGTGTGGTGGGTCATCCACTGCAATAGCACTTGCACTTGACCTCCCTGCATTTCCATTTAATATGGTAACACTGAATTTTGTTTTAAGATGGCCCAATTTGTCAACAGCTTGCTGAACAGATATAGCTGCAACATGGCATCCTATCATAATGATCTTTCAAACTCCATCAGTTCTCTCACAGCCATTTAACCCGGATATAGTTGCACTGACTTTTGGGCATCATATTTCTTCCATTTATAACAGCTATCAATACAAACACATGACCTGTTATATGCCACGATGCAATTTCCTCCAATTCCAGGTGTCCATTGACTTCTTTCCAAATATCGTATATAGTAATATTTATATACATTACTTTTGAAAATAAATTGTTTTCTATTTATTAAATTTACATTATCCACATCTATATTTTTCATATATTTTTCTTTTATCTAGATTTATAATTTATACCATGGTATACATAATATTTTAACTATTGTTTATTCATAGTATTTAACTTTTGCTTATCAGCTTCTACACATGTCATGTTTTTCTCTGTAATAATCTACGCCCTTATGCTTTCTTACTTGCAAGGAACTTTTGATGAGATTTCTTCTTTCCAGGAGTACAACTTTAACTTCTTGAGTTCACCACAAAGTTCAGATTTTTCTGTCTGTGAAGACGTCGCCAAATGCCTCTCCCAGTTAATGCTTTCAAACTTTCACTTTCTTTAATAATTTGTATGTTTGAGTTAAGTTTTTGTTAAACATTTCATATGTTTTTTTCCTTTCAGTATGATCTAATTTTTTTTTTATTCTGTTTAAAAAATTTTTTAAATAATTATAAATGGAGGATGCTTCCTATTTAAAATAGGAAGCAATTTATAAATATCACTATCAACAATAATGTACTTGACCATACTATTCTTATTGCTTGTATGTTGTGTCCATGTGAATTTATGCATACCTCTTTGTCGGAACATAAATTGGAACATTGTATGGTCCCGTGCATAGCTTGAGTGAAGTGAGAATGAAGGCTAGAGGCTAATGGTGTGCAGATAGGAGATATATGAGGAAAGAAGTAACTTAATGTCATTTAAGGCAGCAGGATTTGCATATCATTGTGTATTTTGGGAATTTTCCAATGATTATTTAACAAGAAGAAGATGTGACAGGTTTGAAAGGGGGGACATGAGATTTTTATGTTTATTAAATAAAAAAAATAATTGTGCAATGTTGAAATAAATGTGCTGGCTCATCTTCACATTCATTAAATATGAGTTTTCTAGACAAAAGGTACATGTTTCATTATTTTGCCGAATGCTATGCACTTCTCACTTGGCATGCAATAATGAAAGTTGCCATGGGGATAATTAGCAAGAACAGATCATTGTACTAGAAGTTGTATATGACTGCAAAAATATACATATCCAAGAACATTTATTTCCCATTATTGTTATTCCCTTGAGTAGTAGTAATGATGTTAGTCTGAAGAGTAATATGCCTATATACATGAGCAATATAAGTATGGACTCCTTTTTAAATTGCAACGTGCAGTTGATTCTCACTGTAGTAGCACAGTAACAAACTACCTGAAAAGTCCTAACTATACTGAACTATGTGCTATACTGAAAGAAATTTTCTATAGCAAACTATGCAAACAAACTGTTCTTGTTGTCTCTGTATGTTTGCTATGGTATAAGTCAACTGTATAAATTTGTTATTTTTTCCTAGTTGAATTATAATTTTATTTTAATAAGTAGTTGGTATGAGTGATAATATGTTTAAGTTTTGTTTATCCTTTGTTTTAGTGGTGGTTTAAAATTTGCATTTGAATTAACTGCAACAGTAATACATTCAACATTTTATGTGACCCCTTTAGCTAGAGGTTCATTTGAGAAGTATTCACAGATAAATACACATCCTCTAAAATAGAGATGATACATATGAAATGTTTTTCAAGGCAAATACACTCTGATAAGTATAGTATTGGTTCTTATTTTTTTGGTTTTATGGAGTTTGCATTATACCATACATTGATATTCATCCATTTAAACCGAACATGGTGCGTCTACATTGCTATCTGTTTTAGATGACTGTTAATTATGATTTTAAGAAATAACTGTCAATAGTAATATATAAATATTTTTCAGCTTTGGGACCTACAAGCAGGGAAACTATTAGCAGAATTTGGAGAGCACGTGGGATCAATAAGTGATGTTGAATTTCATCCCAATGAGTTCCTTCTTGCAAGTGGCAGTGCAGACAGGTAACTTTATGAACTATTTTTATAGTTCTTTACAGTATGCAGTAAATAGCATGCTGTATATACAGTAATATCTGAAGTTATGCATGTTCCATCTGTGAAAATTTATTTTATTTATATACATATAAGAAATTCTGTTTGGGGCTGGCATGTGTAGGCCCTGTACACACAGAAGTTTGTGTTCAAGTATTACTTTAACTTCAACCTTGGGAGAGCTGTTTCTATGGTGTTTTATCTTTGAGCTTCCCCCCCCCCCCATTTCCAATTTATTTAACTCTGCAGTGTCAATTCTAATCAAACTGCATTATGTCAGTGTGGTGAAAAATTAGGTTTTCTATACTGAACTTAAAATGGGCAGGATCTGAGTGTTAACACCTTATGTAGGAGAGCACTCTGCCTAATTCGTAGTTAGGTGAATCAGTGCCATCCAAGTTGGGCATAATGGCACATTTTATTTATGGATTTTAGGTAGTCCATATATTGGGGGGTGGGGAAGGATCTGGAATTTTTTGAGGTGACATAGAAATTACCCACCACAAGAAAAAAGGCAACATTACTTCAACATGGCCAATAAAATACAAGAGACTCTTTCTGGAATCTGCATCTTAAGAAACTATCCAAGCCTCAACAAATTTGGATGCATACACTGTCTCAAATTTGGAAAATGTTAATTCTCAGATTATCGGCCCAACATCTAAACTAGCCCGCTAATCGGCATAATTTAGGACTTTTGGCATACCTTATGTTTGTCCCACCTAAATCTCACTTACCTCATATAGTGTCTGTGTACACTTATCTTTCTGTACCTTGTCCCCTAACAATGGCAATTTGACTTTACTGAAATATTGGAAAATAATGATTAAAGTATTTTAATTAGTATATCTTCTATATTTTAATATTCTTATGAAAAATTCTGTAGGCTCTCTATTCAAGACGTGATGTTTGTAGTGTTTTGCCTGTTTTCATAGTCTTTGTCTTTTTATTGCTGATTCTCAAGCCAAATTTGTTGTAGTTCGTTAAGGAATCTGACTTGTAGATTTATTTTGGATTATAACATCATCTGCATATAAAGTAAACAGCTGAGATTAACATATCCAGTTATAAAATAATAAAAATAAATCAGCTAACGCCTTTTTATTCCCATATACGGGAGTAGGCGAGGCCATTTAGCCCTATCTAACTTTTGGAGACTGAGTGGGCAGTTCAATCTCCACTGGTACCCAATCAGAGACAGATGGCCCAAGGCTATCACTAATTAAGCGGTACGCAGTGAAGAGAGACGGCTCAAATGTGCCGCCATCTCGTGGTCCCTAACCCTAACACAATATATTTAATGTCTGAAATAATGTGGGTTCTACGGTCGATTTTCTTGAGTTTACAGGACAAAAAACCCGAGTTTCCGGGAGGAAAAACCTGCTTGCCCGTGCCAGAGATCGACTAACTCGGGAAACGGTCGAAAAAAGGCTTAGAAAATTTCCTCTAGTCGCCGACTAGACTCGAAACCAAGCCTTCCTTCGTGCGGCCAAGCGCGGTGGTGTGCAAACGCCACATCCACTGAGCTACACAGGCTCACATATCCAGTTTCGATATTACATTTAAAGCCATTTTCCTTTATAATGTGAATCGATGGATAACAGTGGGAATAATGCACCTACACTTTATGTCGATTTTACATAATACCATTTTACAGTATCACACTCAATTCTAACTGCTGACATTTTCAACTTAAGTGTGCACTATGTTTTGCTTGATATAATGTCCTGTTTACACCAATTTTTCTTGGGACACTCATACTTATTGGGAGATTCATAGAGGAATCTCATGATTCTTCTATTCATTTAATTTCCTTTTTTGTAGATGGATACACAGAATCTGTATCCATTTACTGTATGAACCACGCTTTCTGAGTTATCCAGTGTAGCCATTATAAAACTATTATTTCTCCATATTTGAGCATTTCATGGTTGGATACCATTTTCTCTAGCTGCTTTTCGCATTTCAGGTTTTTGATAGGTTTTTCTACCTCAAGTGTCGATATGTGTCATGAGTGCATTTCTCTTGAATATTTTCTACCACTGGTGTACAAGTTGTTTGTTTCAGTTAGCAATTTTTCAAATTACTCCAAACATCTAGAATATCTTCAGGTTTTATGTTAGTTTTATCATCTCTACTTCCTTTGGTACTCTTTCTTCTATTTCTAAGCTTTTCAATGGCTTTCAGAACATTTTGCCACCTTCCTGATATTTCTTTTCTGTACTCTTAGCAGAGTCTTCCCATTACTTTGTTTAGTTGCTTTTACACATTACTTTTTTTTTTCTTATATTGTTCACTGTATTCTCTTAGAGGACATGCTAACTTACTAAAAATTTTTCAATATGCTTTGTTCTTTTCTATGAGTCCATCGTAGAGTTTTGATTTGTCTATCCTTGTAGACAACTTCATTGCGTGTGCCTCCCTGGCTAAATCAATCCGTTCAGAGTTTGCCACTGATACTTTGGAGTCTTAGTTCTTGTTTTCATACTCTTACATTATTTTCTTGAATAATATTTGTATATTTTAGTCTACAGCACATGTATGATAGATGCTTGACTTTGATTGTCTTTCTTTTCGATATTATCATTGTCATTCTGCCCAAAACTAAATAGTGATCACTCTATTTCAAATCTCTGCATACTTTTATCTCCTGAAGATATATCAACAGTAACATAGTCAATGAGATGTCTTATTTCTTATGTCTTCTCTCCACATAAATTTGTGCATATCTTTATGTTGGAACTATCCTGAACAGAAATCCAGCAGATATTTATCATTACTTCTACTCTTTTCTCCAAATATTCTCAAAAAATGTATGTTTTTTGAGAATATTTGAAGAAATATTCTCAAAAAACATACATTTTTTTGAGAATATTCATTCTGATATTCATTTCTTACTTTGCTGATTAAATTTCCAATGACCAACATTTTCTTTGTCAGCTGCTTTCTAATGACTCAAAAATTTTTCCAGTTCTTCCTTAGTAAACCATTCTGTTAGAATAGGTATAAATAAGTCTCATTCTTTAATTGTCCATTTCGACGTTTGCCCACTTGATATTACTTATCATTTAAGATGATTATTCTTATATTTAGTGTTGAATACTATAGCTACTTTTTCCTTTCCCAGATCGTTAGCGACTGAATATAACATCTTGTATTTATTATTTAGAAGAATCTCGCCTCCTCCCCTTTTTTTGTCTTCTTTGTTTCATTAACACCAATTATGTTTCATTAACACCAATTATGTTTCATTAACACCAATTATTCGAGCACCAACTTGGTGCTCGAATCTTTCTGCCAGTTCTACATCTTTTCCATTGACACTTCTAATTTTGTGGTGCCTATCTTGAATTCTGCTGATGTAGTTTTTTCCAGAAGCTGAATTTTCACTTTTCACCTTGATTACCTTAGTAAAAACAGCAGGATCTTCTTTCACTGGGCATTGCTCCAGCTGACACAAACTTTTGTCATGTTATGCCATCATTTTGTTTTGATTTAAACCAATAAAAATACAGTTTGGTTGGCCCAATCCTAAATTTTCTGCTAGCATCATTAATTCAGTATCCTGGTAAATACCTGCTAACTAACACCACGAAAAGTAGTAGATTTGATTTTGGAACAGAAATCCTGGTCAGTTCTCCATATTTCTTAAAAGGCTCTATGGAGATCTTTTCTAGCTTTAATCCCCTCTAGTGAGCCTTGTGTTGCTCACACAATTTTTTTTTTTTAAATAAAATTTATGGGCTTGATGCATTATAAGCACTAATGTGCTAGTAAATGCCAACTCAACAAACAAATGCATTTTTTCCCATTCCACTCGCTCTCTTGTAGTTTATTTTATCAACCCATCAAGCTAATGTGGAAAAAAGAGGAAATGTCGGTTGCCCAGAATACAGCCAACCTTTAAGAGAGAAACCACAATTACCAATAACTATAGGCTTATATTCATTTTAGGCACTTGTTACAGGATACTATTCACGCTGAGAGAAAGAACTAATGTATATACTTCACGTACTGTCAGAGACTATCAGTGTAGTTTCTGCAAAGGAAAATTGACAACAAATCATATTTTCTCACTTGGAAAATTAAAAAAAAATCAAATTCATGATATATTATTATTATTATCAATTTAGACCTCCAGGGAACCAAGGACTCATCGAGGAGAGGCTATAAATAATCCAAACCAGCTATCATACCTTTCCTTAAATTCATTCACACTCGATGCACTCACTACCCCTAAGGGTAAATTATTCCACTCACTCACTTCTCTGTGGAAGAAAAACCTAGCTCTTACCCTTTCTTGACTCTGAACAAACTTATCTTCCATGGATGTCCCCGTGTTCTCTCCCCACCTTCCACATAACGAAAAATTTCATCAATTGATATCCTATAACACCCATTCCAAAGTTTATAGACCTCTATCATATCACCATTTTTCTTCTGTTAACCAGAGTCTGCAATCCAAATACTCGCAATCTGTCCTCGTAATCTAAATCCCATAATCCTGATATAATCTTTGTAACTCTTCTTTGCACTCTTTCCACAGTTTCTTAGCCCCCCCCTTGGAACCTGGGAGACCAAATCGGCGCACAATAATCCAGGTGTGGACTTATCAAACCCTTATAAAGTGGCAAAATGACTTCTTTATCCTTACATGTCAAGGTTCACTTCAATATTGCAATTATCCTTTGAATTGTATTTGCAACTTTTTCTATGTGACCTTTGAACTTTAAATTCCTATCCACCAATAGACCAAGATCCTTTGCCTCTTCAGTTTCTTGTAGCATAACCCCATTAATATAATATGCTGCTAGAACTCTAATCATGTCAAAGTGCATAACTTTACATTTATGAACATTAAACTGATAGCAATTTTCATTTGCCCAAATCTCCAGCCTATTCAGATCATTTTGTAATTGCTGAATATCAGTAGCATCCCTGATTGCAGCTTTTCATATAGTATCCTATTAAAATGCCTTAAAAAAATCCAACATTATCATAGTTATCTATTCCCTTTATCCAACTCGGCTAAACATTGTTAACATTGTTATAAAATATGAGCAAATTGCTAAAATGACCTCCTTTAGTAAACCCATTCTGTTCCTTGCAGAGTATAGCATGTTTGTCTACCCATTTCTGTATGCTAGTTCTTACCAACTTCTCTAAAATTTTCACTACCACACCAGAGATACTGATAGGTCGGTAATTAGGCACATCAGTTTTTGTACCACCCTTGTATAGTGGAACTATCACACATTCCTGTTGTATCATTCCTGAGCTGAGACTTAAGTTATACAAACATGTGAAAGGCCTGGCCAATTCAGATGAACATTCCTTTAGCAAAAAGACTGATATTCCATCTTTCCTTTAGACAAATTCTATCAATTTCTATTATAACCAAACCAACCTAGTCATTGATGATTGTATCTTTTTGTAGGTATTTAGTAGATAACATAGGAGTTAACATAATAATTACAATGATATGCATCAATGGATGAAAAGGGAAATTGAGAGTGCTATTTATGGATACTTTGAAATCTTACAACTCCTAAAATGCAGAATATTAAGAAAATCCAGTGAAAAACTAAGTTATTTGCATCCAATATTTGTGTGAGACATTGTCAACAATAAAGGAAAATAATATAAAATTTATTATATTTGAAAGATAACTATTGAGAAAGATTTTTTTGATCATCTTTACACCAGAATACTGGGTTGTATGAATGAAGCTATAACGAACTATGAAACCTTTTTCACAGATGTTAGAAGGTCTTGAGCAAGATGGAAAATGTGGTAATGAATGAATGACTTAAGATATTTTGATGTATGTATGCTTTACTCCAAATGGAGTAAATGATAGCGATAAGTGAAAAAAAACTTGGTGGTGACAGCATTAGACATAAATAGTCCATTTAAGCTGAAGAAGAATAGTCTTTTTCTGAGTAATTTTCTCTTCCTTGCTTTATTCCTTGTGAATTCCAGTGTCTGGTATCTTTTGTTACACGACCTTGTTTCATAAGAATACTCGCTTTGTTGTCTTTCTTTTCTTTGTATTATTATGTACATTTCATTTGATTCTTACCTATAAAGTTTTATCGGTTACTATTTCTGACTGCTTGATACCTAATTTGCTATATAAACATTTATTGATTAAATCCTTCAAAGTAATCTTGATTTTAATATGACCCCCCCCCCCCCCACCACCACCACTCACATACGTCATAAACTTAAAGTACATTTAAAGTACTGAATGGACTAAGATTAGGTATCAGCAATTATGGAACATGGAACTTTTGAAGACATTCATTTGAACATTACAAGGTTTATCAAATGAAGATGAGGAATGGAGTTTACTTTCATCTGTAAAACTGGATAGAATTGGGAGTACTAATAGACAGTTCATTAATCTATTGGAGGAAATGAATTCACAAAAGTACAGAACCCTTAGGCCCTTATCTTTCATTAGGGAAAGCTTTCACCACCCATTGCACAAGGGTCGTGCAAAGACTGATTTATCCAACTATCAGCTAATCAGGAGTGATGATGGTTAAGATTTTGAAAAGTTGGCTAGGGCTTGCATTCAGAAATGGGTTGACAGAGAATCTCTACTTTGCAATGAACAGCATGGATTTACCAAGAGAAGGTCATGTTTTAGCAACTTACTCGCATTCCATAATAATGTTACCACTGAGTTAGATAAAGGGAATGGATACACCATGATACTTTTGGATTTTGTTAAGGCTTTTGACAGAATACAGCATGGAAGACTGTTGCATAAGTTGGAAAATATGGGATTGGATTATAAACTGTTGGCATGGATAAGAGGATGACTGACTGACAGTTATCCTCTTATCCATGCCAACAGTTTATCATCATTCATACTTTCTTCCTTTCAACTTTCCTTCCATTATTTCCTCAAATTTTCTTTATGGTTTATTATATCTTCGCTTTCTGGTATGAGTTTTTTCATTAACATTTTCAATATCTCCTCTCATGATGTTTATTTTTATCCTTGTTCTCACTAGTGTATGATATTACTAGCATAATTAACATCTGGTAACAGATACATTTAGTATTTTCATTGAAAATATTAGATGGGTTTTTTTCAAGTATTTTCAATGATATCACCAAATAAAGATGTTTTTTTTTTTTAATGTAATCAGTTTCATTAAAAAAACTTCTCCATTTAGTGATCTCCAGATCTGTTTTCTTTTATATATAATTTTTATTTATTTTTTTAGAACTGTCAAGTTCTGGGAATTAGAAAATTTTCATTTGGTATCATCCACTGAAGGAGATTCTGGCCCAGTTAGGTAAGTTGCTGTGCCTCAGCTGTTTTAAAGCATTTGAGTCAGTAATGCTGATACTCATTCTGTTTCAGAAATGTTCTAATATATACAATTGCTCATCAAATAGATTAATTTGCATTAAGTTGGACTGTGTTAGAATCAGAGTTGGATAACTTAGAGGAGCCCTTATACCCATGTGGAGAGGAGTGCTGACTGTGACTTCTGACTCGGTTCTAATCTTCATCTTCCCAGTTATTACATCAACATGAATTTCAAGCAGTCAAGAATGGACTGATAATTTGGGACTTTGACAACCAAACTGTGTTTTGTATGGGCTGAAACTATCAGTATATTATGATGGTACCTCATAATCTGACATCATGCTAGCTAAGGCACTGCTTTGTTATTCCTGGACCCCCTGACTATTTTCATTGAGAGGGTGAGCACCAAAAAAGCTAGCTACTGGAATAACTCCAGTCCCTGAAGGTGACTGTACTCAATTGATGTAAGAAGCATCAGTGGAAACGAAGTAGATAGAAACATCATATCATGATGGTTGATGTTAGTGGGTCAAAGAAGTTCGAAACAAGCTTGATTTTCTAAATAATAGCTACTAGAATGATTTATTCAGGCACTAGAGATCACAGAAGATGGGAAGTAGCAATATTATTCAACACTTAATGCCAAGTTATATTCCTTAAATGGGAGCTAATCTCAATTATATTGATGTGGACAAATTTTTGAAAGGGAAATTAGACAGTATTTGTGCCAGTAGTCTCAAAGAAGGCTCTAGAGAAGTAGTTTCTAGGTCATTAGAGATAGCAGTGAATATGAAGTAGCAGTTAGTACTTTAGTACTTGTTGGATATCTAAACAGCAGAGTGGGAGGGGGATCTGTAAATGATATTATCATTTACAGATTTATGTAAATGATATTATGGTCGCATAGATAAAATGGTAGGAAACACTTCAGAAGAAGACTAAATTAATGCAGTTAGTAGTCTTACAAGGAAGGGGGGAAAAAAAAAAAAAATATATATATATATATATATATATATTTATAAAAATAAATTTAACTGACTAGAACCCGAGAAAGTATAACAAAAACCTTTAATACATCACAACTAGTTTCATCGGTGATCCGACTTCTTCAGGTGAGAAATAAAAATTGGGAACGCACTACTAATTTATATATTTGCAAGGATGAATTCGAAAGAAGAATCATCGAATCAAAAGAAATAGTTCTGGACCCTTCACATTTAAACAATAATCTTAGCTACAATTTACCCGATTCCCATAGCGCAGTAATCCAGTACTGGCGCTCAAAAATTAGCTGTCGCACACATTCTACTCATGCCAACGGTAGCACGCGGTCACCTATTCAAATATGACTGTTATTATTCTGCTTTTTATTAAGCTGTAAAGTTCATTTTTTACCGTGTTATTTTATGTCTTATGTTTTTATTTCTCACCTGAAGAAGTCGGATCACCGATGAAACTAGTTGTGATGTATTAAAGGTTTTTGTTATACTTTCTCGGGTTCTAGTCAGTTAAATTTATTTTTATAAATGTATACATCCCGAGTAAATCCTAATTTCAACAATATATATATATATATATATATATAAGATCTGACAATATTGGAGACATGATAAATAAGACTCATATATATATCATTCGCACATATTATAAGAGCTGGTGGTTGTAGTCCTTTTGAGAAATACTTTCTGGGGAAGACTATTCCTCAGAATTGAGGGTAGGTAGAATAAAACACAACTGGGAGTAGCATGTTCTGTGAGTCAGCTGTTGAGCTGTAAAAGAATGTTGAGCAACTGTTGCTCATGTTTCAACACATCAGTATTCCAAGGTTTGCAATACTGATGAATAAATGATGATAAGTTAGAAATAATGTCGATTTATATACATTCATGATATCCTGTACATTGTTTGGTGATCAAGAAAGATGATAACAAAGATGGTGACAAGTTAATAAATATATGTAAACTTAAAGGGAAATTTTAACTATATTTTCTTCTTTTAACTATATAATTTCAACTATAAATTTCCCTTTTTGTAGTGCAAACTTCCTTTTTATAGCCTAAGGAAAATGTTCCTAAATATTTATTTACTGTTGTTTAATTATAGTATTTTTTCCTGTGTGTATAATTTTTATATATTTTTTCTTGTATAATACAAGAAAAAATTAGTAAGCACATCTTAATAAAATGCTTTCATAATACAGTCAGTTGCTTGATGCTGTTTGATTGGAAGAACGTGTATCTAGGATGCAGAGAACATTAATAAAGACTTTTTTTTTTTTTTTTTTTTTTGCCAAATATTGTGTGTCCCCCCCCCTCATGGAAGCATACAGTCTCCTGAAAACTTGGACTCCTTGCTGCAAAATAGACAAATTGACCAAGTAACACATGTAGCTAACAGTATGCTGCAGTACGAGTTTACTCTTAACTGTCATACTGCAACAGTAAATTAGACGTGAAATTATGTCGTTCAGTGATTCCTAGGGAAGTCCAGATTTCGATTATATTTGGCATTACCTCTCACTGTTGCCAAATTCTGACAATTTTCTTCGATTTCTGATATGTAAATGGTTGCCATGCTGTAGACAATTTATTATTATAGTTGTGCATTTATCAAAACAGCATACGCTCAGTATTTAAAATGGAATTGCTCGAACTTTCCCTATAGTTAATTTGTGGTGTTTTTTTTTTTTTTATAGATATTATCACTCTAGACTTCATAAACCTTTTGTAACAAGACCTTTTAAAATTAAGAATGCCATACTATTTTTCAGCATTTTGTTGAAAGTTTTTCCACTTGGTTATGCTATAAATTAAAGATGCCAAGATATTATATTCTTGGTTTCATCCTTGATCCAAGTGTAAGCAAACAAAGTTTTTACATGAAGTCACTTCACGATTGGGCTACTTGTATATAGAGGCTAATGACTTCGCATCACTTGCCTTAGTATCCCATAATGCAATGCTCATATCCTTACGGATATGTATAATGCTATGCATTATGGGAAGGGCAACTACACAGACCTAAAATGTCTCTCTGTTCAATTCTTGTCATAATGAATAATTATGACATTGCTTGCTAGGAATGATATTCTGACATGTACCTTCTTATTATATTCTTGGATCATTTCCATACTTGTTTATAATGAATAAATAATGATATATGTGACTTTTTTATATCAATGCTTTTTTTTTATTTTACCTCAGGTGTATATATTTTAGTATAGAAGGAGAGTGTCTCTTTAGTGGAGCTCAGGATATGCTAAAAGTTTATGGCTGGGAGCCAAGTTGCACATATGATAGTCTAGTCACAGGATGGGGTAAGGTTGTTGACATTACAACATCACAAAATGAACTAGTAAGTAATGTTTTGTATATTACCACTTCAATTCTAATAGCTATATATTTTTATTATTATTATTATTATTATTGCATTGAAGTCTTAAGACTCATCATGGGAGACCCAAAATGACAACATAATATCTGTACTTCTCCAAATCATTAACAGACAAAGCACTCAGGCACCCATTCCATTCATTTGCCACTCTTCAAATGAAAAATCTAGTCCTTGTGCTCATAAACAACTTCCAGGGATGATCTCTTTTTCTACCCCCTTAACCAATGCTGAAACATTCCCCTGTGTCAATCCTATAAAAGCCCTTAAGTAACTTAAATGCTTCTATCATATATCCCCTTTCTTTTTTCAACCTATCAACCAACTTTTGGAACCTACAAATCCCCAGTCTATCCTCATAGAGCATTCTACAGACCACCTCACCATTTTGGTCACTTGCCTTTAGGATCCTCTCCACCACTTCCTCATCCCCAAGGTGACCAGACCTAAGCACAGTAATCCAGATGTGGTGATATCAAGGCGTTATAAAGAGGAATGACAACATAATTCTGCTTGTTACTGTGTTCAATAACCAAGTAATACCATGGGTACTTTAGTAATAGGTTGTCTAAACTTCAACACTATCTGCTACCCCCTCCCCAGATCTTTGGTTTCATCTGTTTCCTGAAGAACAGTTCCCTCAATGTGTTACACATCTTATAATCTTTGTGCTTTTCCAAGTAAATTGACATCCATTGTTTTACCCATACTATCAGCCTATTTTGATCATTCTGCAAGCTCTCTACATTATCTTAATTAACTATTACCCTACCCAGCTTTGCATCATCAGCAAACAACTAAACATTTCCATTCAAATTATTTCCTATATCATTTATGTACCAATTAAACAGCAGTGGTCCAAGCACACAGCCTAACAGCACACCACTAGTTTCCTGGTATCTGTCCACTAGTTACCCTTTTATCCATATCATCAGTTTCATATCGATCCCCATTTGTTACAGTTTGCATAATAGACTTCCACGTAGTATCTTGTCAAATGGCTTTGCAAAATCTACAATATCATTGTGTAGCCTTTCCCTATCTATCTCAGCTGTCTCTCCATTATAAGAAGTTAGTAGATTACTAAGGCATGATCAGCTTTACACAAAACCATGCTGCCCCCTCTATGGGGGGCAGCATGGTTTTGTGTAAAGATATCATGGAGTATCATATTATTATCCCCACATTCCTGAATTCTCTCTTTGACCAACGTTTCCACTACATTTATCACTAACTAATCTTGAGATACTGATTGGTCTTTTTTTTTTTGCTACCACAGACTTAGATCCTCCTTTATGCAAAGGAATTGATTTGTTCTCCTCCACTTCCCAAGGAAGTGGAGGAGAACAAATTGGAGAACAAACAAAAGACTACACTGTTTGTCTCAGCTCTGACAAAGGCATTGCCACTTCCCCCTGCACATTTGCTTAAAATGCAAGCTGATTTCCCATTCAATCCCTCAGTTATATTTTCATTCATATTCTGCAATATCCTAAGTATCTCCATTTCATCAACCTCTGTTCTTACATTAGTCCCTGTCACCTCTGGCATAAGATTATTTTCACTTGGATGATATTCCCTTGCAAATGGGTCAATCAATAGCCAAGCAGTTTCATTTGCTTCTGTCATCTCTTTGCCATTTGCACTCCGTAAGGTTATCTTCCCATAGTTATTCTTCCTCCTACTTACCACATAAAAAAAAAAAAAAACTTTGCAATTTTCTTTTGTCTGCTTGGCTAATTTCTTCTCATAATCAGATTTTGCCTTCCTCACCATGCTCATCATCTTTTTCCTTGTATAGCTTACATAACATTTTTTTACAGCTCTTGCTTAATCATATTACTCATCCATCTAATTCTTACCTGATTCACCCTCCTTACCCCTTGGGTATACAGTGTAATATTGCTTCCTCCAGATACCCCTTGACTATCCCTCCCCCCATGCTCTGTGAACATTTGGTATTGCTTCAAGTTGCCTCCTAAATGTATCGTAATCACTTGTCTTTTAGTTCCGCATATACCTTTCTTAAGTGAAATTTATGTTTTGCTACCTCCCAAATCAAGACCACGTATCAGTTTCCTCAATTGGAGGCATTGTAGCCACCTTAGTTATGGACAGGTCTTCTGATCTGGTAATGAGATCTTATACCCTGAATCTCCTCCATCACATTCTGTTTCAAGTACTTATCTCTCAGTAAGCGCATAAATGGCATTTCCTTTCTGCCATGTGATCCTTCCAATCTATGTCTCCGATATTTAAGTCTCCTATAATAATTAACTGACTTGCACTCATTGTACTAATCTACTGATTCATGTCTTCAACATCATCATCCCTGGCAATCCCTTGTCTATAGCAGCAACCAATTTTATATTTTATCCTATTTGCTTCAATTTCACACCAGATTGACTGAAAAGTATTGCCATTTGTTTGACTGACCTACTCTTGTTGGCTGAAATTTATCTACTGTCATCAGCAGTAACTCACCACACCTGTCCTGTCTATTCTATCTTCCCTGAAAATACTAAATCCATGGCATTTTATCATTGTAATTACATCATCGGGCAGCTGTTAGTTTGGCCTCAGAATGCCTGTAACTTTTGGCAAGAGGTTCACTAATCAATGCTAAGAACTCCTCCCTCTTATTCCTGATGCTTCCTTCCAGCATTAGTATATAGAAACCGTAGCATCCCGTTAGACACCCCCAACCATCATTTACATCCTGAATTGACTACCTCGTTTGATATTGTTGCCTGAGAGACTAGATTCTGCAATTTTTTGCTCATTCACACATTCATTTTATTCATGAGGATGCTTTCACACAAGCTTGCCTGCATCTTGCCCAATTTCTTTAGTTTTCTGACTAAAGAAATTGGAGAAGATGTTCCTTCTTATGAAGCTCATGCATCATTTGTTACATAGCTGTTTATTTCAGTTCATAATGTGATTGTTTGAAAGGGGAGAAGAGAAATTATTAATAATATTATGTACATATTATTAACATTAGACATTGTAAATGTGATGGCATCTGAAAAGATTTGTTTTGGTTTTCTGTAAATAAATCAAAACTATAAGTGCATAAACTATATGCGTTCTGTATAGTGATTTCTAACTCGAATTATGGATGAACACACCAAACTTCATTTAGAAGAAACAGTTAACTTTTTAAACCACGCATGATTAATTTTCACAATAACTGTCTTGAGAGTAATTATTTTCAGTAAAGTTCAAGGGAAAGTGAACAGACATTTGCCTAAATGTAATTAGACAAAATTAATAATAATAATAAAAATCTGGCATTTGCTTTTCCAGTATGATACAAGATTACAAGTTCAGCCATTTTCCACTCCCGTTAAATGGTCTCCTTCCAAGATATGTTATAAATATCTAAGTATATGCAACATATTTGTATGGAAGGGACTCTTATTTTGTCTTGCTATTATTGACAAACTATAATTACATGATAAAATTACTAGCAATATTAAAATATATTGTATACAGCTGGTTTATTATCCCTGAATACAAATACTATGCATTTCCTGCAGCAGTTTAGTAGCATTGGCTCAGATAACTACAAAAATGAGTTAATCCAGTTATATTCTCCTGAGTGTAAAGAATTATCACACCTTTTAATGGAGATAACTGATGCCTTTCACTTCTCATCCATATTTTTTCAGCTTGGTTGAATGCTCCATATTTTGGTGGATTCAAAAATGTCATGGTAAGTAGGGAGGTTGAAGTCTCTTTAAATTAATACTAAAATCAAAATAATATTCAGCTTTCTAAAAAGTTAAGTAATGTGAAAGCATATAATGGGAACTTATAAAGTACCTTGTATGTTGACAATAATGTGTAGGACATTACATATGGGCTAGGTTTTGTAAGAAACACATTCAAGTCTGTTTTAAAGAATCTCAGCAGTCTTGGGTTCAGTGATATGCATTAAGGAATATTGTCAGCACAGACTTCTTCTTTTAGTTTATCTTGGCAGGATTCATAGCTGACTCTTCTTATTGCAAGATTCATTAAAGTCTATCTTGGATTCTATAGAGATACATTTCTCTCACATTATATCAAGCCACTATTGTTTGATTGCCCATTACCTGAGTTGTGAAATGGCCTTCATAAGTGAGTTATAGTAAAGGTGAATTTATATAACTTTAAGAAAGAATTAGTTTTATTGCTGGTATAGTTGTGTTGTGTATAAATATGGGCAAGTAAGAGGAAGAATGACTTCGGAAGGATAACCTTAGTGGGTGCTGATGGTATTGAGGTGACAAAATCAGATGTAATAGTCGAGTTACTGAGTGATCACTTCTCAAAAGTCTATCACCTAAGTGAGGATATCTCTATACCTATAGCAATACCTAATGTGAGAATTGAAGCTAAAGAATCAGAGGTATTAAATATATTGCAAAACTTAAATGCAAACACTGCGGTAGGCTTAGATGGAATATCAGCTCGGGTGTTGCGTGAATGTGCAAATGAATTGTCAACCCCTCTTACCTGGATATTTAATTTAAGTTTGAACTCTGGTATGGTCCCTAGGGAGTGGAAGTTAGGCAAAGTGGTTCCTTTGCATAAGGGTGGCTCTAAAACTGCGGTATTGAATTACAGACCAATCACCATCTCAGGAGTAGTGGTAAAAGTATTGGAAAAGTTGGTTAAAGACAAAATTCAAGAATGGGTGGATCAGGATATGATACTCTATAGAGGCCAATATGGTTTTGTTAAAGGTAGATCCTGCCTTAGCAATCTATTAACTATTCATAATAGAATAACATCAGAGTTGGACAAAGGAACTGGCTACACAGTGGTACTTCTGGATTTTGCTAAGGCTTTTGACAGGATACCCCATAGAACACTGTTACGCAAATTGGAGCAGATGGGAATGGATATTAAATTGGTGATATGGATAGGAGAATGGCTCAGGGAGAGATACCATAAGGTGGTGTATGGAGGAGCCGAGTCCAGAATGAGGCAGGTGACCAGTGGTGTGCCTCAGGGCTCTGTGCTTGGGCCAATGTTGTTTAATTTGTATATAAATGATATAGGAAACGGCTTAAAGGGAGATATTCAGTTGTTTGCTGATGATGCAAAGTTGTGTAGTGCAATAAAAAATCAAGCTGATGTTGAAAGTTTGCAGGAGGATTTAAATAAGCTGGTAAAATGGGCAAAAGAAAATGGATGTCAGTTCAATGTGGAAAAGTGTAAAGTCATGCATTTTGGGATTAAAAGATTACCGGCTGTGTACTACATCGATGGAAAGGTACTCCAAGAGATTGATGAGGCTAGGGACTTAGGGGTATTGGTAGATAGGGAGATGAAGTTCAGAGGACACATCGCTAAGGTGTCCAAGATTGCACATAGGATTACTTGGTTGTTGAGGAACACACTGACATCCAGAGATAAAGAGGTTATTATTCCCCTTTATAAAGCATTGATACTTCCACATTTGGATTACTGTGCTCAGGTCTGGTCACCTGGATTCCTTGGAGATGAGGAGGCTGTGGAGAGGGTTCAGAGAAGAGTGACCAAGTTGGTGAGTGATATAAAAAAATGCTCCCTACATTGATAGATTGAGAGCTTGTGGATTGCAGAGATTGGTTGATAGGCGAAGAAGAGGGGATATGATAGAAACATTCAAATTACTAAAAGGTTTTTATAGGATTGATGCAGGGGAAATGTTTCAGCTGTGTGATAGTGATGGAAGAACAAGAGGTCATCTCTGGAAATTAAAGAAGAGTGTGGTTAACAAAGGTGTCAGAACAAGGTTTTTTGCCTGGAGGGTGGTGAATGAGTGGAATTCATTGCCTGACTTAGTTGTGAGCTCTTCGTCTGTAAATGAATTCAAGAAGAGATATGACAGATATTGTTTTGCTAGTTTGGGTCTCCCGCGATGAGTCTACTGACTCCATGGAGATACCCGTAATAATAATAATAATAAAATATATGGCAGTAAAAATAATAATATAAAGAAAAATTAAACCAGCCTGCTTAGCTCAAGCAGTATCAACAATGCCCCCCCCCCCCCTCTGTTGGATATCTGGGCTTGAATCGCACTTGGAACAAAGTTTTGTCAGGGATTTTCAACTGAAGGTGTGAGTTAGCTGGTCTCACAGACTTACAGAGGTAGCCAGAAGAACACACACGATTTACAAATATAGTACACTAGCAGATAAGATTAATTGCCCTACCATAAGCAATAAATGGGTTTCGATAAAGCCATGACAAGCAGTTGAACCTAACATGAAAGGGAAGATGGAATGGGAATAAAAAATTTAATAAATAAAAAGGGAAAGACATGGAAGGATGAAGGAGAGGTATAAGTTAATCTGAGTGAATTATACGTGAGGCAGCCTATATGTGGGTGATGAACTTTACAATATGCATATCAGTTTGGCCAGGTCTTAGACTTTGGGGTTAGTTTTCCTGTGGGTGCTCCAGTTTTTCCTCACAGACATAACTGACTTTGAACACTAAATATGAGACATTTTCTTTGGATTTTATTGAATCATATACAATAGTCAATCAGTTTCGCCAGCTTGGGTCTGTCTGGCTTCTTCAGGACGAGAAATGGTTACACTAACATTAAATGCTACAACAGAAGAATGCAGTAACAACCTCAAAATCAGTTAAAAAAATTGAAAAGAATGCACGACATTAAGAGCATAAAGCGTGGAAAATTAATCATTGTTAGTAGATCGCATTTTATAGTTTTCACGTAATTCAGTTCTGCTAAACATTGTGAATTTATTAAGCTTTTCCAATGAATTTTTTAATATCATGCCTTGATTTCTATTGAGATTGTCTCCTGTATGGAGTACCACTGCAGCTTCTTTAAAGTTTCTACATTTGAAATATTCTTCAATGTACAGCATGGAGCTGTTGTCCCAGTCAATGGAATGGTTCGAAATTGAGAAATGATGGGCTAAGGGGTCTCATATTTAGTATAAAAAAAGGACCAAATATTAACAATCAAAATGACTTTGAACACATTGTACATGTACAATGTCCAAATGTGTATCCCATATATAAATATGAATTTGGGTCATTTGTGGCGCATATGCCATTGTTTACCCTACATGACCTCGGTCCTACTTGAAGACCAGTAACAGTAATAACAAATTGATAAAAAGTCCTAAACAAAGTTCCATAGGCATGATGCAATTCTAAAGCAGA
Organism: Typopeltis vanoorti; assembly: GCF_054136105.1. NCBI lineage: Eukaryota > Metazoa > Arthropoda > Arachnida > Uropygi > Thelyphonidae > Typopeltis > Typopeltis vanoorti. The sequence continues at coordinate 90,498,813 of NC_143549.1, forward strand.
TTATTTGCATATACTCCCCATGTTTGGTCTAGTGAAAATTATTTCAACAAGGACATAGCTTGCAAAATTTGAAGAATCAAATCCAATTTGTGAAGGAATCAGAACGTTTAGAAAATAGCAAAAAATGGTTAAAAGTCATTGTTTATGTCCTCCTTCCTCAGCAGATCTGCTATAAGGTGCATCATTTAACTGATTTCAAACTTAATTTGGAGTATAGTCATTTCTTACATTTAGGATTACAATAGTAAATTGTGAATTTCCTTTATAATATGATAAACATAGAAGAATGATTGAATAACAGTGGAGATAGTGTGCATCCTTATCTTATATCTGATTTAACATCAAACCATCCTCCTGTACTTCCACTCAAATAATTCTACTGTTCAAACAACTTTTCTCTTGACACCTTATGCTTGGAAAAAAAGGTAAGGTGAAAGAACTGATTGTTTTGACTGGTATTAATGACTTGAAAAGTGAAAAATATTGTATAAGAGAAAATATGAAAGACTTACTAGAAGAAGCACAGCTGCCTTGCTGTAAAGGAGGGCAGTGATTGTAAATGAATCAGTGCATGGTTGTGCAGAAGGAGTGGTGTGTAGTTTGTGGACCTATAGATTGAATTTGATGCATGGAAGAACTTACATAATGCTGATTTATTTCACTTAAGTAGATTTGGAGTTAGGTATCTCAAGAAAGCAGTGTTCACTGAAAGTGCAAAAGCAAAAGGTCAGGAAAACTTGAGTTATTAGGGTGAATGCAAGTGAATGTATTTGTGTGTGCACCCATGATGTTAGCAAGTATGCGAGGATGACACACTTGCTAAAAATGTGGTCAAGTGACAAAAGTGAATGGGATATCAATACAAGGTTTAAAGGTAGTTGAGACCTAAGAGGCTACTAAATATTTATGTATACTAATGCCAGAATATCAGAAATAAGAGGAAAGGGTTTCTGGTACTGGTTGATGAAACCTTACCAAATGTGAAGATTATACTATTTCCATGGGGTGGGGAGAAGATTAGTACAGGTTAATTAATTGTTATAGAGGACTTCAAGAAGATTACAAGGACAGATTGGAATGAAGAAAGATCACATGGTGAGAAGGAAATGGAATTTATTCACCTTCTAAGAGTTAAATTACTTGAAACAGCATGTGATGGAAGCTCACATTTTGTAAGTGTTGAATCTTGTCATAGGATCAGAATATTTGAACATTTATCCATAACTAAGGTAGCACTTTGCTCTAATTGGAGGCAGAGTGATCATGCAGTCTTGACTTGGGAGGTTGCCAAATGTGGAATTTTTAGTGTAGAAGAAAATATTTGGAAGTACAAGGCAAGTTAGGATGTCAACTTGAAACATTGCTATGACATAAGAATTTGTGAGGGAAGGATATTAATGACAAGAAGCAATATCAGGTTGTATACCCAATCTTCAGAGAATAAATCAAGTAAGTGTTAGATGGATGAGTGGTATCATTAAGCAGGAGCTGGGAGGGGGGGATATTCTAAAGAATGTATAAGGATAAAAGTGATCACTAGCTTGTAAACAGTACAAGGCAGAAAATAAAGATCACCATTATGATAAGGAAAGGAGAATCATATGAGAAGAAACAAACCAAACAGGAAAGAAATCCCAGAGTTCTTTCAGTGTGTGTGTGTGTGTGTGTGTGTGTGTGTGTGTGTGTGTTTGTTTGGGGGGGGGGAATGACTATGGAAAAGGTTTTAACGACTGTATACACTAAGACTAAGCATGAAATTATTTTATGCTTAGGTAGACATTATTGGATATTGAATTTGATGAAGGTGCTTATGCTTCTATACAGAATGAAAACAAGAATATAATTTCCTATCAAGTATAATATGCAATTGTAACCAAGCAGAAAAACTCTACCTAAGGACAACAGAAAGTGTACTCTCTCTTGCTGTTTAGACTTCTTAGTTGAAGAGTTCCTGCAAGCCTTTTCTGGTAGAAGCTATGAGTATAAGGTCATCAGTAAATGCCATAGCATTAAGAGTGGTTGTGTCAAGAGAGTAGACAATATGGCTTGGAAGAGATTGAAGAAACTCATCAATGACACAATTGAAAAAAATAGGAGAAGGAGGGTCTCCTTGGTGTCACCCTTAAGTGCTGGGATGGTGCATCTGGACATTCTTCAGTAAACAGAGCTTAAAATACACTATCTACCAATAATTGTCTGGGCACATTAGCAATTTACAGTTGATACCAGCAGGCGAACCTTAACATCGGGTATATCCACATTTGGCTTTGATCATCCTGCACTCTTTGAGGGAGGCTTTTCACCAATGTGCAGTAGACATCAGGTGGAATTTGTTTCCATTCCTCCATCAAAGCAGCGCTGAGTTCAGCGACAGATGAGGGCATGCTACTCTGGACCTCAATCACCACTCCAATTTGTCCCACAATGTTCGATGGGGGTCGAGGTCAGGACTCTGCACAAGCCAGGGTATCCTTTTAACATCAATCTTTTCACACTACTCCATAACAGCTGCAGCTTTGTGGCAGAGGCATTGTCATCTTGATAGTAACACGGGTCTGTTCCATAAAAACTTCACAGTGTAGACAGCACCTGATTATCCAGAATATCAAGGTACTGAGCTGCATTCATGGAACCATGGACAATGACTAGTGGTCCCATTTCAAACCAGCTGAATGCACACCACACCATTACTTCTCCATCACCAAACTTTTTACTGTGGGTACAACACACTACGGTAACAAACATTCACCAGGCTGCCTCCACACCCTGCCATCAGACTGGAATCAGATGAAACTTGATTCATCACTCCGAGTACCGTTTTCCACTGGTACTCTGGAGTGATGAATACGCTCTTTGCACCTGGCCAGATGAGCTGCCTTGTTTGTTGTGATGTTTGGCTTGTGTGCTGCTGCTTTTCTGTGGAAACCAAGTAAATGGAGTTCTTTTTTGTAGTGCTCACCATGGTGTTACTGGTGCTCTGAAACTTATCATGGATGACCTGTGCTGTAGTACCTGATTTTTGTGTGCCACCCATTTTAACACCATCCTGTTCCTGTCAGTCATTTTCGGCAGTCATGCGGTGTTTCCTGAACTAGAGATGTCAGAACATCTTCATTTGTTGATCACGTCACCAACTGTTGATTTTGGATGCTCCAGTTAAGCAGCAGTGGCATGTGCACATGGCACTGATGTGACAGCCCACGATGACACCTCTCTCGAAGTAATTGAGTTCATGTCATGGTGTAAAACTAGCTAAACAAAAGTCATGGGAGGACTTTGGCAAGAATACAGAAAATAAATATAAAGAAGGTGGCAAAATATTCTGGAGATTATTGAAGAAGCTTAGGAATGGAGGAAAGAATGCTGTAAAAGGAGTTGGAGATGATAAAGGTGACATGAAAATGGGAGAAAAAGATATCCTTGAAGTATGGAGTAATTACTTTGAAAGACTGCTAAATGAAACGAGCAGTGATGACAGCACAGTGGTAAAAAAACACTGACCAGGCATGCAGTCAGGAATACATATCCACACTTGAAATAGAAAAAGCCATCAAAGGCTTGAAATGTGGAAAGGCAGCAGGAGTAGATGATATTCGACCAAAAATGCTGAAGTATGGTGGTATAAGAGTCTTACAGTGGCTGCACTGCATAGTTCAGAAAGCCTGGACAGAGGGACGAATTCCCAATGATTGGAGTAGAGCTCTCATAGTACCCATGTATAAAAAAGGAAATAAAACTGAATGTGAGAATTACAGAGGTATTTCCCTACTGAGTGTTCCTGGCAAGATCTATGCAAGTATACTTGAGAAACGGTTGAGAAGAATTGTGGAAGAAAAGCTTGGTGAAGAACAAGCTGGATTCAGGCCAAATAGAGGCTGTCAGGATCAGATCTTCACTTTACGACAAATAGTCGAGAAAGCATGGGAATATAACAAAGATCTGTATTTAAGTTTTGTCGATTTGGAAAAGGCATATGACAAGCTGCCAAGAGAGAAGCTATTCAATACGCTGCAGTTATATGGTGTCAATGGGGCATTATATCAAGCAATACTTAGTCTTTATTTGAGTTGTGAGTCAGCAGTTAGAATTGAAGGAAGTACAGGAAGATGGTTTAATGTTAAATCTGGTGTGAGACAAGGATGTACATTATCCCCTCTGTTATTCATTATCTATATGGATCACATTATGAAGGAATGTGGTATTAAACCTGATATCAAAATTGGAGATGTTAATGTCAGCTCTTTGCTTTATGCGGATGATGTTATACTTCTAAATAAATCCGCTAGAAGTCTGCAAGATTCTCTGACTAAATTGAATAGCTGTTGTAATAGATATGGTATGAAGGTCAGCAATAAAAAGACAAAGACAATGAAAATAGGCAGACTCATTGAAAATGTGAACTGTGTTGTGAATGGAGAACCTGTGGAACAAGTGAAACATTTCAGCTACTTAGGCACGATTTTTACTGAAGATGGTAAATTAAATATAGAAATAGACAACAAAATCAGCAAAGCTGGTATGGTAGGAAGTCAATTGAATAAATTCATATGGAATAAGAGAGAAATTAGTTGGAACACTAAATTAGCTATATACAAGACAGTGTTCAAACTAGTTTTAACTTATGGATCTGAGAGCTGGGTCAGAAGTAAAACACTTGACCAAAGACTAGAGACCGCAGATATGAGAGTCCTGAGAAAGATTATAGGCATGAGCAGATTTCATCAATGGCAATATCATATTAAAAACGAGGATATTAGGAAAGAACTTGACATTGTCATCATCCAGGAATGCGTTAGCAGAGCTAATCTCAGATGGTATGGTCACTTAAACAGAATGGGCGAAGAAAGATTAGTAAAACAAGTGTTCTCTGTCAGGTTGGCAGCAAAACAGCCCAGAGGAAGACCAAGATATAGGTGGATTTATACAGTACAAAGTGCCTTAGACGATAGAAATATAAGATCTGATAATGTTGGAGTCTTGACAAGTAACAGACTGATTTGGAGGAAAATTGTAGATAGGAAGTTAGTAATGATGTAATTTTATTCATGTAGTACTATCATATCCTGTACACCCCCTTGAAGGTACATGGCAGGAATTTGATGATGACGACGTCATGTTGCCATACCACCTGTATTCAACTGCTACGATGAAATACTGCTTCCTACTATCTGTACACTACTAGTGTTTATGATATTAACAAACATGGAATGTTCCATAACTTGAAATAACAGGAGTGTACAGACATTTATTGGTAGATTGTGTATAGCTTGAAGTGAGACACTGTCAAAGACCTTTTGGAGATCCAGGAATACCATAAAGAGAGGCCAAAGTTGGAACAGGATTAAGATAGAAGAGAGAAAGAATGAAGACATTCTCAGTGCAGCCATCGCAGAGCTCTCTGCCTAAAATCATGTTGGATGCGTGATTGCACATGTTTAGCTAACACTTTATGAAAGACGTAAGAGAACAGGAACAATTGTAATTGGACAGTAGTCAGAGGGTATAGATGCATCCTCCTTCTTTGGAATGACTGGCAAAGATAAGATTGGTAGACATTTGGTAAACAGAAGTAGATCATTTAAATCTTGCAAGATAAGCAGAAGAATAATCAAAGCTCTACAGCTGATGAACTAGTTGGAAGTGAAGACTTTATTTCATCAAGAAAGGTGGACGAGAAAAGTTCTGCTTCTGAAATGGACCTTGAAATGTAAGGAAGGAAGGCTTAAATCAGGTAGGAATGGTGGCAGATTGGAGAAGACATCCCCTCCCAAAGTGGACAAACTCATATGCATCTCACTTGAGAGAGGAAGTGTTGCTCCATCCAGTATTGTTCTAGCACAAATGCTTTTCTTATATAATGCTTACATTTGGGCATAAAGACACGTTCTCTCTCTTTCCACTTGGATCAAACAAATGATGCAAGATGATTGTCAACTAACCGGGAAGGAGGATGTTGCCTGGAAAATTCCATCTCTAAATTCTGTCTTGCAATTCTGTTTTCTGTCTGCAGTTCTTTCTTAATGGAACCTTTTGTGGACCACAGGCACAAATAAGTCTTAATTGTCCAATTTCCCATTGTGATGTTTGCCTACCACACTCTATTGAAATTACTTCTCATTCAAGATTATCTTCATGTTGTGTTGAATATTATAGCTATTCCTTCCCTTTCCTGATCATTATGTGAATATAGCATCTTGTAATTGTTGCTATAGTCTCACAGTAATGATCAGAAAATAAAGGAATGGCTATAGTATTCAACACTGAACATGAAGATAATCTTGAATGAGAGGTTGATTTCAATAGTGTTTTAGGCAAACATGACAATGGGAAATTGGACAATGAAGACTCCCACTTCAATTGTTTTTGTCTTTGTTTCAGCATCACCAGTTATATCTACACGGTATCTCTAATGTGCTTGGTGTTTCGTTTTCTTGTTGTGCTGTTATTGTCAAAAAGACCGTGATAGTATAACTAAATATATATATATGTACAGAATATAAATAGTTTATTTAGTAAGAATAAAAGTGGATTACTTAGATGGGGGCAAAAAAGCAAAATAATTGTTAAATGTTTTTTTTTTTTTTTTTTCATTTTCATTAATTCGGACAAATCCTTATATGTAGATCAAAATTTCATGAAGAAATATTTCATTTATGCAGTCTTTTTGTTAATTCTTTCTGAAATGTATGATTACTTTTCACTTAATAAATGTATGTTTCAATGGAGCAGCTCATGGTAGAAGCTGTGCTACATGTGGTATACAGATAATCCTTCTTATTTTAGTAAATATAATGACTAAAATCCTTAATTGCTAGCATTTTGCTTATTTAGACTGTGTAGTTGAAGTGTTTGTTTGAATTTACTTGTGCTATTGTTTAAATAGTGTTTTACATGGCAATGATGTATAGGTAAAAAATGGTGGCCAAGACTTTCTATCCACAGAGTTTAGCATGAGGGACTTTGTGTGATGCAATGTGTGTTAAATGTACTCATTGTTAAGAATGAATGGTTTATGGTGTGAGAGTGGAGAGAGGATGTGTCTGCAATGTTTTGTGAGCATGTTGAAAAGCAGGAGATTGAAGTAACTAATATTAACAATATATGGCAAAATAGCAAACGTTATAGAGAATGTTGTAGAAGAGTAAACAATAGTGGAATGAAATATGAATGAGAGTATGAAAGATGTGGCTGAAGGTAATATGGATGATGAATTGAGGAGGGAAATATCATGCTTATGCAGAGTTTCTTTACAGGACAAAATGTGGGGGTCAAGCAGCTTGAGAAATGATTGCTGTGTGGTATGCAGAAGGAAGAATGAAAGAAAAAATGGGAAAAGTATGAAAGAGCAAGAAACTTGGAGTAAGGAGAAGTATTATACAATAATAAGAGGGGGACTAATGAGAAGGTGACAAAAGCATGTTTCCCAGATGCGAAGATCAAGGTTGTTAGTGAAGTTGAAGCTGTTTGTTGATAAAGAGAAGTGAGTTGAAAGAGAATATATGAAATAGTTACTGATAGAAGAAAGTAATGATTGTGAGTTTGACTGCCTTGGTGTGATAGGACTGAATTGAGAAGGGCCATGATTGCTAATAAGTCAATGAGAAAGTGTGCCAAATCAGGGAAACTAGAAGTACTTGGTGGTGGTGGTTTCAGGGGGGGGGGATACAGTTAAGTGTGAGTTCAGCAACCCCCTAGAACAAATGATTTTGTGTGTGTGAAAATTATTATACAATGCCAAATGCAGTTTCATGTTTCTAATCTTAATAGATTTCGTAATGGCATTATGCAAGAGTAACTGTGGTTCCAGTGGGTTTTTGAAATGCATATACACAAATATTAGAAATAAAAGAGGAGTTTTTGGCATTGGTCATCCTGACTTGGTCAAAAATTATAGGCATCAATGAGACCTGTGATAGAAATGATATAATTACAGGAATAGAGTGTAAATGGTATTGTATTTTCAGGTAGGATAGAGGGAATAGAACAGGAGAGGCATTAGTGATGATGATGGTGGACAGGGCTGGCTCTACCGACGCTGCAGGACGTTCATTTGCACAGGGCAACTATATGAAAAATAAGGGAGAAGGGGCAGCCCTGATGGTGGAAGAACTTTAACCAGCAGAAATAGAGTTAAGAAGGATTTTAAGTCTGGAGAGATGATTCATTTAAGTATTTGGTGTGAGATAGAAGCCAACAGGATAAAATACAGGGTGGCCATAAAATAACTTTCCCTCTCTGGCGACATCTGTAGTTAAAACCAATAAACGGAGACCAAATTTTATATTGAGACTGTTGAAGGCATGGGGGAGATGATTTCTGCAAAAAAAGGTTTAGTACCAAATAATAATATTTGGTTAACTGATCGAGTGTTGATCAATTTTATTAATTAACTGAACCAACTAGTTTCGCCACACTTATCTGTTGGCTTCTTCAGGGCACTCACATATAGGTTTAAACACTCTCACAATTATGCGTAACTGCAAAACTGACTAGAATAATTACAAATAAAATAGTATCGAACGTGAGTGAAACACGTATCGCGTGTACAAGATCAACTAGCTGTTGCTGAGGAACTTTCTGTAGTTTGTATTAAAGTTCATTTCTTCCGTTTTTAAGGTTCTGATTAGGGTTTTCCATATCTCTGGGAGTATTAGGCCTTGATTTCTGTTAAGGTTCACAGTAGAACAGGCGACTGTGGCTGCTTCTTTGAACATTCTTGAATGGTAATCTTCCTCTAAGTAAGGGGAACAGCTTTTGTCCCACTCGATGACATGGTTAGTTGTGGAGAAATGAGACGATAGGCCAGAAATGTCCTGTCTGTTGTTTTTGACATAGCCAATGTGCTCCTTTTGCCTGATTTCGAGGCTTCTCGAAGTCTGTCCGATGTAATTAGAGCCACATGAGCATGGAATATTATAGACTCCAGCATATTTGTAGAAAGGATGGTTGTCTTTTGGAGATCTTAGTAGTTTACAAATAGTATCTATAGGTTTAAATGCTACTCTTATTTTGTGTTGTTTGAGGAGATTGGCGAGCTTGTTGGAGATGCCACTTATACGGAATTGCAATCGTTTTTATATATCGAATCTCTTCTTATTCTCTTTGTGGTGGTTCAGAGAAAGGATTTTATTGACTAGTCTTCTTGGATAGCTGTTCAAGTACAGATTGTTGGAAATAAATTTTAACTCATCTTGAAGGATCTTGTTGTCCGTTGTGATGCAAATAGCTCTTTTCTTTAACATGTGTATAATGCTGAGTTTATGTGATATCTGGTGAGAGGAGTTGAAATGTAGGTAGCGACCTGTATTGGTCAGTTTTCTGTACACCGATAGATTTATACTGCCGTCAGTTTGTTTTTTGATTAAGATGTCTAAAAACGGAAGTTGTTTTTCTCTTTCAAGTTCCAGAGTGAATTTAATAGAATGATGGAAAGCGTTGATCTTTTTGAGAAAATCATATATGTCATCTTTGTTATTGTTCCATATGATGAAGATATCGTCTACATATCTAAACCAAATTTTAGGTCTAGGAAAAATTTGTGATAAGATTTTGTTTTCTAAGTCTTCCATAAAGAGGTCAGCACATGAAGGTGAGAGTGGGCTTCCCATTGTCAAGCCTGTTAACTGTTGATAGATTTTATTTTTCCAAGAAAAATAATTGGAGTTTAGGCAGTGATCAAACAATGCGGTTATATCTTGTGGGAACAAGGTACTTAAGATGTCAATGACCTCTACTATGGGAACGTTTGTAAATAGAGAGGTGACATCTAAGCTGGCTAGAAGATCATTATCCGATATCTTGATGTTTTTTAGCTTTTCTACGAAATGTCCAGAGTTTTTGATGTAACTCTCTGAGTTGTGGATGTGTTGCTGTAGGTGTTTCGAGAGATGTTTTGACAATAAGTAGGTGGGCGAGTTGATTGCATCAACGATTCGGCGTAAAGGAATACCCCTCTTTGTGCACTTTTGGAACTCCATAGAGTCTCGGAGTTAAAGGATGCATTGATTTTAGTTTTTTAATCAAGTCTGTTGGCCAGTTAGATAAATTGCATAGTAATTCAATAAATTGCGTAGTAATTCGTTGGTATCACTGTGATAAAATCACAATGATACCAACGAATTACTACGCAATTTATTGAATTACTATGCAATTACTATGGCCAGTTAGATAAATTGCGTAGTAATTCGTTGGTATCACTGTGATAAAATCACAATGATACCAACGAATTACTACGCAATTTATTGAATTACTATGCAATTTATCTAACTGGCCAACAGACTTGATTAAAAAACTAAAATTTATTGGTATCATTGTGATTTTATCACAGTGATACCAACGAATTACTACGCAATTTATCTAACTGGCCAACAGACTTGATTAAAAAACTAAAATCGATGCATCCTTTAACTCCGAGACTCTATGGAGTTCCAAAAGTGCACAAAGAGGGGTATTCCTTTACGCCCAATCGTTGATGCAATCAACTCGCCCACCAACTTATTGTCAAAACATCTCTCAAAACTCCTACAGCAACACATCCACAACTCAGAGAGTTACATCAAAAACTCTGGACATTTCGTAGTAAAGCTAAAAAACATCAAGATATTGGATAATGATCTTCTAGCCAGCTTAGATGTCACCTCTCTCTTTACAAACGTTCCCGTAGTAGAGGTCATTGACATCTTAAGTACCTTGTTCCCACAAGATATAGCCGCATTGTTTGTTCACTGCCTAAACTCCAATTATTTTTCTTGGAAAAATAAAATCTATCAACAGTTAACAGGCTTGGCAATGGGAAGCCCACTCTCACCTTCATGTGCTGACCTCTTTATGGAAGACTTAGAAAACAAAATCTTATCACAAATTTTTCCTAGACCTAAAATTTGGTTTAGATATGTAGACGATATCTTCATCATATGGAACAATAACAAAGATGACATATACGATTTTCTCAAAAAGATCAACGCTTTCCATCATTCTATTAAATTCACTCTGGAACTTGAAAGAGAAAAACAACTTCCGTTTTTAGACATCTTAATCAAAAAACAAACTGACGGCAGTATAAATCTATCGGTGTACAGAAAACTGACCAATACAGGTCGCTACCTACATTTCGACTCCTCTCACCAGATATCACATAAACTCAGCATTATACACATGTGAAAGAAAAGAGCTATTTGCATCACAACGGACAACAAGATCCTTCAAGATGAGTTAAAATTTATTTCCAACAATCTGTACTTGAACAGCTATCCAAGAAGACTAGTCAATAAAATCCTTTCTCTGAACCACCACAAAGAGAACAAGAAGAGATTCAATATATAAAAACGATTGCAATTCCGTATGTAAGTGGCATCTCCAACAAGCTCGCCAATCTCCTCAAACAACACAAAATAAGAGTAGCATTTAAGCCTATAGATACTATTTGTAAACTACTAAGATCTCCAAAAGACAACCATCCTTTCTACAAATATGCTGGAGTCTATAATATTCCATGCTCATGTGGCTCTAATTACATCGGACAGACTTCGAGAAGCCTCGAAATCAGGCAAAAGGAGCACATTGGCTATGTCAAAAACAACAGACAGGACATTTCTGGCCTATCGTCTCATTTCTCCACAACTAACCATGTCATCGAGTGGGACAAAAGCTGTTCCCCTTACTTAGAGGAAGATTACCATTCAAGAATGTTCAAAGAAGCAGCCACAGTCGCCTGTTCTACTGTGAACCTTAACAGAAATCAAGGCCTAATACTCCCAGAGATATGGAAAACCCTAATCAGAACCTTAAAAACGGAAGAAATGAACTTTAATACAAACTACAGAAAGTCCCTCAGCAACAGCTAGCTGATCTTGTACACGCGATACGTGTTTCACTCACGTTCGATACTATTTTATTTGTAATTATTCTAGTCAGTTTTTATTCTTGTCAGTTTTGCAGTTACGCATAATTGTGAGAGTGTTTAAACCTATATGTAAGTGCCCTGAAGAAGCCAACAGATAAGTGTGGCGAAACTAGTTGGTTCAGTTAATTAATAAAATTGATCAACACTTGATCAATTAACCAAATATTATTATTTACTAATTTATGATCAAGAAAACAACCTTCATGATGGTTTAGTACCAAGTCGCCAGTAGGGGGAATTTTGGTGCTGGAAGAGCCGAAAGCAGTCAAACATTTGCAGCAAACGCAGGTAAAAGGATTATGCAAATTTTACTGTGCATACGTGACAGCAGCGTCAGCAATTCCACTAAAAAAGGGATTGGGAACGGTGTATATTGGTGGCCTTCCTAGCCTGCATATCTTGAACGAGAACATAAAACGGGCTGTTATTAACATCTAATCCGACTCCTTAAGCTCAGCTGTAGAGCATGTTGCACACTGGATGCAATTTGTTGTACACAAGAAAGGTCAGCATGTTGAAAATTTTGTATGTGGTCTAGGGGATCCTGATTCTGATGAATAAAACATTATTTCCTGTGAAATCAGTGTAGTGATTGAATTCACAGGTAAAGAGACAGAAATAATTAATTTCTGTCTCTCTCGCAAGTTGTTGTTTTAGTTTAATTATTATTATTATTATCATTGTAACACACCACATATCCAGCTGGAATGAGTGACGCGGTTGTCGCTTACACTGTCGAAATGTTATTATTCCATTTTGTTTGCCTTTAATGTAATTACCCGCTTGTTTTCGGCTCCACCAGCGCCAAAAATTTCCCTATTGGCGACTTTTTGTACTAAATCTTTTTTTCGCAGAAATCATCTCCCCATGATTTCAAAAGTCTCAATATAAAATTTGGTCTCATTCCGTGTATTGGTTTTAGCTATAGATGTCTCCAAAGAGGGAAAGTTATTTTATGGCCAACCTGTATATTGTTTGTTGCTGCTGTGAACCAAGTAATCTGCAAGAATATGTGGATGCCATGCATCAGAAGATTAGCACAAGTGGAGGCTGAGCAATTTTAGAGCGCTCAACTACACGGTTTGAGGGAGGAAGTTGGAGGGAGGAAAGAGCGCATAGGAAAATGTAAATGAATTTATACAGTTACTGAGGAATAACGAAATGGCATTTCATGGAAGGGACCAGGGGTTTGAGAGTGCTAGATCTGGTAATATCAGTAGATGTATCCATAGCCGTGATAGATACTCTGCTCCAATTGGAGGAAAGTGGCCATGCAATCTTGTTCTGGGATGTTGCTTAACATACAGAACTCTCTGTCAAGAAAGGATTTATGTTGAACTACAAAGCTGGTAATTATTGACAGACTTAGGAGGTAGCTTAGAGCAGTCCCATGAATTGAAAAACTTTATACTAAAAATGTTTATAGTACATGGACAAAAATTTTATGAATAAATGCTTTATCAGGTACATTATCCACTTTTATTCTTTCTGAAGTATATGTTTAATTTCATTTATTAAACAAATTAGTGTTTACTTATTTCTTGTTTTGGTGTGCTGAGTGTAGTACTGTATTCGAATTGTTCCAAAGAGAAGCCTAGGCATGAACAGTACCAGTGAGATATTATGGTGGCCTAAAATCTCTCTCACCTAAAACCAAAAAACATATATGAAATTTAATAATTATTCTTAAATATTTCTTTCCTAGAAACTAGAAAAAGTATATTTTTAACAAACAAAAAGCAGTGCTTTAAGCATTAATATGTTTAAAGCACATCATATTTTATGACAACCACTTTTTTTTTTTTTCTTTGAAGATTGCTGGTGCCTTTTCTTTAACAACTGTGTCAATCTATGTGGTAGATCTAGATCAACTTCGTCCTCTTAAGAAAACTCTCAACCAGACTAGTCCTGATTATAATTCTCATTTTACCCAAGGGTATGTTATTGTTTTTTGCTCATTGTATTATATATTTACCTTTCATTTTCCTTCATATTTACCTTCCTTTACTTCTCATTTTCCTTTTCATTCATAACATCTGATTCACACTGCAACTATCTAAAGGTTTTCATCATTGGCTCTTTTTTGTTATATGCATTAGTAGATTTGTTTCTAATATCACATACATAACTGAAAGAATGACTGTAGATTAATGTGTTTGAAACATAGTTACAAAATTTGTCAAAATAAATATAAGATTAGAATATCAGTTTGTACTAACACTTGAAAAAAATGTTTGTTACCCATTTTTAGAGAAATTTTGATATGAGATTTAAAATGTGATTTTAAATTTCATGATTTTTTGAATAGATTTGGCATTGAGAGTCTGAAGAAATTATTTATTGAGGTGAGACCTAATTCTGTGAGTTTAGGAATCTAGATCATCATGGGAGGAATGATGAAAATATGTAGTTCAGCTAAAGTGTGTAGACACGATAATGATATTGAGCATGGTTATGAATCTGGTGAAGGAGTGGACTAGTATGCTTTGGATATGGACTTTTTTTAGTGGGGAGAAGAGAGTTGCCCAGGTAAGTCAAGCAGACTGCAGATGTAAATATATATATAAAAAAAAAAAAAAAAAAAGTGAGGTGACTTATGCTATACACAGATGTCAGGATCATCAGAAACAAAGGTTGAATTTGTTGCTTTGGTGAATATGTTGTGTATGTATTAGTGAAACATGGCTATAGTATAGAGTCAAATGGAATTGATGGAACTGGAATTGAGTATAAGGGATATAGTATTTTTAGGAAGAGGAGAAGAGATTGGAGGGGGGGGGGATACTGCTAATGATGTCGGATGATTTGAGTCCAGTTATGATAGAAACTCATGAAAGCCATAATAGTAGTAGTAATGTTCCATGCAGCAGTGAGGTTGAGGAAATCTGGTGTGAAGTGGAAGCTAACAGGATGAAATATATGGTAAGGTGTGTGCCGCAGACCAGGCGGTTCGGCTACTGAAAATGATGAAATGCATATCAATGAATTGAGATGTGTATAACTTATGAAATGCCCATAGATTCCGTATTTACTCAAATATAACTCGCACTTTTTCCCCAAAAATTAAAATTAAAAAACATGGTGCAAGATATATGCAGGGATTTTTGGAAACTAAAGTTTTTCAGAAAAAAATTAAATTCTCAGTATTCATTATAATTGATAATTGCTCACATCATCATCATCTTCTTTATACCCTCTTTTACCTTGCGGTGTCGAGGGTCCATTGATCATCGGACCTCACTCCGTTTACAGGATAAGGTGGTCAGCCCTATGCCCCGGTGTATCCTATGGCCTGTAGTGTTAAGTTTTCAAGGCCAGTTTGCCTGCTTTGCAGGATGAAAAAACCCAGAATAAACTGGGGAAAAAACCCTGCTGTCCACGCCCAAGACTGGCTAACTTGGCTATGGCTGAGGGAGATCCTTCAGCTCCTCACGTCACCGACGGGAATCAAACCTAGGACACTCCTTCCCCAGGCATATGGTTGCGAAGCGCATAGCCACTGGGCTAACCGCGCACTCACATTACTTATAAAATGAATGCATTTAAATTTTAATTATCAACGTTATTTACTCAATCGGCTGCTTGCACCTTCATTAGGTGACATATTTGAATCATTAGCGACAATGCTTCTGTAATTAAATTAAAACAGTTTCATTATTGCTTGTCCTTTTATCATTTAGGAATCATAAGATCACCATGATTTAAAAAAAAAAAAAAAAAAAAAAAAAAAACTGAAAATGGGTATGACTTACCAAGAATCTGCTATTTGCTATCGCTACTACTGGTCTTGCATGTGATTTGTGCAGTATTAACAAAAGATCGTGTGACTCAACAACAAAGGCAAGCTGACAATTGTTGAGTTGAAATGCTGATTCTCTTCAACTGAATTCTAAAATATCCGAAACTTTCATAATAACATTCACTGTCTATTTCTTCAAGTTTTAAATTTTTTTTTGTGTGTGTGAAGTATATGTGAAACTTTTTAATTTCTTTTTTTCATAAAGTAAAATCAGGGGTATGAGATATATGTGAACACAAGTTATATTCGAGTAAATACGGTAATTATTTTGTCTGGCAAGCACCACATACTACTTATTAAAAAGAAAAATATGTATTTAATTACTAGTTTTGTAGATCTTCAGATTAAATACAATTGGGAATAAGGATTAACAGAGATTTTAAATATGTGAACACAAGTTATATTCGAGTAAATACGGTAATTATTTTGTCTGGCAAGCACTACATACTACTTATTAAAAAGAAAAATATGTATTTAATTACTAGTTTTGTAGATCTTCAGATTAAATACAATTAGGAATAAGGATTAACAGAGATTTTAAATTAATGACTTATACATGGAATGAACATAAACCAAGTGTTGAATATAGTCTATGGTTGAGATGTCAGATGTGTCTCATTGTTGTGATGTGCTGCGTAGCTTCTCTCATAGCCTAATTCATTAATATGTAGGCTTCTGATATATGCTTATCAAAGGTGGTTGAAGATGCTTAATATTTTTCATGGTGGTGGTGGTGCGAAATGTCAATCCTGACATTTCTTCTCCACATCTTTGATATGTTCTTTGAATTAGATTTCTTTAGATCAACCTGTCTGTCCAAAATGGTGAGAGCCAAATTTTTCTCACAGGGCAGTGATCGAGTTAAACCGTGTGTAGAGGCTTAAGTGCTGTGAGGACATCATATTGGAGGCTTAATGGATTGTATACAGCACTCAGAAAGGATTAAAACAGAATTTAATACTTCCTATATATTTCGTCTCAGTAAATGAGACATCTTCAAGGATTACAAAAAAACTAATATAGCATAAAAACAAATAGCACACAATGCTAAGCCCAACCACGTGGGTGACACTAAAGTCCTACTAGAACTTTAGTGTCACCCATGACATTTCAGATCAACCTGCCTTTGGACAGACAGGTTGATCTGAAGAAATCTACCTCAAAGAACATAGTGAAGATGTGGAGAACAAATGTCAGATTGACATTTCACACCACCACCACCATGAAAAATGTTAAGCATCTTCAACCACCTTTGGTAAGCATAGGACTTTAATGTCCCCCACCTGGTTGGGGCTTAGTATTGTGTGTTATTTGTTTTTATGTTACATTAGTTTTTTTGTAATCCCTGAAGATGTCTCATTTACTGAGACGAAATATATAGGAAGTATTAAATTCTGTTTTAATCCTTTCTGAGTGCTGTATACAATCCATTAAGCCTCCAATATTGATTGAGTTAAACAGTTTACATGTTGAAGTGGTGAGTGCATCTACTGTGTATGAATTTAAGAATAGTATGACAGCTTGTGTGTGGGTGATGTATAGCCTCTCTTGATTTCCTAGAAGTCTCTTATAATAATACCCACAATTTAATTAGATATTATTAATTCCACATTTAAATTTCCAGAGTTGTCACTCTTGTTCATGTTGAAATTTATGGAATGTAAAACTACATAGACAATGGAATGAAAATAAATAATTTATTAATTATTTACAGCTGATGTTTCACTAGTTTAAGCTAGCATTACTTAACACTACACAACTACGATTGTATTTATTTTATCAGTGAAGACAAACTAAAATGACCTACAATAAGCAAGGACAGTCACGTATGGAGGGTGACAGTGACCCTCTTCATGATGATATTCCGTTGTTAATGTGAAAGCATAGATAAGGCAATGCATTAAAATCTGTTTAAAATCATACCATCCATTCTGTTGCAGTTAACCAGGTTACATGTTCTATAAAACATGCTGCTTCCAGGAATGTTCTCTCAGATTTGAAACAGGATTTGTGAAGTAGCCTGTCTTTCTCTGTGCCATGTTGAGATAGTCCACTTTTTGGTTCTCTATTTGGATGCTTTTTTTTTTTTTTTTTTTTCTTACTAAACAATTGTGTCCTATCAAAATACTGATTTTGACACTGGTAAGAGATGCTAAATGGCATCCCTTAAGTGAAATTTTTTTTTTTTTACCTTCAATTGAAAAGTTAGTTTACACAAAATGGAATAGCATGTAGCTATGAATATTCTGGAAAACCAGTATTAACAAAATTTTTGTTGCATTCATATTTTGGACTGGATATGCCAAGCATATGTTTTATATATCATTTCCTTCCCTCTTCTCCACAAGAACATTCACAACCTATAACATAGTGTTATGTGGTCAAGGAGAAAGAATGAATGTTATTATTTGAGCAGCTGGCAGTTAAAATCCTCATCAATGATGAGGATTTTAACTGCCAGCTGCTCAAATAATAACATTCATTCTTTTAGGTAGTTAAAATCCTTAGGGAAAAAATTACATAGGAAAGGTTGTTCCAAAGAACAGTGATAGATGGAATGAACAAGAAGGATGAGAAATTAGTTCAGTAGGTTTGAAGCTGAATTGTGTAAGGATGTTGACCACCAATTGCTATGATGGAGTAACTTACATGAAAATATAATGAAAATGGCTTATGCCTTTTCCATAGAAAAGGCATGAGCCATATACAGAATGCTTGATAGTGATTGGAGATGTGTATGAGAGAGAGAGAGAGAGAGAGATCATTTATTAACTTCTTTGTTATTTCTGTTTTATATGCATTGAAATTTCAACTAAATTTTTAAACCTTTATTAATTGAACATGTTTTAGTAAATAAATATGGGCATTGACAAATTTGGATTAATATCTGTTAATATTATTATTAATTGTTTATTTTTGTACATAATGCTCAGAAATCATCTTAGGAAGAGCTTTACTAAAGGACACATGGATGGTAATACAAGGTAGGTGTGATCCTTGTAATTATTTTTGTATGATTGTATTTATTGTTTCAGTATTTTTTTCCCTTCATTGTTAATTTGTAGACAGCTATTTTGATAGTATAATGCCTCTTTTAAGTGTAGAAGGAGATATTTCACTGAATTAAAATTTTGTTGCTTTCCTTGAACTTAATTAAATATTTTGCAGTTTTGTATCCTCTCAATTGTTCTTTCACTCTGTGGAAAAAGAGATGGAAGCATAGACTGTAAATGAGTGATGAAAAAAATAGTAAAACTAAGATCACAAATCTCCCAAGTTATTTGTTGCTTGCATAAAGCCACACATTGTACTGGAGATAAAGCTACTGTATGTCAAGATGAACTTTATTAACTTCTTTGTTAATGTGAAAGCATAGATAAGGCAACGCATCAAAATCAAAACCTCTCAAATCCCTGCCTTCAGTTTTTGCTGTATTCCAGTGTAGTTGTCAGTGGTACCAGTAGACAATAAGTTTAGATTTTTTTTACTCTCCATATTTTCATTCTTTTTTTACTTAAGTATAAAGAGCTAATAAGCTTCATTTCGGCAATGAAAACATTACTTAAATTAAGGGGATATTAATTCCCACATAGTTTTAAAACCGAATAAGAAACTCAAAGATTGGAATCAGAGAGTTTCTTGCCGAATATAGTAAACTATAAAGTATCGGCAGACACTAGCATTAGCCAATGCAAGTGATCCTAGTACATAGTACAATATTGGGCAGCTCGTTGCAAAGGTGGAGGAAGAAGTTCAGATCGCTATTCTTAGGTATTTTCCATAATGTAAAAACACATTTCCTAGGAAATGTATGCTGTTATTACATTATGGAGGGAGGTCACTACCCAGACCGGTTTCAGCCCTTTTTGAGGGTTCATCAGTGAGTAGCTAGACCCAATACCAAAGTGTATAGCGAAAAGAACTTATGTACTTTGCGAACGAGTTTTCCAAACAGGTTTTTGGAAAAAAGCTACTCACTGATGAAGCCTCAAAAAAGGCTGAAACCGGTCTGGGTAGTGACCTCCCTCCATAATGTAATAACAGCATACATTTCCTAGGAAATGTGTTTTTACATTATGGAAAATACCTAAGAATAGCGATCTGAACTTCTTCCTCCACCTTTGCAACGAGCTGCCCAATATTGTACTATGTACTAGGATCACTTGCATTGGCTAACACTAGTGTCCGCCGATACTTTATAGTTTACTATATTATTACTATTATTACGGGCAACTCCAGGAAGTCATTAGACTCATCGAGGGAGGCCCCAAATCATATTCATCACAACTATCTGACATTCATACAGTATCTATCATACCTCGCCTTAAACTCATTCACTGTCACAGCATCCACTACAGACTCAGGGAGCGCATTCCACTCATTCACTACTCTAAAAGTAAAGAACCCAGCTCTAACACCTTTACTAACCACACTTTTGCCCAGTTTCCATGGATGTCCCCTAGTCCTCCCACAACCAGCCCTGTTCTCAAAAATATCTTCTGAATTAATTTTATAGAAACCCTTCAGTAATTTGAATGTCTCAATCATATCTCCCCTCTTCCGCCTGTCAACCAATTTTTGCAACCCACAAATCCTCAACCTGTTCTCATAAGGTTCATTCCGCAGACCTGCTATCATCTTGGTCACTCGCCTCTGGATCCTCTCCACCTCCTCCCCATCAAGAAGAAACCTAGGTGACCAAATCTGAGCACAGTAGTCTAGATGGGGTCTTATCAAGGCTCGATACAGAGGAACAATAACCTGCTTGTCTCTGCTTGTCAACGTATTCTTCAGCAACCAAGTGATTTGATGAGCTGTTTTGGTCACTTTTGCAATGTGTCCCCTAAATTTCAATTCCTTATCTACCAACACTCCTAAATCTCGTGCCTCGTCAATTTCCTGGAGCACGGTTCCACCAATGCAGTAAACTGCCGCCAATCTTTTTACCCCAAAATGCATAACCTTACATTTTGCCACATTAAACTGACATCCATTCTCCTTAGCCCAGACCTCCAATCTATCCAAATCATCCTGCAAAATTTTGATGTCATCTGCATTCACTATTGCCCTACCCAACTTCGCATCATCCGCAAACAAATGAACTGTTCCTCTCAGATCATTTCCTATATCATTTATGAACAAATTAAACAGCAGTGGTCCAAGAACAGTTCCTTGTGACACACCACTAGTCACAGGCCGTCTTGTGGACTCTACTCCCGAGTAAACCACTCTCTGATATCTCTCCGTCAACCACCCTCCTACCCATCTCACCAACCCTATGTCCATTCCCATATGCTGCAATTTACTGATTAGAATTCCATGTGGAATCCTGTCAAAGGCCTTGGCAAGGTCCAGTAGAATCACCGTAAACCCATTACCCTTATCCAGTTCAGCCGTCACTGTGTTATAATACGTGAGCAAGTTACTGAGGCATGACCTACCCTTCACAAAACCATGCTGTCCCCGATACAGTATCCCATTTTCTTCTATCCAATCTTGTATTTTCCTCTTGACTATTTTCTCTAAGACCTTGGCAATGATTCCTGATAATCGGTCGGTAATTTACAACAGCAGTCTTTGAACCACCTTTATGCAGTGGAACTATTTTCCCCTCTTTCCACCCGCTCGGGACTAACCCAGACCCGAGACTCAAATTAAACAAAATGGTCAAGGGTACTGACAATTCTTTAGCCGCTTCTCGTACAACACGAGCTGGTATACCATCCAATCCTACAGATGTATTGACATTGAGGTTATGCAATAGACTACTCACCTCCACTTCATTAACCACAATTCCCGTATAATCTACTGGTTTTTTCGTTTCTGCAATGTCACCACCTGGATGATATACTTTTGCAAAGTGCTCACTCAGTAACTCAACTATCTCAACTGATTCAGTTACCTCCCTACCATCGGCATTCTTTAAAATCAATATGCCATGTACATTTTTCCTTTTACTTGCTACATATCTAAAAAACTGTTTAGGATTCTCTTTAGCCTGCATGGCCAATGTTCTTTCGTAATCCTTTTCTGCTTTTCTTACCACACTCGTCACCCTTCTGGCCTGCGCTTTATACCGTTCATGTGCCTGCCGGTCACCCTTCTCCTTAAATTCCCTCCATAGTTGTTTCTTTTTTTGCAACTCAAGCTTAATGGTGTTATTCATTCATTTAACCCCTACTTGATTTATTATTCGGACTCTAGGTATACAGTCAGCCATTGCTTCATGCAAGCACTTCTTAACTACCTCCCATGCACTATCAACTTCTAGTCCTTGCAGTTGTACATGCCATGGCACTGAACCAATCAAACTCCTAAGCTTGTCATACTTTCCCGCCCGATAATTCCACATGTACCCTGTCTTAATTGAAAATTCTACACCTTTAGCCACCTCCCAAGTCAAGACCCTATGATCACTCTCACCAATTGGTGGCAATGTGGTCATATTTGTTACAGCCAAATCCTCAGATGTAATTACTATGTCAAGCACTCTCTGACCCCTAGTATTTTCCATTACATGCTGTCGCAGATAGTTATCCCTTAATAACCGCATAAAATCCAGTTCCTTCCTCCCGTGTGTCCTCTCCTCACTCCAATCAATGCGACCAAAAATATTCAGCAAGAAACTCTCTGATTCCAATCTTTGAGTTTCTTATTCGGTTTTAAAACTATGTGGGAATTAATATCCCCTTAATTTAAGTATTCTTTTTTTAATTTTAAGCTTATTTAATTTCATAATCTTAACATCTTGATTTAATTGTTTCTTGTGTTATATATTCTTTACCCTATATTTAATTTCACTTTTAGAATATTTTTTGGGTTTTGAATATTGGTTTTGAATAAAATGGAAGACTTTATTTGATAGAACACCTTTACCATTAATGTTAGTGTGAGTTAGGTTCTGTGAGCTGGAATTTTTTTAATCATAAAACAACCAAATTTGTTTTATGATTAAAAAAAAAAAAATCATATTATGAAAGGAAAATGCTGTCATTTCTGTATAATATTTGCAAAATATTTAAAAATAACAGGTGTAATTAACTCTATATTTAAACCAAACCTAGTTCAAAAACAAACCTGGCTAAAAGTATACAATACATTAGCCTTACCGGTCTTAATGTATGGAAGCGAAATCTGGACAATAAAACAAAAAGACAAACAAAGATTAACAACAGCAGAAATGAAGTTTATGAGAAAAACTGCAAAGTATACCCTATTTGATCACAAAAGAAACAAAGATATTATGAAAGAATTAAACCAAGAACCAGTAATAGAAAAAATTAAAAAATATAAACATAAATGGATGGAACACGTTCAAAGAATGAAAACAGAAAGATTACCAAAACAAGCCTTAAAGTACAAACCATTAGGAAAAAGAAAACCAGGACGTCTTCTTAAACGATTCAACGATGACTTCTAAGGCCGGAACAGGCCATGCTAGGCCTAAATCCTTGATACGTATGATGATGATGATTGAATGTTGGAAAAATGTAGTCAGTTATCGATCATTAAATTCAAGAACCTTGATGAAATACAATATAAGAAAGGCTGAAAGATCTTCATGTCTCATATGCATATTTCCAGTTGAATTTAAAAATGAATATTGTTAGGTTTCTGTAATTATTAGTATTAAAATGATGGTAATTGGCGGTGTACCTCATTCATGAGGACACCAGGACATTTGCCATTTAGTCAAAAAGAAAAAAGTTCTGGGTTTAAAATCTTATTCAGAACATCACAAGTCTTTATAAAAGCTTTTCAACTGAAAGTGAGTAGTCTAGTCTCATACAGCATTTTCCTTTCATAATATGATTTTTTTTTTTAATCATAAAACAAACTTGGTTGTTTTATGATTAAAAAAATTCCAGCTCACAGAACCTAACTCACACTAACATTAATAGTAAAGATGTTCTATCAAATAAAGCCTTCCATTTTATTCATAGATTAATTTGGAATTGTTGTTTCCCCCATTGTTGATGGAAGGAAAACAGTAACATTGAAATTTTTTTGGATGGACTATCAGAGTATCCTGTGCTGCCTGTGAGGATATATATATATATATATATATATATATACACACACACACACACACACACACACACACACACACACACACACACCAGGACGTGATGATGATAATGAAAATAACATTATACATAAGCTGTAGCAATTTGTCTGCAATCTTCATAGTATAAAGATTGTGTTGTATTTCTGATATCTTGATGTTTTATATGACTTATACGTTATACATCACATAATGTAATATACAAGGGTAGTCTGAGAAGTTCTTGGCCTCGACCATAGATGACAACACTATCAGCAAGATTTTTTTTTCCTAAGTTGGTACATCTGTCATAAGCATCCATATGAAATTGCAAGTCATTCTATCAAGTAGTTAGTTTTATACAGCTGTCTGAGTCAAAAGTATTGTCTTTGTCTGTATCCCTTGAAATGGATAAGATTAAGTATTATGCAGTTATAAAATTCTTTGTAAAAGAAGGTTTAATGCCAAAAGAAATTCATTCGAAGTTCATAAAAGTTTATGGGCACTCTTCTCCTTCATTTTCGACAATTAAGAAATGGGCTGCCGAGTTTAAACGTGGCCATACCAGCCTTGAATATGATCCACTTGAAGGATTTCCAAAAAGTGTAACAACACCAAGAATCACTGATCAAGTGCATGATATGGTATTGGATGACCAGCGAGTCAAAGTGTGTGAAATTGCTGAGACTATAGGCATTTTAAAAGAAGGTGTAGGATATGTTTTGCATGAAGAATTGCAAATGAAAAAGCTTTGTGCAAGATGGATGCCGTGCTCACAGTAAATCAAAAATGCACTCTCATGAAAATCTCTGAATATAGCTTGGAATGTTTTTAACAAGAATAAAACTGATTTTGTGAGTCGATTTATTACTATGGATGAGACTTGGATTCACCATTACAACCAGAATCCAAACAGCAGTCAAAACAGTGGAGAGAAGCCAGTTGTTAAGCGCCAAAGAAGACAAAGTCGGTTCCATCAGCAGGAAAGGGAATGGCATTGGTGTTTTGGGATGCTAAAGGCATTTTGTTTATTAATTATCTTGAAAAGGGTAAAACAATAATCGGAGAATGTTATTCCGATCTTTTAACCAGATTAGATGAAAAAAATTAATGAGAAAAGACCCTGTTTAAAGAAGAAAAAAAAATCATCTTTCATCATGACAATGCACTTGCCCACAAAGGTGTTTTGGCAATGAGCAAATTAAGGGATCTGCACTATGAATTGTTGGAACATCCACCCTATTCCCCAGATTTGGCTCCCTCTGATTTCTTCTATCTCTTCCCAAAACTGAAACTCTTCCTAACTGGTCAGCATTTTTCTTCGAATGAAGAGGTGATTGCAGCTGTAGAGTGGTATTTTACAGATCTTGCTGAGAACCACTATAGGGACGGAATAATGGCGCTGGATCATCGCTGGAATGAATGTATTAGTCTTAAGGGAGATTATGTTGAAAAATAAAAATAATTTTGAAATTATAAATTCGTTTTTTCATTGTTAGGCCGAGAACTTTTCAGACCACCCTTGTATATCATCATCATATTCATTATAGTATAACCCATTCTGGGACTGAAATTTTCATTTTACGTTAACAGCACAGATCTTTCTGATGAACCTTTTTAAATTTGCACAACACTTTCCATGTTGAGCATGGATATAAAATCTTTGTTGTATCTAAGAACTGAATGATAAATATGATTTTCCCCCTGTGATATTCATGAAAATTTAACTGTTAGAATTTAACTGTTAGAATCTGTGTATTAGTTAGATTAATTAACTTCACATTTTTACTGTAGGCAAATTGAAGTTAAGATTGATGATGATGATGAACTGTCTGATACTAATGATGCTGATATTGAAAATGATAATATATCTCTAAGTGATATAGGTGAGCCAACAGGAGAATATCAACAACCCTTCATTCCCAGAAGCGAATGTAAGTAATTTTAATGGATATCAATTAAAAAGGTGTGTTTGCAGTTTAAATCTGTTCAGTGCATTGCAGATGTCTTTATGTGCACATACCATATACATTTTGTAACTTGTTAATTTAAAGTTGCATCTCAGTGAATAGCAAGGGATGTACTACCTTTAGCAATAGGATAGCAAATATCTGATTCATTAAATTGTGGGCCTTTCACTTGATATTGTAATTAGCATTGCACTTTGTTGGAAAAGTCATTATTATAGATTTGCACATGCTGTTATATACCCTTCATCCCCAGAAATGAATGTAAACTTATGGAACTACCCTTGTACATATGTACAAGGGTGGTTCTATAAGTTTCTGGCCTGACTAACTTTTAGAGATGATAGAAAGAAAACAACTGTGTCATTTTTCAGCATAATCTTCCTTTACTTTAACACACTTTTTATATTTTTCAATTAGCATTCTATGCCCTTGAAAACATAGTGTATACTTTTGTTTGCAAAATTTCCTAAAACTGCATCTTTCACCTCATTGTAATCTGCAAATTTTCTTCCTGAAAGGTCTTTTTCAGTTTCAAGAAGAGGTAATAATTACTGGGTACTAGATCTGAGCTGTAGGGCAGGGTATTCAATCTCCTGCAGTACTTCACTGCAGCCTTTGCAACAATAGCCATATGGACTTGAGCATTGTCGTGAAGTAGGCAAACAACATGACTAAGACTAAGCATTCCTCATCTCTTCTCCATCACACAGTTTATGCAGGAGTGAAGCATAATATTCTGACTTCAGTTTCCTTGAAGTCAATCAAGAGAATTCCCTCGCACTCCCAAAAGATTGTTGCTATGATCTTCTTCATGGACTAAGTGACCTTTACTCGGCAGCGCTTTGTGTGGTTTGTGCTACTCTGTGGATTCTCTTTTGGAAAGGAGATCATAATAAAGTTGGTTTCATTCCCAGTGAGATGGATTCCGGCACTTCTCCCTGATTCCTTTGGAAAAGCTCTAAAAACTTGCTGGAACAGGTCACATGATGCTCCTTCTGAATTAAAGAGAGAAGTCGGGGCAACCACCTTGCACTGACCTATGTCACGTGAAGCTTCTTGTGAATGATGCAAAATACAGTTGTTATAGAAAGCCCCAACCTTTTTTCTTTTTTTTTTTCTGTCTGTCATCTGTCATTGAGCAGTTCCTCCTCAACAAGAGAGAAATTTTCCTCAGTCATCGCTTCCACATGCCAACCATCACGAGGATCACCATCATGAAGATGATCCTCTTTTTTTTTTTTATTTTTTTTACTAAATAATTTAAAGAAATTACAACGTCGACTATGATATACATTAAAATAAATTTTAAATATTTCGGCAACGTCACGTTGCCATTTTCAAGAAACTTAAGAACAAGACACGTGCACCCAGGCACAACAAACAGTAAGTGAGGAAGAAGCAGGAAGCTATTATTTCTCCTGAAGTCCTGATGGTGCCCCCTAGCGGGCAATGTTAGTATTCTTGGGCGATTGGACTGAAGGTCTTCTAATGTAGTTTTCCCAAATTTGAGACAGTCTCATGCAGCCAAATTTGTTGAAGTTTGGATTATTTCTTAGGGCTGAAGCTGATTCCATGAAAAGCCTTTCATATTTGTATTTACTACAGTGTATTATCGTGGCTTTCTTCCACCGTATTCTATGGCAGGTATCCAGCGCATGGTCAGCAAGACCAGAGTTGCTGTATTGGTGAAACCGGATGTAGTCCTTGTGTTCTGAAATTCTGATATTTGCTTTCCTGCCTGTTTGGCCAAAGTAGGACAGCTTACAGCTGCAAGGGACCTGGTATACACCAGGTAGGTCGGGGGGAGGGGAGGGTCTTTAGTAGAGTCTTTAGGTCTTTAGCGGTATTCAGTTTTTAACATTACAGCCACTTGGCGTGCCATGTGTTACTCAGACAAGTGCCTCCAACCTACTGAATGACACAAGTTGTGAGTTGAAACTGGTACATTAACCTCCTCATGGATTGTGCTATCTGTCACGCATGGCATTTTAAAATTGGCGTGAATTTTGTATGTTAGGCCAGAAACTTTCCTATGTACATAATATTATTATTATTGTTCCAGGCAACTCCAAGGAGTCGACAGACTCATCGAGGGAGGCCCTAACATCATGTCAAGAACAACTATTCGACATTCACACAGTATCTATCATACCTTGCCTTGAACTCATTCACTGTCGTAACACCCACAACAGACTCTGGAAGCTTATTCCACTCATTCACTACTCTCCAAGTAAAAAACCTAGCTCTAACACCCTTTCAACCACACACTTTCCCAGGTTCCATTCATGGCCCCTAGTCCTCCAACCACCAGTCATATTTTCAAAAATATCTTCTGGATCAATCTTATAGAAACCCTTCAGTAATTTGAATGTCTCAATCATATGACCCCTCCTTCGCCTATCAACCAATTTCTGCAACCCACAAATCTTCAAACTATTCTCATAAGGTTCATTCCACAGACCTGCTATCATCTTGGTCACTCATCTCTGGATCCTCTCCACTTCCTCCCCATCTCGAAGAAACCCTGGTGCCCATAACTGGGCACAGAAGTCCAGATGGGGTCTTATCAAGGCTCGATACAGAGGAACAACAACTTGTTTGTCTCTGCATGTTAAAGTATTTTTCAGAAGCCAAGTGATTTGGTGAGCTGTTTTAATCACTTTTGCAATGTGCCCCCTAAATTTCAATTCCCTATCCACCAACACTCCCAAATCCCTGGCCTCATCAATCTTCTGGAGTACGATTCCACCAATGCGATATACTGCTGCTATTCTTTTCACCCCAAAGTGCATAACCTTACACTTTGGCACATTAAATTGACATCCATTTTTCCTAGCCCAGTCCTCCAAACTATCCAAATCATCCTGTAAAATTTTGACATCCTGTGCACTCATAATTGCTCTACCCAACTTTGCATCATCAGCAAACAAGTGAACACTTCCTCTCAAATCCTTTCCTATATCATTGATGAACAAATTGAAAAGCAGTGGTCCAAGAACAGAGCCCTGTGGCACTCCACTAGTCACAAGCAGTCTTTTAGACTCCACTCCTGCATAAACCACTCTCTGGTATCTCTCCTTCAATCACCCTCCTATCCATCTGACCAACCCTATATCTATCCCCATCTGCTCCAGTTTACTGATTAGGGTTCTATGTGGTATCCTATCAAAAGCCTTGGCAAGGTCCAGTAGTATTACTCTAAACCCATTACCCCTATCCAGTTCAGCCATCACTGTGTTATAAAACGTGAGCAAGTTACTGAGGCATGATCTACCCTTCACAAAACCATGTTGTCCCCCATACAATATCCCATTTTCATATATCCAATCCTGTATTCTTTTCTTGACTAATTTCTCTAAGACCTTGACAATGATTCCTGATATTCTAATCGGTCGGTAATTTACAACAGCAGTCTTGGAACCACCTTTATGCAGTGGAACTATTTTACCCTCTTTCCACCCCCTCCCCCCATTTTATTCTCCCTGTCATTCCTGAACACACTATACCCATCACATTCAATCCCACTAGCTATATCATCTACAATCAGCCATGTTTCACTAATACCAATAACCTGTGGTCTGGAAGTGCCAACCATGGCCAAAAACTCTTCCTTCTTGTTCCTAATACTCCTAGCATTAGTGTACATGAATTTAAGACCCCCCCCCCCATTAGCCCCAACCCTACCTTGATGCCTTATATTAACTAATCCACTCTGATTTGTTGTCCTTATTTGCTCGGGCACATTATATTCATTCTTGCATTCAACTGCCTCCCTAAGGACTGTATATCTACTCCCCCACCCTTTAATAAATCTAGTTTCCCTGAATTTGCACATCCACCACATTCAACAACACTTTCTCAAGTCTTCTTACACCGTAACCATTCAAATGCAAGCCATCCATCTTATGTAGATCCTTTCGCCCATCGAACTCACTCCACACATCCACAAATTCCACACCACTCGTCATACATAACCCACGCATAAAGTCATTCGCAATTATGGCCTTCCTTTTAAACATTTCACTGTCATACCGTGGCAAAAGACTAATCATTCTAACTCTCTCCCTCTTTTCTTTTGCTACCTCAAACAATTCATTCAGGTCTTCTATCATTTCCATTTTGTCTCCTTTCAAATCATTCGTACCTGCCACAACAATCATTTCTTTCACCCTTTTCTTTTGCTCTCTAATAGACTCAGTTACATCCTTTATGGTCGCATCAGTTTGGTATGATTTTCTCAAATCCTCTACTATCACACCTCGTACTAACAAGTCTCCATACAGCACTCTATCCTTCATTTTGTTCATGTTCACACTCATACGTCTATTTTTCCTGTCATGCTTTTTATTATTGGCTGGTTCATTGAGTCGACTTTTGCTCATACGCTCTAGCTGCTGTTTTGCCCTTTGTATCGCACCGTTCAACAACACGATCTCACTCATTGCGTCTGTCTCATCTTTTTTATTCTCATTAAAACCATTAATACTATCATTCACACTTTCTACATTCAGACTATCACAATTCTTTGGTACAACCTCACCGTTTCTTGTCATATCCCTATTTTCTTCATTCTGAAGTTTGACAAAAATATCACACTCACGATCCGAAATACTCTTCAATTTCTCATTCTCTCTACATTTTCTACACACATTCACTCCTTTATTATCATCTAACCACACTAACCATATGGGTAATAGTTTGTGACGTTAGCTGGAAGGAAACAAACACATAATATATTTTATTTTAATACAGTCCCAATTCGTGTCATCCTATTTTATAAAAGACTTTTTTCTGTATAAAAAAGAAGTTGACTTACAGACAGTAAATGAATAATCCATGTTAATTGAAAATAGTTTGGATCATTGCTTGAAATCCATCGATTAGATCAAATACTTTGATTTATATTTAAATAAAGAATCCAACATGATCCTGTAGACTCTCAGATTTTTCTTTCAGTCTTATTGCAGGATTACAGATGTATGTCAGAGAACTTGGTGTTTTACTGCTGAATCATCATGCAGGCTAACATATGTTAAAATACTACATCCCTGCTACGATCATATTGAAAACTGTTAGAAATGTAACGTTCTTTGTGTGTGTGTGTGTGTGTGTGTGTGTGTGTGTGTGTGTGTGTGTGTGTGTGTGTGTGTGTGTGTGTGTGTGTGTGTACTCCAGATGATCATCTGGAGTATATACATATATACAAGCTACATTACATTTCTAAGCCAAAGTGACAATGACTTGATCAATCATTATTCTACTGGCCTGATCTCTAGTGAGGGGGGAGGAAACCACATCGAAGCTATATTCTACTTATAACATCATCAGAGAATAAATTCATATAGATAGTTAGAGTTATGATCTGGATTGCTTACAGTCCTAATTATATTTAACTCCTAGACCAAAAGGTTAAGTGGGTAGAATATGTGTCATCCATATTCTTGGAATTTTTAGACCACCATTATTGTTAAGATTAGGGTTGATAAGAATTTCACAGGCCTCATTAAATTTATGCTATACCATGTTTTGGTGTGATGTAAATAAACAGTAGGTGTCTTTCCAGTCATTTCTATGTAGAGTATTCAGGGCATGATTAGAAAGGCCAGATTTACCATAGTTATTGAACTTAATATGCCGTTTATGTTCCTCTTTTTTGATAGGAATTTTGTCCTATTTCATCAATATAGGGCAAATTACAGGTACAATGCATACAGTATATTCCAGGGTGGCCAGTGAAGGAAGTGAATCCTTGGATGAGTTGAATAAGTTTTTCAATTTTACAGGAGGTTTAAAGGTGTTGTTATTTCTCCTAACCACCATAGCTGATAAAATACAATTATAAACCTTGAACATTTTAAATAATACTAAATCAATAACTAGTAACCTAACCAAATCTGAATTGGCAGCTGTGAAATATTTAAAAGCAAATCAGGACATCTTAATCACTTGAGCTGATAAAGGCAATGCCATTGTTATTTTAAACCAAGCAACTTACCTAGAAAAAAATGAATCAATCAGTCTCAGATCAACTTGCAACCTGTAACCTGACTAATCAGATTAAAAAAAAAAAAAAACAGAAAAATTCTGAAATCAGTCACATCCTGGCCCACAGTTACAATTAAAAAGCTATTTTCACACTACACTCATTCCTCAAGAATTTATGGTTTTCCCAAGATTCACAAGCAAAACATACTGCGTCGGCTGATAGTTGAAGGTATCAACAGCCCCAATTATTATCTAGCCAAGAAACTAGTGTTGACACTCAAGGAATTGGTAGGTCATTTCCCTCTCCTTTATTAAAAACATACAACACTTAGTAAACAAAATTAAAGACATCACACTAGAAAAAAGTGATTTATTAGTCAGTTTTTGACGTCTCTGCCCTTCTCACAAAGTGATACAATCAATGATACAATTCTTCTTTTACAGGACAAATTCCCACCTGATATCACAGCACTCTTTGCCCATGTACTATGTTCTGGCTATGTCTGTGTGGCAAAATACTTTTTTCCTACAAAAAGAATAAAACAATAAAATGTTATTAATAGAAATAGCTGTAATTATAATAGTCATTAATAGAGTATAGCTTGGATGTAGTTCCCCACCCCCCCCACTAGAGGTCAGGCTAGTAGAATAATGATTGATCAAATCATTGTCACTTTGGCTTACTGTTGAAATGTAATGCAGCTTGTCTTTGTGTGTATATGTGTACTCCTTGTTCTCACCTGTGGTGCTCTTGTTAGCATTATGTTTCTTGTGTGTTTTTGGTGTCATTTTAAATTTATATTTATTATTGAAATGTCTTAATAAAAATATGCTATAAAATACTAAAATCCCTAATATGAAGGTCAAAACGTCAGGAAATTAATTATTCCTAACACGATTAGGATAATTTATTATTATTAATTATTCCTAACACAATAATTTTACTAAAATGAATATAAATGTTATGAATGATTTTCAAAATATTTTTAAAAAATGTAATTTGAATACCCAGAAATAACTGTTAATATTGAAAATATAGCACACATTCTGAAAACCATCCCTGAAGGCTAATATCTAAAGGCTGAATATCATGTTTTTTGATGGCTTTTCTACCTCTAGTAGAAAAAGCCATCAGTACGTACTTCTGATTTCATTCCTCTTGAATATATTCTACCACTTTTCTCTTCTTTTCCAAATATCTAGCATATCTTTAGTTTCATGTCATTTTCATCTCTAACTCCTTTTACAGTACTTTCTCTCCTCTATTTCTGAGCTTTTTCAGTAGCATCCACAACATTTTGTTTTCTTCCTGATATTTATCTTCTGTATTTTTAATCAAGGATCCTGTTAGCTACATGTTTTGATAATGCCTTTTAGTTGGAAAGACCTCTCTAGGACACAAAGAACTTTTATCAGTGCTTTTCAAATGAAGATGAGTTAGCCAATTTCATACAGAGGTGGTAGAGTTTTTTACTTCCAACTAAACTCTGGGGTTTTCATCTTGGAAAATGAGCAAACCAGCCACAACACTTGTAACTGTGCCATGCAGATAAAAATTTAACTGCTGTTTCAAATCATTAATTAGGTTTCATACAAGTCCAGTTACTTGGCCATGATAGGCACTGAGCCAAGCACACCAAAGAAAATGTACAATTCTTTACCAAAGTTTACCCATGCCTTTTTAACACTGATTTGCTTTCTTACATTTTTTCTGTATTCTCCCAGAGCATATGCTGACTTATTTGCTAGGAACTTTAAGTGCTTTCTTCTTGAGTCTGCCATGGAGTTCTAATTTTTTTCTGTCCTAGTTAATAACTGCACATGTCTTTCTGGCTGAATCAATCAATGTTTTCTTCAGGGTCGTCTACCACTGAGTCTCCAAGATGTGTTTTTCCAAATTTGCATTTTTTTTCTTGGTTAACATATGTGTATTTTAATCTACAGTTCACCTCTGAAAAATGCTTGACTTTAATTCTTTTAGATATTCTTACATATTTTTCTTTTCAATATGATATTCATTCTTAACCCACCTAAAGTCAAAATCACTTCCTATTACTAATCCCCTGTGTACTCATGTCCTGAATAAAAATTCAGCATGCATTTACCATTATTATTGGCCGTGCTCTTTTCTCCGAATTTGTCCAAAACATTTTCATATGTTTAGTATTCATTTCATACTCTGCTGTTTAGATCTCCAACAAGAAACCAACTTTTTTTTTTTTCTCTGATGTATTCTGTAATGATTCAAAATTCCTTATTTTAATGTCGGTTCATATCACGCTATTTGATATTGCTTTCCATCGAAGAAGATTATCCTTGCAGTAATGTTGAATACTATCGCTTTTCCTTTCTTTCCCTGACCATTTGTTGCCCAAATATAACATCATAGAAGAGTCTATATCTTTAATGTCTTTGTTTCACCAATTATGTCGACATAGCATTTCTTGAATTCTTTTGCTGGTTTCAGTGTTGATACTCATGTTGAATGCACCTATTTTCAGTTCTGCTGCTGCTCAGTTTGTTGTGGTAGCTGACTCTTCATCTTTGCTCTGGTTCCATGATGAAACAGCAGGTAACTTGTTTAATGGTGACATCCCAAATGGCATGAAATTTTATCATGCTTTATTATCACTGGTTTTGTTTAAGCAATCCTGAATGCAGTTTAGTCAGCTAAATCTAAAATTGTCAGTCCATCCTCATTCATTCAATATCCAGATAGATACCTACTAACAAGTTGCATCACAAGCAGTTGAGGATTGGAGCCTGGCCAGTTCTCTGCAGAATTAATATTGAAATGTATCATAGGAGCTGTAGATAATGGAACGTGGAATGACTTCTGTTCTCGTGTTAATTATGTTATATTATCTATCAGCTGTTTCTTTTTCTCACGTTACTTGCTCTCTGCTGGAATAGGTGAAAATTGAAGTGCTGCAGTAAATGACAAGTAATGTGAGAAACAGCAACAGCTAATATTGGAAAAATTTCTTGACATATCACTTTAAAGATTCAAGCAAGGTTATCCACTTACACAGAATCCTAAATAGGAATTAAGGCTTAATTTTGCTTGATATTTGGAAATCCTCAATCAGATTCTACATTACTTCAATTCTCCATTCATTCATGAGAACAGAAGTTGCTCCATGTTCCATTACTTTACTCCCTTGTGTACTGTATTCTCTATTAATTTTTTTTATCTGTTACTTGAAAAGCTACTAAGTAAGAAATTGTGTCAGTAATTTTATTTATATGATAAATGGCATTAAATTCAGTTACTATTACTATATAAATATCCAGTTGCTGGTACGTTTAAATGATGTGTAGGAACAAAGATTGCTGTATGTATGAGACCAATGATTAATGTAGTGAACAACTATTTTGTCTACAATGTTTTGTCGATAGTAATTGAGATCATTGTGCAGTATCGTTTGACCTTGGAATTAAATCAGTCAATATCTTACTAGATGCCATTAACATGCTGGGAATTCTCCTAACTTCTGTTAATATCCTTACTGCTTCCTACGCATTTTTGTATTGTTCAAAATTTGAAATCTGAAAGATGTTTGGTTTGAAATCAAAGTGGAACAACTCAGTGAGAACTTCTTGTCTCTATGTTTTATTGGAGAAAAAAACAAATGAGCTTAAAATAAAATCAAACTTTAGAGACCGAGTCTCAAAAGCAGAAGAAAACATTGATTGAATCAGCCATGGAAGTATTATTAATTAGGGCCACCATGAAGTCACAACTCATCATGGGAGGCCCATCGTAGACAACACAGCCTATCATACCATTCCTTAAACTGTTCTTCATCATTCATGATCTCACTACCCTATCAGGCAAGGCATTCCATGATTCAACTGCCCTCCATGCACAAAAAAGTCACTTCTCATCCTCTTACTCACCACTTCACTTAACTTCTAGGGATGTCCCCTTTGTCCTTGTTCCTTCTCATTATTCTATGGATGAAAGATCTGTATGAAAAAGTCTCAGTAATATCACCTCTTTGTCTTCTATCCATCAAACTCTGAGTCCACATGCCATCAGTCTTTCCTTATAACTAACATTTTACAGTCCTGATATCATTTTTGTTATCTGCCTCTGCACCCTGTCCAAGGTTAATTTATCCCCTTCAAACCCTGGTGATCGGATCTGAGCAGAATTATCCAGATGTGATCAGATTAGTGCTTTATACAATGGAATCTCTACTCTTCCATCTCTGCTAGTCAGTGTCCTACTTGATATTGCAGCAGTCCTCTGGGTTGCCTTCAACACTTTTGCAATATGTCTTCTAAACTCCAAATTTCTATCAGTCATCACCCAAAGGTCCTGTGCCTCCTCACTTCCTCTAGTATAGTTCTAATCTGAATTCCCCCCCCCCTGCATTCCATGCAATATCATAGACATAAAGGTTAAATAGTAGATGTCCCTGTACTGAACCCTACAGAACTCCATTTGTGACCTTCTGCTTCCTTGACACTGCTCTCTCTTACTTAGATCTAAACTCATATGCTTTAAGTTAAATATCAGCTTATCATGTGGCACCCCCCCCTGTCATATGCCTTTGTAAAATCCAAAAAAACTGGCAGTATAAGCCTTCCTCTCCCACTCATCATCAACCACTCTTGTTACTTGATTATAAAAGGCAATTAGATTCTTGAATCAAGAGCATACTAACAAATGCATGTTGACACTGACACTCACAGATAACATTACCTTCATCTGTCTAATGCTGTATATGATCTTCCACAAATTTTTTTTGAAAATCTTAATACTGCAGAAAACATAGACTGATCTATAGTTTGACACTTCCATAATCGTGCTGTCTTACCCCCGTCTTCCACTCCTTGGGCCCCTTTTCCATAGCCAGACTCTTGAAAAACTTAAGTCAATGGGACTGTCGATTCTTTGGGACATTCTCTTAAAACACTGACCAAATACTTTAAAAACACAGTCTCACTGCCTTTTAAGTCTAGAATGCTTAATATTTAAAACACAGTTCTCATGCGCTTCTGAATCTTGAACTCTCTCCCCATCCCTCTGGTAATTATTATTATTATTTGACACCTCCAGTCCTAAGACTCATCGAGGGAGGGCACCTACTCTACAGCTCTCCGTCTCCACCACTCAACCTCATCCACAAACCGCCTCATCTATACCAACGGCATCTACTGTCCACCATCACCACTATTATTTTCACAGACTATCACAAACATCCATGCCCACGGTGGAATTTGAACCCACAATCTTTTGGCTGGAGAGCAGATATGCTAACCACTCATCCAACCAGGCTGGCAATAATAAAACATACTTTTCCAGAGTGAAATACAGCAATAAAGTGATCATTATTAAACAACTCCACTATGTCTTTTGCATCAGTCACTTGATTCTTATTTTTATCTAACAGTGTCATTCCTCAACAATTATGTCTCCTCCTGCAGGCCAGCAGGAGGAGGCACATGTTGTAATAACAGAATTTTTTAAAAATTTTCCTTGAATCACACTAACATCTTCTTGTATTCTAATTTTGTTTTCCTTGTTATGCTAGTCACCTTCCTGACCTAAGTCTTATATTTTTCATGCAGCTGCTCTACATCCTTCACCTTGTAAATATTAAAATAAGAACTCCAGCTAACACAGGAAGTTAAATAGCCAGTGATAAAAAGTCATACAAAAGATTTATGGCTCTTGGGAATAGAAAGAAAAATATAGAGAAACTTGTGTGTAAAATTAGCTAGACTGAGTCACTTGAAGACTTTGGGAAGAATAGGTAGAAGGTATATGCTGTGAAGGGGACTTGCTCACTCACCTCACAGAGTTAAGCTGGGTCCAAAGAAATTTTAGACCATGCAGAAAACTGACTGTGGATTGTGCTTCTAATGTCTTAGTCCTCACATCCACCTTCATATGGTGCATTCTGTTGGTAATCCACCAGGGTACTAAAGGAATGAGGATAGACTGCAATTTGGAACTGTTCCAACCCAATTGTATTCTGTATTGGCTTAAAAAGAAAAAAAAGATGAAATTTCATTCTGGATGGGACATTGCAAGAGCAAATGGTGAAAAGCCAGATACTGGAATAAATTCAGTCATTATTGTCAGCAGAATTGAAAACATGTACTATAATTTTAAGAGGTATCAATCAGGGTATGAAAAGAAGTCAAACACAAGAATTACAAAGTACCATGTCAACATAATTGATCTTATAAAGACAAAGAAAACTAAAACAGGTGAGATTCTGCTAAATAATAAATATGTGATGTTATATTCTAGCATTACAGCATCATATGTTAAAGAAAAGATGGAGGCAGACATTTTCAACTAGTGGTATAGGCAAATTACAAAATGGGAATGGTATGATAAACTTATTTTTGCAATGAACTTATTTGTGCCATAGACAATCTGCTGCTTTTTTGTAAAAAAAAAAGCAGACCAAAGGAAAATTAGTCCTCCAACAATTCCTTGTTGGAGATTTTAAACAGTTGAGTAGGAATTAATATCAATTCCTACTGTTGGATTTCTGTTAAAGACATGGATGGACTGGTTATCACTAATGTCATGTTCCAACCTAAACATGCACAAATCTACATGGAGAGAGGACACAAAAAAAAAAAAAAAAAAAAAATGTAGTAGTTTTATTTGCTCTTTATTGTTTATAAAGATATCTTCATGCTGGTTCAGGATACAAGGCATACTGAAATTCGAAATAATCACTATTTAGTTTTGTGTAGTATCTTGGTGTAATGGTGGATAGGAATTTGAAGGTCAAAGGTCACATAGCAGAAGTTGCAAATAAAACTCAGAGGATAATTGCAATATTGAAGTGAACCTTGACATGTAAGAATAAGGAAGTCATTTTGCCTCTTCATAAGGCTTTGAAAAGACCACACCTGGATAACTGTGTGCAGATTTGGTCTCCAGGTTCCAAGGGGATAAGCTGTGGAAAGGGTGCAAAGAAAAGTTACAAAGATTATATTTGGATTATGGATTGCGAGTGTGGATTACAGACTCTGGTTAACAGGACAAAGAGGGATGATATGATAGAGGTCTATAAACTTCTAAATGGGTGTTATAGAATATCATCTGATGAAATTTTTCATTATATGGAAGGTGAGGAGAGAACACATCCATAGAAGTTAAGTTTGTTCACAGTCAAAAAAGGAGTAAGAGCTAAGTTTTTCTCTTATAGAGCAGTGAGTGAGTGAGTGGAATAGTTTGCCTTTAGGAATGGTGAGTGCATCTAGTGTGAATGAATTTAAGAGAAGGTATGACAGCTGGTTTGGATGATTTATAGACTCAATGAGTCCTTGACTCCCTGGAGGTCACAGATAATAATAATAATAAGGAATATATTGAAAAGAAAACTATATACGAAGATTTTAAAAGGCTGAATTCAAGTGGCTTGCAGTGGTGATTTATAGACTGAAATACACACATTATTGGAGGGGGAAAAAATGAGAATTTGTGGAAAAAAAATGAGAATTGCTTATGAATTACAATTAGCTTTATTTCTTCTGATATACCAATATTGGCCCCAGAAATGTTATTGCATGTTAAATCTGAATGAAACATAAATGGATTTAATTTTAGTTTCATTCAGAATTTAACACAGTACTCTGTCATCAGGAAAACTGTGAATAGGATTGGATATCAGAGAGAGGATATCATTGAAGGAAACCATTCACCATTACCTGCAGTGAACAACCTGAACAGAATTGATAGTCTGTTCACAAAGAGGAGGAGGAATGCTATAAGATAGTGGTTTGGTAAATTCAAGATGTTCCAAAAAAAAAAAAAGAAAAAAGAAAGAAACAAGCTAGCTAAAAGCTTGCTTCCAAACTTTTGGACTGATAACACATGAGTATGACAGCTTGAAGAGAGTTAATACAAGATGAATATAAGTTCTGGAACATAGCTTTTAGTACAAGTGGGAAAATACCATCTGAGCTAGTAGAATTATTGGTATCAAGGTTAATGATTATTTTTCTGATCTCTTTTCGGCAAAATTTCATAGGAGGCATACTGTGAATAGGTTATGGTAGGCATACTCGGAATAGTGTGGTATGTTTCACATGGGCACTGTTGGTTGAACAATTTGTTTTATCTGTAATCGTTTCATGTGCATTATAGACTAACAGTGTTAGATGTCATGTTGCACATTGTATTATGATGCTAACAGTGAAATGTGTAGAATGTCCAAGATCAATGTGTGTCACGTTTTAATGAGAGATGGTCAAACCTGGTGTACAATCAGATCTTGTTTCTTGTAATACAGATTATGGTTTTTAAACATTTCTGATTACTCTTTGAATGTTCTTATGAAGAAATTGTTATCAATGTACACCATTTTTGGTGTACATTGACACGCAACAGCCACCAGCATTAGTGGCTGTTGCGTGTGCTGATTTGAAAACAATCCTGATTTTTTTTCTTATTTTCTTCA
The DNA here is from genome assembly GCF_054136105.1 of Typopeltis vanoorti. Taxonomy (NCBI): domain Eukaryota; kingdom Metazoa; phylum Arthropoda; class Arachnida; order Uropygi; family Thelyphonidae; genus Typopeltis; species Typopeltis vanoorti. The sequence goes on from NC_143549.1 coordinate 90,538,951, forward strand.
GATCCTTGATGTATTCTGACATATCTTAACTAGCTTATTTGACCTGCATAGCAAATTTCGTATTGATCAAATTACAATTAATCTTGAACAATAATCCTGTATATTGATCTTGATTTTAGAATGGTGAATGGCGAGCTTTTAAGGTCAAAGACTTGAGATGTTGTTTAGGAGGAATAAAGCCACTTTAGGCTTGCTTTAATGTTTCTTCATTTTCAACCTGGATCAGTCCACTGCTAAATGAAGTTCTCCAGTTTCCTCCATTCCATTTTCTTTTCAGCTTTTCTCATCCACTGCATTTCTAATAATTTTGTCTTTGCCATAATTTGCCTGAGAATGTATGAACACCGGTACTGTAATATATGTAAACCATGCTGCTCCTGTGACTGTATATACTCCAGCTGATACATTGTTTTGTTAATTAATATATTTGTAAATGTTTGTATATTGCTAATAATAAATGGAATGATTTTTGATTTTTTTCATGTTTTTGTAAATAATTATTTTGCATTTTTCCAGGCTTCTGAGATTTTTGTATCTTATTAAAAAAAGTGTGAAGAACTTTAACAGATAATCTGCCACTGTCTTCTCTACAAATTTTAACAATTCCATTTTGCTTTGTTGTTTAATGTTTACAATTCTGAAGAAAAAAAAACATAATTACATTATAAGGACATATCTAATAGATTAGCTTTTTTTTTAAGTTTAGTTGGCTGTGTTGTTTGGATATAAGGTTTGCATTATAGGGTGCACTGGATTACCCAAAATGCCCAAATAATCACTTGCAGCAATCCTCCTCCTCTCATGCGCTTTAGTTTTGGAACCATGCATTCTAGATTGTAGTCTTCTTTGGGTTTTCTCCAAATGTAAACTTGTTCTGATGTAAGAGGAAACAGTATGACGGTCAACTCATCTGATCATATCACACATTTCCAGTTTTCTAATGTCCAGGTTTGACAGTTATGACAAAATCGTTTATGCATCTGAGTATTCTTTTCAGTAATCAGAAGTCCAGCAATTGCAGCTCTACTGTAAATATTGGATTTACGAATCTCACATCAGACAGTTTTTGTGGAAATAGGTTCTGTAAGATGAATATTCATTTCTGCTGTTGCCTGTGCTGCAGTAGTTCTGTGATTTTTCGAAACAATCCTTCTCAGTGTCTGACAATCTCTTTGTTATTTTTGATTTTTGCCCACTGTTTCTCTTTGATGTCTTGCTGTGATCTGTATGTTGACGTAACCTTAGAAACTGCTGATCTCAATACACCTAATAATGTAGCAGTTTTTGTCACTGATGCTCCAGCTAAACAAACACCCACTAATGATTTGTCATCTTTCAAAGTCAGAGAAGTCTTCCATTTTCCAATTTTTTAATATGAATTATCTCTCAGTACAATCACTAATGCACTTGTTTCCATTATTTTGTTCAACCCTTGCATGTAGAGAATTCTTCTAAGCATTAAATAAGGGTATAACTTATATATTGAGATTGATCTTGCTAAAAGACAGGATTTGTCTATTTATGATAGAATGCAAATTTTCTTCTGGTGCTGCATTAATTTTGACATAAAGTTTGTCAATTTTGAGGAGAGTGAAATCTGAAAAACCTACAGGTAAACTTTTCTCTTATTGCTTTTAGAAAAGGGATATAAATCCTGAAGATTGGTCTTATGAGTCAGTGTGGTGTTACAGTTTATTCAGAGACCTAATTAGTAAATTATTGGAATTTAATGTAATGAGGCAGACTGAATATTAGACAAGTTGTTATTGCTATTTTTAAACTAGTTTTAAAGCCTGAATACTTAAAGCTTTTTGTGAATACAGAAAATTATAACTGAAGAATTAAAAATTGCTGGGTTGAAGATGCAATGCAAAAAAGAAAATTGTTATTTGAGAAGATTATGGAGTTGCCTGTTTGTTGTTTACTCTGCCCATTTGTCTCTTTCAATCATTCTTGTGTGGGCTGGGATAAAGAGCAAAGTAATTTGTTGGTATTCTTTAAAAAAAGCTAGTGGTTGTAGGTTGTCCTTGAGGAATATTTCATGGGGAAGGCTGTTCCACAGAACTGGGATAGATTGAATAAACAATCACTTTGAGTAGCAGATTTAATGAATAAGCAATTTAACCGTAAAAAGAATGTTAGCTAGTTATTGGTCACTTGGTTTAGCAGACACATGGGGATCATGAGGTTACTAGTTGAACAGCACTCATGGAAATCTGTTGAAGAGACATAGTGCAGAAACTGTCTGCGAGACAATCAGAGATAGTATAGTCACTGTGGGAGACAGCTGCTGCCGAAACAGTCTGTGCGTGAGAGCAGTCATCAATCAACCAAACGACTCACTTCTGAACAGCATCAAGAATATTTAGAGATGTCTCAGGTGCACCATCCCAAATGTCACAAGGTTGGGTGGAATTGAAATTGCTACAGAGTAAGCAGACAGAAGAGAAGTAATGTCAGCAAAAAAGGATGTCAAGTTTTTTCGAAACTGAAGATGCTATAGATGTGATTATGCCTGGAAAGGTTAAGACCAGAACCTCTAGGACTGATCAAAGGCCAGTCCAAGAGAAGAGATCTGGTCTTGATTGTTCAGTTGAGCATTATCAGAGCTAAGTGGAGAAGAACTAAGTTTTTGTGAGAAAACAGACAAAACTGTGTTTTGGAAGCATTGAAGATGATGTTAGTGCTTCCAAATGGTGTCCTAATAAAGGACAATGTGGAGATCACTGTTTAGAAAACTTATTATAGATGATCTTTTAGCCTGAGTTGTTTAAGCACTACAAGGTTTGTCATGTGAGCAGGCCAAGTGTAGAATGCTATCATCAGCAAAACTTGATAGAGTTTGAAGTTAGTGAGAGCAGGTCATATTATATATACATTGATGTATATATAAGAAAGAGAGTGGGTGAAATAATAGAGCCCTAAAGAACACTTACATCAGTCAGAAAATCTGAAGAGAGATCACTTAGCATCTTCCTCCATTACACAGTGAATTACTTGAGAAAAACTGGTAATCCAATTACAGAAGGATAGTTGTAGGTCGCAGCTTGCTGAGAAGCCCTTAATACCAGACCCTATTAAGTGCCTTGGAAATGTCAAGTACAATAGCACAATTTTCTCAAAACCTTTCTATATCACATGTTTAGAGGTGGGTAATGTAAGCCATGAGATCAGCTGTGGATGTGGATTAGCAAAATTTGTATTGGTGGTCACTGATTAGTTGACATTTCTCCAGGTGTCACCTCTGTTACTTTGAGGTGAGAGCAATAAGTCAGTAATTTGATGGTAGACACTTGTCATCCTTTTTTGGAATGATAAAGAACAAGAGTTAGTTTAGGAGTACATCTCTTGACCACAACTGGTAAGAGATTCTGTAAGGACCAGAAGCCTTTTGGTATTCAGGTTGTGAATAAAAATTCAAAGATTCTCCTGATATGTTCTTACGAAGAAGCTATAGCAGTTGCAACGCTCATGGTAAAGAAGGCGTCGGATAAGAATAATGATACTAATTAGTCAAATTTATCTTTAGATGATGTTGTAGTTGCAATGCTATCATTTAGGTGAGAAAGAGGTGGAAACACAGATGGACAAAAGTTGCACCCAATAGCTTTTTGAGATGAACCAGAAGCACGACTATTATTGGAACAGGTGACCAGTTTATTACATTTAGCATTAACAAGGTCAAGCTTAGCCTTTTAATAATTGTTTCTCTAACCCTGTAGGCTGAATGATGCTGAAATTTTTTGTTTCAAACCACTTATAATAAGCTGTTTTCTTTTCTTGGACTACTCTTGCACATATTTTGGAAAACTGTGGCTTGGATATAGGATGGCAATTTTGAACTGAGCAAGGAATGAAACCTCCATTCCAAAATAGATAATTTCTGTAAAAGTTTGCTTGTATGTGGATATAGAGAATGGAAACAGTGTCTGAGATCTTCCCACTTGACCATGTTATAGTATCAAAGTGTACAAGGTTGTGAATGGCTGGAATTGGATGGGGGGGGGAAAGAATTTCACTTGATATGAAACTTGGATGTGACTGATCTTCATTACCTTGAGGAGTTAACATATCTGCTCTCCAGCCAAGAAGCTCTAGGTTTAAATCCCACCAAAGGCATGGATGTTTGTGATTCTCTTACTAACCAGTTAGCATATGTAATGCTGTGACCTGCATCCTGGAACAGTTTGACCTTTGATGTCTTTGTACCATAAAAAAAAAATCAAATCAAGATAAAAAAAAAATCAACCTAGAGGAGCAGTCATCTCAACAGTGCACCTGGAAGGAGAACTGGTTAAGAAAACATGGAAATGAATGAATGATTTGTTTTTAAATCATTACAACAGATACCTCTGCTTCTCTTCCATCTTGGTCATTGGAATTCCAAAAATGGAGCCCAGTTAGATTTGTGGACATTAAAGTTACAAAGGAAAATGGAAATAAACTGTATATTTTAATAAATTTATTAAACTCCAACTTGATACTAAAACAATTTCAGTTGTACTGCTGTACACTGAGTATAGAATATATATATTATATACTTTATATAATGTGCATCAGTCTATGCTGTTATGTATGATGATATTAAATTAAATTTTATTAGTATTATTAATTAGCATGTTATCATGCATGTTTTCAGTGATGTAGAACCTGATTGGGCTATGAAGTACATTGATAATATCTAATGGCTTTTGTAAATATTGTGCAAAATCTGATTAAGCTATGTTTTTAAGAATTAATAGATCTTGGTCTGATTTCATTTTTTTTATTATAATGATTGTTTTTGTTCTTTGTTAACATTGATGCATGGACCTACTTGCTGTAGATCTTACCATTTTGTTGTTACTTTTCATAGTGTCCCGTACCCCACCCAAGACCATACCTTTCCCAGTCCCTTTAAATGGTATGCATGAAGTTCCTTTGTCCCTTAGAACTTAAATTTTAAAATATTTATTAAAAATATATTATGCATTGTAAATAAATTGAATATAAATATTAGTAAGTTTAGCTTGATGTTGATAAATTATGCATGTTTTTTTGTTTTTTATTTACAGTTCTTTATTGATATTATCGTTTTGTATTTGGTAGTTTATATGTAAACTTTTAATATTTATTATGTTTAAGTTTGGCAATGATCAGTGTATTCACCTACACTTTTTCAGGTGGATACATATAGATACATATGGGTGTCATTGATGATTATGAAGTAACGCTTTATGGTATAAACAATACCACCAAGAGTAAAAAATACACTTATTAAACTAAGTAAATTGTAACTGACAACAGAACTAATGGCACCCTTTATGGGTTGGATAACCATAAACATAAAGTTAATTTAGAGAAGTCAGGCTATCAGCTCTTAAAATAAGTCTCTAATATCTTTGCTAAATTGATATAACCATACTTGTTGAAGTTGGAAGAGTGCTTCATAGCTAATGCTGAATCTAAAAATAGTCTCACAGACTTATAACTTTCTATATAATATAAATGATTTTCTCCATCTGATCTTATGTGAAAAAGTATCCAGAGCATGATCTGCCAATTCTGACTTGCCGTTCAGATGATCATATATGTAATTTTTATGTTCTTCAAGGCAAATGTTAACTGATCTACCTATTAACATTTGCTGTCCCAAGTAGGCTAAACTGCAGGTGTAAGGAACTTTGTGCTCTGGGATGTTCAAGAGAATACAGTTGATTTTTTAGGAGAATGTATGAAGGTAGCTAGCAGAATGAAATGTTTTGAAAGTGGCATGGTGATCATATTTGCAGAGAAATCTGGCTATTTTTTCTGTTGTATCCTCAATGTGGGATGGGGATGGTTTTGCTGTGATCCTGTGAGTTGAGTGTAGGAGAGATGGGGTGCATACACTATTTTATTTATTTTATATGGGCTGTAGCCATTGGTTAGAGTTTTTGCAAAGGTACATGAGCTCAGTTTCAAGGACTGTGTCATTTGACAAATATCTTTGGCTTGGTAAGTAAGTGTTTTGAGAATAATGAGTCAATTAGGAAATCATATCACTAGTGTATCTAAAAAAGGAGAGACAATTGTTACTTTCTTTTTCTAAGGTGAATTTAATTTTAGGATGTTGGCTGTTAAGATGTGTCAAAAAATGTAGATGAGTGCTTAGTTTTCAAAACGTTCAAAATTATGACTAGCATAGCATGTGGTATCTACGAACTTACATTCAGAGTGGCTAATAATGTTCATACCTTCATACATTCTCCTAAATAAATAAATTTGTGTGATGATACTGCGTTTCCCCTTTTTACGGGAGTTCACAGTACCATCTAGTCGCCCCAAATTTTATCCGGGCTCTGGAACCGGCGTAGGCTGACGAATCAGACCTATGGCTGGGTCAGTATTCCTGACTGTAATCCGTGTGTCCTCAGACCGGTTTGCCTGCTTGCGGGATGAAAAACACCAGATAAACTGGCGGAAAAAACCCTGCTGTCCACGCCCAAGACCGGCTAACTTGGCTATGGCTGAGGAAGATCCTTAAGCTCCTCACGTCGTTGACGGGAATTGAACCTAGGACACTCCATTCCTAGGCATATGGTTACGAAGCACAAAGCCACTAGGCTAACCGCGCGGACATACATTCTCCTAAAGATCGATTATCTGCAATCATTTGTATTGCAAGTTAGAACTGGCAGACCATGTGCTGGATACTCCTTCACATAGGATTAGATGGAGGAAGACATCGATATTACATAGAAGTCATTATAGGTCTGAGAGACTTTTTAGAATCAGCATCAGCTATGAAGCACTCTCCCAACCTTAACAAGGACACTTGCATTAATTTACCAAAGATATGGGAGACTATCATTTTAAGACTTTATAGCCCAACTTCTCTAAATTAACTTTATGGTTACCCAACCATAGCAGGCACCATGTAAGGACATTAGTTTTGTTGTCAGTTACAATTTACATTGTTTTCCTCAATTATTTAGTTTAGTGCTACATACCTATCACAGTTATAGTGTTCTGATGATGTTGGGTAGAAAACCGGCAAAATATTATTGAGTTTAATAAATGAATTTTTTGCCTCTCTTGGTTTTCTTTATACCATAATAATGCTTTATCAATTTTTTCAGATGGAAGTGTTCCTTCTGAAAGATCACACTGTAAGAGTGATCAACTATTGTTTGAATCTTGCTATTAGCAATGAAGATTAGTTATACATCCTCCTATCATATCCTTCTCAACCATCCCTTAGGACGGGTTCAGTCCCCTCCTAATGAGCGATATTCATGACTGTAATCCCTGTGTGTGTGTGTTCCGGGGCCAGTTTGCCTGGTCGGGATGAAAAGCTCCAAATAAACTGGGGGGGGGGGGCCTGCTGTCCACACCCAATACTGGCTAACTTGGCTATGACTGAGAAAGAGCCTTAAGCTCCTCATGTCGATGACAGGAATCGAACCTAGGACACTCCTTCCCCAGACATATGGTTACAAGGGGCATAGCCACTAGGCTAATCCTGTGGACAGTTATATATAATCTTTGAAAATTTAAGTATATTTGGACATGGCCATTAAGTGTTCATTCTACTGTCCATGTGGAAATTGACTCAATATTTTTAACAGACACACACACACACACACACACACACTGAGAGAGAGTTAAATTCACAGCAAGAAAATTTGCACTACCTCATTCTCTCCAGTGTAATTTTTTTGGGGTAAGAAATGGGGAGAGGGAATGTGTATCATGAAAATGAATATTTGTCAGCTTGTTCACTGGTAGTGAATAGATTAGGAGAAATTTACTAGGCAAAAAGAAGAAAATTAAGATATAATAGCACCTCCATAGTGCAGTTGGGAAGAACATTGGGATACTGCATACTTCAGCTGAAAAAAAGAAAACAAAAACCAGTTTGATTCTCATCATGACAAGAGGTTTTTTTTTTGTGGACTTTTCATTTGAAGGAGGGTTAGCCAAACTCATATGGTGGTAAAAAGGTTTTCTTTTTCCTCCCAGAAACTTGCATTTTTCATCCTACATACAAGTGAATTGGTCAGAGAACACATGAAAATTACAGACAAAAATACTATTAGTGGGTGGTGGTGTGTGTAAATGGAAGATTAAGTAGTGCACAAGGTAGGTGTATAGTAGCATGCTCCCACAATAATCACCTTGGACTTTGTGGAGGTGTCATGCAATGATGGCTAAAAAAAAAAAAAAAACTGTCATATCCACCTTATTATAAAAACAATTATCTGTATTTAATTGAGAATCAGGATAATTCAAAATTTCTCTTCATTATCCATCTTTAAAAACACTGTGATTAGAGAACTGTATTGTAATCATCATTCCCCTGTAAGATAGCCCCCCCCTGCACTTCAGTGTATTGTAATACAAAATGAGGTTCCTGATGATAACATCAGAGACGTCCAGGAATTCATTCATTTAGGGAGGCCCTACATCAAGCGTTGAGTGTCATATTGTATCTTAACATCACTCACACTAGATGCATGCATGCTCCAAACTGTTCCACCCATGGACTGCTCTTCGAGAGAAAAATCTAGCTCCATACCCCTTTTAAACTGCATACAAACTTGACTTCCATGGGGTTCCTCCTTGATCCTCTTCTCACCTTCCGTATGATGAAAAATTTCATTAACCAATATCCTAGAACACTCTTTCAGAAGTTTATAGACCCTTTTCATATCATCCCTCTTTCTCCTGTCTACCAGTGTCAGCAACCCATATACTTTCAATCTGTCCTCATAATTGACATTCGATTCGTCTCAATATCATCTGTATTACAACCTCCTTCAAAAAACATCTTCTTTTTAGCCTTTCCACAGCTTCTTTATCCTCTTGGAGCCCAGGAGATCAAATCTCTGCACATACTCCAGGTTGCGGATCAAGACCTTGTAAAAACGACTTCCTTATCGTTCCTATAAAACATGTCAATGTTCATTTCAACATTGCAGTTATCCTCTTAAGTTGTATTTGCAGTTTTGCTATTATGTGATCCTTGAGCTTCAAATTACTATCCACCCTAACTCCAAGATTCTTGGCTTCATCAGTCAGTTTCTCCAAGCATGATCCCTCCAATATAAAATAATAACAACAATAATAATTATTATTATTATTATTATCTGGGCAACTCCATGGAGTCTGAAGACTCATCACAGGAGACCCAAACTATTGCATTCTGTTATACCTCTCCTTGAATCCATTAACAGACAAAGCGCTAACAACTGACTCTGGCAACCCATTCCATTCATTCACAACTCTCCAGGCAAAAATCTAGTCCTCCCACCCCCCAACTAACACTTTTACTCAACTTCCAGGAGTTCTTGTTAACCTCTTGTTCTGCACTTCTAGCCAAGTACTGAAACATTTCTCCTGCATCAATTCTATAAAACCCTTTAAGTAACTTAAATGTTTCTATCACATTCATTTCCTTTTTTTTTGCCTATAACCAACTTCTGCAGCCCACACACTTGCCCTCAATCTCCTCATAGGGAACATTCCACAGACCACTCATCATCTTCGTTGCTTGCCTCTGAATCCTCTCTGCTCCTCTTCATCATCGAGAAGCCCAGAAAAACCATACCTGAGCACAGTATTCCAAATGTAGACACATCAAGGCTTTATAAAGAGGAAAAACAACTTCCTTATTTCTACTTGTTTGTGTTCTTCAATAGCAAAGTAATCTTATGGGCTACCTTAGCGATGTGTCCCCTAAACTTCAACTCTATGCCTACCACCACCCTAAAACCTCTAGTTCCATCAGTGTGGTACACTGCTTGTAATCTATTTATCTCAAAATGCATAACTTTACATTTCTTCACATTAAACTGACACCCATTATCTTTGCTCATTCTGATAGCCTATTTAAATCACATAGGCAAAGTGGATATTAGATCCAACATTATTTCAAAGTCGAATGTTTGTGAAAACTATTGTGAAAGTTTTGTAAAATTGATCTGATGTTGAGGATTGTATTCTCATAAACTTAGGTTAATTTTGTGTCGTCGAAATGAAGCCATATGGCTCTTTCTTTAGTAGCTATTTAAATCATCCTGCAAGCTATCCCCATTGCCTTGATTCATTATTACTCTACCTTCTTTTGCACCATCAGCAAACAACTGAATATTTCCTTTCAGGTTATTTCCTATATCATTTATGTACAAAGTAAACAGTAGTAGTTCCTGCACTGATCCTTGTAGCACACCACTGGTCACTAGCTTTCATCTGTATTCTTCTCCTCTGCACACCACCTTTTCATATCTGTCCAGCAGCTATCATCTTATATATCTAACAAATGTCATATCCAACCTCATTTGTTCTAATTTGAGTGACAGAGTACCATATGGTATTCTATCAAATGCCTTTGCAAAATCCAGGTGTCATCATGTAGCCATTTCCTTTATCCAACTTTGCTGTTACTCTAGTATAAAAAGTTAGAAATTTTTAAGGCATGACTGACTCCTCACAAAGCCATCTCATAGAGTATCATATTCCTATACACCCAGTCCTGAATTCTCTTTTTGATCAATTTTTCTAGTACTTTTGCCACCACTCTTGAGATACTGATTAGTCTAAAATTTGCTACTGCAGTCTTAGAACCTCTCTTATGCAAGGGAATTAATTTGCCCTCTTTCCACATCCTTGGAACTCTCTCAGACTGAGATTTAAACAACCTAGTCAGAGGTATTGCCAGTTCCCTTACATATTTTAAATGCGAGCTGATCCATCTAATCCTGCAGCTGTATTTACATTGAGATTCTACAATATCCTGAGAACCTCCAATTCATCCACCTCTGTTTACAGGACATTTTCATTTTCTGCAGCTCATGCTTAATGATATTACTCATTCATTTAATGTCAGTACCGAACAACAGCAGAGTGGCTATCAGGGATGTTGTAGCTCAAATTGTTATTTAAATGTTCACAATTAAGGATGATTTCTCTGGACTCCACAATTTTTCTTTCAAACTCATCATGGCAATGAAAGATGCTTTCGGATCTATCCCAGCAGACTGAATGACTCTGCAAGCATGCACTCAACAAACAATGCCACGATTGTAAGAACAACTTAAACATAAATGCAACGTTTTTTCATGTCAATTATGTAGTGCAATTTTCCTGTGCTTCACAGTTTTAAACTTCAGTGTTTTTATTACTGTTTCCGATTCTTAGAAGAACCTGAAGAAGGCTATCAAAAGCGGAAATTAGTTGTGTTTTTATTTTAATAAAGCCTTACTATTATTCTTGGTTTTAGTCATTAAATCTTTTTATTAAAATATATCATAACAACTGAGTCGATGTTCCTGAACATGTATGTGTGTATATATATATATATGTGTATATGTATATATATATATATATACATATATAAGGATACCAAGTAATTTTATAAACTTGGTTTTTTTTACTCCTTCTCCCAAGTAAGCAAAACAGTTAAGTTTGTGCCTGAACGTAGTTCAAGTCTAAAAGGTAGCGCAACTCTAGGGCAACTTGTTGTAAAGGTGGGTAAAGCTCTGATCACTATTCTTAGTATTTCCCATAATGTAAAACACATCTCACTAGAAGATGTATACTGTTATACATTATGGGTGGGGGGGGGGGGTCACTACTCAGACCGGTTTCAACCTTTATTGGTCTCCTTTTCACACACACACACACACACACACACATATATATATATATATATATATATATATACATACACACATACATATACGCAGCTTCTGTCCAAAAAGAAACTGAACTTTTGATAGAAAATAAAACACGGACCAATAATAATTATTCAAATAATTTATTTCAATCAATTTACTCTCCCTCAGCTTTGATGCAGCAGTTGGCATGGTCAATTAATTCATTAAATGAGTTTTTTATATCGGTTTTTGGGATACTGTTGAGGATCGTGGTTACTACCGCTTGAACGTTTTCAATGTAATGAAAGGAAAGCAAATCGCTTTCCTTTCATTGGCAAATGAAGTCGGAGGAAGAGAAAGAAGTCACAGGGTGCTAAATCAGGTGAATACGGCGAGTTATCCAACACACAAACTTGGTTTTTGCTCAAAAACTGTCTCACAATGTTTGAACAATGAGATGGTGCATTATCATGTAAAAGTGACCAGCTGCCTGCATCACGATATCCATGCCGTACGCGAAGAATTCTTGCTATCAATCGCTTCAAATCTTCGAGATAAAACTCACCATTGACCATTTGGCCAGGCGGAATGAATTCTTTAATGCCCCTGGAATCGTAGAAACAAATCAGCATTGTCTTTACTTTTGACTTCTCCAAACGACTTTTTTTTGGATGCCCCCTCTTCTGGTGGTCTCCACTCAGCACTCTGGCCCTTTTGTTTCGGGCTCATAATCAAAACACCACGTTTCATCACCAGCAACGATTGTTTCAAGGAAGTTTGAGTCCTTACTAGCGGTTTTAATGAGGTTCTTGCAGCATTGAATTTAATACATTTTTTTGGTTGTTGGTAAACTTGTGGGGAACAAATTGCGAATTCAATTTACAAAGGCCCAAACTCTCGGTCAAAATGTTGTACACAGTTGATTTTGGAATCCCCAATTCATCTTCAATCAATATCATGGACGATTTTGGGTTTTTTTGATGAAATCACGCACTTTTTGGATATTAACTTCACTCAGTCCAGTTTTTGGACAGCCCGGCTTTTCGTCATCCTCAAGCGTCTCATGACCACTTTGAAATCACTTAAACCACTCATAAACTTGAGTATGGGATAAGCATTCATCACCATACGCTTTTTGAAGCATTTGATATGTTTTGGTAAAACCTTTACCATTAACACAAAAGTCAATCACAGCTCTCTGTTTGAAACTCATTTTCCGACTGTTCGTCAAAACATACTGTCACTCTTGGTACTATAACTCAGCTTCTAATGAAACAAATGTTATAAGCAGTTGACACAACACTAATGAAGGTTGCCACTTTTGACAACAAAATGATACAACAGATGGCAGCACTAGTTTCTTCTATTTTCGAAAAGTTCGGTTTCTTTTTGGACAGAGGGTGTGTATATATATACAGGGCTGGCAAAAGTGGGCATGCGGGCACCGCCATCTGGGCACGGTTCATAAGTTCATTTTTCAGAAACACAATTTTTATCATAAAAACAAAAATTTCTTAGAATGATCAATATTAAAATAAATAAGCCCGGATACACCGAATAAAAATTTTTAAAAAAATTGTATATTGCCGCCTCTTTGATCAGCCTGCTGTTCACAATTTTGGTGAGAGCAGACTAAATCCTTGCCTGTAGAATGTTGTCTACTGCAGTCTATCTAAAGTGAAACGGAGAACAGTTTTTATGCGCAGAAACAAATTTTCATACAAAACATTTGTTGCTAGTTAACCAGTCATAAGGTACGCATCTCAGTAGGCTACTGACAGTAGCGCAGTACAGACTATTATTTCTTCTCTGTGTCATATTGTGTAATAATTTCTTGTGGGTATAAAACAGAAATGGAATCAAAAATTAAAAAAAAGTTATCCGGTATACAAAATCATAAGCGTCGTTGCTAAAGAAGCAAACATTCAGAAACGAACTGGGGCTCTTAATAAATTTGTTAAAATATTAAAATATTCTGATGCAGATTGTAACCAACTTGATACATCAGAAATCAGAGTTGAAGAACCATGCACATCATCCAGTTTGCATGAAAGTATTATTGCAACTATTGACGCATAATTTAAGTGAAAAACATTTAGGAGAAGTTTAGTTGTAGTTGACCACGAAACTAACACATTGTTAGTCTCTGTAAATTTAGAAGATCCAGGTGAATTACGAGGTGCTTTAATTAAAATGGGGCCTGTTCAAAAGAAAAATATAATATATCCCAGAGATACATATGGTCATAAATTTGGCGACACATATTATAATAGAAAAATAGAAAACGGGGAGCTCGTGCCAAGAACATGGCTCATTTATTCTGAAACTTTAAATTCTGTTTTTTGCTTTTGTTGCAAACTTTTCAAAAAAGAACCGAGTGAAGAGGTGGATGCAGAACAAGAATTTAAAACTGGTACGGAAGTTCGACGAAGAAAGAAGACACAACAATTTGACTACAAGCAAAATTAAAATTCATTTTAATTTTGTTAGAGATTTGGGTTTGTGAGAAGGCTATAATCCCTGTATAATTATATTCAACGATTAAAGTGAAGTGGCTTTATCAAAATTTGCTTTTAACTTTTGAGAATTTTTTGAATATTCGGGTTTTTAACGATTATCCAGCCTAGTCAACACCCCTGGTTCGTTACATTTATTGAACCAATGTGTGGCTGTTCTGTCAAAATTTATTTAAGAAATTTCAAATAATTAAAATTTTTATTATCATAAAAGAACCAGCCACGCCCGGATCATTACAGGGGGCGCCTAGATAGAAATTGCATGCGGGCGGCAAAGACCCTAGCGCCGGTTCTGTGTGTGTGTATCAGCCAAAGACCTATAACATGACACTGCTGTGTGTGTGTGTGTGTGGAAAGTGGCTGTAAAGAAGAAAATAATTTCCTGAAGACTTGAGAGTTATAATCATTGGGGGAAAGCAGTATGAGGAAGACTGTTCCAAAGTAGCTGATTATGTAGAGAATAAAGGAAAGATAATAATGAACTGGATGTTGGTCATATTCGTACATACGTGATTGCAGAAAGTGGAGTTATAGTTGTAATTAATTCAGTGGAACTGACTCATGAAACACCTGTATAAATAATGCAACAACTTGGAGTCTAGGAAAATGACTGGAGGGAGCCAGTCATTTTCTATTTCATGTTCTCTTCTTGTTATCATTGGTTAAAGATCTTAAAGCATGAATTACTTGAGTACTACAATATTTTGAAAATGAAAGTGGAGAGTACTGTCATCAGTAAAGCTGTGAATAGGATTGGATGTTAGAGAGCAATGAGAGGACACGTTGACCTGTAGGAGGAAGAGCGTAAGTGAAAGCATGCAACCCTGATTCAGTGAACAACCAGAATGGAACTGGCAGTCTGTTTCACAGAGATGGAGGAATGCTATAAGATAGTAGTTTGGTAAGAAGGCCATGATTCCAGACTTGATCAAATGCCTTGAAATATTAAGAGTGACCACTTGAGGTTCTCCAAACTTGTCCAAAGGTGGGTGAGGTTGGCTAGGAGATCTTCTGTGGAATTATGCTAGTTGTATCATGCTGATATGGGGGAGAACTCATAATACTAATAGCTGTATATGTTATTCAAATAATATATACTCTGCATTATTATGATATGACTGTATCATGATCTTCAACACTTCTAATACAATTAATCATAAAATAACATGAGAATCTTCAAATAGTGAAAATTTCTTTCAGGGTGTTCTTTTCTCATTGGATTTTTTATTTTTGTCTGTGTTGCAATGTTTTGGTCAATTATCACATGACATCTTCTGACAAGCCCGAGGAATCATTGTTGCAGACCCTTTGCCACAATCCACCATCCAATATCATACTATCACCATTAACTGCACAATAGACATTCTCCGTTACCAATTACTGGCCAGTAAATGGTAACGTCATTTGTATATGCATAGTCATTTGTATATGTTAATTGCCTGTGTTCTCTGGCTTACTTTCCATATGAAAAATCCAATTTTCCAGAAAGTTTGGGGGAAACCCTGCTATCTCCATTTGACATCAGCTATCTTACCTTCAATTGAAAAAACTCATATGAAATAATTAATGTTATCTTTTATAAGAATAGAATAATATTCTTGAAAATAAACTTAGAAGCCAGTCGTCAATAAATTATTAGAGTTGTGTTAACTTATAATCAGTATAATAAAGTCTGTCAAGCATCTTTTTTTAGTACATGGAAAAACTCGCTCACATTGGTAGATTATTGCAAGACCAAGACCAGGTTATTGTTGTGTTGAGACTTTCTTGAAGTCTCAGGACTCATGATGAAATGTCACTCCACAAAATACTGTTTCGCACCACTCTACCTCACAAATGTATTAAGTACATGCATATGTTCTCTGGCTGGCTTCTCTTTGTTGGTGGTTATAACCTAGGCTTTCTGTTAGAAAAACCTGCCACTTCCAATTAATCATCTTAGGGGAGTTCCCATTAAAATTTAAAAAATAATAATAAAATAAAAATGTCCATATAACTCGGGACCTGTCACAGCAAGCTCCTTAAATTAATAGAAGAAATTCTAATTACATGGGACTCTAACCAAACTTTCATATATCAAATGCACCTCAGAAGAAAAAATTAAAATGATGCATGGGCAAATGCAACTTTAGAATCACCTTTTAAACTCCTTGCATAAAAGAGAAGGTTTTTAGGAAGAGAGTTGTATAAGGAAGATGCCATTAAGCTTACTTTGAACTAAAATGGGTTGCAAGCTTAATGATTTTGGATGTGTACAAGTTGTTTGTCATATTTACAAGACTGAGCACTGAATGTATTTCTGAGTTCTTAAAATTCCTCATGCTAGTATGGATTACTTTACAACAAAAGGTGATGATAAAGTGGAACTTAGTATGGAAGAGAGCAAATTTTTACAGAAAAGAATCTGAAGATCATTGTATGTTGAGTACTCTCACATGAAAAGCTGCAATGTGATCACCAAAGAATTCAAACAGTATTGAACAATAAATATACCAATGCACAGAGCATTGCAGCATGGAATTTCCTCCCATCAATTATTCCCACAAATTCATGATAAGAGTTTTTGCACATTAATGACCTCTTATTGCAATGGATGACTGTTTTGAAATATGTACTTTAAAGGGACGAATCTCAATTTTTATTAGATGACAGACATTGCATCTTGCAACAAGCGAGCAAATGCTACAGCAGAATTGCATTATCTCAGTTTTAAAACATTATGGTGTGTGTGTAATATGTGGTTGTTTTTCATGGTATATAGATATATTTATTGTATTGAATGGGTACATTTGCATCTACGGAATTCTGTAATAATGTTATGACTTTGTTCCAGCAAAGACATACTCTCCTGTCACATCGCAAAGTTTACTGCCACTACACTTGATTTGAGAAATAACATGTCTCTGATGTACTAGCCAATTTAGGGTCTGATTTTAATGTGACTGAGCAGATGTACGAAGAAGTTTCACTTCATCCATGTGGACCTTCGGGGATAAGGAACCATTCCTGAAGGCCACTTAACTGACAGAACTCAAGATAATCCTGGAAGTAAAATGGTGGTTAATTTCCCATGAAACTAATCAGAAATATGAAGAAATCTATCATCATTATCAAATTCCTGATATATATACCCTCGAGGGGTGTACAGAATATGATAGTACTGTATGAAAAACTTACATCATCACTAACTTCCTATCTACAATTTTCCTCCAAATCAATCTTTTTCCTATCAAGATTCCAACATTGTCAGTTCTTATATTTCTATCTTCTAAGGCACTTTTTACTGTATCAATTCACCTATATCTTTGTCTTCCTCTGGGTCTTTTTCCTGCCAACCTGGCAAAGAACACTTGTTTTGCTAATCTTACCTCTCCCATTCTGTTTAAGTGACCATACCACCTGAGATTGGCTCTGCTAATACATTCCTGGATGCTAACAATATTAAGTTCCTTCCTAATATCCTCATTTTTAATATGATATTGCCACTGATGCCATCTGTTCACCCCTCTAATCTTTCTCAAGATTCTCATGTCTCTAGTCTTTGATCAAATGTTTTATTTCGAACCCAGCTCTCAGATCCATAAGTTAAAATTGGTTTGAACACTGTCTTGTATACAGCTAATTTAGTGTTTTAACTAATTTCTTTCTTATTCCATATAAATTTATTCAGTTGACTTCCTACCATACCAGCTTTATTGATTCTGTTGTCTATTTCCATATTTAATTTATCATCATCAAATTCCTGCCATGAAAAAAATTACATCATTATTAATTTCCTATCTACAATTTTCCTCCAAATCAGTCTGTTATTTGTCAACACTCCAACATTATCAGATCTTATATTTCTATCGTCTAAAGCACTTTGTACCGTATCAATCCACCTATATCTTGGTCTTCCTCTGGGTCGTTTTGCTGCCAACCTGGCAGAGAACACTTGTTTTGCTAATCTTTCTTCGCCCATTCTGTTTAAGTGACCGTAATTTAATTTACCATCTTCACTAAAAATCGTGCCTAAGTAGCTGAAATGTTTTACATGTTCTATAGGTTCTCCATTCAAAATGCAGTTGATACTTTCAATGCTTCTGCCTATTTTCATTGTCTTCGTCTTGTTATTGCTGACCTTTATACCAAATTTATTACAAGAGTTATTCAATTTAGTCGGGGAATCTTGCAGACTTGTAGCAGATTTATTTAGAAGTATAACATCATCTGCATAGAGTCAAGAGCTGAGATTAACATCTCCAATTTTGATATCAGGTTTAATATCACTTTCCTTCATAAGAAATTTTATCTATCATGTATATACTAAATGCCGTGATAAAAGCAAAGGCCTACACATTATTAAAAAGAAATTTAATCTTTGCCTGTATGTCTTAGGTATATCATTGCATATATACCTCCCTTTAAGTACATAGTAGTGAGTATAAAACCTTCCTCTCCAGTACATTCCAATGAAATAATTAAACCAAACACCAATAATGTTGGAAGTTTATTTTGCACTTGGTTATACTATAATAAATTTAGTTTAATCCTTTATCCAAGTGTAAGCAAACAAAGTTTGCACCTGAAAATATCTTCAGGACTGAGGTAAGGTGGTACAACATTAGGCAGCTCACAGCAAAGGTGGACCAAGCTCTCATCACTCCTTGTCTCAGTATCTCCCATAATGCAAAGCACATATCCTTGCAGATGTGTATACTGCTATGTATTAAGGGAAAGGCAATAAAATTAACAATAATAAAACTGATTTTGTGCATCGATTTATTACTATGGATGAGACTTGGATTCACTATTATACACAGAATCCAAACAGCAGTCAAAACAGTGGACAGAAGCCGGTTGTTCAGCACCTGAGATGATAAAGTCGGTTCCATCAGCAGGAAAGGTCATGACATCAGTGTTTTGGGATGCTAAAGGCATTTTGTTTATTAATTATCTTGAAAATGGTAAAACAATAACCTAGAATATTATTCTGATCTTTTAACCAGACTAGACGAAAAAATTTGTGAGAAAAGACCCAGTTTACAGAAATAAAAATCATCTTTCATCAGGACAGTGCACCTGCCCACAAAAGTGTTTTGGCAATGGGAAAATTAAAGGATCTGCATTACACACCAGAATCCAAACAGCAGTCAAAACAGTGAACAGAAGTCGGTTGTTCAGTGCCTAAGAGGACAAAGTCGGTTCCATCAGCAGGAAAGGTCATGGCATCGGTGTTTTGGGAATGAATTGTTGGAACATCCACCTTATTCCCTAGATTTGGCTCCCCTCTGACTTCTATCTCTATCCAAAACTTGCTCTTCCTCGCTGGTCAGCGTTTTTCTTCGAATCAAGAGGTGATTGCAGCTGTAGAGGGGGTATTTTGTAGATCTTGCTGAGAACCGCTATAGGGACGGGATAATGGTTCTGGAGCATTGTTGGAATAAATATTAGTCTTAAGGGAGATTATGTTGAAAAATAAAAATAATTTCTCATCTCATTTCAACTTCCTTTCCCTCTTTTACCTTGTGTGTCGAGGGTTTATTAATCATCGTACCTCAAACCTTTCACAGGATAAGGTGGTCAGCCCTATGCCCTGGTGTATCTGTCCACAGTGATGTTGAGTTCTCAAGGCTGGTTTGCCTGCTTTGTGGATGAAAAACCCCAGATAAACTGGGGAGAAAAACCCTACTGTCCACCCCCAAGACCAGCTAACTTGGCTATGACTGAGGAAGATCCTTGAGCTCCTCACGTCACCGATAGGAATTGAACCTCTAGGACACTCCTTCCCTAGACATATGGTTGCGAAGCACACGGCCACTAGGCTAACTGTGCAGACAAAAATAATTTTGAAATTATAAATTTGTTTTTTCATTGCTAGGCCGAGAACTTTTCCGACCACCCTCGCATTGCCCGAGCCAACATATTAACATTGTCCTTAGCATTTAAATTGCAAATATTATGACAGCAAAACCATAAAAGAGAACACAGTTTTCTTAGTATCAGGTGTTCATGAAATATTAGCATAACTGTCGTTAAAATGAAGTATATTCTCTTTTGGAGCATTAAGATAATGTTCAAGTGGTATAAATGTTAGTTGCATTGCACATGTAATTAACAGCATATTTTATGAGATATCTAAATATGCACAGTCAAGGGCTCATTAAGAAGGCCATGCATCACCCACACCAGCCATCATACCTTCTCTTAAACTCATTCATACTAGATGCATTCACTACCTCAACAGGCAAATTGTTTCACTCCTCATAATTCTGAGAGAAAAAATCTAGCTCTCATTCCTTTCTTAGCTATATGCAAATTTAACTTCCACAGACTGTGGAAGTTAAATTTGCATATAGCTAAAAAATCAACCCCCTTGTCCTCTCCCTATCTTCCATATAATGAAAAATTTTATCAACTTAAATTTTATTTATAACACCCTCTCAAAAGTTTATAGAGCTCTATCATATCAACCTTCTTTCTTCTGTCTACTAGTGTACACACGCACATACTGTCAACCTAGCGTAATCTACATTCCATAATTCTGGTATCATATTTGTAATTCTTCATTGCAGCCTATCCCTGTGAATGCAGGAGACTAAACCTCCTGTGCATATGTTTGGTCTGGGTGCAGTCGTATCAAGGCCTTGTAAAGAGTCAAGACAACTTCCCTATTCTTACATGTCAGTGTTTGCTTCAATATTGCAATGATCCTCTTAGTTGTATTTGCTTCTTCTACAAATTTCTCTGTTCTTCCAGCTCAATAAACTCTTCATTTGAAAGTTCCTCTTCCACCAACTGGTTTAGATCTTCATTATTGGTCTCCAACTCTTTGGCTAGCACTATTTTTACCATCAACCTCTTATAAGGCTTTGTATCAAATTCTGTGAATGTGCAAACATATTCTTCTTCAAAAACCATTCATATACACTGCTATCACCTCACATCATGGTGTCTACATTTTTTGTACACTGCAAGATATATTCTTTCCAAAAATTGAGGATTTCTCACTCTCAGTAGTAGTAGTAGTAGTAACACTTTAATACATGGGTGCAGGAGTGAGGTGGTATTTGGTGAATGTGTTATATGATGGCTATCATTAGTACAAGTGGTGGTTATAAGTTGGGGACTGACTGTATAAAAGGAAGAGAGTGGGTGACAGAATGGAGCCATGTGACAACTCAGCATTAGTTGCAAAGTTTAAAGTATGGATCCATATACCATCTCATATAATGTTCATCCCGTCAAAAAGCTGGCAATCGATTTACAGAAGTCAGAGGGTAGATTAAATGATGGGAGCTTACTTAGTTGACCTTTGTTACATCCAATTAAATGCCTTGTAGGCATCACACACACACAGCCTTTATTAAACTTTTCCATGGCAGTTATTCACAGTTTGGTGGCATCAGTAAGCAGATCCCCTGTATCAACAATGGCAGAATCCATACTGTCAATTTATTATTTGAGAGGCGTAAAGGTTGTGGTATAGAAGTTTTTTTTTTATGGAGAACCCATCCACAAATGGATGGTCAACCTATATCACACTAGTACTGCAGATGGGCAATAAGACAGACTATTCCAGAGGACAGCAGTGAAGTTGGTGAATGAAGAGGAGGAAAAATTTGTTCTTTGGGTTTGTAGTTGAACTGTTGGAGGGTGTTGATTGGCTGCTGCATGCATTCAGATGGATTTGACAGAGGGGTGGGAGAATTATTGATGGTAATTCTGATGAACAGCAGCCATAGAAGTGCTTATACACCTCTGAATAAAAATATTAGATAATCGAAGAAAATGTGTTGAATGATTTACAATTCTAATTTATTGCATAGAAAATAATTATTACCAAATATGAATTAGCATCATCTAAATCTATGTACTTTGTAGATTATATAACCATATGAACACATAATAAGTATGTAATATAAATTATAAGAAAACTGCTTTTTGAAAACATTCACAAAATTAGAATAATTTTTAACACGGTTCAATATATTAGAATATTCCAAGTTTTTCCGATTGGTTTTGAGGAGAGCATAGAAATAGCATATATTTCAGTAGCTGTGGGACTGACATGTGTGAGGAATTTCTTGTCCGTGGATTTCAGTTTATTATTTTTTATTAAATATAGCTAAGGAATTGAAACATTCTCAAGCAAGCATGAGTAGAGTATTAAGACAGTATTCTGATAACCAGTGTTTTCAAAATAATCGCTGCAATAGCATTCGAAAGATAACTACATTAAGAGATGAGAGGAGATTGAAGAATATTGTGAAGAAAAACAGCTTCTGAGGTGCAAGATATTTTCACAGGAGATTGAATGAACTAGGTGTGAATGTGTCTAAATCTATGACATTAAGATGATTTCACAAATTGGGTTTTAAATCGTGTGCCTAAGACAAAAGCCCCCTTATGACTTCCAAGCAAAAGGCAGCTAGAGTGCAATCGTGTAAGCAAAGACTGTTGTGGGGGTCAAGAGGACTGAAAAAAGGCACTGTTTAGTGATGAAGGTATGTTTTGTGTGTCCCATGGTCATCAAGAGATACGTGTTTGGCAGCTTAAGCAAGAAGCATTTGATAAAGAATGCATGATGTGTTCAGTGAAATTTGCATTCTCTGTAATGGTATGGGCTTGTATGGCTGCAGAGGGTCCAAGTAGGCTGTGTGTTGTGTACACAGCCTACTTGGAGTCAGTTCCAAAGTGTACCAAGAAATTCTTGAGCACTTTATGTTAAGAGTCAGTTCCAAAGTGTACCAAGAAATTCTTGAGTACTTTATGTTACCAGCATCAGAAGATTTATGAGATAGTGATTTCCTTTTTTCAGCAAGATTTAGCGTTTTGTCACACTTCTTAGGCCACTACGAGATGGTTCAAAGAAAGCTAAATCACTGTAATTCCTTCACTGACAAACTCTCCAGGTTTAAACTCCATTGAGAATTTGTGAGGAATTTTGAAGAAGCATTTTGATTTCAAAAAAAAAAAAAAGTGAACTGCTAGTAAACAGTATTGCTGAACGGTTTACAAATAGTCATAAAACCTAAGCGTGGATGCAAGAAAGTACTAATTATCATGTTTCCCCTTTGACTAATTTTTGTGCATTTATTTTTGTATTATTCTAATATTTTGAACCATGTAAAAATTATTCTAATTTTGTGAATGTTTTCAGATAACAGCTTTCTTATAATTTATATTACATTTTTATGTGTTTACATGGTCATATAATCTACAAAGCGCTTAGATTTAGATTATGCTTATTCGTATTTGGTAATAATTACTTTCTATGCCATAAATTAGAATTGCAAATCCTTCAACACATTTTCTTTGAGTATTCTAATTTTTTTTATTCAGAGGTGTAGAAGATACATGTTTCAAAAA
This sequence comes from Typopeltis vanoorti, assembly GCF_054136105.1. Taxonomy (NCBI): domain Eukaryota; kingdom Metazoa; phylum Arthropoda; class Arachnida; order Uropygi; family Thelyphonidae; genus Typopeltis; species Typopeltis vanoorti. The sequence goes on from NC_143549.1 coordinate 90,562,436, forward strand.
CTGAATGCCTGAGTAGAGTGGAATATATTAGAGAGAGAGAGAGGGGGGGGGGGGCATCAATCAATCTGACGGCCTTTTCTATATAGAATTCAGTATTTTTAGGTCTCTTAGAGGCCCTACTTCAGGTGTGAGAGTAGTATTCAATGGTTGGGAAAATTTGTGATTTGTATACGATTAGTAGCTGTTTGGAGTTGAGCATATGGTTTTTTTTAGAGACAACTGAAGCAAGTGAAACTGGATGGAGGATTTATTTTTCTTAGAAATTGGTTGAATATAAGCTAATTTCCAGGTTGCAGGATAGTACCAGTGGAATAAGAAAGAGCCAAAGTTAAGAGGAGGTGGAGTAGTTTGCTAAGCAAAGCTGGATATTTAAAAGACAGGAACTCCAACTTCATTCTCGCTCTACATTAAAACTTATCACAAATGCACAATAACCATTCATTAATTCAAATTTGACTTTGTATGGACTTAGTATATGCAGAAACTCACTTCTTATACAAATGGCAGTTATGCCTTTGAGTTCTTTGCAAAAACCATCAGGTGCCTTTTGTTAATCTGGTACTGCTGTAATAATGCTTGAAGACAAAGCCATCCAGTTGGTATTACTCTTTTTTTTCCAGGTTTTATGCTAAGGATCAAAAGGCAAATCACTTCATACCATATTAAACAATGTACCAAATGCCTACTATATTTTTTTTTATCAAAATAACATTGAAAAAAAAAATCTTAAATAACTTTTAATATCAAAAACTCTTCTGGTCCTGATAATACCCACCCAATTAAAAGTGTGCTCTGGAACTAACACTTATCTTGTATTGTCTCTACATTATATTCACCTAAAAAAAAAAAAAAAAAAACACTGCCATTGAAAGTTCCAAATCATTGCCCTTATCTCAAACCTCTAAAATGTTGATGACCTTATCCATTAAACTTCTTCACTACCTGGAGGCTCAACAATTATTCAGTATCCACCACTGTGGATTCTGGCACTCTAGGTCCATGGCAGATCTCCTAGCCAACCCACTAGCCTCTGGACACATACCATGCAAAGTTTTGAGAAACTTGCATTTGATTAGGTCTAGTATTGAAGTATACCCTCGATTTCAATGCTTATATTTATGTGCATCCTTCTATAACTGAGAAAACAAGTTTCTATATATTCATTCAGTGCATGGTGGATAGCCACCTCTTTTTGAAGTTCTCCACCAATTTGAATTCTCTAAAAAGAATTTTTGAAAGATTTTTGGGCTACCCTTCACCCCAAAAGTGCTTGCATTATGGAACCAGTTTGTTCCTATTTAATAACCAGACAATGAAAAATAATTTCATAAATTGCAAAGGTGCTTTCTCCACCTTTGCATCGAGTTGCCTGGTGTTGCACTACCTTACCCCAGTCCTGAAGATACTTTCAAGCACAAACTTTGTTTGCTCACACTTGGATAAAGGATTAAACTAAACTTATTATAGCCTAACCAAGTGAAAAATAAACTCTCAACATCTTTCTCTGAATCTGGAGTCATTTATTAATAAGGTGGCACACCCTTTGGCAACTCCTATAGGTTAGGATGACCTCTCATTGCTTCTGCCTTTGTATCTCCACTACTGGGCCTGGCTCCCACTGATGAGACCCCAATAAAGGTCGAAACCGGTATGGATAGTGGCCCTTGCCTTAATGCATAGCATTACACATATCCGCAAGGAGATGTGCTTTGCATTATGAGAGATACTGAGATAGGAGTGATGTGAGCTTAGAGCTCTCTCCACCTTTGCAACGAGTTGCCTGGTGTTGCACTACCTTACCCCAGTCCTGAAGATACTTTCAGGTGCAAACTTTGTTTGCTCACACTTGGATAAAGGATTAAACTAACTTGTTATAGATGATTTTTTATTGTCTAGTGTGAGATTGCTAATTCTGAGGTATATTGAAAAAGTACAGTGTTCTTTTGGTCTCAAAAGCAAGATTTCCAAATTAACTGACCTTCAATCCACCTGCAATGACTAATGTGTATACTGTTGTTTATGACTTTCATGAGTGAGATTAATATTTAAAAAAACTGATGAATAATTATTTTATTCAGCCGTCAAATGCAGGATAAACTAAGTATATAAAGAATTGAACAGAGTTGTTTAGTTTTTATGTACTTTTATGTTGGAATGCAACATAATGCCATACTACTAGATGACTAGTATCCTCTCTAAGTTGTTATAAAACTCATAAAACTCATACAAGATCATTCACAAATGATAAATTAATTCAATTCATTTATGAATTCATTTTAGAGAAAAAAAATGCATCAGCACACTGCCTTTTGAATACTTTGAAAGCAAAAATATAAAATCATTCAGTTCAGCAGTTATGAATTTGTAATGAATTGAGTACAGGCTGTAAGATAAAATACTATGAAAAATTGTGGCTGTTTCATTTTTGCGAATACTCAAATAAAAAATTATAATAATCTATATTGATATATATATATGTTTAGTTTGAAACTACATAAAATAAACATATTGTATTGTTCTAGATTCAGAAGAAGTTCTAGAATTTGCAGAAACTGGAAGATTTATTGTGACAGATGAACCAGAAGACAAGCAATTTCTACAAAAAGAGAAATCATTTTCACCATTCAAACCTCCTCCTGAAAAGTCATCAACTCCATACTTAAGCAGGGTTATTGAAAGTACTGTACCAATAATACCCCCTGCCACTTCAGTATCTTCTCTATTGCCCCTAAATACAACTTTTACAAAAGTAACAGATAGTGTTATACAACCAGTTAATCATCATAGTGTCACCCCATCAACCAATCTCCTTAAGCCTATAGAAAAAGCTACTGCTATGAGGCGGCAAAATTCCTACTTACCAGAAACTGTTATAGTGAAACCTGTTCCAATTATTCCAGAAAAGGACACTTCTCTACCTCCTCAAAGAGCAATAGTATTTCCTGAGCCAATAAAAAGTACTGGGAATTCTGTAGAATTTATACCAGATCAGAGAGAGAAACCAGCTGGCCTAGATGTAGAAGAATTTCTTCCTGTTAGTATTTTTCAAGTTTTTTGATTATACAGATTTATTTTATTCATTAATTTTTTCTAGAACTCTCTTTTTGGCATCCATTTATAACAATAGGTATGCCTCATTAAAAGTTACACCTGTTCAAAATGAAACAGCTAGAAAAATGCAAATTGTTTTTGCATTTAACACTGAAATTGAAAACTTAAGTATCAAATAATAGACTTCTTGATAAAGTGATTTCCTTTGTACATACAGGACTTGAAAAATCTTGTGTTGTCTCATATCTTGCTAGTCGAGTCATTGTGGATGCAGTGCTAGTTGCACAATATATCAATGTTGTGGTCAATCTTAGATCTGGTCAATTTATAAGTTTTTGTTAATGCTATGATTTAATTTTTCCTCTGTAACTATCAATCAATGCTGAAGCAGTTTCTTAAGTAGGAGATAAATTTCATCACCTAGTGTAAGACCACAGTACTACATTTTCAAAGCCTGAAGTGGCTTGAAAAATTCTGTTTTGTCACTAAAGCAGTATTTTTAAATTATTTGTAAAAAAATATATGGGATCATTTAAGGGTTAAAGCCAAATAACTATGAGACTTCCACATCTCCTTTAAGGAATGGGGAGAACCAGCTGGGGTTTCTGACTTAATATCCAGTCCTCACCTTCACATGGTACACCCTGTTTGTAGGTAACCACTGGCTACTGCATGAACAGGGATGGACCATAGCTGACCAGATTTTACTATCTATTGGCTTAAACCACAAATAAAATTGCTGTTTTTGTCAGAGGAAATGGTCAACAGTGAAAAGTCAACTATTAGAACACACTTCAGCTCAACATATAGAAGAAGAAACTCCAGAAGAACTGATAGGAACCATCAATATAAGCAGTATTAATGGAAAGATAATTGAATTTGCAGAAGAACTGGAAAAGTACCATGTGGACATAATTGGCATTACTAAGACAAAAAAAAAGGTGAAATCTTATTAAATAATAAGTATAGGATGTTATATTCGAGGCCTGTGTAGTTCAGTGAAAGTGGTGCTTGCATCTTCTGCACTAGGCCACCCAAAGATAGACTTCAGTTCGAGTCTAGTCGCCGACTGGAGGAACTTTTTCTAAGCCTATCTTCAACTAGTTCCCAAGTTAGTCGATCTCTGGCATGGGCAAGTGGGTTTTTTCTCCCGGAAACTCAAGGAAATCGACCGTAGAACCCATATTAATTCAGACAGTAACATATCCTGTTAGGGTTAGGTACTGAGAGATGGTAGCACTTGCTTGCTGATCTCTTCATTGATGGCATATTATAATTAGTAATAGTCAAGGGCCAGCTATCTCTGATTGGCTACCAGTGGAGATTGAACTGCCCACTCAGTCTCCAAAAGCTAGATAGGGTTAAAATTTTAGCCTCGCCTGTATATCTTTTTATTCCTATAAGGGAATAAAAAGGCATCATATTCAGGCAATAATGATCAAAGAAAGGAAGGAGTAACAATTGCATTCGATGCCAAACATAAAAAACTTCTTGATTGGAAGTCAGTTTTAAACTTCTATAGTTCCATATTAGGTTCTCCTGAAGAAGAAGTGGTGGAATTTTTCAAGTCATTATAGTGGGCAGCTGAGAAAGAAAATAGAAAAAGGTGGTAATTGTTGGAGATCTAAACAGCAGAGTATGAAGTGAATCCCACCAAGCATAAGAAATATTTTGGGAAAATTTGGAGATAAAGACAATGGTATCTGCTGGATTTCTGCTCAGAATATGGACTAGTCATTACTAACAAGATGTGCAAAGACGTGTACAAGTTCACGTGTAGAGAAGACAAGGGGAAAAAAAAATGCCTCATTGACAGTGATATCTTCATGCTGGTTCAGGATACAATAGTTTACAGAAGATTTGAAACTGAAAGTGACCATCACTTAGTTTTAAGTAAGATAAAATTGAATATCACGTTGAAAAGGACAATATCTAAAAATAATTTCAAAAAGAAAGTTTAACAGCTTTTACAGGTAAACTGTAGACTCAACTATATAAACATTATTGAAGAAAGAGCAGCAATTTGAAAACAAGAACCAAACTTTCAAGTCTTAGTGGCAAACTCTGAAGAAAACATTGATTGATTCAGGTAGGGAAACATGTCGCAAAGTTGTCTTCAAGGATAGAAAAATAAGAACATCATGGTGCACAGAAGAAATTAAAGAAGTAGTCCATGACAAAATAAGAAAATATAGTGAAAGTTTCTAGCAAATAAATCAGCGAATGCTCTGAAAGAACAGAGAAAAATGTAAAAGAGTAAAGCTATGTGTAAAAGTAGCTAAACAAAAGTCATAGGAAGACTTCAGTAAGAATATAGAAGATAAATATCAAGAAGATGGCAAAATGCTCTGTAGACTATTAAAAAAGCTTAGAAATTGAGGAAAGGGTATGATAAAAGGAATCAAAGATGATAAAGGTAACTTGAAAACTGAAGATAGCAGTGACAGAACAATAGTAGAAAAATTTCAGGAGGAATGCAAACAGGAGTATATATCAATACTTGTGGTAGAAAAAGCCATATAAAACTTGAAATGTGGAAAAAGCAACTGGAGTAGTTGATATTCAACCAGAAATGTTTGCGTATGGAGGTATAAAAGTTTTGCAGTGGCTGGGCAGTAGGTCAAATTCTTCCAGATGATCGGGATAGAGCTGTCATAGTTCCCATCTATAAAAAATTTAAAAAAAAAAGAATAAAGCTGAATATATGAATTACAGCGAAATCTCTCTACTAAGTATTCCAGGTAAGATTTATGCAAGCTTACTTGAAAAAAGGTTGAGAAAAATTGTGGAAGAAAATGAGTTTATATTTCACTTGGTTAGACTATAATAAGTTTAGTTTAATCCTTTATCCAAGTGTGAGCAAACAAAGTTTGCACCTGAAAGTATCTTCAGGAATTGGGTAAGGTAGTGCAACACCAGGCAACTTGTTGCAAAGGTGGAGAAAGTTCTCATCACTCCTATCTCAGTATCTCCCATAATGCAAAGCACATCTCCTTGCTGATATGTGTAATGCTATGCATTAAGGCAAGTGCCACTACCCATACCGGTTTCAACCTTTATTGAGGTCTCGTCAGTGGCAGTCATTATACATATCTGCAAGGAGATGTGTTGTGCATTATGTGAGATACTGAGATAGGAGTGATGAGATCTTTCTCCACCTTTGCAACGAGTTGCCTGGTGTTGCACTGCCTTACCCCAGTCCTGAAGATACTTTCAGGCACAAACTTTGTTTGCTCACACTTGGATAAAGGATTAAACTAAACTTATTATTGTGGAAGAAAAATTTGGAGAAGAACAAGTTCAGTTCAGGCCAAATAGAGGTTGTCAAGATCAGATTTTTACTTTGTGACAAATAGTAGAGAAAACATGGAAATATGATGAGGATCTGTACTTAAGTTCTGTGGCTTTGGAAAAGGCACACAACAAGGTGTCCAGAGGAAAACCTTTCAAAACATTTTAGTTATATGGAATAAAGTGAACATTATAATAGAACAATAGTCGATATTTAAGTTGTAAGTTAGCAGTTAGAATTGAAAGAAATACAGGAAGTGATGTTTGTAAAATCAGTGATAAGACAAGGATGCATATTATCTTCACTCTTATTCATTACCTATGTGGATCACATTATGAGAGAAAATGGCATTAAACCCAATATAGAATCAGAGATATGAAAATTAACTCTTTATTTTATGCATATGATGTATAAAATAAAGAGTTCTCCAACTAAATTGCATAACAAATTTGAAAATTTGTTGCATGAAAATTAACAATAAAAAGATCACAACTATGAAAATAGGCAGGAACATAGAAGACTTCAGCTGCATTCTCAATGGTGAACCTATAGAACAAGTAAAATATTTCAGCTATTTAAGCACTGTTGAAGTGAAGATGGCAAATTAAATTTGGAAATAGACAACTGAATAAGCAATTGTCTATATGGTATTATAGGGGAAAACCAGTTGAATAAATTTATATGGAATAAGAGAGAAATTAGCCAAAGCATGAAACTAGCATCATATAAGACAGGGTTCAAACCAGTTTTAAGTTATGGATCTGAGATTTGAATTAGAAATAAAGCAGATCAAAGGCTAAATACCACAGATACTAGAGTTCCAAAAAAATGTATGGGTGTGAACTGATGGCATCAATGGCAGAATCATATTAAAAATGAAGATATTGGAAAGGAATTTGATATTGTTAGCATTCAAAAATGTGAGCAGAGTTAATCTAAGGTGGTATGACTGCTTAAATAGAATTTGTGAGAAAAGGTTACCAGGTGTTTGATGCCAAGATCGCAGGAAAACACACCCACAGGAAGACCAAGGTTGATTGATTCAGACAGTAGTGCATTAGATGCATGAAATATTAGATACAAGTAATAAACTGACAAGTAATAAACTAATTTGGAGGGAAATTGTTGTTAGGAGATTAATAATAATATAAACTTAATCATAGTGCTACCATAGTAGCCTGAACATTCCTTGTGGATACATATCAGGAAATTGATGGTATTAATAAAATATAAATCAATAAATTTTAAAAAAATACAAACGTTTAGCCCATTCACGGTACTAATGGGCTGTAGTTGTAACATTAAAAAAAAAAAAAAAAAAAAAAAAAAAAATTCTACTTCTATATTAATGTGTTTAATTAGTCTAGAGGACATGAAGCAAAACTTTGTTAGTTCTAGCACTTACAATATGTCTTGAATCATGCTTATGAAAAACTCAATTTCTTGCCACCATCCACAAATTTTGAGAGGAAAACTATTAAAAATCATAAAATCCCTAGAATAAATCCATTAGGGGTACAGATGTATTAACTATATTAGTAGGTTTCTGAATTTAGAATGGTTCCAAATCATTGGTGTTTGGACAGGGCTATTGATGTGTTGTAATGTTGGCAACAACCAATTGAGAAAACATTTGTAAAATATCTATCTTATGTTTTTGGAATCAATATAAAGAAATCATATATTCTGAGGAAAATAAAAATGTAAAAAAAAAAAGAAGCAAAACAGGCATTTGTAATGACTTCCATGCTCTACCATGTATAATAAGCAAAGTAAAAATACATTCTGATTTTCTTATTTATGACATAAAAATGCCATAACATTGATATTTCATAAATAAACCTAACAATTAAATAAACTCCTTCTGTTTTTACCCATTGTTCAAAAATTCTCACTTGTTACAGATGCTCTCTCTCCTCCTCCAGCCCCCATGTATAAGTTGGTGTAATATATGACTTTTCATTTTCATCTGAGAGTGCACAATTTGATTTTGGCTCTTTCTTGCCTAATTTTGGTTAAGAAACCAATAACAAATTACATAATGTTTGCTGTAATTTCCCTTGACAAAACTAGGCCATTTAGCTTGTTGAATTGGCAATGAAGGCTAGGAAGTAATATACACTTTTATCTGTTTATAATGGATAGTCCTATTAATTTCACATTATTGCTGACAACATATAATCACTGAATTTTCAGTTATGGTTGTATGGATACTTTCTAAAATACAACAGGCATTCTCCCATTGGACTGCTTTAAATGCTGATTACTTAATTTTTTCACAGTTATTAAACTTTAGCAGCAAACAATTAAATAAATAGCATTTAACTTTGATATCTGTCAGTTGACCCCCAAAAGCATGTGCTCTTCATTATGCATAGAGACCTTTTTTTTTTACCATAAAAATATGACATGATGTCATTCATGTCATGTTTCATAATGTTTGCTGTAATTTTCTTTGACAAAACTAGGCCGTTTGGCTTGTTGAATTGGAAATGAAGGCTAGGAAGTAATATACGCTTTTATCTCTTTAATGGATAGTTCTATTAATTCACATTTTTGCTGATGACATATACTCACTGAAATTTTCAGTTATGGTTGTATGGATACTTTCTAAAATACAGCCAGGTTTCATTTCAGTTTTATGGATCTTTATCAAGTAATAAAGTACTGACTTAGTAATTATATGAGAGACATTAAGTTCTACACACCTTGCATGCATAACAAGTGGGATGTAATAGTTTCTACCTTCACATCAGTTTAAGCTATATTCTGAGTATTCACAAAATGTTTAAAAATGTAGAAAGAATCTGATTCGGGTTGGACAAATGATTTGTCCCCATGTTTCATGTGTATCTGATTTTATGTAAAAGTTTGGATGGATAGCCAGCTTCTCTCTCTCTCCTTCCCCCCCCCACAGACTGCAATACAGTTCTGACACAAACCATTTATTATTATTATTACGGGCGACTCCAGGGAATCCTTAGACTCATCGAGGGAGGCCCTAAACATCATCTCCACACAACTATTTGACATTCTCACAGTATCTATCATACCTTGCCTTGAACTCACTCACTGTCCTAGCACCCACAACAGACTCTGGAAGCTTATTCCACTCATTTACCACTCTAAAAGTAAAGAACCCAGCTCTAACACCCTTGCTAACCACACTCTTGCCCAGCTTCCATAGATGTTCCGTAGTTCTCCCACCACCAGTCCTGATCTCAAAAATATCCTCTGAATTAATCCTATAGAAACCCTTCAGCAATTTGAATGTCTCAATCATATCTCCCCTTTTCCGCCTATCAACCAATTTCTACAACCCACAAATCTTCAACCTGTTCTCATAAGGTTCATTCCATTGACCTACTATCATCTTGGTCACTCGCCTCTGGATCTTCTCAACCTTCTCCCCATCAAGAAGAAACCTAGGTGATCAAATCTGGGCACAGTAGTCGAGATGAGGTCTTATCAAGGCTCAGTACAGAGGAACAATAACTTGCTTGTTTCTGCTCGTCAAAGTATTTTTCAACAACCAAGTGAGTTGATGAGCTGATTTAGCCACTTTTGCAATGTGCCCCCTAAACTTCATCTTCCTATCCACCAACACTCCCAAGTCCCTGGCTTCATCAATCTCCTGGAGTACAGTTCCACCAATGTGGCATACTGCTGTTAATCTTTTCACCCCAAAATGCATAACCTTACATTTTGTCACATTAAATTGACATCCATTCTCCTTAGCCCAGAACTCCAATCTATCCAAATCATCCTGCAAGATTTTGACATCTTCTGCATTCACTATTGCCCTGCCCAACTTTGCATCATCAGTGAACAAATGCACTGTTCCTCTTCGATCCTTCCCTATATCGTTAATGAACAGATTAAACAGCAGTGGTCCAAAAACAGAACCCTACGGTACACCACTAGCCACAGGCCATCTTTTGGACTCTACTCCTGAAAAACTACTCTCTGATATCTCTCCATCAACCACACCTATCCATCTCGCCAACCCTATATCCATTCCCATATGTTGCAGTTTATGGATTAGAATTCCATGTGGTATCCTGTCAAATGCCTTTGCCAGGTCCGGCGGTATCACTGTAAACACATTACCCTTATCCAGTTCAGCCGTCACCTTGTTATAAAACTTGAGCAAGTTACTGAGGCATGATCTACCCTTCACAAAGCCATGCTGTTCCCTGTACAGTATCTCATTTTTATCAATCCATTCCTGTATTTTTCCCTTGACTACTTTCTCCAAGGCCATGACAATGACTCCTGATATGCTGATCGGTCGGTAATTTGTAACAGTAGTCTTGGATCCTCCTTTATGCAGTGGAACTATTTTCCCCTCTTTCCACACCTTTGGGACTAAACCAGACCCGAGACTCAGATTAAACAACATGGTCAAAGGCACTGATAATTCTTTAGCTGCTTCACGTAAGAATCGTGCCGGTACACCATCCAATCCACAGATGTATTCACATTAAGGTTCTGTAATAGACTATTCACCTCCACTTCATTCACAATTCTCATATAAACTAATGGTTCCTTCATTCTTTCAATGTCACTACCTGGATGATATACTCTTGTATATACTAATGATATACTAAAGTGCTCGCTCAGTAATTCCACTATATCAACTGATTCAGTGACCTCCTTACCATCGGCATTCCTTAAAATCATTCTGCCGTGTACAGTTTTTGCTTGCAGCATATTGAAAGAACTGTTTGGAATTCTCTTTAGCTTGCATGGCTAGTTTCCTTTCATAATCCGCTTTTGCTTTTTTTACCACACTCATTACCCTTCTGGCCTGCACTTTATACCATTCGTGTGCCTGCAGGTCACCTTTCTCTTTAAATTCCCTCCACAGTTGTTTCTTTTTTTTGCAGCTCAAGCTTAATGGCGTTATTCATCCATTTAACCCATACTTGTTTTACTATTTGGACACTAGGTGTACAATCAGCCATAACCTCCTGCAAATGCTCCTTGACCACTTCCCATGCTCTATCAACATCCAGCCCTTGAAGTTTTACATGCCATGGCACTGAACCAAGCAATCGCCTAAGCTTGTCATACTTGCCAGCACGGTAATTCCATATACCCTGTCTTACTCGAAAATTCAACTCCTTTAGCCACCTTATGATCGCTCTCACCAATAGGTAGCAACATTGTCATATTCATTACAGTCAAATTCTCAGATGCTATTACCAGGTCAAGCACTCTCAGATCCCTAGTATTTTCAGTTACATGCTGTCTCAGATAGTTATCCCTTAATGATTGAATAAAATCCAGTTCCTTCCTCATATGTGTCCCTCCTCCTTCCAATCAATGTTACCATAGTTGAAATCCCCCATAGTAATTACCCTCCTTCCACTCATTTCATCAATTTGTTTATGCATACTGTCTCCACCATCTATTCCATCACCTGGTCTATAGCAGCACCCAACTGTATATTTTGTTCTGCCAGTCTCTATCTCACACCAAATAGCCTCAAATGAGCTATTTTCACTATCTTGCAATACAACTTCAATTCTTATTTAGACTTCAATCTTTTCCCTAAGTTGAAAGAACCAATCCATGGGAAATGCTTCACCATTCCTGAAGATTCTGCTGAAGTAACAACACAATGCATCGAATACATCATCAGAAAATATTTGCTAACAGGATGACAAGATTCACCTGAATGTTGGATAGCAGTGATAAGACAGAATGGAGATATATGTTGAAGGCTCGTAAATATATATATATATATATATATATTAACAACAGGAGAACACTATACAGAAATTTTTAAATGACCTTCATTGTCTAAAATAAAGAGCTAAAAGACTTCAGTTCAGCGATGCAAAATTATATAAGTGGATATTAAATCTTGAATAGAAAAGGATGTGCCAATTTTGTTGGACTGAGAAAGCTTCCGGTGCCTAAGAAACTTGATACATCCTTCTCTGCTCAAGAAGTTCTACAAATCCCAAATCTGTCCAGTAATTTGATATTTGTAAAAGGTCTGATAATGTATACAGAAGAGAGTAATTTGGCTGATCGAAGATACCTCAGCGAGTCATTTCAATTTCTATTTCACAGATCATCTGGTTCAGTTTATTACATCTTTTACAGGACTTGAACAAGAACTGTTCTGCTGAATTGGCATCCATCATTCCTCTTCTTTCCACCAAACCTGTTGAAAACAAGAACAGTAATTAAAAATAAAGGACAGGTACAAATACAAATAGTATTTGTTATAATAACTGCAGTAAAATGGTGGATGGCATTCTCTCTCTCTCTCTTTAGATTTTCCTGTTAATTTGTGTCCTTCAGGGCTTTATTTCACTCACCATCTTCCTAATTTATATAAATGACCTGCTCTCATTAATTTCAAATCCTATTCATAGTTTTGCTGATGATAACACTTTTCACTCATCCTACTCATATGATAGCCTTGCGGTGCCCAATAATCTCAAGCTTCAAGATCATCTATAATAAATGCCCTGAACACACTAATCTTCACAGTATCCATGTTGAAAGTTTATTTTTCACTTGGTTAGAGTATAATAAAATTAGTTTAATCCTTTATCCAAGTGGGAGCAAACAAAGTTTGCGCCTGAAAGTATCTTCAGGACTGGGGTAAGGTGGTACAACACCAGGGTAACTCGTTGCAAAGGTGGAGCAAGGTACCAACGCTCCTATCTCAGTATCTCCTATAATGCAAAACACATCTCCTTGCGGATATGTCTAATGTTATGCATTAAGGGAAGGGCCACTACTCAGACTAGTTTCGACCTTTATTGAGGTCTCTTCAGTGGGAGCCAGGCCCAAGTGGAGATACCAGGCAGAAGCATTAGCAGGTCATCTCTATCTATAGGAGTTGCCAGATGGTGTGCCACCCTTTTTTAATAAATTACTCTGGATTTAGAGAAAGATGTTGAAAGTTTAAAAAAAAAGGGTGGCACACCATTTGGCAACTCCTATAGGTAGAGATGACCTGCTAATGCTTCTGCCTGGTATCTCCACTTGGGCCTGGCTCCCACTGAAGAGACCTCAATAAAGGTCGAAACTAGTCTGGGTAGTGGCCCTTCCCTTAATGCATAACATTAGACATATCCGCAAGGAGATGTGTTTTGCATTATAGGAGATACTGAGATAGGAGTGTTGGTAGCTTTCTCCACCTTTGCAACGAGTTACCCTGGTGTTGTACCACCTTACCCCAGTCCTGAAGATACTTTCAGGCGCAAACTTTGTTTGCTCACACTTGGATAAAGGATTAAACTAATTTTATTATATTCACAGTTTTGCATGTTTTCTCAAAAAAAAGACCTCAGATCTCCATTTATTTTTGATAATGCTCTGCTCAACAGTCAAGACCAAATCTCTCTTCTTGGACTAACTCTTACTCTAAACCTTTTCTGGCATAATCATATCAATTCTATAGCATCATCAGCTTCCAGAAAACTGCATCCTTTTTCTCTCAAGACAGCACTTCTTTTCTGAACAGTTGCTTACACTGTATAAATCCAAAATTCTGCCAACTTTGAAATACTGCTCTCATGTTTTGGGTAGGGTAATGTACCTGAGACCCCGAAAATTCTTGATGCTGTTCAGAAAATGGCAGCTCAGTTGATTAATAACACATCTCTTACAGACTCTCTTCAGCCACTTTCCCATAGAAGATCAGTTTCTGCATTGTCCCTTCTACAAATATTTCCATGGCCACTGTTCAGCAGAACTAGCATCCATTATACCATTATTTCTGCCAGATCTACAGGAACTCCTGCAGCTGATCAAATCTCTTCAATGCACCTCCAGTCATATTTCATTCCATTCTTCTCAATTCTGTGGAATAGCCTCTCTCACGAAGCATTTTCAAAGGACTATGACTTCCAGTAGATATACTGATGATGTGTTCTCTCTCTTTTTATTTTTATTTTTTTTTTCCACATGGCTCAGACTCCACCTTAAGCATTCCAGAATTCAGTTCACTATAGAAAAAGAAAATAATAGCCTGACTTTTCTAGATGTTCTCATCATGTCTTCCCATTCACACAGGCAGATACATACATAACCCTTCCCCCCCCCCCCCCCCCAACAACAATTACAATATAGTGTTATCATAGATAGTATGTGTGCAACAGATGCAGACGAGATTGTTCAACTAATAAGTGCCCATTTTGCTAAAAGTTATCAACCTGGTGTGTGCAACATTGAGCTGAATGCTATCTCTACTAGAGGAAGAAACTTAGCTGCATGAGGAGGAGATACTAGAGTTGTTGCATAAACTTCATATGAATTTGACAATAGAGAATGATGGGATATCAGCACAGATGGTAAAATAATGTTAATGAACTGGCTGTGACTTTTATTAGGCTGTATATTTTGAGTCTCAGTACAGAGAAGATTGATTCCATAGGGAGTTGAAAGACTATATGATAATTCCGCTACACAGGAGTGGTGCCAGGACCGATGTGTCTAACCATCAACCTTTCAGTATCTCTGGAGCAGTGGTAAGAGATCTCAATCTCATACAGAAATGGGTTGATGAGAATTTATACTTTGCAATAACTAGCATGGGTTTACTAAGGAAGGTCATAAATTATAAATGCCAAAAAATACATTCTGAGTTTAATCCTTTATCCAAGTGTAAGCAAACAAAGTTTGTATATGACTCCCACTGACAAGGTCTCTATAAAGGGCTACTTGTATATAGCCTCTATATACAAGTAGCCCAGTTGTCAAGTTATTTCACATGCAAACTTTGTTTGCTTAAACTTGGATAAAGGATGAAACCAAGAATATAATTTATAAAGTATCTTCATGACTGGGCTATTTGTATATAGAGGCTCAATGTTGCACACACCATCAATTGCCTTAGTATCCCATAATGCAAAGTATATCCTCCCCCCCCCCTTTTTTTTTTTTTTGGATGTGTGTATAATGTTATGCATTATGGGAAGTGCCACTACCAAGACTAGTGGCCCTTCCCATAATGCATAACATTATACACACATCCAAAAAAAAAGGGAGGGTATAATTTGATTTTATTGGATACTAAGGCAATTGATGGTGTGTGCAACATTGAGCCTCTATATACAAATAGCCCAGTCATGAAGATACTTTATAAATTAAAGATGCCAAGAAATTATATTCTTGGTTTCATCCTTTATCCAAGTTTAAGCAAACAAAGTTTGCATGTGAAGCAACTTGATGACTGGGCTACTTGTATATAGAGGCTATATACAAGTTGCATTGTGGGATACCAAGGCACTTTATGAAGTCATTAGTCACCTGTATACACAAGTAGCCTGGTCGTGAAGTTATTTAATGTGCAAACTTTGTTTGCTTACATAAAGGATGAAACTGTTGGATCCTACTTCTTGTCAATCTTTACTTTGGATCCGACATGATTACTATTACGATGTTCTTAACTAATTGATAAGTTGAAAGTTGATTTCTAACTCAAATATAAAGAAAATTTATATTTAAAGACCGTGCCACTTTATATTTGAATTAGTTCAAGAATTGAAGATAAACCAACTCTCAACTACCCTTCCTTTATATATTGTTATTATATATACTGGCCGAGTATATTTAACTTATTTATCACTCCCGCTTTGGTTCGAATATTTTATGAATGGTGCAATAAAAGAGATTCAGGCAAAATACAACTTTAGATAAACAAAAACAAACATTTAATTTTAGAATCACAAATTTTACATTTAAGATCAAAACACTAAATAAGTTATTATAAACACTTCAGCCTTTCTGATAATACTGTCATACAAACTCAGATAATGGTAAATCTGTTATCTCTAATACAGTCTTCTCACAGTTCCTTAAGTTCCAAATACAATAAAATCTGCACTAACACCTCTTTACAAGCAAACACTTTTAAATTTACACTTCAGCTAATCTTCGGAATAATTACTGTTAATATAAGGAAATTCTAGGATGAACCTCACACACTTCTCTTTATAGGAATATTAATGGTTGGAATAATCTTGCCGATAATCTTTTTTCTTCATCAACTTATACACAAACACTTTTTATAACTGTAAACACCTTAAACATTAAAAGGCACTCATTAAGATAATTCTTCTAAGCAATAACTGAATTAATCATCGGTCACAATACACATAAACAAACGTTGTTGCATAAAGTACTACTGATCACTCATGAAATAAGGCAACACACAACAATTCTTAACTTGAGGTTTTATAAGCACAGCTGTTCATTCTTCCTGCATTCATTTAATTCTTTAGGCAATATATTTCTAAGCACAGCTAACGGTAAACTTCAACTTTACAGCCTCCACTACTCTAGTAACTGTGTGCTTTATTTCAAGATTCTGTGTGCCCTTGACAGGTCGGCCCTGAAATTAAATCTCAACTCAAGTATTGCTAGTCTATTTAGTAGTCACTCAGCTGTCTTCCGTAGCTATAATTGTTATTCTACAACTTATTGGCTAACCGCCTCTCGACTAGTAGACTTTATTTAGCTGCTTGAGTGACTTGCCGACTCGCTATTATCGCACTGTGATTCCCGAATGCTCCGATTCCAACCCAATGCCAATCCTCTCCTTTCTCTCTCTCTTAATTCCTCTATAATTTCAGTGTTCATTGCTTATATATCCCTTCTTCGCACCTAAATTATTCTTGTGATTTCTTTCTAAAACTCTTTTCAATAAACCTTCTCCTCACGTGGTGTTCCAAAACATGCAAGCTATCTAACATATGTTTCCATGGCAACAAAACAAAACATAATAAAATTGAGCTATTACATAATGTTAAACTTCTACAAATAGGAATAAATAAAGAATATTTACATTTCAATTAATGTGCAGTTAAATTATCAAATATAAATTCTATATTAACATAGAAATAAGCTAAATAGCTTGATAATATTTTAACAGAGTTTTTCTACTATTAATACATATATTCTTGATTAAATATTAGATAAAATTAAAGGTAGTTATATGAATATTAAATTATAAACAAGTGATTTACATTAAATAATATTTACAAATGTAGCCTTTGCCATGGTGGATTATGTTGGATTCTGAGGAGAGTATTAATAATTTAAATTTCTCTTCATTCAGAATCCAACAAAGGCTTACTCTTCCTCTGAAAAATTTTTCACACTAGGTCTTTTGATAGAGGAATCAGACTGCTCATTTCCTTTTTGAACTCTTAAACATTTCCTAGTTTCAATTAAATCTAAATTGCTTTCATATTTTATACATTTCTTTCTTTCTGTACTTGCTCTTGTATCTTTGCTGCTCTTAAAATAAGGAAACAATTGTTATCTAAGCCTATAGTGTGATAATCTTCTTTCAGGGTAGAAACTCTGTTCCTTGTCACTAATATCCAACCTAAGTTGTCTTCCATCTTGGTAACTCATTCTTTTAGTCTTCCTTCTGAGGTCACTCAAACCCCTTGTAATTCTTTCCTCTTCTTATATTTTCAGTTCTGATATGTAAAACAGATATCTTAGTAAAATTAATTTTAACTGGCATTTGATTCTCAGCACAAATTTCTTGCATAGAATCAGACACTTGAAGTTTTGATGTCAAGTCAGTGTCAAGTTGTGTTACAGGCTGATCAATTACAATAGAGCTTGAATCAGTATCTTTCACAGTTGGTTTATCTACAGATGATTGTGCTTTATTAGGTCGTTCTTCTTCATTAGGTACACAAAATCTTCTTGTCAGTTGCTTTGTTCCTGTGCATTCAGACTTATTGTTTCTTTTAACTTGTATTTTTCTATTCATTAGGGATATTTCACCTCTAGAAAAGTCACAAGAGAAGTGATGTTTCTCCATAAAATTTGTTCCTAATATTATGTGCGTGTTCAATCTGGGAGAGAAAGGAACTATAAGTAGATCTTGATATACACACAGGTTGATGTCTGGTATATAAATTTTTGTGCGAACTTTCTCATATGCTGTAGAGTTCGAATTAGAGAGAGTGGTAATCTTCACAGGTCTCCTTAAATTGGTAACATTTTTCCATAATTTATCTCTTAATTTTAGAAATAATGCTTACTGATGGTTGAGGCATTACAACCTGTGTCAAATAGAATGTTACATTTATGACCTTTGACACATCCTGTAATCCTCATCATTGATTCTCTTGATCTAGGGAAATTTTGAGACTTATTATGTGAGGAATATGTCCAAAACTAGAGTTCCATCTGCTGTCAGTGTAGTTTTTTTTTATTAAAGTAGCAATTCCTAGCAATGTGACCAATCTTGTTGCAATTAAAACACTTAGGAGGATCTCCACCATCTGTGAGAATTTTTCTCCTTGTCTGAGGTTGAGAATCGATGTGAATTTGCTGTCTAACATTCTCCACCACTCTATCCAATTTAGTCAAAATTGGTTTATTTTGCCTCTCAACTTCCAGTTTGACTACTTCACTAACATAATCTGCTGTGGGATTGAAGTTCTCTTGAAATCCTAGTTATTTCTGTCAATTTTTTCATTACTTCATCTAACTTATTATTCATTGGCTGTTGCAATTTTTCTACCTCCTGGTGAACAAGGTCTTGTACTTCCTCGAATAACTTCTTGTTAGTTTGCTCATTTGTCTCAGACATGCAGTTATAATTAATAGAATTCTCCTTAATAATTTTCTTTTCATCTTCTTTCCTTCTATTCTCTTTTGAGGATTTATTTAAACCTAGGGAACAATCAGTTTTTTCTACTATGTTTACAAGGCCTATATTGGATGAGGGACAAAGGTCTCCAATCATCTTTTCCTTGACAGCTACAAGGCATTCCTCTAGTGAGGTTATCTTCTTCTTGTAGGCTGTCTCCTTCAATTCTTGCCTAACACCTTGTCAAAATTGTTGATAAACTGCCCAATCCAAATGAGGTTTGTCTTCATTGCATACATTTAAACTGTTAGAGAGAGTTAGTAAACGATTGTAGAAATCAGCAACACTTTCTTTGTCCTTCTGTGTAATTCTCTGTAGTTTCCATAAATTTGGTCCAACACTCCTCTGTTTACAAAATTGAGATAGTAAGGCGTCTTTAAATTTCTTCTCAAATGTTTCTCTAAGTATAGGAGATGAGAAAAAATGTTTTAGCTTTACCAATTAGCTTGTTTCTAAATAATATCAACAACTGAAAGTCCGTCCAACCTGCTGTTTCTCTGAGTTTCTCAATAAAAGTAAAAAATGATAACACATCATCAGAGTCTTCTCCTGAAAACTGGGGAACTACCTGTTGGGGATTCACACTTCTGAAAAAGTCACTGTCTTCCATCTCTGAACTAGATGAAATTGCCATTTTAATTTTTATCAGCTTACAAACAAAAAAGAAATTCAGAATCCTAAAACAATTTCTTTCTTTGCCTGATTCTAGTTTACAACCTATCCACTTTGATTCCTTTAATTTACTTTTAAAGTTTCTGGGATCACTTTTTCTAATACTATCTTAAAATTAATACTCGATATCTTAACTAATATTAGTGGAATCAAATCCTGCCGACTGCACCATTTTGTTGGATCCTACTTCTTGTCAATCTTTACTTTGGATCCAACATGATTGCTATTACGATGTTCTTAACTAATTGATAAGTTGAAAGTTGATTTCTAACTCAAATATAAAGAAAATTTATATTTAAAGACTGCGCCACTTTATATTTGAATTAGTTCAAGAATTGAAGATAAACCAACTCTCAACTACCCTTCCTTTATATGTTGTTTTTATATATACTGGCCGAGTATATTTAACTTATTTATCACTCCCGCTTTGGTTCGAATATTTTATGAATGGTGCAGTAAAAGAGATTCAGGCAAAATACAACTTTAGATAAACAAAGACAAACATTTAATTTTAGAATCACAAATTTTACATTTAAGATCAAAACACTAAATAAGTTATTATAAACACTTCAGCCTTTCTGATAATACTGTCATACAAACTCAGATAATGGTAAATCTGTTATCTCTAATACAGTCTTCTCACAGTTCCTTAAGTTCCAAATACAATAAAATCTGCACTAACACCTCTTTACAAGTAAACACTTTTAAATTTACACTTCAGCTAATCTTCGGAATAATTACTGTTAATATAAGGAAATTCTAGGATGAACCTCACACACTTCTCTTTATAGGAATATTAATGGTTGGAATAATCTTGCCGATAATATTTTTTCTTCATCAACTTATACGCAAACACTTTTTATAACCGTAAACACCTTAAATGTTAAACGGCACTCATTAAAATAATTCTTCTAAGCAATAACTGAATTAATCATCGGTCACAATACACATAAACAAACGTTGTTGCATAAAGTACTACTGATCACTCATGAAATAAGGCAACACACAATAATTCTTAACTTGAGGTTTTATAAGCACAGCAGTTCATTCTTCCTGCATTCATTTAATTCTTTAGGCAATATATTTCTATGCACAGCTAATGGTAAACTTCGACTTTGCAGCCTCTACTACTCTAGTAACTGTGTGCTTTATTTCAAGATTCTGTGTGTCCTTGACAGGTCGGCCCTGAAATTAAATCTCAACTCAAGTATTGCTAGTCTATTTAGTAGTCACTCAGCTGTCTTCTGTAGCTATAATTGTTATTCTACAACTTATTGGCTAACCGCCTCTCGACTAGTAGACTTTATTTAGCTGCTTGAGTGACTTGCCGACTCGCTATTATCGCACTGTGATTCCCGAATGCTTCGATTCCAACCCAATGCCAATCCTCTCCTTTTTCTCTCTCTCTTAATTCCTCTATAATTTCAGCGTTCATCGCTTATATATCCCTTCTTCGCGCCTAAATTATTCTCTTGATTTCTTTCTAAAACTCTTTTCAATAAACCTTCTCCTCATGTGGTGTTCCAAAACGTGCAAGCTATCTAACATGCGTTTCCATGACAACAAAACAAAACATAATAAAATTGAGCTATTACGTAACGTTAAACTTCTACAAATAGGAATAAATAAAGAATATTTACATTTCAATTAATGTGCAGTTAAATTATCAAATATAAATTCTATATTAACATAGAAATAAGCTAAATAGCTTGATAATATTTTAACACAGAGTTTTTCTACTATTAATACATATATTCTTGATTAAATAATTAAATATTAGATAAAATTAAAGGTAGTTATATGAATATTAAATTATAAACAAGTGATTTACACTAAATAATATTTACAAATGTAGCCTTTGCCATGGTGGATTATGTTGGATTCTGAGGAGAGTATTAATAATTTAAATTTCTCTTCGTTCAGAATCCAACAAAACTAAGAATATAATTTTTTGGTATCTGTAATTTATTGTTTAACCAAGTGAAAAAACTTTCAACATGTATCTCTAATCCAGCATAATTTAAAGGAAAGTCATGTTTGAGTAATTTGCTCACATTTTATAATAATGTTACAGTTGACTTAGAAAGGGGTAATATACCACGATATTTTTGACCACTGCTGAATCTTTTGACATGATTCAGCATGGAAAGCTGTTGCAAAAGTTTGAGGATATGGGATTGGATTATAAACCACTAGTCTGAATAATTAGCAATATATGTCTACCCTATATCTATCCCCATCTGGAGCAGATGGGGATAGATATAGGGTTGGTGAGATGGATAGGAGGGTGGTTGAAGGAGAGATATCAAAGAGTGGTTTATTCAGGAGTGGAGTCTAAAAGACGTCTTGTGACTAGTGGAGTGCCACAGGGCTCTGTTCTTGGACACTGCTTTTCAATTTGTTCATCAATGATATTGGAAAGGATTTGAGAGGAAGTGTTCACTTGTTTGCTGATGATGCAAAGTTGGGTAGAGCAATTGTGAGTGCACAGGATGTCAAAATTTTACAGGATGATTTGGATAGTTTGGAGGACTGGGCTAGGAAAAATGGATGTCAATTTAATGTGGCAAAGTGTAAGGTTATGCACTTTGGGGTGAAAAGAATAGCAGCAGTATATCGCATTGGTGGAACCATACTCCAGGAGATTGATGAGGCCAGGGATTTGGGAGTGTTGGTGGATAGGAAGTTGAAGTTTAGGGGGCACATTGCAAAAGTAACTAAAACAGCTCACCAAATCACTTGGCTTCTGAAAAATACTTTAACATGCAGAGACGAACAAGTTGTTGTTCCTCTGTATCGAGCCTTGATAAGACCCCATCTGGACTTCTGTGTCCAGTTATGGGCACCAGGGTTTCTTCGTGATGGGGAGGAAGTGGAGAGGGTCCAGAGACGAGTGACCAAGATGATAGCAGGTCTGTGGAATGAACCTTATGAGAATAGGTTGAAGATTTGTGGGTTGCAGAAATTGGACGATAGGCGCAGGGGTGATATGATTGAGACATTCAAATTACTGAAGGGTTTTTATAAGATTGATCCAGATGATATTTTTGAAAATATGACTGGTGGTGGGAGGACTAGGGGCCATGCATGGAAGCTGGGCAAGAGCGTGGTTGACAAGGGTGTTAGAGCTAGGTTCTTTACTTGGTGAGTGGTAAATGAGTGGAATAAGCTTCCAGAGTCTGTTGTGGGTGCTATGACCGTGAAAGAGTTCAAGGCAAGGTATGATAGATACTGTGTGAATGTTGAATAGTTGTTCTTGACATGATGTTAGGGCCTCCCTTGATGAGTCTGTCGACTCCTTGGAGTTTTCCGGAACAACAATAATAATATATATATATATATATATATATATATATATATACACAGGGTGTTCGGGATAAATTTGACAGTTTCGTAAGGAAAAAGAAAATCTTCTTTGTATCTATTAAATTTAATGAATTGACAAAAAAACATTACAGGCAGAGTTAATTACAATACTATCAACAAGATTTACTCAAAATAACCACCATTAGCATCGATCACAGCTTCAATTCTGCTTCGGAACCTCGAACAAGCTGATGCTACAGTCTCCCTGGGAAGGGCCGCAAAAACTGTTTTAATTTTATCCATTAACTGGGCTTTTGTATTACTGGAAGTGCGATTGGTGTCTTTTTCAACTGCTCCCCATACAAAATAATCCATGGGGTTAAGGTTTGGGGAGTTTGGAGGCCAAACATTTGGACTGGTGAAGTCGTAGAAATTTTCAGACAACCATTTTTGACTTTTCCCAGAGGTGTGGCAAGGGGCCGAATCCTGCTGCCATACATACGGCCTACCATTGGCTACCCTTGTTATCCAGGGCTTGACTACAGTTAGCAACTCCACGAACAAAGCCCGAATTCCAATGCCAGGGTTCTTCAACACCTGTTCCTGCAGATTTGCGAGGAATTCTGCTGTACGAACGCAATCAGATCGTCTGCTAGGGATCTTTCTTCTTGCTACATCCTCGTAGTCACCATTGCAAGTCTCTAGTTCATGCCTGATTGTTTTTACTGTATTCAGGGAGCATTGGGCAGCAGTCGTAATATCCTTATTTTGATGGCGGGCACGAATCATCATGATACAAGTTATTCTCTTCCATGATTCAGGTGGGTTCCAGCTATCCATCCTTTCTGACATCTTGTATATGAATGAAGAAGGGTCCAAACTTTTAAATGAAGAGAAGTGTGTGTTAATACATGTAACTTACGGAAAAATATAATTAATTATAAATATGTCAAATTTATCCCGAACACCCTGTATATATATATATATATATATATATATATAAGACAGTGTTCAAAATAAATTTTAACTTACAGATTTTAGAGAGTTTTTTTACAAATAAAACACTTGAGCAGAAACAAGAGACCATGGATATGACAGTTTTGAGCACAATTATTGCAGTGAACAGTTGATTGATGACAATGACTGAATCAATATTAAAAAAGAAGATATTAGGAAGGAACTTGACATAGCGTTAAGGAATGTGAACAGAGGTGTCTATGGAGATATCACCACTTAAACAAAAGAGGAGAGGAAAGGTTAGCAAAACAAGTGTTTTTTGCTAGGATGGCAGGAAAAAAAATTGAAAGGAAGAAGGATCTAAGGGGATTAATACAATTAGCAGTGCTTTAGAAGACTGAAATATAAGTTCTGATGATACTGGAGTCCTGACAGACAACAGATTTAGCTGACTTTTCATGTAATACTATCAATAACATTCTTTACATCAGGAATTCAATGACATTGAAGGTTTTATATAAGTTTAATATCAGGATATTAAATCCTGAGTAGAAAATATTAAATCTTGATATGAAAGTTTCGTAAGGCAAGTTGACCAGAGAGCTTAAGGGAATACACTCCCCGGCATTCATGAGTTGCCTTTTCATAGTTTCTACATTCGGCTTTGAAATAATGCTGGATTTAATATCCACTTTGCTTATATAATTTTGCATTATCGAACTGAATACTTTGTAAAAAAGTATTTTAGTAAATACTTTTTCTACTTGTGTTTGTACTGTGAAAGGGTAGAGATAAATGTCATTTCATGAAGAAAGATCTAATCCTGTCTGGCAGTTCCTGTATTATCAGAGGTAAGAAAAGAAGCATTGGGATACTTTTTGTGAGAAAGAAGGCATGACTGTTTTGGCAACATTGAGGATGACTAGGTTATTCTTGCACCACTGAAGAACTCTATTTAAGATATGAAAAATCATGAAGCTTGGGATATAAAGTGCACACAACAAAATGTGCACTTTGTTGTGTACACACAACTTCATTCTCAGTCTATCCTGAAACAGGATAGACTGAGAATGAAGCCTGAGTTCTTGTTTCAAGCCACTCGTGGTATCTGAATACTTGCTGAATTTTGTCCTTGAACTTGTTTTGATACACCTTTTGTTAAACCACGGGTGTATCAAAACACCTTGATTCAAACTAGTATAGGATGCGAATTTTTAGTAGAATGAGATGTTGAAGGTTTTCATTCTAGGGCAAATAGCTTCTTTAACTACTTTCTCTGAAGAGATTTAGATCTAGAGAGAGAGAGAGAGAGAGTGGAAGCAGTAATTTGACTGTAGAAGTCCTGGAAGTCATTCCACCTGGTGTCATTGTATTACCAATCAAAGGATGTCATTGGCTGAGGGAGAGACATTCTGTGGGAGTGACAACTTGCACATTGATTATTGTTACCAAGGAAAGAAGTTATCAGGTCTTCACAGAACAAAACAGGTTTGTGTGCTATATTATTCACTGGTTATATACAAGTACATATTTACTCTTGTCCTATTTTATTGAACTTTCTTTTCCCACATGCCATTTGCTTTCAAATGATTTCAGGAAGTTGTGTGATTTTTTTTTTTTATTATTATATTTTTATTTTATTATATTATTTTTTCACAAAATTTAACAGCTGTTTCCCTTCATTTGCAATTCTCCAGAGCAATGCACTTGAATTATAACTACTTTCTGATACCGTACAATATAAAAAAAAAAAAAAACTTAAAATATTTGCATTTGTTGTTTGTCATTATTAATATAATATATTTTTAAATATTCTCTATAAAGCATTGTCAGTTCAACATAGGGAGCATAATGCAAACATATATATATTTTAATATGCAAAGTATTTTTTTTTTTTTTTTAACTGTCCCACAGTTGGAAAATGTCTTTCTCAGTTGGAATGATTTAGATTTTTTCTTATCAGAGATGCAAGAAAAAAGTTTCTCGGTCTCTTCATGTCCTGGTATGTTCATTCCAAGGCTTGGAATGAACATACCAGGACATAAAAAAAAAAAAAAAACATACAACACTGACAGATGTAATACCCTGATCTGCACAACCTCAGCTATAAATTAAAGATACCAAGAAATTATATACTGGGTTTAATCCTTTATCTAAGTAAGCAAACAAGTTTGCTCTGAACTATTTTCAGTATAACCAAATACAACCAATTTTTAGTATAACGAAGTGGAAAAACTTTCAGCAACTATCTCTAATCCAGAGTGTTCTAATAATAACATGTGACACCTTTTGGCAACTCATATATGAAAATATGACTTGTGCATTACTTCAACCTTGGTGTCACCTCTAGGTTTGGTTCCCACTGACGAGACCTCACTAAAGTTCAAACTGGTCTAGGTAGTGACCTTTTCCATAATGCATAGCATTATGCATACTCGTAAGGATATGTGCTTTGCATACTAAGGCAAGTGATGTGTAATCATAAGCTTCTATATACGAGTTGCTCCAGTCTTGAAAATAGCTCAGGCGCAAACTTGTTTGCTTACACTTGGATAAAGGATTAAACCAAGTATATAATTTCTTGGTATCTTTAATTTATAATAGAACCAAGTGGAAAAACATCCAACAATCTCAGATTGCTTCAAATTAAATAAAGTAATTTAATTAGTAGTTGATTATAGGATTTATATTGCATCTGCATGTATTTTAAATGTAGTGTTGTCGTTGTTTATGTTGTCATATGATGTATGTTGCCTGACATTGTTATGTTGTAGAGCATTAGAGATCCTCTTTCTCCATGCTTTTTTTTTGTGTTGTATTGTTCTTTTGAGTTTGTCTAAATTATTCCTCTTTAGTAATGATGATTTCTCCTTCAAGAAATGACTATTACTAAATAGTAGGAATATTTTCAGTTGGTGCAGAGTATTAGCTATCCCTTCAGTTTTTTTTTTTTTTTCTGTGTTTTATTATTCTATGGAGTTTATCTAAATGCTCCTGTTTAGTAATAGTCATTTCTTCTTGTAGGAAATTGACCAAAATTTTATCCTTGTGGTCCCAAGAGATGGTTGCCACAGTTCAAGTGTCATTTCCAGTAATCGTGGCTCTGTAAAGGTCAGTATTTATCACAGGTCTGGTAAGATTCCAGATCACCACACATCTCTTTGCAATTATAGACAGTTATTTCATTTTCCCCCTGTTCTTAAGTTGGGGGGAACCACTGTTTACAGCATGGTTTTTATCCTTGCTTTCAAAAATTTATAATTTACAGTTGTATTTGATGTGTGAAATATTGGAAAAAAATAATTTTTGCATTTCATACATCAGCTTGAACTTGTCTCTCTCTGTCTCAGCAGTTACATATCTTATGAAAAAGATATTTTCCTTTCTTTCAATAAAATTAAAAGACTGAACTTTTCTCCCCCCCCCTCCAAATAATTTGTACATATCCCAAAAATAGAGGAACATTTTAGAAACTTAAAATGTTCCTCTATTTGTTTTCTTGATGTATATATTACACCTTGAAAAAAAAAAAAAATTACATACATATTCTATGTAATTTATGATAAATGAGTAGCATTGAAAATTCAAATGCACAAGTCGATGACCTTATTCCAATAAATTCTTAGTTTCAGAATCTGCACTTTTCTCTTCTTTCTTGCCAAACGCTCTTTTGGATTATTTGTTGTGTTCTTATTTTATTTGAAAGAGCAGTTACGAAAAATCCTTCCCCACCCCTGGTGGAAGATAAGTTGTATGGAATGACGAGATGGCAGTTAGTGTGTGAGGGGAGGGCATTGTTGTTTGAATGGTCATTTAGGCTGACATCAGAATGATCAACTTTCACATAAAGTTTGGATAATAAGTAAAACACCATATAACTTTCAAATTTAGAATGGTGAATTTTCAAATGTTGGTTGGAGTTTAGAAAAATTAAATAACTGTAGGTAGAATATTAAGAGGTTATGTACTTATCACAAAATATTATGTTATGGGAGTCTCTCAAAATTGCAAAAAAAAAAAGCTTATTTGAGCTGTTCATGTGAATGATCAAGGAATTATCAAGTAAGTATTCCAGTGCTAGTGCCTATTACCATTGATGCTTTTTACAGTTTTATAAAAATGTTTTTTCATGAGTTCTCTTTCTTTTTTTTTCACTAGCACAGATTTTTGTGGTGACCGTGGAGTAGATATAACTTTAGAAACATGTAAATGTGGCAAAATATTTGATTAATTTTAAACAGCTGTTTTGTTCTGGAAAGAATAATTCAATCCATCTTTGGAACAACAGTTATAAAATATAACTTAAAGTAAGAATTTATAACAATCAGCTATCAATTCAAGACAGATATTGCAGCTAGGGATAAGTATAACAAAATGGAATCTGGTCAGATAGAAATCCAACAGAACGAAGAGTTAACACTTGTGTGTATCTGGGGAGGTTAACTAATTGCAGCTATTTAGGATTAGAATTTCCCACACTTCTGTTTTGGATAAACCATCATCAAATTCTGTACATACTATCAAGGGATTACAGGATTTTCAACAATTTTCCTCCAAATTAGTCAATTATTTGACCATATTGGAGTCCTGACAGACATTATGTTTTGGTTTTCTAATGCACTTTTTACTCTGTCAGTCCACCGAAATCTTGTTCTTCCTCATGATCTTTTTCCTGGCATCAAATACCTGTTATACACATGGCATGTTTTTTCCTGATATCTATATTTTTAATGTGATTCTGCCTTTAATATCATCTGTTCACTCTAATTTTTCTCAAAACTCATATCTGTGGTCTCCAGTCTTCAATCAAGTGTTTCATTTCTAACCCAGCTCTCGGCTCCATAAATTAAAATTGGTCCGAACACGGTCCTGTATATAGCTAGTTTAGCATTTTGACAAATTTTTATTTTATTTCATATAATTTATTCATTTGACCCCTCACCATATCAAATTTGCTTATTATGTTGTCTGTTTTTATGTTTAAGTTCCCATTTTCTTGACTTTCTTTGTCAGTTGTCTTCTCTAATGACTCGAAAAATTTCTCCATGTCTTCCTTAGTAGAATTTTCTGTGTGATTGTAGGCACAAATAAATCTTGTTCTTCAATTCCTCATTTTGATATTTGTTCACATTATCATTTTCCTTTTGTGTGTTAGATCCAATGGCCTGTCATGGCCAAGTAACTTGGTTACTTGGAAACCAATTAATGCTCTGATAACTCTAGACCCCCCCGCATATATGGGCTCCCAAAAATACACAAAGAAAATGTGCCATTACGTCCCATAGTGGATGGCATCGATTCCCCCACTTACAAACTAGCCAAGCATTTAGCCAAAGCACTCTCACACTATACTGGCAATACACCATCACACATAAAAAACTCAGCCCGCTTCAAAGCCAGTATAGAAAACCTTACACTCCAACATAATGACATAATGGTCAGTTTTGATGTCTCCTCCCTATTCACGAATGGCCCCCTCAAAGAAACCTTAGAGCTAATCCAAGCTAAATTTCCTCCCGATATCTCAGCCCTATTTCAGTTTACAATGAACTCAGGCTATTTCGTTTGGCAGGAAAAATTCTACAAACAGATAGAGGGGACAGCCATGGGTTCACCACTTTCCCCACCCTTGGCCAACTTCTTCATGGAGATGTTTGAAGAGAAAGCCTTAAACTCAGCCCCACAAAAACCTACCATATGGCTTCGCTACGTTGATGATGTTTTCGTTATTTGGCCACATGGCCCGGATTCACTACTCTCCTTCCTAACACACTTGAACAACCAACACCCTAGAATCAAATTCACCCTGGAAAAAGAGGAAAACAATAACCTCCCCTTCCTAGACACACTAGTCATCCGCCAACCTGATGGAACCTTGGTTTTCTCAGTTTATAGAAAACCCACCCATACAGGCAGATACATTCACCAATAATCCCCCCCCCCTCACAACAATATGGAGTTATTAAAACATTATTCAACAGGGCAAAAATAATCTGTTCTAATGATCAAGCCCTAACCACTGAACTAAATCACAAAAACCGTGACACTTTCTCAGCCAACGGCTACCCCCTCCAAAAAATCCAAAAAATACTTAACCCAGTTATCCACAACCCACCACCCCTCCCCTTCACAAAAAAGATTACTCTAAATCCATCACTATTCCCTACATCAGAGGCACCTCGGAAAAAATCAATAAAATCTTAAAAAAACATGACTTGACCACTTGTTACAGACCACATAGAAAACTGGCATCCCTTATCTGCTCCACCAAAGACCAACCACTTCCCCTAGACCTACCTGGTGTATACTAGGTCCCTTGCAGCTGTAAACTGTCCTACTTTGGCCAAACAGGCAGGACAGCAAATATCAGAATCTCAGAACACATGGATTACATCCGATTTCATCAGTACAGCCACTCTGGGCTTGCAGACCACGCTCTGGATACTCGCCACAGAATAAGATGGAAGAAAGCCGCAGTAATACACCGCAGCAAGTTCAAGTATGAAAGACTATTCATGGAATCAGCCTCGGTCCTTAGGAACATGCCAAACCTCAACAAATTTGGATACATGAAACTGCCCCAAATTTGGGAAACTTTTATCAGAAGAACTTAAGGCCAAGAACTACCAATATAGCCCGCCAGGGGGCACCATCAGGACTTTAGGAAAACGCTAGCTTCCTAGCTTCAGTCTCATTTGCTGTTATTAGTACTTGTGTGCACGTGTCTTTTTAGTAAGTTCCCAAGAAGATGGCAACGTGACGTTCGCCGAAATATTGGAAAGTATATATTAAAGTTTATTTAATCTATATTTCTAGTATACGCTGTCAATTCCTTAAATATTAGTTATATCAAGGAGAAAGATGAATAACTACATTCAAAATATGACTCATTCTTATGTTTAATTTATCAGTCCTAAATCATTACTCCAAATATCCAGAATATCTTTATCTTCAGTTCTTATAACACCTACATCATCTCTGATTACCTCCCATAGTATTCTTGCTTCCATTTCAAAGCTTGTGCAATAGCCTCCAGGATATTTTGCTATCTTCATGATATTTGCCTTCCATATTTTTATCAAAATCATTATTCTATACTTTTGATATTCTTTCTTCTCTTCTACTTCTTATGTCCATGGTGGACACAACAATTTCACATTTGCCTATCTAGCGGAATCAGTCAATTTTTTCATTCACTGAGAGTCTAAGGTTTGCTTCTTTTTTTTGAACTCTTTCATTTTTTTCTTGAATAATATTTATGTAGCTGTCTATAGCTCACCTCTGAAATCTGCTCGATTTTAATTCCTTCTAAAACTTTCTTACATATTTTTCTTTTTTTATGATGTTCCTTTTTATTCTGCTTAAAACAAAGTGTGATCACTTCCAATTTCAAATCCTCTGTATATTTTTTATCCTGAACCACTTGTGAAGATATCACAATCAAGAATGACAGTCAACAAGACTTTTTTTTTTTTTCCTATTATCATCTTCTTCCCATGTGACTATGTGCACATTGAGTGGTGAGCTAGAGTCAGCTCACACCAGCTATTTGCTAAATTTTCAAAAATTTTGCAAGCTGGTTGTTAAACCAACAGTGCTAATAAACCGTATGGTGGCATGTGCTTTGATCCACAATGACTAGTGACATTTGGACAATAAGCTTGTATGTTGCGATAGGGGAAAATCCAGCCACATGCTTATTTCAGCACCCTTTTTGTTTTCTCCTCTCTCCTCTCCTATTTGGCAACCTGTGCAGAGATTATCTCTGTTAGCAATTTTACAGAAATATTATTTTTATTTTTCAACAAACATTGCTTAAAAATGAAATCAAAGATTTCATGTTTCCAGAATTGTCATGAACCTAATAAGGTCATTACCCTAAGAGGAAGCAGCCTAGGCAAAATTAAGCAGATGAATGGAAGTTGTTTATAGTACCGCGCAGTTAGCCTAGTGGCTTTGCACTTCGCAACCATATGACTGGGGAAGGAGTGTCCCAGGTTCGATTCCCGTTGTAGACGTGAGGAATTTGAGGATCTTCCTCAGGCATAGCCAAGTTAGCCGGTCTTGGGCGCGGTCAGTAGGGTTTTTCCTGCCAGTTTATCTGGCGTTTTTCATCCCGCAAACAGGCAAACCGGCCCCGTGAACATACGCCTCTACAGTCAAAAATATATCCCCCCCCCAGCGGCAGACCAGGCGACGGGTCGGTTGGGAGTAGTACTAACAAGAAGTCGCATCTAAAAGTAACACGCGGACCCTGCATAGGAAGCGGGAATAACGCGTAGAAGAAGAAGAATGGAAGTTGTTTATACTTGGAAGGGGAGGGGGGTATATTCTCACTAAAGTAGAACTTGCCATGGTTTTTTAGTGAACTAGTTGTTAAAAATTCACAAACATACCTCTTGCTTTCCTGTTTTGATCACCAACAGTGACCAGCTTTTTCTTTGTGTCAGTACTGCATTCTCTAGCAACTTGATTCCAAAATTCCTTTTCTACTGATTCTTTACTAGAATCTTCTGTGGGCCCATGGATTCAAAGTTATATTGTCCAATTCCTGATTCCAGTTCACATAACTCAAGAGATTAGTAGGATGAGGAAAAAAAAAAAGAAACAGATGGTCTGAAATAAGAATCGGGTTCATGTGAATAAATGAGAAACCAAGGTAAGGAGAACATTTATGTACAGAGACTCTATGATTGCAGTACTTAACGAAGGTATAACAAAATCATGTTTCCCTGTTGCAAAAATTAACCGTATTAGTCATACCATCTGGATTCAGAAAGGTAAGACGAAAGAACCAATTGTGTTGGTTGGCACTAATGATCTGAGAGATGATGGACGAAACAAAACTGAACAGTGAGAAGGTGACAATTGCAAGTCTCTTGTCATGCTGTGATAGAAACTAATTAAGGAGGGCACTGATAGCAAATGAATCAGTATGGAGTTTGTGCAGAAGGAAAAATATAGGATTTGTGGACCTGTGGTCTGAGTTTGATGGAAAGAAGGATTTGTATATGCTAACGGACTGCATCTAAATGGGTTTGGTGTCTAGAGAAAGAGAGAGGGAGCTTTGCTCATTAAGCATGCTGAAGCACAAATTCAGGAAAACTTAAACAATTAGGGTGGATGCAGGTGAGTGTGTGAATGCACCCATGAAGCGAATGGGTATGAGAATAACCAACAAATCCAGAATCTAGTCTTTCAAGTAATAATATTAAATAGAGTAATCAGTTTGGTAAGTAAAGGTGGTTAGAGTCTGAAGAAGTGTTGCAGTTTCTACACATACCAGCCACTGAAATACAGATGTATAAACATTATTTACATCAGTGCTTCCCAAACTTCTGGATGTCAGGGCCCCCTTTGGAAAAATTAAAATATTTCATGGCCCCCCTCGAAAACAAATCGTAATATATACATATATTATTATAATATTTATTGTATTTATATTCAATACAGAACATACACAGCGAATATTGCAAAAATCAAATGCAAATATTATATTTTTAGCATCTTGCATACACATTTGGCATGGCACATCATCTCATATTGTTATACAGACAGATATATTGTTATTGTACATTTGTAGTACAAGCACATGAAACATAAAACAATTAGTAATAAAGAAAGAATTAAAAAACATAAAAGAAGTTTAATAACAATTTAATGTGATGCATGTGTTTCAATACTTTGTAAAGGGTAGATCATGCCTGAGTAACTTGCTCGAGTTTTATAACAAGGTGACAGCTGAACTGGATAAGGGAAATGGGTTTACGGTGATACTGCTGGACCTGGAAAAGGCATTTAACAGGATAATGCATGGAATTCTAATCCGTAAACTACAACATATGGGAATGGATATAGGGTTGGTCAGATGGATAGGTGGGTGGTTGATGGAGAGATATCAAAGAGTGGTTTATTCAGGAGTGGAGTCCAAAAGATGGCCTGTGACTAGTGGGGTACCGCAGGGTTCTGTTCTTGGACCACTGCTGTTTAATCTGTTCATTAACAATATAGGGAAGGATCTAAGTGGAACAGTTCATTTGTTCACTGATGATGCAAAGTTGGGGGGGGGCGATAGTGGATGCAGAAGATGTCAAAGTCTTGCAGGATGATTTGGATAGATTGGAGTTCTGTGCTAAGGAGAATGGATGTCAATTTAATGTGACAAAATGTAAGGTTATGCATTTTGGGGTGAAAAGATTATACCACATGGGTGGAACTGTACTCCAAGAGATTGATGAGGCCATGGACTTGGGAGTGTTGGTGGATAGGGAGATGAAGTTTAGGGGGCACATTGTGAAAGTAGCTAAATCAGCTCATCAATTCACTTGGTTGTTGAAAAATACCTTAACGAGCAGGGACAAGCAAGTTTTTGTACCTCTGTACCGAGCCTTGATAAGACCTCATATCGACTACTGTGCCCAGATTTGGTCACCTCGGTTTCTTCTTGATGGGGAGGAGGTGGAGAGGATCCAGAGGCGAGTGACTAAGATGATAGCAGGTCTATGGAATGAACCATATGAAAACAGGTTGAAGATTTTGTGGGTTGCAGAAACTGGTTGATAGGCGGAAAAGGGGAGATATGATTGAGACATTCAAATTGCTAAAAGGATTCTATAAGATTAATTCAGAGGATATTTTTTAGATCAGGACTGGTGGTGGGAGAACTAGGGGACACCTATGGAAGCTGGGCAAGAGTGTGGTTAGCAGTGGTGTTAGAGCTGGGTTCTTTACTTTTAGAGTGGTAAATGAGTGGAATAAGCTGCCAGAGTCTGTTGTGGGTGCTATGGCAGTGAGTGAGTTCAAGGCAAGGTATGATAGATACTGTGAGAATGTCGTATAGTTGTGCGGAGATGATGTTTAGGGCCTCCCTCGATGAGTCTAAGGACTCCCTGGAGTAGCCCGAAAATAATAATAATACTGCTACACAAAAAGTCAGTATCAGGTGAAATATTTGAAATTGCAATTCTTAGATTTCTGCTTTGAAATGAAACTTATATTATAAGCATATGTTTACTAATATTCATTAAGTGCTGAAATATGCATGAAGCAAAATTTGTGAACCCGCACCAATGTGTGTGATTTTTTTCCCATTAAAATATAAGAAATAATAAAAATTAAATACGTTTCTTTTAAGTTTAAAAAAATCTACTTAGTCTTAAAACATTTTCAGTTTGTTTTCATTATTTCACGGCCCCCCTCAACAAAACCTATGGCCCCCAAGGGGGCTGCGGCCCACAGTTTGGGAAGTACTGATTTACATAACACCTTAAATACTTAGTCATGTGTGTCATCACATGTTCTAGCAACTATTTAAGAATGCTGTCGGTAATCATCAATAGTGTTGATCACAATAGGAAAAACAAAGGTTCATTCACAGTTTGATAAAGGGCTTACTGTAGGTGTCTGGAGCCACGATTTTGAAAACAGCCAAGCTGACTGATTTCATCTCAAAGATGAGATATCCCGGTTTTTAATCAGTGTAAAAATAATTCACATTGCTTGTCTAAGAGGTGCAATCCTATGACAGTCACAGTATACTTTGTTCTGTACTAATGATGGACAGAGAATTTGGCAGGAACCGCATGAAACAGTGAACCCAGCTTGCTTTGTAAACACAATTCATGGTTCTGGAGCTGGTGTCAAGGGGTGAGGCATATTCATTTGGTACAGATGGGTCCTTCTGATATTGCTGGAAGGCCAGGTGTCTTCCAAGGAATATTTGAACATTCCTATTGTTCAGCAGTGGTTCAGTGAGCATAACAGTGACTTCCACCATATTCCCTGGCCACCACAAAACCCAGATCTGACCCTCATTGAGAATGTATTGGATATGTTAGAAAAGCAGATCTGGATTAAAGTCCTCTTCCATCAAATCTGCAGCAGTTAAAGGACTATCTAATGAACACCTGATATTTGTAGATGTTATCCAACACCTTGTGGAATCTATGCTAAACTGCATAAGTGCTGTAATTTGGACTAAAGGGGGGTCCAACACAGTATTAAATAAAATTTTCTAATTCACTGGCCAGTATGTGTGTGTGTATATATACTAATGCCAGAAGTATCAGAACAAGCAGGAGGAATTTTTGGTATTGGTTAGTGCAAACTTGCAAAAGTTATAGGCATTGGTGAGACTTGGTTAACAGTAGATAATGAGTGACAGGGATAAAATATGAAGAGTTTAGTATTTCAGAGAAGTTAAGATGGAAGGAAGGGTACTACTGATACTGATAATAGTAGATGAATTGCAGCCAAAAAGAATGGGAGATAGGCAGGAGGGTGGCTGTTCATTTGAAACAGTCTCGTGTGAGATCAACACCAATAAGATAAAATATACAGTTGGTTGCTACTATAGGCCAGGAGGTTCCAGGGATGATCTGAAAAACATGTATTAGCAATTTAGTACAATTCGTTCAGGTCAAGCGATTATTATTTGGAACCTCAACTATGGAGATATAAATTGGAAAGATTGCATGATAGAAAGGAAATGGAATTTATACACCTACTGAGAGATAATTATTTGAGGCGATGGATGGGATTTGGGATGCAAAAGTATTGGACCTGGTCACAGGATCAGAAGAGCTATCCATAACCAAGGTGGCCACCTTCCTTCCAATTGGAGAAAGTGACCATACAGTTTTGACTTGGGAAATTGTAAAACATGATGAATATTCTGTCAAGAAAGGATATATGTTGAACTACAAAGTAAAACATGAATATTCACTCAAAAAAAAAGCATGTGTGGAACTGCCAAGTAGGCAATTATGACAATTTAGGAAGAAACTTGAAGTTGTGCAATGGCATTAAACCTTGCAAAGAAAGGATGTCAGTAGTGCATGGGAGATAGTTAAGGGATATCTAGAGGAAGCAGTATTAAATTCCATGTCTAAGGTAAAGATGATTAATCAGGTATGCTTTAGATGGACAAATCATATCATTAGTCATGAGCTGCAGAAAAAGAAAATGCTGCAAAGGGTATATAAGGAGAAAGGTGAACAGCAAAGTTATAAACAGTACAAGAGTCAGAGCAAGAAAGGTGACCAGCATGGTAAGAAGGCAAAATCAGATTATGAAAAGAAGCTAATTTAAGTCTCAGCCCTGATAGAGTTCCAAGGGCATGGAAAGAGGGAAAAATAAGTCTCTTGCATAAGGGAAGTTCTAAGAATGCAATAGCAAACTGTAGATCAATTAGTTTCTCAGGAGTGGTGCTAAAAATACTGGAAACATTGGTCAAAATGAGATTCAGGAATGGTTGTACAGAAATATGATACACTATGAGATGCAACATGACTTTGTGAAGGGTCATGCCTTAGTAATTTCTAACTTTTTATAATAAAGTGACAGCTGAGTTGGATAAGGAAATGACTACAAAAGGATTCTGCTGGATTTTGCAAAGGCATTTGACAGAATGCCTTTGCAAAACAAGAGAATAAATAGAGGATGGATTTGACACTAGGTATGTGGATAAGAGGGGGCTGCTGGACTCTCAAAAAGTGGTATATTAAGGAGTAGAATCCAGTCAAAAACTAGTGACTAATGGTGTGCCACAAAGTTGCATGCAAATGAAAGGAAATATTCAGTTGTTTGCTGATAATGTAAAATTAGGTAGAATAATCAAGGTGATGGAGAGATTGCATGATGATTTAAATAGGCTGACAAGTATGGATGTCAGTTTAATGCAGAGAAATGTAAAGTTATGTATTTTGGGATAAATCGATTACAAGCAGTGTATCACGTTGATGGAACTGTCATCATCAAATTCCTGCCATGTACCCTCAAGGGGTGTACAGGGTTGATGGAACTGTACTCCAGGAAATAGATGAAGCTAGGGACGGTGGTAGATAGAGAGTTGAAGTTTAAAGGACATATTGCTAATGTAGCTCATAAGATTACTTGACTATTGAAGAACACACAAGTAGAGATAAAGAAGTTGTTATTCCTCTTTATAAGGCATTAATGCACCAATATCTGAATTAATGTGCACAGGTGTGGTCTTCTGGGTTTTTTGGGGGATGAGGAAGTGGTGGAGAATTCAGTGGCAAGTGACTAAGATGGTAGTCTGTGTGGGATGTTCCCTGTGAGGATAGATTGAGTGTGTGTGGATTGCAGAAGTTAGTTGATAGGCAAAAAAAAAAAAAGAGGGTGCATGATAGAAACATTGAAGTTACTTAAAGGGTTTTATAGGATTGATGCAGAGAAAATATTGACAGAACAAGAGGTCCTCCCTGGAAGTTGGTTTCTTCCTCTAAACAATTACAACTGTTTTGTAGCATTTTGTGTATAATTATTTTTAATGGAAAAATTTTTTGAGCTACTTAAAGGAGCAGAAAAAAGTCAACATAAGCATTATGTGTGTACAAGAGCATAGATAGAGAACTGAGAATCATGAAGTGAATGAAACTTCATCAGCTGACCAAAAATGGAGATTTATTTATAATTTAGCAAACAATGATAGAACTGGAGGGGTTGGAATAATACTTAAGACGGAACTAGCAGAAAAAGTGCGAAAGAATTCTTCTCATAACCATAAATACTAACTCAAAACTAACAATAATATCCACCTATTCTCCTACAGAATGTGCTTCACTAGAAGACAAAGACGTATAAATACCTTTCTGAAGCTGTCATGAACATCCCAATTCACAATGTTACACTCATTGGTGGCAATTTTAATGCCCAAATTGGCAAAGACATTGCCAATACTACTAAGAATGTGGGTAAATATACTTATCATAAAACCACAAATAATAATGGACATTCCCTTATGAACTTCTGCAATAGCTATAACATGATAATCACGCAAGTCAAATTTCTCCATCCCAAAGGAAAACTATGGATCCAACTGGATCTTATTCTCAAATAGACCACATCCTAATCAATGGATTGGAACTGTTGAGCATATAATACTATTGAACTAAACCTCTTACCACAGAATAATCAGTGCCCACATTAAACGTTCATTAAAAGCTTCTAAAAATAACAGGCCTACAAGGAAACAATACAATTGGGACAAACTAAATAATCCAGAAATTATCACATCTTTCTGCAGCACATTAGAAGACAATATGGAAAACATTCTTAAAGATCCAGTTAATGAATATTATAAAGGTATCATTGAAGCAATGAGCATAACGTCGAACAAAATTTTTGGAAACAGCAACAAACAAGATTCAGAAAAATGGATTACTCCTGAAAGTGAAAAATATATAGACGAAAGAAATAAAACAAGGAAACTCTACAGCTTAAACAGGAATGAAATAAAGAAAGATAAATTAGGCATTTTTAAATAACAAGGTCAATGAACTAATGATCAGCGACAAAGAAAATCAAATAAATACTGCAAGAAACTTGAAAATTATAATAAAACTGGAGATACTAGAAACACTTTTTCAAATGATAAACCATATTTGTCATCACAAAACAAAAAGAAGTGGAAATATTGTCACACATGACAAAAATGGTAGACACAGCTATCAGTAAATTCTAACTTGAGGAAAGAATGGAGAAACTACTTTCAAGAATTACTGAATGCTGATAATCCCCAACATTCAAGTCAGTTAGCAGACCTGCATCTAACCAACACTCTACCAATAAATTGTGAAGACCACTGAAAAGGAACTAAAAATAGCAATAGACCAAACAGAAGCAGGAAAATCCCCAGGGATTGATGGAATCAGAACAGAAGCTTTCAGAAATGCTAGGCATAACACATGCATATTCCTATCTCCTTGCCATAACTATTCAAGCATTAAACACTGGAATACCTCAGCAATGGAAACAAGGTCTTATTGTCCTTATATCGATAATAACTACTATGATCAAATTCTGATGTGTACCCTCAGGGGATTTACAGGATATTATGATAGTCCTGCATGAAAAATTTATCATTACTAACTTCCTGTCTACAATTTTCCTCCAAATCAATCTATTACCTGTCAAGACTCCAGTATTATAAAATCTTTTTTTTTTTTTTAAGGCATTTTTCATTGTATCAGTCCATCTAGATCAGCAGTTCCCAACCTTTTTCGAGTCGCGACCTTATTTTATGGAGGCTAAGTGACCTGCTACCCCGATACATTAAAAATAGGCTTTTTAATAGGGTAAATGAAAACACATTGAAAATAAATTTTTCAGTATAATATAATTCAAAATAATGTTAACTTACAACATATTTAATGTGATGATTGAAATTGTAACTCATTAACAAGCTTAAAAATTCGCGGTTGAGTTTTCGTTAATGGCAACCTCATGTCATTCTCAACATTTATTCTGTTTCTTGTTTTGGTTTTCAATTGAAGTGTTGAAAATCCACTCTCACAGAGATGCACAGAAACAAAGGGGAGTAAAACTCGAAATGTAAGCATGGTGACATTTGGATATGACCGATACATAGCACACCAGAATTGAATCAGCAGTTTTTCATGAAATAAGTTGCGTGCCAAGGAATCGTTCCGCTTGTACTTCATCGGGGATGCTGGCAACATCAAGTGAAGCAGAGAATGGATTTCGTACTAGCGCATCTTCTTCTGTCAGCTCAGGGAAATAACGCTGGAGTTAGTTTTCAAGAGAATCAAGATGCCCAGTAATCTCTTCTTTCAAATTGCCATTTATTTCACCTTCAGATTCGTCTGCCATGCTGCACAGTTTCTCAAACATGACAATGTTTCCTAGATTTACTTTTCTTCGCTTGTTCTAGAGTTTGGATATAAATGCTCTGAGATTATCTTGAAATTTGATATTAGTTGTTTCCTTTCCTTGGAGTTTCAAGTTAAGCCTATTTTGCTGTTCTAATGTTTGCTAGATAATCAATTCTTTTCAACCAAGCTTCATCACTAAAATAGGCTTCAAGTTCATGTTTCCCTTGCACTTCCAGGAATAACTTGATTTCTTCTTTCAACTCGAAAAAACAATTGACCACATTTCCTTTTGATAACTATCGTACAGCAGTATAGAAAAAAAAAACCTCATGATCAGCATTTATGTCTTTACACAGCTGTTTAAACAGACGGCTGTTAAGAGCTCCAGATTTGATGTAATTTACAATTTTGATCACCGAATCAAGTGATTCTTGCAGGGGAGCTGGAAGAGTCTTACAGGCAAGAGCATATCGGTGAATCATGCAGTGGATTCCCTTTACTTGGGGAGCAAGTTCTTTTACTCTTTTCTGAAAACCAGACTTAGACCCTAGCATAGCTCGTGCACCCATTCGTACAAACCCCACAGACATTTTTCCATTCTAGTCCTCCAGTCACAAAAAAGTTATTTATCTTCTCCTTTTGTAGTAGTTTCAAGTACACTACAAAATAGTAACTCTTCTTTGATGCCTTCTGAATGAATATATTTCACGAAGACAAGCAACTGAGAACATGAGCTTACATCCATTGACTCATCTATTTGAAAAGAAAACAATGGTGAAACTTTGATTTCATTCAAAATCTGCTCTTTAATGTCCATGGACATGTCTGCTATATGCCTTTGAATAGTATTATTAGACAGAGATATTTGTTGCATCTTTACTTTGCTGGAAACCCCCAAGAATTAACTTTACCATCTTCAACATGCAGAGTTTTATGAGCATTTCTCCAATTGTGTGAAGTTTTTTTTGGCTTGGCAATTTCCAATGTTACTTCATATGATGCTTGGCAGTAATGCTGTCCGTTCTTGATGTAAGATTCCTGTTTGATCAAGTCTCTCACATTTACAACTAGTTTCATACCAACGAAAAAACTCTAAATCCTTTTTAGAATGTTCAAAATGCTTCGTCTGTAAGTGACGTAAGAGTTTTGACGGTTTCATAGGCTCAGCACTGAGAACAGCTTTGCATAAAACGCATTGTGGCTGGCTTCACTATTCCATTGTTAGTCAAGTAAATACATATTTCAAAAAATCTTCTGAACATTTACAT
Source organism: Typopeltis vanoorti (assembly GCF_054136105.1). Taxonomy (NCBI): domain Eukaryota; kingdom Metazoa; phylum Arthropoda; class Arachnida; order Uropygi; family Thelyphonidae; genus Typopeltis; species Typopeltis vanoorti. Next base: position 90,604,268 of record NC_143549.1, read on the forward strand.
TTTCTTTCCATGGGGAGGGATTTCTAAAAATATAAAAATATATATTTGAAACAATTTAAATAATATAATACAAATGTGCACAAATAATGTAACAAAACAGTTCAAATAATTATTAAAAGTAAAGGTAAAGCAAAAACATTTATTTGAACTTTCACACTTAAGATCCCAATCGATTAGCAAAAAAAAAAAAAAAACTGGCTAAAAAAACCATTTATTTTATTGAATTTATAAGAAATGCTATTGAAGACAATAAAGTTACACGAAACATTTATTTCGAAAAAATATTTTCAAACGTACACTGTAAATCAAACACTGTTGAATCCACATCCGTAATATTACAGGCAGTTATTTTAGTTACAAAACAACTACATGAAATTACAATTACCTAATTCAAATGTCTGCTTTTGTGTGATAAATGCAAAAATTACATACCTGGACGTTAAGTAGTTTTAATTCATAAAAGAATTAAAAAATAATTTTGTGTACCTTTCTAAATAGTGTTATTGGGTTGCTGGACGGTGACGAGTGAAAAGCCCGATCTGCAGATTGTAATTTGATTGAGTTTAGCTACGAAGTCTGGAGCTGTTGGTGCTGCTACAGTGACAACTATGGTGTCCGGACCTTATAGCACTGCTCGGCTTGTTTGTGTTTGCTCTTGGCTGGCCAAAGAAGGGAAATAATACTATGTGCTAGGCATCAGATTCCTGGAAGTGGGATCATTCGATTCATGTCAACATGCAATTTATTATATTTTGCAGAATTCGCTGGTAGAAAGAAAAACCATTCGAAGAAAAACCATTGCCGCCTGCAAGAAACAAGGCTAAGCACTCAGCATGCTTGTATCACTAAGAATTGACCGAGCCCGCATTCCATAGAGCAAATCACCAAACTGTATATGAACCTGGACCTCACAACAAGCTAACCTGACGAACGAAAGATCGTTACACATTTACGCAAACAAATCTCTGTGCAGGACGCGAAGACGTGATTTTTTTTTTTTTTTTTTTTTTTTCCCTTTTAAAAATTTTCATAGCTCATCACTGCCCAGTGACCCCACAGAAAACCCTTCGCAACCCATGGGTTGGGAACCACTGATCTAGATCTTGGTCTTCCTCTGGGTCTTTTTCTTGCCATCCTGGCAAAGAACTCTTGATTTGCTAACCTTCCATCTCCCATTCTGTTTTAGTGCCCATACCACCTGAGACTAGTTCTATTAACAAAACTAAGTTCTTTCCTAATATCCTTCTTTTAAATATGATACTACCATTAATGCCATTAGTTTACTCTCCTAGTCTTTCTCAGAATATCTGTGCTATCCTGATGAAGTGTTTTATATCTAAACCTAGTTCTTAGATCCGTAAGTTAAAATTAGTCTTATATATAGCTAGTTTAGTCTTCTGACTAATTTGTCTCTTATTCCTAAAAATTTATTGATTTGCCTTCTGACCATACCAACTTTGCTAATTCTATTTGTCTATTTCCATATTTAATGTCTAAATCTTCACTAAAAATAATGTCTAAATAGCTGAAATATTTTATTTGTTCTATAAGTCCTCTATTCAAGATGCAATTGATATTTTCAGTGTTTCTTCCTATTTTAATTTTTTTTGTGTGTTTATTGCTGATTTTCATGCCACATTTATTACAGCAGTTATTCCATTTAGTAAGGGAATCTTGCATTCTTATACTGGATTTATTTAAAAGTATAACGTTATCAGCATAAAGTAAAGAGCTGAGATTTTAACATCTCCAATTTTAATATCACATTTAATAGTACACTTTTACTTATTTTACTTTCCATATACAAGTAAAAATATTGCATTTTTGCTCGTATATGAAAAAATTTTCATGACTAGCCAAATCTGGACAAATTTATTGCCAGCATACTAATAAATTATATTACACAAAAAAAAAAAAAAAAATGTGTGATAAATTCCATACAAATTGCAATATGTTTTTGGAAAAAGTTACAAATTTACTAAAGATATGGTTAAGGTATTAATAAACAGTGCTTACAGAAAACTATGTGAAGAGACATTTCGGTATGGAATATGTCCAAAGTGCAATGCAGCTCTCACAACATTGTACTATGTTTAGCACCAAGTGATTCAGGAGTTTTTGAGGTAAACTGGTTCATTCCTCCTTCAGAACAAGGATAAGATATTGTTTGTTTTTTTGGAGGGGAATTTTGAACAGTAATATGTCCCAAATGTGTTTTATGGGGTTGAGATCTGGTAAGTGTTCTGACCACTCAATTCGATTAATATCCTCCTCAGTCTGCAGAAGTATCTCCACTACTTTATATACAATGTGGTGTGGCATTGTCATCCATAAAAATGAATTCTTTGCCTATAGCACCATGGAACAGCATGGTATTGAAGGACCTTATTGCAATATTGTTCACCAGTCATAGTTCCTTTTTTCCACTTGTAGCTCAGTCTATCCATTAAGCATAATGCTTCCCGACACCATGATCCCATACCACTTTATCTGTCCCTTTCAAGAACGTTCTCACGAAGGTAAGCAGTACCACTTTCACACCAGATCAAGTATCATCTAGAATTGCAGGAAAGACTAAAATGACTCTTATCTGTTAAGAGTACATTAGCCTATTAGTGTGCTGTCCAATGTTTATAGATATAACACCACTGAAAACATGCTCTACGAGCTGTAGATAAAGGCATTTGGAATTTGGACATATAAGCCTAGTTGTCGCTGATGTCTTGCCATAATTTGTTGAGATGTCTGTGCTTGAATGGAGCTGACTTACAAGCTGCTGTGGTGAGTCGATTATGTTTTGCTGTTATAAACAAAATCTATCTTCATACTCTGTGGTAGAGTGAGAACCTCTTAGCAAATGTCTGGAATATATTCCATTGATTTGAAATACTGTCCAGAGCCTGGATACAATGCTATATGAGATTCCAAACTCTAGCAATATCAATAATTCTGCAACCTTCTTCAAGCTTTCCAATAATTCTTCCTCTATATGAAATCATCTAGATGATAACCTTGAAACATTACAAGACATTCAAGTTTGCAACTTTATTTCTTCACGAAAAGAGCTTCCTTCAAACACAATTAGTGTAGCCTTTTGCCTTTTATCCTGGTGAGTGCTACCATGTAATCCCCTTTGCATGCATTTCAAAACTTTGAATGTGTACCTGCTTACTACTCAAAATCATCAATTATACAAATTACCACAAGCTGATTCATTTGAATTTGTGGTTGTAATCTTCAGAAATAGTGTTCGTTCTTTGGTTTTGAACACCAGTGTACTTTCCTTCATAATGTAGATAATGTTGTACTCTTGTCACTCACCTGATTTAACATCAAATCATCTTCCTGTATCTCCTTGAATTCTAACTACTGACTTACAACTCAACTATAGACTAAGTATTGTTTGATATAATGTCCCTTTTACAGTATATACTGTAACATTTTGAACAGCTTTTATTTTGGCACCTTGTCATATATGCCCTTTCCAGATCTACAAAACTTTAAATACAGAACTTTATGTTCCTGAAGGTTACAAATTGAAATTGAAAATCTGATCTTAACAACATCCATTCGGTCTGAATTCAACTTGTTTTAATCCAAGCTTCCCTTCTACAATTTTTCTTAAATGTTTCTCAAATATATTTGCATAAATGTTACTAGGAATACTAATATAGAAATTCCTAGGTAATTCTGAGTATTGCACAGGAATTTCTGTATGATTTTTATTTCTCTTTTTATTAACACATGCTTTTACCGCTCTACTCCAGTCATCTGGAATTCAACCCTCTGACCAAGCATTTGGAATTTTGCAGTGTAATCACTGTAAAACTTTTATACATCTCTGTTTGAGCTTGTGAAATTTATGACATTTGACCATGTAGAATGTCATGCCTTTCAGGAACTTTTGATACGCTTTTTTTTCTTTTTCTTGACTGCTCCTTTAACTTCTTCGGTCAACCATTCAGTTCTGATTTTTTCTATCCTCGCAGATAATCTCACCACATGCCTCTCTCTCTCTCTCTCTCTCTCTCTCTCTCTCTCTGAATCAATCAATGTTTTCTTCAGGGTTTGCACTGAAGCTTCAAGGTTTTGTTCTTGTTTTTAAACTTTCATTTTTTCTTGAATAATGTTTGTGTATTTGAGTCTACTGTTCATTTCTGAATGCTGCTCAAATTTGATTCTTCTTAAACTTTCTTACAAACTTTTCTTTTCAATATGAAATTCAGTTTTATTCTGCTGAAAAGTAAATGGTGATCACTTCCAATTTCAAATCTTGTGTACACTCTTGTGTCTCCTGAACCAATGGGGAAACATAGCTATCAATAATAACATATCCAGTGAAGCTTTTCTCATTTCTTACATCTTCCTCTCCACATGAATTTGTGCACATTTTTATGTTGGAACATGGTGTTAGTAATAATTAGTTAATGTCCTGAGCAAAAATCCAACAAGTACATACCATTATTATTATCTCTACTCTTTTCTCCAAATTTTCCCAAAACATTTCTTTATGTCTGGTAATAATTTCCTATGCTATAGTTTATATCTCCAAGGGCCAATTTTTCCCTTTTTTTTTTTGTTGTGTCAGCTGCCTTCTGTAATACCTCAAAAAATTTCTCTACTTCTTCCTTAGTAGAACATGCTGTCAGACCACAGGCACAAATATGTCGCATTGTTCAGGTTCCAATTCTGAAATTGCTGACATCACTCTACTTGATATTGCTGCCATTCAAGATCATCCTCGTGTTTAGTATTAAATATTATAGTTACTCCACTTTTTTCCTCAATGTTATTACCTGAATATAACATCTTGTATTTATTGCATAGAAAGGTCTCGCCTGTTTCTGTTTTCTTTGATTGGTAACACCTGTTAAGTTGATCTGGTACTTATCCAATTCTTCTGCTAGTTTTATTTATTTTCCATTGATGGTGCCAGTCTTGAACTCTGCTGATGTTGAGTTGGGATTTGTTCCAGTAGCTGACTTTCTGTTGTTGTCCTGGTTCCCTGATGAAAACAATGGTGTCTGTTTTCCTTGGCAATGCTTCAACCATTATGAAATTCTGTCCTGTTGTACCATCATTTTGCAGTATGGTTTTAAGCCAATAAAAATATAGTTTAGGCAGCAAAATTTCAAATTGTCAGTCCATTCTCATTTGTTGAGTATCTAGGTAGATACCTAACAGGATGCATCATGAGAAGGTGAGGATTTAACATTAGGTCAGAAGCCCTGGTTGGTTCTTTTCATTCCTTAAAAGGCTACATGGAGTCTCCTCCCAGTTATCCTGCTTTTAATAACCTCTTTGCATAATAATAATATTTCTGACTTAATAATTTCCTTCTCTGTCATCACAAAATAAAGTTTACTTCAGAATTAGTAAGTAACAAATTACCTTTTTAATGTACAACATAAAATTTGTAAAAAAATCTGAAAATTGAACCGCTTTAGAAGTCCATCAAGCCAACCCACAGAGAACATGATCTTCACACTATGTCCCATCACCATCTTTTACAGAAATTTGGATTCATTAACACCCTTAAGAAAATAATATTTATCATCATAAAAGGGCAAAAGAAAGGAAGACCTCGAGCTCTTTTTTTCCATCAATTCATTCTCAGTAGTGATCCAGAATTCAAGTCTACAAGCTGCTGTTAAAAGATAAACCTCTTCACTTTTATGTTTGATTTAAAGATTCCATATGTATTTCTTATATTGCCAGGCTGTTGAATCACTTTGTCACATTACTAAAATAACAATATCAGATTGGCTTATAGACCAGTTCAAATTATCTGGATCCTCTTAAGATTTCTGAAAAACAAGATCCATTATCACAAACAACCAAGAGTTTACAAAATTCTTTGTAAGGAAGTATAGATCTTGCATGGCTCTGCCATGAATTGCAAACAGTGGAAATGGAATACTGCATGTTGCCATATATGGTAGAAAATATCAACAGAAGTGATCCACTCTCATAGCTTTGTAAAAAATCAGGTATCGAGTCTACATGATGTTTGTAAGGTTTCTGATCCAATCTAAATACCAGGGACTTTAATTTTGCAAACCATTATCTAAAAACTCTAATAAATGATATATGTGTAGTCGCTACATGTATCTTATTCTGTTTTTAAACATGAACAGTTTAGTATCAAATTTAGCTCTTCTCTATTCTTTTTATCATTATCATCATCATCATCAAATTCCTGCTATGTACCCTCAAGGGGTGTACAGGATATGACAGTACTACATGAAAAAAATTACAACATTATTAATTCAGGCAATGACAATCAAGGAAAAGAAGGAGTAGCCATAGTATTCAACACAAAATACGAGGCTAATCTTCTTGAATGGCAGTCAGTCTCAAGTAGAGTAATGTGGGCAAATATGAGAATGGGGAACTGGACAATGAGACTTATTTGTGCCTACGGTCCCACAGAAGGTTCTACTAAGGTAGAAGTGGAGGAATTTTTTGAGGCGTTAGAAAACGCAACTGACACAATGAAAAAGGAAAAGTTGGTCCTTGTTGGGGATCTAAATAGCAGAGTAGGAAATGATTGTGAGACATACAAAAATATTTTGGGAAAATTTGGAGAAAAGAGCAAAGCTAATAATAATGGCAAATATCTGTTGGATTTCTGCTCAGGACATGGACTGGTTATTACTAACACCATGTTCCAACATAAAAATGGGCACAAATTCACATGGAGAGAAGAGGCTAGGAATAAGAAAAGTCTCATTGACTATGTTATTGTTGATAGTGATGTTTTCTCCCTGGTGCAGGACACCAGAGTGTACAGAGGATTTGAAATTGGAAGTGATCACTATTTAGTCTTGAGCAGGATAAAATTGAATTTCATATTGAAAAGAATAACATGTAAGAAAGTTTTAAAGCGAATAAAAGTTGAGCAGCTCTCAGATGTGAACTGTAGACTAAAATACAGAAATATTATTGAAAAGAAAATGAAAGAGTTTGAGAACAGGAATCAAACCTTGGAGATTCAGTGGCAAACTCTGAAGGAAACATTGATTGATTCTGCCAGAGAGGCATGTGGTGAGGTTGTGTGCAAGGATAAAAAAATCAGAACTCCCTGGTGGACACAGGAAGTTAAAGAGGCAGTGAAGGAAAAGAAGAAAGCATATCAAAAGTTCCTGGCAAATAAGTCAGCTTTTACTCTTACAGAATACAGAGACAAATGTAAGAAAGCTAAACAGTGTGTAAAACTAGCTAAACAAAAGTCATGGGAGGACTTTGGCAAGAATATAGAAAATAAATATCAAGAAGGTGGCAAAATATTCTGGAGGTTGTTGAAGAAGCTTAGGAATGGAGGAAAGAGTGCTGTAAAAGGAATTAGAGATGATAAAGGTGAAATGAAAACAGGAGAAAAAGATATCCTTGAGGTATGGAGTAATTACTTTGAAAAACTGCTAAATGAAACAAGCAGTGATGACAGCACAGTGATAAAAAACACTGACCATGCATGCAGTCAGGAATACATATCCATACTTGAAGTAGAAAAAGCCATCAAAGGCTTGAAATGTGGAAAGGCAGCAGGAGTAGATGATATTCGACCAGAAATGCTGAAGTATGGTGGTATAAGAGTCTTACAGTGGCTGCACTGCATAGTTCAGAAAGCCTGGACAGAGGGACGAATTCCCGATGATTGGAGTAGAGCTCTCATAGTACCCATATATAAAAAGGGAAATAAAACTGAATGTGAGAATTACAGAGGTATTTCCCTACTGAGTGTTCCTGGCAAGATCTATGCAAGTATACTTGAGAAACGGTTGAGAAGAATTGTGGAAGAAAAGCTTGGTGAAGAACAAGCTGGATTCAGGCCAAATAGAGGCTGTCAGGATCAGATCTTCACTTTACGACAAATAGTCGAGAAAGCATGGGAATATAACAAAGATCTGTATTTAAGTTTTGTCGATTTGGAAAAGGCATATGACAAGGTGCCAAGAGAGAAGCTATTCAATACGCTGCAGTTATATGGTGTCAATGGGGCATTATATCAAGCAATACTTAGTCTTTATTTGAGTTGTGAGTCAGCAGTTAGAATTGAAGGAAGTACAGGAAGATGGTTTAATGTTAAATCTGGTGTGAGACAAGGATGTACATTATCCCCTCTGTTATTCATTATCTATATGGATCACATTATGAAGGAATGTGGTATTAAACCAGATATCAAAATTGGAGATGTTAATGTCAGCTCTTTGCTTTATGCAGATGATGTTATACTTCTAAATAAATCCGCTACAAGTCTGCAAGATTCTCTGACTAAATTGAATAGCTGTTGTAATAGATATGGTATGAAGGTCAGCAATAAAAAGACAAAGACAATGAAAATAGGCAGAATCATTGAAAATGTCAACTGTGCTGTGAATGGAGAACCTGTGGAACAAGTAAAACATTTCAGCTACTTAGGCACAATTTTTAGTGAAGATGGTAAACTAAATATAGAAATAGACAACAGAATCAGCAAAGCTGGTATCGTGGGAAGTCAATTGAATAAATTCATATGGAATAAGAAAGAAATTAGTCGGAACACTAAATTAGCTGTATACAAGACTGTGTTCAAACCAATTTTAACTTATGGATCTGAGAGCTGGGTCAGAAGTAAAACACTTGACCAAAGACTAGAGACCGCAGATATGAGAGTCCTGAGAAAGATTAGAGGCGTGAACAGATGGCATCAATGGCAATATCATATTAAAAATGAGGATATTAGGAAAGAACTTGACATTGTCAGCATCCAGGAATGCGTTAGCAGAGCTAATCTCAGATGGTATGGTCACTTAAATAGAATGGGAGAGGAAAGATTAGCAAAACAAGTGTTCTCTGCCAAGTTGGCAGGAAAACGACCCAGAGGAAGACCAAGATATAGGTGGATTGATACGGTACAAAGTGCCTTAGACGATAGAAATATAAGATCTGATAATGTTGGAGTCTTGACAAGTAACAGACTGATTTGGAGGAAAATTGTAGATTGGAAGTTAGTAATGATGTAATTTTTTCATGTAGTACTGTCATATCCTGTACACCCCTTGAGGGTACATGGCAGGAATTTGATGATGATGATGATGATGATTAATTTCCTATCTACAATTTTCCTCCAAATCAGTCTGTTACTTGTCAAGACCCCAACATTATCAAATCTTATATTTCTATTGTCTAAGGCACTTTGTACTGTATCAATCCACCTATATCTTGGTCTTCCTCTGGGTAGTTTTCCTTCCAACCTGGCAGAGAACACTTGTTTTGCTAATTTCTTTTTATGGATATTCAATTAAAAAAACATTAATCAATACCTTTCTATATTTCAGCAATGTTACATCATCAGGGATCATAAAAAACAATGATATGTGCATGTAGGCATAACACTGAGCAAATGAGGCCAAATAAAGACAACCGGATTCTGGCCTAGAGTCCTAAATGGTGCCCTCCCCCTAGTGGGCTAAATTGGGCTGATGACCTTAAAATGTATGCTTCAGAAATTTTAGACAGTTTCATGCACCCAAATTTGTTGAGATTGAATGAGGAAGAAGACTATGGAAGTTATTCTTCTTTTTCCATAGTCATTCGATGCTAGTCACCTTTCTTGAATGTTCCTTGTATTGCTCATGAGTTAGCTGTTCACCTTTTTCCTAATTTATATTTATTCTCTACAACATTCCTTTTTTTCAGCTCTTGCTTAATGATGTTACTTTCATTCATCCTGTTTCATTCATTTCCACAACATGCTTTCATTCATTTCCACAACATCAGAAGATTAGTACAAATTTACATTTGTACTAATCTTCTGATGCATGTCTTCAACAATCATCCCCCTGGCCTGTAGTAACAATCAATTTTATATTTTGTCCTATTGGCCTCAATCTCACATCATATTGATTCAAAAGAACTGCCATCTTCCTGACTGACTCCTACTCTTGTTGGCTATATCCCATTCCCAGTCCTGTCCATATATTTTGTTCATTCACACACACATTCACTTCATTGGTGCTGTCACACATACTCATTTGCTAATTTCTTTAGTTTTCCCGGCTTTGCTCTTCCACACTCTCAATGAACGAAGCTCTCTCTAGATACCTAACTCTGAATCCATTTAATTGCTGTCCATCAGCATTCTCCCTGAAAATACTGAATCCATCAGATTCAGTCCCTAACAATATCATCTGACGTTAGCCAAGTCTCACTAATACCTGTAATTTTTGTCCAGGTGTCACTAACCATTGCCAAAAATCCATCTTATTCCTGATGCTTCTTTTTAGCATTAGTGTATAGAAACATCACTTAAATCCCCAACCAGCATTTACATCCTGAATTGACTGCTCCATTCAATATTGTTGCCCGAGATGCTAGATTCTGCATATTTTGTTCATTCACACACACCCATTCACTTCACTGGTGCTGTCACACATACTCATTTGCTAATTTCTTTAGTTTTCCCGGCTTTGCTCTTCCACACGCTCAATAAACAAAGCTCTCTCTCTAGATACCTAACTCTGAATCCATTTAATTGCTATCCATCAGCATTGCTCAAATCTTTCTATCCATCAAATTCAAGCTATAGGTCCACAAACTGTACATCATTCCTTCTGCACAGTCTGATTAATTTCTCATTTTGCCTCTGTCATATCATGGCATCTAGACTCACAAACTTCACTTCTTGCTCTTCTTTTTTGCTTCTTTCAATAACTCTTTCACATCTTCCCTCTACAATACTTCTCCCATAAGTCATTGGTTTCAGCCAAAACAATCAATTTTTCACCTTCCCTTTTTGTATTCTAACAGCATTACTAATATGAACTTTCTCACATGGAAACAGGATTTTATAGCGCATTTGTGAAGTACTCCCCTTTTCATAGAATTGGCATAAAAAATTATCTGCTTTACTCTCTTTCTTTTGTTTATTCTTACAATTTCTTTTTGGCTTCGTTGACTTTGGACCGCTTGCTTTTTATTTATTTTTATATTTTGATCTCTTACTGTTTCTGCAGCCTTTCAATCTTGCACTTTGTTGTGTGAAGGGCTCAGTAGTATAGTGTGCTATTTCTTTATTCAGGTCTTTTATGTTCTCCTGAAGGTCCCTCCCCCACTGCACTTTCGCTCTTATCACCAATATTTACATTTTTCTGCTATCAATATCCTCTACTATTACATAATTTGTTCTATCTGCATTCACTCTCAAAACATTTATTACACACTAGCTCATCCATTTCACTCTCTTTCCACAAATCTTTCTACTTTCACGATGAATATATATCACAAATTTTTACACTGAAAAATTCATGAAAATTTAACTTGGCTGCCATTGTTCTGTTATGCATAGGTAGCATACCAACAATATATAGTTTAAGGAAATATACATCTTACTTATGACTAATCATGTATAGGCCCAACCTTTTGCCTAAAATTAATCATAGAGAAAAGAAGAGAATACAATTTAGAAACACATATTACATTCATTGACTTTGAAAAAACATTTAACAAAGTTAAAAGAAGCATTTTATTTAACATATTAAAAAAAAAGACAAATACTAAATAATATCCTAAAAGCTATAAGTATATATGAAAATTATCAGATACAAATAAGATTAAATCATGAGCTATCATATACGAGAGAGAGATAAACCAAGGAGTCCGATAGGGATGTCACCCTCTCAACAACTCTTTAATATTTACCTAAATGAAATAATAATAAAATGGAATAAAATTTTCCATCAAGGTATTCCTACTGTGAACTTAAACACTCCTTTTTGCCGATGACCAAATAATAATTACAAATTCTGAAGATAACTTACAGAAAGCTATTTTAAATCTAAATGAGATAGCCAAAGATTATGGTATGATAATATCAACAGAAAAATCAAAAACTATTGCCTTTAAAGGACAAGATCCAGTAAGAACTAAAATAGTAATAGATAACAAGATTTTAGAACAGGTGAATTCATTTAACTACCTAGGTTGTTAAATGAATTTGAAAATGAACAAGATATAAACCTAAAAATTGCAAAATACTTAAAAATAACTAACAGGTGTAATTAACTCTATATTTAAACCAAACCTAGTTCAAAAACAAACCAGACTAAAAGTATACAATACATTAGCCCTACCAGTTCTAATGTATGAAAGTGAAATCTGGACAATAAAACAAAAAGACAAAGATTAATAACAGCTGAAATTAAATTAAGTTTATGAGAAAAACTTCATCACAAAAGAAATGAAGAAATTATGAAAGAATTAAACCAGGAATCAGTAATAGAAAAAATTAAAAAAATATAAACATAAATGGATGGAACATGTTCAAAGAATGAAAACAGAAAGATTACCAAAACAAGCCTTAAAGTACAAGCCATTAGGGGGGGGGGGAACACGACGTCCTCTTAAAAGATTCAATGATGACTTCTAAGGCCTGGAACAGGCCACTCTACACCTAAATCCTTGATAGGCATGATGACTTAAGACTAAATAACTCATTCCATCTTGCAAACTTAGAAAATGAATAAATACAATAAATTCAGAATTATCAAAAATTTGAAAAAAATTACTTATCTTTCTGTAGTGTTACAAATCAATGATGTTCACCAAATATTCTGGAAAAAGCCATTATGAAACTGTTTTTATGAAAAATAATTCTTCCAGTAGTAATAATTTTTAGTCTTATTTTGCAGTTTGCATAAATAAATCAGGTATTTTAAATACATATCCAATAATATTAATTACAATTGCACACACAATTTTTTAGTTACCATTTTTTTAACACTAGAATTTCTGTTTAATTGTTAACTTAAGCCAAATATTTATTCTTGATTTAACATATCATGTCAAACTTCTCCATTTCAAGCCCATGCATGCATACACAAAATTCTTGTGCTCTTCCCCAGATGACAACAGCTAAACAACTTCACACACCATTTTCTGACTTTATATTAAACATTTGCAGTATTATGGAGGTATGAAAGCTTTTTTCATATCTAAGGAAAAGATATTCTCAGAGACCACCAGGGTATCAAGGGCTCATTGAGGGAGACCACACATTATCTATTCCAGCTGTCATACCTTCTCTTAAACTCGTTCACACTAGAAACATTCACCACATCAATAGGCAAGCTATTTCACTCACTGCCCTGTGAGAGAAAAATCTAATCTTTATTCCTTTCATTGCTGCACACAAAGTCAACTTCCACAAAATTCCCCCCATCCACAATCCTCATTTCACCTTCTATATAAAAAAAAAAAATTTCAGCTTATATCCAATGACATCCTTTCAGAAATTGTTTATAGGTCTTTGTTATCAATGTCTGCATACCACATACTCTCAATCTGTCTCATCATAATCCTGATTTTTAAGTCTTCTTTGTACCATTTCTCCAGCTTCTTCAATCCTTTCAGAACCAGTAAACTACAATATCTGTACACAGTAATTCAGATACAGTCATATCAAGGCCTTATAAAGAGGCAAAATGATCTCTTTATCTTTACATGTCAGTGTTTGTTTCAGCATTACAGTTATGTTAGTTGCATTTACAGTCTTTGCTATTGATCTCTGAACTTCTTATGCACTCTAATTCCAAGATCTTTAATTTTATTAGTTTCTTCAATTTTAATTCCACCAATATAATATGCTGTTGGAAATCTCATCACACCAAAGTACATAACTTTACACTTACCATTTGACCACAGTTTTATCTTAATGAAGTCATTCTTAACTGCATATCAGTAGCAGCTCTGATTACCATGTCTATCTTTGCGGCAAAGAAATGAACATCTCATCCATCCCAATATTGTTGGTGTATAGATTGAACAAAAATGGCCCAAATACTTATCACTTAGGAAAGCCACTGGTCACCTTAAATCTGGCAGCCTTGCATCCCATATATACCACTTTCCTGATACCTGTCTGTGAGCCGCACTCTTATTATTGTCAGTAATGGAGATTACGTTCCTGTATCCTCATTTATATAACAACCTTTCATGTAGTGTCCTGTTAAATGTAAAGTTCAACAGTATCATACTGTATCTATTCTGTTTATCCAACTCGGCAGTAATGTCATAAAATATGCTGTTTTACAATTGGATTATCATATCCATTCCTGTGAGATCAACTCTATAAATTTAAAGATACCAAGAAATTATATACCTGGTTTAATCCTCTATCCAAGTGTAAGCAAAGAAAGTTTGCAACTGAAATATAATCAGGACAGGACAACTTGTGTATAGGAGCTAATGACTTTACATCACTTGCCGTAGTATCCCATAATGCAAAGCACATATCCTTACTGGTATGTATAATGCTAAGTAATAAGAGAAGGGTCACTACCCAGAGCAGTTTCGACCTTTATTGAGGTCTCGTCAGTGGTATCCAGACCCAGAGGTGATACTAAGACTGAAGGAAGTAAGTTGATGCTAAGGTTACAGAAGTCATATTTTCATGTACAAGTTGCTGAAAGGTGTCACACTTTATTATTAAAATACTCTGGATTACAGATAGTTGTTGGAAGTTTTTCCACTCTGTTATACTATAAATTAAAGATACCAAGAACTTAATCCTTTATCCAAGTGTAAGCAAACAAAATGGGATCAACTCATATAATAAAAACAATGTCAAGGACCATACTTTCAGGACATGCAATTTACAGACAAAGCTTGGAGACAAATAATTACATCAATAAATTTTTATAAGTATTGATTTAATTAAATAATTACATCAATAAACGTCTTTTAGCTTTTTTTTATTTGATGTAATTATTTGTCAATGTAAACTATAAATACATTAATTTCATTTTGCATCGATTTTAATGATCTTTAATTCTTGGTGAAAAAAAGGTATTCAGAATTAATAGTTTTTAGCACAATTTCATATATAAAAAAATAACTGGCATATTATATTAAAAATCAACTATTAATTAATCCTAAATTAAATTATTTCAGTTTAAAAGCAAAAAAATCATAAAACTAACAAGTAAAATAATATATAAATTACATACACTTTATCTCATCTCATCCGCTTGATAATGGGTTGAGTCGACTAAGAAGAAAGGTTCTCCATTTATCGCGATCTTTAGCCATCTCAATCATGACTGTGTAGAATATTCCCATCTACCAGCTGGGTAGATGGGAATATTCTTTCAGCAACTTTATCCAAGTACTTTTTGGTCTGTCACTAGGTCTTTTTCTTCCTATATATCCATTCAGAGCTAAATATGAGAGTCTAGGAAAGGATCATTCTCTGAATATGACCAAACCATCTCAGTTGATGTTTAATGATTGTGTCTATTATATTATCTGGGAAGTTTAAATCTGTTCTGACTTTATCATTAGTCTTGTGTTGCATCCAGTGGGTGTTATTAATTTTTCTGAGGCATTTCATTTCAAATGCTTGAAGTTTCTTGATTGGTTGTTGAGTTAATCTCCAGGCTTTTAAAGCATAAATAGCCATTGGGATAATGATAGTTTTATATAATTTTAGGCTCGTTTGGATTTTTTTATTTTTCCATATTTTGTTTAGTTTATTCATGTTGGTCCAACTTAGGTTTAGCCTTGTTTTACTCTTTCCATATTGTTCAGGTTACTAGATATAAGACTGCCAAGATAAACATATTTATTAACTTGTTCCAGCAGGTGATTTTTGAGATTTATAGAAATATTTTCTTCTTCTCTACCTATCTTCATTATTTTTGTTTTATGATGATTTATTTTCATACCATAAGTTTTACAAGAGTCATTTAAAATATTAATAGTTTTTTCTAGCTGTGGTTTAGAATCTGCTAAAATAATGATATCATCCACGTATTTTGTGTGATTAATGTTGGTGCCATTGATTTTTACACCTGGTTCATCAGCTATGGTTTTACAGACTTCTTCTAGGAAGATGATAATGAGTTGAGGTGAGAGAGGGCATCCCTGCATTACACCTTTCTTGACTTTGAAATCCTCGGTTTTAATGTTGTTCGTTTTAACAAAAGCTTTGGTGTCTCCATAATAATTTGTAATAAACGTTAAAATATCAGAATCCATTTTTACCTTTTTTTAGGATAGTGATCAATTTGTTTCTATTAACTGAAATTAGGGCTTGCTTAAAATCTTTAAAACAACATGGGCAGGTTGTATTCCCAATATTTTTCTGCTATAATATTAATGGTGAAGATATGGTCTATAGTGGATCTACATACACTTACCTTTTAAAAATATTTTTCTGTTTAAATTTGTTTCACTATAAATTTACAATTCACACTTCACTCAGTGACTCACTAGATACAGAGGGAAAACTAAGCAGTCACTGTTCACAAATCAGAAAAAGATGAACCAATAACAGGAACCCGTGCTTTAGTGTTGCAATAAAACACGTGTCTATGGCTACCCCACTATGGGCCGAAACAGGCCAACCCATAATAAAATTTTAAGACATACAAAGCATCCCAGGGTCGAGGGTGTAAGATTACATATCTCAATCAATTTTGCGATTATAATTTGTGGAATTTTTTGATCGATCCTAGGGGGGAAGTGTGCCCCCCTCTGCGGACACCCATGACTGTGATTGCATTTTTGGGAACAATCTGTTTTAAGATTTATTAGAAAACAACAATGAAGGAGAGGAGAATGCTATATTTGGTTGGTATATTTGAAATACTCAAAGATGAAAATATGTGAACCATCATTTATAAGACATGTAAGAATAGAAAAGAATAAGGGTGAGTTTGTGATATGTGTGTCCTATAAGTTGTTGGGTAGAGCAAATAACATGACCCGATAAAGTCTAAACATGAATAAATGAATTTATTCATGTTTAGACTTTATCGGAAAAAAAAAAACCTTATGAAGAGAGTATTGCAGGAATAAATATATGGTTTGATGGTGCAGCAAATCATCTCGTACAATTTGTTGCACATGTTATGTGTATTTCACTCCATTTTCCAAGAATTTTATTTTGTTTACTGAGACTCAGTATACACAACATCCAATCATTATCGGAATTATCCACGCTTTCGGGAATCCTACATTCATTAGTTTTAGTATCAGCAGTTCTTCTGTCTTATCAATCTCATGCTGGTATTTTGTTGTAGATCAATTATGTCTTATAATACACAGAATATTAATTTTTATTCAGGAATAGATATTTTTTTACTGTCTGTTGTTTCTGAAGACTAGAATAAAGATGTCTCTATACCGTTAAAAAAACTTTGCAACCTCAACAGATGCTATACTTTACAAGCAAAAAGAAAAGAAAAAAAACAATTAACATTTTTCTCCTAACATCCACTTCCAAATTTTCAGTTCCAGAAAACGTGTAACAGCTGTTTGTAATACAGCCATTGGATACAGAAAGTGCTCAATTCATGACAAGTGACAATATTCAATTGGATTGATTGACACAATAACCAATTACAGCCGCTAGGTGGTGGGTGAACTCAAAATGTTAGCTCACCCAGCTTCGCCTTCTCACTGGCTTAAAAATACTAAAATGCTAAGAATTTGTCCTGCTGCACCCTCTTTACATCTTTTCGAAGGGCTCAAAGGTGTATGCATTTTGAAAGCACACCTGGGCTATTAACACGAATGTGACGCAATATTTATGCGTCGAAAAGTGCCCTCTTCATGCACTAAATGTTTTATTACCCTCATGAAGAGGACAATGGAGCTTTAGTATATTGTGTTCAATTTCAGGAATTGCGCAAAGTCTGCAAACAATTAGGGGAGTCTTTAACTGGAATAAATGCAAAAATATAATATCCGTGATACTGATATTTCGTGGATGACCACTGCATACCTAGCACACATGGAATATTCGCCTCTGTTATTTTATAAAGTTCATTTATATTATAATGGTTTTGGTTGTATCCATCCAGTATTATACATATTTATACATGAAAATTATTATAAAATAATATATATAAATAATTTCATATATGAAAATAAATATATTTCATATAATTATATATTAAAACTGTTGTATTTCTTTTTTTAGAAACGTAGGGATTTTCTTCGAATTGGTATTCCTATAAATCCTGAAATGTCAGAAGCAGAAGCAATGTCTTCAATTTTTCGGGGTCACCAACCAATGGTGGCAGTTTTCAGTCATAGGAAAAAAAAATTACAAGGCATTCTTGAGCAGTGGAAAATGAAAGATACAAAGGTAGACTATTATTGAATAAGTATATATTTTTATTATCAAAAAGTTCTTTAATTTTTTCCTCTGCCTCCTAGCCAATTTCATTTAAATTAGAACTTGATTAACATTGATTACAATTGGTTATGTATTAATAAGTAAAATATTAAGTATTGAATGATAATTATTAATTAATAACTGATATTTTATATTAATTAATTAATATAAAATATTCATTAATAAGTAAAATTAAATGAAATACTTGCTGCTTTTTATGCCTTAACCAAAAGTTATATTTTTCCATGGAATTAGCATTTCATGTTTTCTTAAATATTTTGTAATATTTTAGTATTATTATTATTTGCAAGTCTACATAAAGTTCAAAGACTCATTGTGGGAGTTCGAATAATCACAAACCCCAGTAACTATCATATCTTTCCTTGAAATACATTCACTGGTGGAGTGCTCACCATCCACTCTGACAATGCATACCACTTTCATTCATACCCACCAAGGGGGAAAAAAAATAAACAAAAAAATCCTTTTCTCTTCCTTATTGACATGACTTTTGTACCATTTTCAGGAATGACCTTTCATTCTCCCGTCACTGATTATCGTATGCAACAATTTCTCTATATCTATCTGATAGGCTCCTCTCATCAACTTATGTGTCTCGGTCATATCATTCTTCTTCCTATCCACCTAGTTCTGAGGACATCCTCAATCGGTTCTCATACTTAATATTCCATAGTTTAGGACAGTCTTAGTTATTCACCTCTGCCAGTGTTTCCTTATAGCCAGGTTAGCAGATCTATGCACAGAAATCCAGACATGCCCTAATTTGTGTCTTATACAGTGGAACAATCACTATGTTTACATGTGATTATAGCAGCAATTTTCTGGGTAACCCTTACAACTTTCATGTGTTCCTTGACCTTTGGTTTCCTATCCATCCAGTTCCCTTACCTTCTCCACCTCTTAAAGGAAAGTTCCTCCAATATGATATGCCTCATTTCATCTTCTGTGCATAACTTTGCACTTAGCAACATTGAAATGATATACCAATTCTTCAACCCAAAGCACCTACCTATTCAAATCCTCTTGTAACATCACATCAAAATTTCCTGATGTTGCTTTTCCTAAATTGAAGATGCCAAGAAATCTATTAATTGCCTCAGTATTCCATAATGCAAAGCACACCTCTTTCCAGATGTATTATGAGAAGGGCCACTACCCAGAGTAGTTTCAACTTTTCTTGGAATCTCATCATTGGGAGCCAGACTCAAAAGAGATACCAAAATTGAAGTAATGCAGTAATCATATATTTCTCATATAGAAGTAGAAAAGGTATATCACTTTATTATTAAAAATATTCTGGATCAGAAATAGGCGATGAAAGTTTTTTCGCTTGGTTAAACTTTTTCTAATTTAGCATTATCAGCAAAAAATTGAATATCTCCTCTCCACAACCTAGATTATATCATTGGTATATAAATTAAAAACAACAATGATACTAGAACAGAATTCTCTGGTACTCCTCTCAACTTTTTGGGGGTGGGGGAAACACCGTGTCCCCGTGAACAACTCGTGGTATCCTATTAGTCAACCATTCCTGTACCCAAGCTACTAACCGACTATCCATTTCCCATTCTGCTCACTTTCAACAGTAGTTTATCATGTGGTATTCTATCAAATGCTTTAGCAAAACTAGATAAATCACTGTATAAAGCATCTCCTTTGTCCAATACATTAGTTGCCCTATTAATAAAATACAATCAAGTTACTAAAGCATGACCTCCCCTTAACAAATCCATGTTGCTCTCTCTTGAAAGATTTCCATTCTCATCAATCCAAATATGTATTCTGTCTCTAACCAGTCTCTAGAACACCTTCACTAGTTCATTTGATATGCACGTGGCCCTATAGTTTGACACTACTGAATACTTCTCCCGTATTCACTGTCACTATTTTTAACTATTTTACAGGATATTATGATAGTGCCTTGTTAAAAAGTTACATCATTACTAACTTCATATTGACAATTTTCCTCCATATTAATCTCTTATCTGTCAACATTCCAATATTACCATATCTTACATTTTTGTCTTTTTACTGTATCAATCCACCTCGATCTCGGTCTTCCTCTGTGACTTTTTTCCTGTTATCCTGGTAATGAACACTTGTTTGGCTAACCTTTCCTCTCCCATTCTTTTTAATCATCTCCTTTGCAGGAAATATTACCTGAGATTAACTCTTCCAACACATTCCTGAATACTAACAATGTCAAGTTCTTTCCTAATATCCTTCTTTTAACTTATGTTAAAATTAGTCTGAACACTGTCTTTTATCAATTTAGTGTTTTGACTAATTTCTCTCTTATTCCATATACATTTATTCAGTTGACTTCTACCATACCAGCTTTGCTAATTCCATTTGTCTATTTCCATATTTAATGTGCCATCTTTACTTAAAAAATAGAGACTAATTAGCTGAAATATTTTACTTGTTTTATGGTTCTCCATTCAAGATGCAATTGTTGTTTTTGTTGCTTCTATCTATGTTCATCATGTTTGTGTGTATATTGCTAATTTTCATGCCATATTTATTACAGTAGTTATTCAGTTTAATAGAATCCTACAGACTTACTGGATTTACATAGAAGTATAACATCATCTGCATAAAGTAAAGAGCTGAGATTTGCATCTCCAATCTACCACTTCATAATGTGATCCATGTAGTTGATGAAAACTAGAGATAATTGGTTTTGCCCTTTAGTGGTGGCTTATCAGTTGGAGCCAGGCCTGGAAGGGATATCAAGGTTGAATCTGGGTCTGGTTCCCACTGATGAGCCATCAATAAATATTGAAACCAGTCTGGGTGATGCCCCTTCCCATAATGTACAGCTTTATACACACACTAAAGATGTGGGTTTTGCATTATGGAATACTAAGGCAATTGGTGTGAAGTCATTAGCCTCTCTATACAAGCAGACTAGTCATGAAGTTACTTCATACACAAACTTTGTTTGCTTATGCCAGGATAAAGGATTAAACCAAGAATTTCTTGTCATCTTTAATTTATAGCTTAATTAATGAAAAAACTTTGGTTGAATAATGTAGCCTATAGAATCAACCATAAATGGAAAACGGTCACTTGTTCCCCCCCCCCTTTTTAGTCTCTCAGACACAGTCAAGTTAGCTGGGCTTGGGCGTGAACAGCAAGGTTTTTGTCCCCAGTTTATCTGGGCTTTTTCCTCCTGCAAGCAGGCAAACTAGCCCCGTGAACACATGTGGCTAGAGCCATAGAATATGCCAGGAGGTATAGGACTAGTCACCTTATCCTCAAGACAGGTACGACTTAGAAGGACTTAAGATAGCTCTGTAATAGGCCAGAAGGCCTAACACATAGAAGGAAGAAGAAGAAATTTATATTCTATATCCTATCAAATTACTGTTTAGGAAGGGGGTTAATATTAACTGGAACTTAGAGACTAGTTCCAGTTAAAATTTGGATCATAATGATTCTTATAATGGAGATATAGTGAATGAGTTGTAATTCAACTGTTAGCTTCTGAGTCATTTCATGACTCTCTTCTCAGTCAAGTTTGTCTTATGCATTAAAATGGAACACTAATAAAATGAAAGATCAAAATTCTTTTCTTGTTACTAATATAAATGGGCACTCTAAAATATCCCAATTTCTTTTCATCCTTGATAGAAATAAGCTAACTCATGGAAATAAAAGAAATAAACGTATAAAATAAGTGAATGATGCATTTACTACAAGACAAAATTAATACTTTGGTTGAAAGTTCTAAAACATTTTTTTTTAAAAATCATTTAAAACTTCAATTTTGAGTCTTTCAAAAGCATTGGTTAATACAGTATATAGATAATGTTTCAAATCGTTGGTACGGTTCAACGTGTCATTACTCTAAAACTAGCACTGCAGCTCTTTAGTGTACAAAACAAATACACTTTGGTTGTGATCTCTAAATAAGAATCACCTAATATCTGACTACATTAAATAAGTTTGACATTGTGGACTGTGTCTTCTACTATAGGCATATTTTAGTTGTTCCAAAGCAAAGTTGCATGCATCATGTAAAAGTAGATTTGAACCAAGAAAAATGAAAATGCTTTTATAAACACCAAAATAATTAAGAAGTCATATGTTGACACTTAAAATTGTACAGTCATTCAATTAGTGCAGTTTTGATTCATGTGATTTTTCATATAGTGCTCTTTATAATTTAGCACCACATTCATTCCAGATTCTATTTTTCTGTTTTGGAGTGCGATACTGTATATGAACGCTAGAATTTCAAACAGTGCATGTGCAAGCACATAAAATCAGTGTAGCTCTAACTTTCTTGTGTAAGAATATATCTGCTTATCTCCCACTGTTACTCAGTAATAAATAACCTTATTAATTTAGAACAAGTGTGCATTTGATTGCAAAGCAGATGAAAATGAACCATCAAACATTAAAGAAATTGAATGGTTTTTCACACTCTTGAAACTTTAAAAAAGCAGATATGAATAGTGATCTCAATATTGAACAAAGCATGTAAGTCTACTGAAACTAGAGAAAGAGAAAGATATTAGCTGCAACAGAAGAATGCATAAAGCAAAATTAACAGATTCTGATAGATAGGCTTATATGTTGGTTACTCATAACTATAACTTTTCCAGAAATGACAACATATACTAAAATATTAATTATAAAAACTTTAATTAATACTTGCCTATATTTCAGCAATATTACACTGCCATCATCAGGAATCACAAAAAAACAATGATACGTGCATGTAGGCACTAGCACTGGGCAAATGAGGCTGAAGAAAGGCAACAGAAGTTGGGCCTAGAGTCCTAAACAGTGTCCCTAGTGTGCTAAATTGGGTAGTCTTGGCCATTGGACTGACATTCTTAGAATGTATGCTACCCAAATTTGGGCCATCTCATGCACCAAAATTTGTTGAGGTTTGGAAAGTTTCCAGAACTGAGGCAGATCTGGCTCAGCCCTTAGATAATACTAGGATCGCTCTTATTGGTTTGATTTAAATCTCTAACCTTCCCTGGCATAAGCTCATCACATCTAAAGCTTCCTTTACCTTCAAATAAAAACTAGATTTTTATTTTTCTCAAGACATTACTTCTCATCTTTACAACTTCTAACATTGTGTATAAATCCCAAATCCTGTACTCCTTATTTCAGAATATTGTTCTCCTATTTAGAATTTCAGAACATTTGATAAGGTCCGGCACAAAGGCCTACTACCAAACTACCCACTGTAATTGAATTTCTGTTTAATCTGGTGCACCCCCCCCCCCAAAAAAAAAAAAACTAAAAATGCTTGATGCTATCCAGAATAGGACACTTTTTTTTTCCCTCCTTATGACTCTGCTGTATGCATTTTTCATTGGTGCTGTTCAAATATAATGTTGAATCCTTCAGTAAATAAACTTATTGGATGGCAGTTATTAATGTCTTCAGTTCTTTTTTCAGTTATCTGATTTTTTTTTAAATAATACCATTCCATTATTCATTTGAGTTTTTTTGTATGCATTAATAATATTTTAATAACATTTGCAAGTTATTTGTACTGCAATGAAATGTGTAATTACTATTTAAATATGCCTTTTTATCTTGTATCACAGTACTGAATATATTTTTCTTTAGACGTAAGCACAAATATTAAAAGTTTGCAAAATTTCAGCTTGAAACTAAAATGCTATCATCAGTGTAGGAACATACAGGATAGAATGCTAACAGTGGATTATTTAAAACTATATTATCAACATGTGCATACGATGTGACTACATCAAGATGTGATGCTTAAACTAGTGACAAAGGAGAATGATGCTATCCCATATTTTTGATTCCCATATTTTTGATAAAGTTGTTTTGATCTAAATTCAGGTCTTAATACTCTTCTTCTTCAACTTAAATCGAAACATTTGCATGTCTTTACCGAAAAATATGAGAGTCTGATTCTCTTTAGTCATTACTATTTTTTATCATCATATCTCAATGAAGTCACATCATATGTGCATGCAGATAATATCGTTTTAAATAATCCATTCTTAGCATTCTGCCGTGTTGTCAAACACTGGCTTGTTATTGTAAATAAACTATTATTAGCATTTCTTGTGTTTACAGATTATATATATATCATCATCATCAAATTCCTGACATGTGATGATAAAAAATAGTAATGACTAAAGAGAATCAGACTCTCATATTTTTTGGTAAAGACATGCAAATGTTTCGATTTAAGTTTAAGAAGAGGAGTATTAAGACCTGAATTTAGATCAAAACAACTTTATCAAAAATATGGGATAATATCATTCTCCTTTGTCACTAGTTTATGCATCACACACACACACACACACACACACACATATATATATATATATATATATAAATATATATATATAAAAAGATAAGCCGAAATTTGAAACGTTTTTATGTCATGTTTTTTGGCTTACCGGCTTACCAGTCCAGAACTCGAGGTGGGGGGAAGTCCCTCCTAGTTCGTGTGTATATACACATGCACGCACGCACGCACACACACTATACAAAAATATTTATTAAAAATTAGAGGATTGTATAGTCAGACAGAGTAATAACTAAAGAATAATTATTTCAGGGAGCCATTGAGTTAGCTGTTCAAAGTGATCAAGCAGTGTTGGTAGATATTTTAAACATTATCATTCTAAGGCCGTAAGTATTTCATTTTATTAAGTAGGTATAAGTGTATGGATATATTTTTGTGCAAAGTAATAATTTTTTCATAATCTTAATATTTATAAAACTAATATTTTGGTTTGGTTATTTATTGTTATGGCAAAAACAGCTAAAGTTACAAGGCTAAGCAAACTAAGAAAGACTAGTAAATTAATACTAATAAAAAATGTCTAAAGCCTAGTAAGAAAGAATTAAACGATATAAAGTTTGATTCTCTTTGTTAACTTTTGCAATATTGAATATTGCTTAATGTATCTTATTTTGAATAAGCTTATTTTCATGTCAGCTAGTAAAGGTACTTTTTTTTTATATCTGTTCTGGTGCCACTAATGTAGGCATTGCTTCCTGTTGAAAATGCTTCCTGCTAGAAGATGTCTCATGTCAGTTTCTAGATATGAGGATGTGACTTCGTGCATCCCCCAAAGAGGCTCTTTGGCTTATTTAGAATCAGTTTTATTCATAGTTATTCATCAGTGAGATGGATGGATGGTGTGTGGAGTGACTGATCTTTCTCCAAAGATCAGTCACTCCACAGCTGAAATCCTCCAGAAAAGCATACAACAGGACTACATGGCATGGCCTGGTGTGGCACATCACTGAGCATTGGGGGTTGACCATATGGCATCTGTGGATGCCTAGTGAACATAAACATATGGATTATGATCGTCAAGAGCTTGCATAAATAGTACAAACACATTTTTTTATTTTCATTAGCTTTGTGATGAAAAAGAGGCAAAACATTACAGAATTTTTGTCTGTTATATATTGCCTAACAATTTTGTGAAAAATCCTCATGATTCATAGTTGCATATCATAAGACAGAGCCTTTTCTTCATTAAGAAAGCATTCTGGTATTATCCTTTTTCCCTAGTAGGTTATTTAAATTAAATTTACACATTGTTATTACAACTTAAAATAAAGTTATAATAATTTAATGTTTACAGAATAAGAGTTGCTAGTTCGTTTGTTTTGTGTATTTTTGGCAGGCCATTATGCCTGCACTTCCAGAATTTATGGCTTTATGGCCTGCCAAAAATACAAAAAACAAACATACCACTACGTCAGATAGTTGAAGGAATTGACAGCCCTAATTACCACTTAGCCAAGAAATTAGCAGCCACACTCAAGGAGTTGGTTGGTCATATCCCCCCCCCCCCCCACATAAAAAAAAATACACAACACTTTATAAACAAAATTAAAAAACTCGCACTCAACAACCAAGATTTTTTAGTCAGCTTTGACGTAACTGCCCTTTTCACTAATGTCCCAATCAATGATACTATTATTCTCCTACAGAACATATTTCGCATGTTCTGTAGGAGAATAATAGTACTCTGCTCCAGGTATTTTGTGTGACAAAACAATTTTTACCTACAAAAAGAAGGTACAGCCATGGGCTCGCCACTCTCCCCCCTCAATAAACTTTTACATGGAAGACTTTGAGCAATGAGCTCTAGATTCTGCCAGCCTAAAGCCCAAAGTCTTGCTTGGATATATCGATGACATTTTCGCTATTTGGCCCTACAGCTGCGAAACATTAAACACATTCCTTAGCCACCTGAACAAACAACTCAAATGTATCCAGTTCACCATTGAAATCAAAAACAACAACTCCCTTTTCTAAACACACTCATCGCATGTCTTCCCTTAGGCTGTCTGTCTTTCTTGGTCTACCACAAACCTACACACACTCACACTCAGGCCAGTACATACACAAAAATTCATACCACCATCCAACAAACTACAACAAACTACAAAAAACTAGGAGTCACAAGCACCCTCAAACACAGAGCACTAACTATTTGCTTAAATGAACAAGCTCTAAACCATGAATTTGAAATAATTATCCAAACATTTGTAAAAAATGGCTATAATAAAAAAACAGTTCACAAGATCCTCCATAAAAATACCACTAAAAATAAAAAAATATTCTAAGAATGCCATAGCCATACCCTATGTTAGAGGCATTTCAGAAAAAATAGACAGAACACTACATAAATACAACATCAAGACTACCTTCAAACCCTCGATAAAATTAAGAAAAATTACTCGGTTCTTCCAAAGATCCTCTTCCGCACCTGGCCCACCCAAGGGTTTCCAAAATCCAATGTACATGTAACCTACCCCACATAGGAGAAACAGGATGCACTATCCTAATCAGAAAAGACGAACACAAACATGGGGGGGGGGGGGGTTCTTACATTAAATACCTCCATTATGGAAAAACAGGCCTATCAGGCCACTCACTTCAAACATACCATAAAATTCTGGAAAGGCACCAAGTCCCTACACTGCACCAAAACCTGGTTTGAGAGACAATTCAAAGCCTGTGAAATGCTAAAACACAATCCAAACCTGAACAAAAATGACAGACTAATCATTCCAAGAATGTGGAAGACCCACCTGCAACCCTTATAGCAACCTGAACAAGCCCAGAAGAAAATCTCAATACGAGAGGACTTTATTTTATGTATTATTTTTTTTTTTAATATTATTAATTTAGTTCTTTTTTTTTTTCAGTAGAGGTCAGACTAGATAAAAGATTAAGAAGCAGCTTAAATTCATTTTACCTTTGTAAAGTGCAGTGGCATGTAACTTGTATATTAAAGATATGTATTTTCCTGATGATGATCTCAATACAGAGGTCAAAACATTGAATATTACTTTCCTAATATTAAGTAAAGTAATTATTTTAACACGTGTTGTGTCTTCATAAATTCTTAACTATAAATGCCGACCACTGTGTAACCTTAAAAGAAAGAATTAATGAAGACACAACACATGTGTTAAAATAATTACTAACACAATACACTAACACAAAGGCATTTTATCAAAACCACCTTGCTGACCTGATTGGCCAAGTGGTTAGTGTATCTGCTCTCCAGCCAAAAGGCTGTAGGTTCGAATCCTGCCATGGGCATGGATGTTTGTGATTGTCTGTGAAAACTTTAGTGGTGGTAGTGATGGGCAGATGATGGTATTGCAGTTTGTTGTAGTTGGTGGAGACAGAGAGTTGTAGAGTAGGTGTCCTCCCTCGAGTTTCTCTGTTGCTATTCTCCTAAGAGGTTTCACTGGTATTGCCATTCAGTATATCAAATATGTCTTTGAACAGATTTTCAAATTACTTAAATCCTTTGGTCTCAGAATGTTTTTTTTTTTTGACACTTTCCCATTACCCATGATTATGATTGTAATTATCCTTAGTAATTATGCAAATTTATAAATTATGTCGATTGTCTGTATTTAGATGGATATATTTTTTGGACTTTGAGTAATATGGAATGTGTTTTTATATTTCCTTAAGATAAAAGGAGTATTAAAAAGAAGCTGATTATTTTTAATTACATTTTTTATTTATGCTTAGAAATAACTCCATTTTATTTTTATTCAAAAATAAAATTTATGAAAGACCATTGCATTCAAAGATATGTCTGACAATTTTGAACAAACTTTTGCACAAAAATTTGTTGCAACTGATAACATTTTTTCAGAATTGGTTGATGTTTGCTGAATTGTTAGCAGAGTCTACAATTTTTCAGATTTTCTGTTCTTTTCTTTGCATTTTAAAATAAGACAGATTCTTATTTCAACTTACAAAATTTACTTGTCTCGGAGAGTAGCATTTCACTTTCTGAAATTTGTAAAATTTGCTTGAATTCTTTTTCCATTATTAACATATTTTCTTCATTAGCCTCAACAGTATTTTCATTAGAATTTTGCTGGTTTTAATTACATTCAGTACTTTCACCAGAAAAAAATTTATTCATTGTTTATGTTTCAAAATCTAAGATACCTTTCTGTTGTACATCAGCATTTGCAAGACATCCCAAAAAACCATATTCTTGACCTAAGTCACCTTGAGGTTCTTCCAACTTTAGTTATCTGCCAAATCTACTGAACAGTGAGTTGCATCTTGTTTACTAAAATTGACAGTTGGTTTAATTAGTGTTAGTGAATTGTTCAAATCATGAGCAGTTGCATATTGTTGCACCAGTATCTTTAAGAACTTCTTCAATGAACTTAGCCTTAAAAATGTTGAAATTATATCGTGCTGTGAGTTCTGAAATGTTTTAACATCAATAACTAATTCCACTAATGACAATTCGCTTTTTTATGTTTTTGTTTCAAAAGACTATTGCATACATCTGAAGTCTTAAAATAACTGCATCACAGATATTTTGAATATTTTCACTTACATCATGAGATTTTGTTAATTCACATTTTTCAACCTCAAATTCTGCCTTGTCACTGTCTTGAGAAATCATTCTCTAAATCTCAAAACTTTCATTTTCACTAAAAGTTGTCTTATCTGATGGACATCACAAATGGCTAAATGTATAGTATGGTTAATGTATAAATGATAAACTGATGATTCATGACCTTAATTTCCATGATGCTAGTACCATTGCCAGTTTTCTATAATTTAATTTTGTTGACTTTCATTTTAAATGTCAAGAAAATTAATAATTTTTATTAAGCTAATGTTAATTCTGGAAAATGAAATTTTTTAAATTGTAGCTCATGAACATGTTAAAATGTCAAAAGGTAGATATGATGATAAACAGAACATTATTAATATGAGTAAACAAGAAGTACAAGTTGTATTGATTTCCCCCCCCCCTGGTTACAAAGTAAATTATACTTGACAAGAAATATATTCTTGTTTAGTCATTTATCCAAGTGAAAGCACACAAATTTTGCATGCGAAGTATCTTTGTGATTAAGCTGCTTGTATATGAAGCCTATTGATTTCAAAAGTTTGTAAATGTATCTGCCTGTGTGAATGGGTTTTCTATATACAGTAAAGGAAAGGTTACTACCATTAGAAAGGAGTGTTACAAGTGTCTAAAGAAGGATAAACTGTTAATTTCCTTTTCCATTATAAACTGGATTCTGGGATGTAGACTGTTGAGGTGACTGAGGAACGAGTCTAATGTGTCTGGGCCATGAGGCCAAATAGAGAACACATCATCTACCTATCTTAACCAGATAGAAGGTTGGAGAGGGACTGAGTCTATGGCTCATTTTTCAAAATTTTCCATTTAAAATTGGGAAGAGAGAGGAAGAACCCATAGCAGTTCCCTCTATCTGTTTGTAAATTTTGTTCTTCCAAGAAAAATAACCAGAATTAACGGCAAAGAGATTTAAGATATCAGAAGGAAAACTGTTTTTTGAATAGTGTTAAGGTGTATCATTTAAGAGAATATTGATAAACAGTCAGGTGATGTCAAAGCTTACCAATATATCTGTATTATTTAAAGTTAGATTTTCAATCAAGGATTTAAATTGGATAGAGTTTTTTTTATATAGGATGTGGTAAGTCCAGTGAGGAGGGGTAGGAGTTTGCCAGATGTTTTGAAAATTTCTAGTGTAGAGCATCAGAGGCATCTACTATAGCTCTTGAGAGGGAATTAGGTTTGTGGATTTTAGGTAAACCATATATCTGGGGGGGTGGGGAGAGGAAGAAGAGAACCGAAGGGTTTGAGTTTTTTTGTAATGTCTGGCAGCCATGAAGATACTTTTTTTGAGTAAATTTTTTAACTTGCATTTTTGTGGGATCTAGGTAGTGCGATCTCGGAGAATAATATCCATTTTTCGATTATATTTCATGGCATTAAGAACGACTGTGGCATTACCCTTATTCACTCTGGTGATGACAATACTTTTATCTTTACGTAACTTTCTGAGCAGCGAGTTGACTAGACAATAAATTACTCTTTGGATGTGCTATTCTTAAAACATTTATACTCAAGGCTAGGGCTATTTGTTCTAATGAAACAGCTCTTTTCACCAAATTTATATATCTTTACCATACTTTCCTGGCCAATGGCTACAACTCCTACAAAATAGATAAAATTCTACATGGCCCTCTTACTTTCCCCCTCCTCAAACACACAAGGAAAAAACACCACTATTCCTATTCCTTATGTCCAAGGTGCATTTGAAAAAAGCAAAGTACTAATAAAATATAACCTTCACACCACATTTGAACTACATGTAAAAATTAGCAACTCTGATCTGCTCTCCAGAGGATGAACTTCATCCTCTGGCATATCCTGGAGTGTATGAAGTTCTTTGTGACTTACTGTGGACATACAGGAAGATCTGTTAACATCAGCTTAAAACATAAAAAATACATTTGCTACCATTATTATGGCAAGTCTGCACTGTTGTACCATGCGTTGGACACCCCCTTCACATGGGATTGGATGGAAGAAAACAAATTTGCTTTATAGAAGTTGTTACAAATCAGAAAGATTATTTATAGAGTCTGCCAAGGCATTCGCCTAACCTGAACAAGTATGGTTGCATTAATTTGCCAAAAAATTTGGAGATGATCTTAAAATCAGCTCCCAAATAGCTGTTAATACTTCTTTTTTATGACATTAGAGGGTGCCAAATCATGATTTTAGATCTTTTGTTCATTACAGTTTGAATTGTTTCACTTACTCATTGTAACATGTTAATGGTAACATTGTGTCAGGTCACCCCAAAAGTAATGTTGCTTTTTATGCTGTACTTTAAAACGTTTCTCAGCTCATCTAAACATGAATTTTTAAAACTTTATAAGTACTGCTAAGCTGAGGCGGCCTCATTCTAAAGAATTCCACCTTGCAAGAACATCATACTTAAGTTATTGTTTAAACCACCTTTTAATACTATCACTAAAGAATACATTAGGCACATCATGCTTTATGAATTCAAAAAAGATAACAATGCTGCTAACACTGTGAAAAAAAAAAAAAAAAATGTGCAAGAAGTGTATGGTGATAATGTTTTGAATGTGTGAAAGTGCCAATGATGGTTTCAAAAATTTCAACAAGAGGTCTTGTTGAAATTTTGTTCAAAAGTCTTGTTCTTGTTCAAAGGTCTTGTTCAAAAGTCTCCCTCACTCTGGGTGCCCTGTCTGTCTTGATAATGATATGCTGGAAGCTGCTATTGCAAGAAATGCTAATACAACTGTTGAAGATTTAGCAAAAGATCTTAATTCATAGTCATCGACCATCCATCACCATTTCCAAGAACATGGATGGAATAGTGTCTAAGCTTGGCAAATGGGTTCCTCACAAACTGATGAACAACAATAGAAGTTGGCATTATGAAGCTTTCACGACAATGGAAGAGTGTTATTGATTCAAGTGGAGAATATATACTTGAGTAAACCTTTCCTTCATGGTTATATGGTGATCAGAATTCATCATAAAAATTATGGAAATGACTACCGTGTTAGTGTTCAACTCCTCTAAGGATTCTCCCCTCTCCCCCCCATTTGCTCACCCTGGAGTAGAACACATTAAATGTAACATTTAATGTGTTCTAATAATTTTGGTAAGCAGACTTCTCAGGTGTCTTAACAACCTATACCAAATTGATTGGAAAAGTACATGTTCTTTACATCATAAAAATCTTGGTATGAATGGAAATTTAAAGAAGCCTGTGAAATTTTGATTAACCAACCTGATTTTAACAATAATGATGGTATAAAAATCCCAAAAATTTGGATGGCACACATTCATCCCACTTAGTTCAAGTTTTCCAGCAAATCCTGACTTTAGGACTCTATGCAATTATTTCAACTTTTATTGGTCATCATCCATACTGTTCTGTTTTAATTTATATGTATACTTATATGAGTAACTTTGTGTGAACATGATGCTCTCTAGATTAATTGATTTTTGTAACCAAATAGATAATAACAGGACTGTAGCATTAATGTAGTAAGTTGTTTTTTTTTCACCAGAGGTCTGGTCAATAGTTTTAACGGTTGACCAAATCAATGTAACGTTAGCATACCGTGTAGATTGTAATACAGCTTGTTTCTTTGTGGGTGTGTGTATATATATATATATATATATATATATATATACACAAGGGTGCTTTGAAAAGTTCTCGGCCTTAAACATAGATGGCAACATTATCAGCAAGATTTTTTCTTTTAAGTTGGTATCTGTCTGAAGCAAAAGTGTTGTCTGTATCCCTTGAAATGGATAAAATTGAGTATCATGTGGTTATAAAATTCTTTGTTAAAATAAAAAAAGGTTTAATGCCAAAAGAAATTCACTCAAAGTTCATAAAAGTTTATGGGCACTCTTCTACTTCGTTTTTGACAATTAAGAAACGGTCATTATTATAAAGCTAATCATAATGGCAAATATTTGTTGAATTTCTGCTCAGGACATGGACTGGTTATTACTAACACCATGTTCCAACATAAAAATGTGCACAAATTCACATGGAGAGAAGAAGCAATGAATAAGAAAAGTCTCATTGACTATGTTATTGTTGATAGTGGTGTTTTCTCCCTGGTGTAGGACACTAGAGTGTACAGAGGATTTGAAATTCGAAGCAATCACTATTTAGTCTTGAGCAGGATAAAATTGAATTTCATATTGAAAAGAATGACATGTAAGCAAGTTTTACAGTGAATAAAAGTTGAGCAGCTCTCAGATGTGAACTGTAGACTAAAATACACAAAGATTATTGAAAAAAAAAAATGAAAGAGTTTGAGAACAAGAACCAATCCTTGGAAATTCAGTGGCAAACCTTGAAGAAAACCTTGATTGATTCAGCCAGAGAGGCATGTGGTAAGGTTGTCGGCAAGGATAGAAAAATCAGAACTCCATGGTGGACACAGGAAGTTAAAGAGGCAGTGAAGGAAAAGAAGAAAGCATATCAAAAGTTCCTTGCAAATAACTCACCTTGTGCTCTTAGAGAATACAAAATAGCCATACAAAAGTCATGGGAAGACTTTGACAATAATATAGAAAATAAATATCAAGACGGTGGTAAGATATTCTGGAGGTTGTTGAAGAAGCTTAGAAATGGAGAAAATAGTGCTGTAAAAGGAGTTAGAAATGATAAAGTGACATGAAAACGGGAGAAAGGGATATCCTTGAAGTAATTACTTCAAAAAATTGCTAAATGAAACAAGCAGTGATAGCACAGTGGTAAAAAACACTCCACAAGCATTCAGTTAGGAATACATATCCATACTTGAAGTAGAAAAAGCCATCAAAGGCTTGAAATGTGGAAAGTCAGCAGGAGTAGATGATATTCGACTAGAAATGCTGAAGTATGGTGGTATAAAATCTTACAGTGGCTGCACTGCATAGTTCAGAAGGCCTAGACAGAGGGACAAATTCCCGATGATTGGAGTAGAGCTCTAATAGTACACATATATAAAAAGGGAAATAAATCTGAATGTGAGAATTAGAGATATTTCCCTACTGAGTGTTCCAGGCAAGATTTATTCCAGTATACTTGAGAAACGGTTGAGAAGAATTGTGGAAGAAAAGCTTGGTGAAGAACAAGCTGGATTCAGGCCAAATAGAGGCTGTCAGGATCAGATCCATATTTAAGCTTTGTTGATCTGGGAAAAGGCATATGACAAGGTGCCAAGAGAGAAGCTATTCAATACACTGCAGTTATATGGTGTCAGTGGGGCATTATATCAAGCAATACTTTGTCTTTATTTGAGTTGCAAGTCAGCAGTTAGAATTGAAGGAAGTACAGGAAGATGGTTTAATGTTAAATCTGGTGTGAGACAAGGATGTACATTATCCTCTTTGTTATTCATTATCTATATGGATCGCATTATGAAGGAAAGTGGTATTAAACATGGAAATATCAAAATTGGAGATGTTAATGTCAGCTCTTTGCTTTATGCAGACGATGTTATACTTCTAAATAAATCCGCTACAAGTTTGCAAGATTCCCTGACTAAATTGAATAACTGTTGTAATAGACATGGTATGAAGGTCAGCAATAAAAAGACAAACACAATGAAAATAGGTAGAATCATTGAAAATGTCAACTGTGTTTTGAATTGGGAACCTGTGGAACAAGTAAAACATTTCAGCTACTTAGGCACAATTTTTAATGTCGTGAAAATTTAGTTAGTGAAGATGGTAAATTGAATATGAAAATAGACAACAGAGTCAACAAAGCTTGTATGGTAGGAAGTCAATTGATTAAATTCATATGGAATAAGAGAGAAATTAGTCGGAACACTAAATTAGCTGTATACAAGACATTGTTCAAACCAGTTTTAACTTTTGGATCTGAGAGCTGGGTCAGAAGTAAAACACTTGACCAAAGACTAGGAACCGCAGATATGAGAGTCCTGAGAAAGATTAGAGGCATGAACAGATGGAATCAATGGCAATATCATATTAAAAACGAGGATATTAGAAAGAACTTGACATTGTCATTATCCAGGAATGCGTTAGCAGAGCTAATCTCAGGTGGTACGGTCATTTGAACAGAATGGGCAAGGAAAGATTAGCAGAACAAGTGTTCTCTGCCAGGTTGGCAGGAAAACGACCAAGAGGATGACCAAGATATAGGTGGATTGATACGGTACAAAGTGCCTTAGACGATAGAAATATAAGATCTGATAATGTTGGAATCTTGACAAGTAACAGACTGATTTGGAGGAAAATTGTAGATAGGAAGTTAGTAATGATGTAAATTTTTCATGTAGTACTGTCATATCCCATACATCCCTTGAGGGATACATGTCAGGAATTTGATGATGATGAAAAATGGTCTGCCGAGTTTAAACGTGGCCGCACACCAGCCTTCAAGATGATCCATGTGAATGCTGTCCAAAAAGTGTAACAACACCAAAATCATTGATCAAGTGCACGATATGTTATTGGATGACTGGTAAGTCAAAGTGCATGGAATGGCTGTGACTATAGGCATTTCAAAAGAATGTGTAGTATATATTTTGCATGAAGAATTGCAAATGAAAAAGATTTGGGCAAGATGGGTGCCATGCTTGCTCACAGCAGATCAAAAACGCACTCGCATGAAAATCTC
The DNA here is from genome assembly GCF_054136105.1 of Typopeltis vanoorti. NCBI lineage: Eukaryota > Metazoa > Arthropoda > Arachnida > Uropygi > Thelyphonidae > Typopeltis > Typopeltis vanoorti. The sequence continues at coordinate 90,639,948 of NC_143549.1, forward strand.
TGAATGGTGCTTGGAGCGTTTTAACAAGAATAAAACTGATTTTCTGCATTGATTTATTACTATGGATGAGACTTGGATTCACCATTACACACCAGAAGTCAAAGCAGTGGACAGAAGCCAGTTGTTCAGCGCCAAAGAAGACAAAGTCAGTTCCATCAGCAGGAAAGGTCATGGCATTGGGGTTTTGGGATGCTAACAGCATTTTATTATATATCTTGAAAATAGTAAAACAATAACCGGGGAATATTATTCCAATCTTTTAAACAGACTAGACGAAACAATTCATGAGAAAAAACCCTGTTTGCAGAAGAAAAAAATCATCTTTCATCAGGACAATGCACCTGCCCAGAAAGGTGTTTTGGCAATGGGAAAATTAAGGGATCTACACTATGAATTTTTGGAACATCCACCCTATTCCCCAGATTCGGCTCCCTCTGACTTCTGTCTCTTCCCTGAACTAAAACTCTTCCTCGCTAGTCAGCATTTTTCTTCGAATCAAGAGGTGTTTGCAGCTGTAGAGGGATATTTTGCAGATCTTACTGAGAACCACTACAGGGACGGGATAATGCGCTGGAGTATTGCTGGAATAAATGTATTAGTCTTAAGGGAGATTATGTTGAAAAATAAAAATAATTTTGAAATTATAAATTCAATTTTTCATTGTTAGGCCGAAAACTTTTAATACCACTCTCGTATGTGTATACTCCAGATAATGATCTTAATGTGAAAGTTGAAACTTAGAGTGATTATTTTCGTTTATATTAAACTGGCGTTTTACTCTAGCATATTAGTTGTTTCCATAATTTTTATGATGAATATACTTGATTAAATTAGCAAGTGATTTATATTTTATATCCTTTCAAAACTTAACTGAAAATGACATTATGCTTTGGATGACCTGATCATGTACTCTAAAGATGCTGGTTTGAAATCCACTGAAACATAAGCTAGTTAACAAACATCTTTTTTTTTATTTAGTTGTTTCAGTACTGTTAAAATAAGTCATCATTCATTTCGTATGGTGATTCAATGGCCGTGAACCCCTTTTACAGGGAGGTACAGCACCACCTCAGTTCCCCTTATTTTTATCAGGGCTCGGGACCGGCATAGCTGACAATTCAGACCTATGGCTGGAGGGATTGTCTTAAGTATTCCGGACTGTATCCATGTGCGTGTTCACGGAGCCACTTTACCTTTGTGGGATGAAAACCCCCAGGTAAAATGGGGGGATAAAAACCTGCTGTCCACGTCCAAGACCGGCTAACTATCTAAGGAATATGCAGTACTAACAGGAGTTGCAATTTCGGTTTTTTCCTCCCCTTTTTTAGCATTAGCATGAAACTCCCAAATCTCAAGGATATCATTATTCATGATTTTATGATCCTTAGTAGGATTTATATGGTACTATGATAGTTCAACATAGTTATATACATTATTATAAGCTTTATCAACTTTCTCTTCCACATTAAGCTTTTATTTATTAAGTCTCTAATATGGTCAAATCTTATATTTTTGTTTTCTGAGACGCTATTAACTTCTTCATTCTACTCAGTTCTTGCTCTTCCTCGGTCTTTTCCTGCCCTCTTGTCATGCATTATTTCTTTCCTCTTCTGTCCTGTTTAAGTGACCATATACTCCAGTTCCGTCATACATTCTTGAATGTTGACAATCCCTAGTTTGTTTTTGTTATCTTCATTTTTAATATGATTTTGCAAGTGAAGCTATATTTTAGATCCTCTACTTTTTCTCAGAACTCTCATATTTGTAGTCTCCAGTCTGTGATCAACAGTACTGGCTTCCCACCATATATCAGCTTTGCTTATTCTATTATTTATTCCCAAATTAATTTGTCATCTTTTACTAAAAATTGTACTTAAATAGCTGAAATGTTTTACCTTCATTCTGTAAATTATGCAGATGAAATATGTCTGAGCAATTATTTAAAAACAGATAAAATAACCCTCAACATCTTATTTCAAGGTCATTATCAAGAATACACACACACACACATTATATATATATATATATATATATATATATATATATATATATGAACTATAGCATATATAGATGTAGCTTACTAAGTGAACTGTGATGTAGCACATCACAGTTCACTTAGTAAGCTGTAGCATAACTGAAGTGCATTGTGATTTTGCTTGTGTTATTTTATATCAGTTTTTAAGTGTAATTGTTCTAACACATATGCTTTGTCTCCATAATATCTACATATTGAATTCTGACCACTGTGTAACTGGTAGTCAGAATTCAATATGTAGATAATGTGTAGGTCAAAATTCGGAAGAAATAAATGTTTTTCATGTTCCTGCTTATATTCATAAATTTGTTTTTCTTGCTGATTTTCAGCAAACTTGCTACATTAGTGTACTAGATTTATATAGAATTATAACATTATCCACTTTGAGTTGAATGCAATATTTTTATTTTTGATGTTAGCTTTAATGCTGCTTTTCATCATAGCGTGACATATGGACAATTAATTAAGAACAGAGACAGTGGGTATTGATTAACATCTTAAGTATATGCTATATAATATCCCTCTGTATAATAGAGGGATATTATGCAGCATCCAATTGTAAATAGCGTTTTCTTGGCACCTTATGTTAAATTTCTATCATTTCTCAACTGCTTGCCTTAAAATAAAAATCTGGTTCTGACAACCAATTTTTGGTTTGAACTCGGGTGGTTTCTCAGCAAGTTTCTTTTCCACACAGTTTTTCTTAGCTTGTTCACATACTTGCAATTTTCTCTATTTCTTGTGTGTTTTACTGTGCATTTTTAGGTGGATAAGATATAAAGGTTGAATTCCAGTCACCTGTAATTCAACCATCTGATCAGTTCTGAATTATGCAGGATGTTTCAGATTACATGATCTTTTAGGATTAAGATCTCTTACAAGATCATTCAATTCATCTTAGGTGTGGATCATCATTTTTGACTCTAGAATCATGTTTTGTGTCAGATATTTCCTCTGTTTCTTCACCACCACCACTCTTGATGTCTGCAGGTGTTGGGTGTTTCATTACTTCCAGATCAACAAAATGAGGTACTGGTCACAAAAGCCCATGAAACATATGGATACACAATGTGTTTATTTTTTGATGAAAATCCTGAAACTTTTGTAAGGCAGAAAAAATGGAACAACAAATGGCATGTATGGTCTGGTTCCTTTCAGCCAAGCCCACAGATTAACTACAACTTGCACAACACATGTGCGGCACCCAGCTTTTATCTTAATCGCCTACCTTCCTTAATTAACTTTGTAAATCTTTGTAAATAGTGTCTGCTTCTTTAGGGTGAACTCCCTATGCACATAGCAAAACAAATTAGGAGAATTGACACACACACATGCAAGACATTTTTCTATCACACAGAGAATATAATACAAGCTATATCTATCCAAGACTCGTGCACCAAATCGACTGTATAGGCTAATGTGGAACAATGTATTGTCTTGCATCATCTGATGCAATAACAGCACAATGCGATTGCATCACAATACACAACAATAGCTCATATAGGGCCTTTTTTTCTAGAAAAATTTTAAACACATATTTGAAATCAGTGCAAAAAACTGATTCAGAAATACCTTTTCTCAAAGGAAACAATACAGTGTGTGTTTCCTTTGTGAAGAAGTGTCTCACTTCTTTTAACATTAAAGATTGTTTGGCTGTTAGTGTTAGAAGAAGTGGTCTCACCTCAATAAATAATTATTTATTTTGCAGTGAGACCTAATGCATAGTCACTGAAACTAGATCATCATGGGAGGAATGGTAAGAATGTGTGTGTAAGTTCAGGTATAGTATATAAATATGTTAATGATATGAATGTCATTGAGCATGGTTGTGTATCTGGTAAAGAGGCAGAGATTTATGCTTTGTTCTTGGATCTTTTGAGTGTGTAGGAAAAAGAGTTGTCCTACTGAGCCAAGCAGATTATATATTAGTATAAGAAAATGCCAGTGGTAATTTCTTTTGTCTGTACACAAATGTCTGGAGCCTCAGGGAAAAACAAAAAAAAAAGAGGGGGGGGGGTTTGCCCTGGTGAATACGTACCTTAGATTGTTGACATTTGTGAAACCTGGCTATCAGAGGAAGATTTTGTAACTGGGATTGAATGTAAATCATTTTTAGAAATGATGAAAGAGATAGGAGAGGAGGAGGAGTACTACTAATGGTATCAGGTAACTTTATTGCAGTTAGGGTAGAAATACATGAAAGCAGTAATAATAATAATGTCTCATGCAGCAATTAGTTTCAGGTTATCTGGTTGTGAATTAGAAACTGAAAGGTTGAAACATATGGTGGGTGTTGTTACACACCTAGTGAATTCAGCTTCAGAGGTGAGTTCAGCTCATTTTGCTTGTTTTATGACTGAAACAAAAACCAGAAGTGTGATATGTAGCAGAGCATGCATACGGTGATAATAACGCCATAATACTGCTGTGAAAAAGGGGATTTTTGGAACTCAATAGTGAATATTTATGAAGTCTTTCATATAGAAAGAAAAACGTTTAAAAGTTATCAATTGTTTTATGACAATGACAACAAAGCAACTGTTGAGAAAAGTAAATATGACAGGTTAAGTTTTTTACTATTCATTTTTCAGTCTTTCATCTCATCTCATTTTCCTTTCCCCCCTCTTTTACCTTGCAATGTCGAGAGTTTATTAATCATTGGACCTAAACCATTCACAGGATAAGGTGGTCAGCCCTGAGCCCTGGTGTATCCTATGTCCACAGTGGTGTTGAGTTCTCAAGGCCAGTTTGCCTGCTTTGCGAGATGAAAAACCACAGGTAAACTGGGCGAAAAAACCATACTGTCCACACCCAAGACCAGCTAACTTGGCTATGGCTGAGGAAGATCCTTCAGCTCCTCACATCTCCAACGGGAATCGAACTTAGGATACTCCTTTCCCCAGGCATATGGTTGCGAAGTGCATAGCCACTAGGCTAACCAAGCAGATATATATAGTCTTTCATATTAGAAATTCAGAAAAAAGATTCAGAATTCAGAAAAAATTCTGAATCTTATGGAGATAAAAGGATGGAAGAAAGTGAAGATGATTTGTTTGTTATGACTTTTAGGGGAAACTTGCAACTAAAATTGCAAATGTTTTTGTGATTCTTTAAATAGGAATTCTGAAGTGTTCAAATTAAGGATTTCAGCTTTATTTCTGACTCTCTAGAAATAAAACCCTAGAAAATAAAATGGTAAATGAGATAGTGTTTTAAAATGAAACAAAAAAGTGTAAATTATGCAAAGAAAATAATACATTTTTGAATGTATTTAGAATGAGGCTATTCATTCACCATTTTATCTCTGATTTGGAGCCCTTATTCTAATTGTGTGCGATTTAAGTCAGTACAGAATACCTCTTAGTCAAGTCTCCCAAATTGCCATTCTATCCTCATTTTTGTTCATTATCCAAGTGGATGCTTGCTAACAGGCTGTGCCACAGGCAGCTGAGATTAGAAGTCAGAAGACAGGCCCATTAAACTCTGTGTTCTTTATAAGCTGTGTGGTCTCTTCACTGACCTAGCCACTATTAATTTATTCATAATGTGGAAAACAGTCAAGGCCACTTTCCTCTTAATGTGCATCTAGCCTCAGATGATATAAGAATAGTTTTTGTCCATTTTACAAATTCTAAGTTTTTTTAACCATTATTGAATGTCATGCTGTTGTGTTCTGTGATGTGTTTTTGGTGCATCTGAGGATACTGAATTTCAAACCACAATCCTCAGATGCACCAAACAAATATTTATTGTTCATCCTTCAGACTCAGAAAAATTGTTTAAATTATCAGTAGTGCATTTGCACAATAATATGCTGCTACTAGATAGTAACAGGCCAATAATATTTTCAAAATATTGAAAATATTTTGAAAATATTATTGGCCTGTTACTATCTAGTAGTAACAGGCCAATAATAAAGACAAAGAAAATAAAGACAAAGAAAAGACTTCATAAATAAACTTCACCATAAGCAACTTGAAGGTTTTATATGGCTTGAATGTGATATGCACAGTGTATTATATAATATATATATATTTTATGCAAGAGATTTACTTCACTATATGACACCATTAAATAAATTTAATGACTAGAAGCCAAGTGATACCAAAATAGAAAAAATACTATTTATTATTTGATTGCACAACTAGTTTTGTTTTCTTAGAAAATTTCATCGGGTGCAATAACATGAAAAGAGAAATACAAAAATATACATCACAAGAGGCAGCTATAAATTAACTTGCAACCATATTACTTGAAGTTCTTCTGGATGCCATAGTATTGTTGAGCATGTTCACATGGGCAGAATCTTGTGTATGCCAAAGTTGGATAGCTGAAGAGGAGTGACAATCAGACATTCTTACTTGGTACACCTAAACCAAAACATGATAGCCTAAAGTATCCAGGAGTTGATTGTCTTTAGTGTAACTGCAGTATGTCCTATTTTGGTCAGACAGAGAAATCCATTGAATTGCATATGGAAGAACATGTGAAAGATATTACATATGGCAGAACTAGAGCCAGTTCACTATCTAATCCTGTTCTTAATTCTGCTCACCCTAATGAGGAAGATTCTGTTATTCATCCAGTAATCCAGAACAAATCAGAAAACATTTTTAGATGCTATGATGAACTGGAGAGAAGAATTGTGGAATCAACAGAAATTGTCCTCAGTCCAGTCCATCTTAATACTAACCTAAGCTATAACCTATCTGATTGTCATCACTCTTCAGCTATCCAACTTTGGTGTACATGTGCTCATTCCTGTGGGAATGTGCAATCAAATAATAAATAGTATTTTTTCTATTTTGCTATCTCTCGGCTTCTAGTCATTAAATTTATTTAATCATACATACATATATATCTTCCTTCTCTCTCCTATTATTTATATAATTACTCCAAACAAGCTAAATTAATACCTTAACAGTGCACACTGCTCTTACTAACAAGTTGCTACAAACAGTCTGACTATGATCACTCTTGCTGATCCCAGAATCATCACTTTATTGTAATGTTGTTCATCACTAAATTCTCACTGCATCTGATTCAAAGCACACTTTTCTCCCCACTGCAATGAGAATTTTGGAATTTTTCAAGTTTCTAAACTCCAGATCCAGTGCTGAAACTCTAATTTGATATATACTGCTAATGATAAATTACCAAAAACTCATGAGTTTGAATTTGGGTCACACTGCTTCCATAAGGATAGTATGAAATATTCTAAGAGTGGAGATATAAAGAGCATATTTTAGTTTTTATGATTTTCATTTCAAGAATTATTTTAAGCTAGTTTTCCTTGTACATCTATAGTAATAGCAAATATGGTATTTTATGTGCTGAAAGTTTTAATGATTTTTTTTAAATTTTTTATTCCTGATATGAGTGATATTTTCAATCTCAGTTAATGTTTTTGTGCATATTCTTCTAGAGCAATATGGACGTTGGATATGTGCCAGTTACTATTGCCATCCATTTATGAACTTCTTCAAAGTAAATATGAAGTGTAAGTACAATAAATGCTCATAATGTTATCAGAACACAATAGTTATACATGATCAATAGTGAAATGTAAAACTGCTTATGCTTAAATATCTATCGTAGTTTTTCTTTGAAAATATTCACCAAAAATGCACTCCCAACAGCCAGTTGTAATCAATTCCACACTACAAGAACCTGGACCGCATATGCTGTCTGACTGTCCTTTCAGTGTCCAGGCATTATTTTGATTCTCTCCCTACTTGCCATGAGCTGTAAAATCTTATTTGTGTCTATCCTCATGCACATATCAAAGGCCAGATATCTTCTTTTTCCTCCATTGGATCTTTTCAGTCACCTTCTTGTCTCCTCTGAACCTGAGCAATATTGGATTATGGTAGTATTGACCTATTCAGAAACTTGTACAGTGGACATGTAACCTCCTTATTCGTACAGGTTAGTTTTCTTCAACATTGTAGTTATCCAGTGTGATGATAACCACTTATCTCTGTCTTTCCTCAATTCCCCCCCCCCCCTCCCAAGTTTCTTGCTTTATTGACCACTTGTAGCAAATTACCATTAATATAATATACTGCCTGCAATATCCTTAGTCCACAATGCATAATCTTGCACTTAGCAATATTGAGCTGATTATTCATTATCATTTGTTTGTAGAACTGGTCTCTTTAAATCAGTCTGCAAGGATTTCTCAATTGGAAATTTCATTATAACCCTTTCTAATTTTGTGTTACTGGCAAATAAATGTATATATGTTATTATCAAAACCAACCCAAAAGTAATATATAAAAGTTAACAGTGGCCCAAATGCAGAGTCCTGTGGTACTCCACAGGTCACTCTCCTTTTAGCATCACCTTCTCCTGCCTGTCAATCATTCATTCTCCTATCCATTCAAATGTCTTGGCATGATCTAAAAGTGTTGTTGTACATCCGTTATCCAACTCCTCGGTCACTCTGCAAGGTGTGATAATTTCCAATCATTGTATCTCATACTGTGTTTTCATTATATGACTAGTCAGGCAGAAACATGACTGAATACATCTTTGCTATTGCCTTGTCATATCAAAACAATGAAGCATAGTTGACAAGCTGTGGTAGTTTGCACATGAATGTTTGTTGCTTTTGGCAGAAGAATGAATTTAGAGAGAATTTAGAACAGTGCTTTAACATTGTTTTGTGCAAAAACACAAGTGAAACTTTATATGTTAAGAGTAGTTTATGACGATGATGCCTTGAAAAAGGCTAGCTTATTTGAGTGGCATAAGAGGTTTAAAGATGAATAGGAAAATATGAGAGACAACAAAAGAACTGGGAAACCACAGACTTATCGAAAATGAAGTGAAGAACATTGCAAATAATTCAGTACAATAGACAAATAAGCATACAATTAATGGCAGAAGAATTAAATTGAGAAAGATTTTGGCGAACAATTTGAGAATGGGAAAAATTTCTGCCAGATGGTTTTGTGAATTTTGAGTGAAGATCAAAAGTGGCGATGGCTTGATTTTGTTCTGATTTTCCTTTACAGTTGGCTATTTTTTGATAGCTATTATTGGTGATGAAACTTGGTGCTTTTGGTATAGTCCTGTAATAAAATGCCAAAGCATGCAATGGGAACATTTTCAAGACCGAAAAAAAGGCATGAATGTCACAACTGCAGATCAAGACAGTATTTATTTATTTTATTTTTTTTATTGTAAGGCTTAGTTCAAATTTATTAAACAAGAACAAACTAATATTGTTATTCAAAAGTGTTGGGAAGGTTATGTGAAGCTATTCATAAAAAAGAGACCTGAATTTTGGCCAAACAATTGGATCATCCATCACGATAAATGCTCGTATGATACAATAGGTATGTTTAGAGATAGCTAAATATGCTTTAGATCTAATCTAACCCTGATTAAATTTCTTATATGTTGGCTAGGAGAATAAGGCAAAATTGGATTATGAGAAATCAATTAGTTTTACAGGCAAAGAGAGAATTTGCTTTGTGGCAAGCAAAAAGGAAAAACTGACCATGGAGGAATAACCTTTTCATTCACTAAGGTTATTCTTCCATTTTCAGTTTTATTGATATTTATACCAGCTATGCTAATTTTGTGGTCTCTTTTCATGTTTAATTTGCCATCTTCACTAAAAATTGTGCCTAAATATCTGGCATGTTTTGTTCTTTAGGTTCCCTATTCAGAACATAGTTGAAGTTTTCTTTGTTCCCACCTATTTTCATAGTTTTGATCTTTTTATTTACTGATTTTCATGTTCTATTTCTTTCAGGAGTTATTCAGTTTTGTTAAGAAATTTTGCAAACTTGTACTGGCTTTATTTAGGAGTATAATATCATTTGAAGTAAGGGACTGAGATTAACATTTCCAATTTTGATATCAGGTTTAAGGCCACTTTCCTTCATAATGGAATCCATATAGATGATGAATAACACTGGAGATAGTGTACACCCTTGTCTTATACCTGATTTTACCTCAAATCATCATCCTGCACCTCATTGAATTCTGATTGCTGATGTACAACTTAAATGTAGAACGTACATCACTGGGAACAGTGTCCTATTTACACCATATAATTGTGGCATTGTGAGTAACTTTTCTCTTGGTACCTTTTCAGAGATCATTGTTATTTTCCCATGATTTCTTGCTTGTGGATTCAGCTGAGTCCAGCTGATAAAGTTGATAACTGATAATTCATTTTAAAAATTTTACAGAATTTACAACTGTGTTAAAAAAAACTTTTTTTATTATCCCACCCAACGTTTCGATCTTCACATCAAGATCATCTGGAGCGTACATAACTATACTGGACAAGCTGAGTTACATCATTAACTGTAAGCTAGAGAAACAATGATTTGATCACATGTTATTCTACTGGCGTGACCTCTGGTGAAAATATAAATAAATCAAAAAAAAAAATTTAAAAATAAAATAAAAAATGTTTTTATTTTATTTTATTTTTTTATTTTTAACATCAAGCTAAATTCTATTTTACAATGACAGGAATAAACATTCTTTTAGATGGTTTTCTTTCAGAAACAATTGGTGTCCTATTTTTAGTATTACAATTCTTATTTTTGATTTACAATACTGAATTTTCTACAGTCCTGTTTATAGTTGTTCTTGGTGAGGAAGGTCGAATATATACCTTCCATATGTTTGGGATTTTTAGACCATCATTGTTGTTCAGATTGGGGTGGTTGATAATAATCTCACAGGCTTCCTTGGATTTCCATTCATACCATGTTCTAGTGTGATGTAAACAGCTGGTGGTTTTCCACTCAATTCTGTGTAAGGTATTCAGGGCATGATCAGAAAGGTCAGCTTCACCATAATTATTATATTTAATGTATCGTTTATGTTCTTTTTGTCTAATAGGAATAGTGCGTCCCGTTTCTCCTATATATGGTATGTTGCAAGTACAGTAAATCCGGTATACTCCAGGGTGAGCTAGTGGAGGGAGTGGGTCTTTGGATGAGTTGAGTAAGCGTTTTAATTTTTGCAGGAGGTTTAAAGGTGGTTTTGAGGTTGTACTTTTGTAGTACTCTGTTTATCTTGTCTGATATTCCTTTAATCTAGGGAATGGTTATAGTTTTACTGTAGTCTGGTTTGTCTTTGTTTTTTATTGTAGTTTTGTAGAGAATTTTGTTAATAGTGTTTTGGCTGTATCCGTTTTTTTGTAAGTTATTACTGATAATTTTAAATTCGTCTTTCAGTGCCTGTTCACTGGAACAGATCGTCTGAGCTCTGTTTTTTAGCGTGTTGATGACACCTAGTTTTTGTGTTGGGTGGTGGTAGGAGTTTATGTGTATATATTGTCCCGTATGTGTCGGTTTTCGGTAAACAGTGAAGGAAAGATTGCCCGAGGGAAGACGTGACAAGTGTATCTAGAAACGGAAGTGTGTTGTGTTTTTCAATTTCAGTTGTGAACTATATGCGTTTGTGTTGTTTGTTTAGGTGGCTAAGGAATGTGTCTGATGTCTGGCGGCCATGGGACCAGATCGTGAAAACATCGTCAACGTATCTAAGCCAGACTTTGGGTTTTAGAGGGGAGGAATCTAGGACAAATTGTTCAAAATGTTCTATGTAAAAGTTAGCAATGGGGGGAGGGGGGATAATGGCGAGCCCATGGCTGTGCCTTCTTTTTTGTAAGTAGAAGGCGTTTTGCCATACAAAATAACCCGACCGTAATATGCGCAAAAAGCGCCATGATATCTGGAGGGAATTTGTTCTGTAGGAGAAGGATTGTGTCATTGATTGGGACATTCGTAAAGAGGGTAGAGACGTTAAAACTGACTAATAAATCATCTTTTTCTAATGTAATGTCTTTGATGATGTTTATGAAGTGTTGTGTGTTAGCTTATGTAATAAGTTAGCGTACAGTTAATCATGTAACTCAGCTTATCCTGTATATTTATGTACGCTCCAGATGATGATCTTGATGTGAAAATCGAAATGCCAGGATAATAAAAAAAAAGTTTTTTTTTAACACAGTTGTAAATTCCATAAAATTTTTAAAATGAATGCTGATCACCGTGTAACCCTAAAAGAAAGGATTGATAACTGATAACATTAATAACTGTCCAATGGAATTATGCATATGAGGAGAGATCAAGGGAATTTGGTCTTCACATCTCAAGGACTAGACAGGAGAGGAGATATGATATAAACATTACTATTACTATTACTACGGGCAACTCCAGGGAGTCATTAGACTCATCGAGGGAGGCCCCAAATCATATTCATCACGACTATTTGACATTCATACAGTATCTATCATACCTCGCCTTAAATTCATTCACTGTCACAGCATCCACTACAGACTGAGGGAGCGCATTCCACTCATTCACTACTCTAAAAGTAAAGAACCCAGCTCTAACACCTTTACTAACCACACTTTTGCCCAGTTTCCATGGATGTCCCCTAGTCCTCCCACAACCAGCCCTGTTCTCAAAAATATCTTCTGAATTAATTTTATAGAAACCCTTCAGTAATTTGAATGTCTCAATCATATCTCCCCTCCTCCGCCTATCAACCAATTTTTGCAACCCACAAATCCTCAACCTGTTCTCATACGGTTCATTCCACAGACCTGCTATCATCTTGGTCACTCGCCTCTGGATCCTCTCCACCTCCTCCCCATCAAGAAGAAACCTAAGTGACCAAATCTGAGCACAGCAGTCTAGATGGGGTCTTATCAAGGCTCGATAGAGAGGAACAATAACCTGCTTGTCTCTACTTGTCAACTTATTCTTCAGCAACCAAGTGATTTGATGAGCTGTTTTGGTCACTTTTGCAATGTGTCCCCTAAATTTCAATTCCTTATCTACCAACACTCCTAAATCTCGTGCCTCATCAATTTCCTGGAGCAGGGTTCCACCAATGCAGTAAACTGCCGCCAATCTTTTCACCCCAAAATGCATAACCTTACATTTTGCCACATTAAACTGACATCCATTCTCCTTAGCCCAGACCTCCAATCTATCCAAATCATCCTGCAAAATTTTGACGTCATCTGCATTCACTATTGCCCTACCCAACTTCGCATCATCCGCAAACAAATGAACTGTTCCTCTCAGATCATTTCCTATATCATTTATGAACAAATTAAACAGCAGTGGTCCAAGAACAGATCCTTGTGGCACACCACTAGTCACAGGCCGTCTTGTGGACTCTACTCCCGAGTAAACCACTCTTTGATATCTCTCCGTCAACCACCCGCCTATCCATCTCACCAACCCTATGTCCATTCCCATATGCTGCAATTTACTGATTAGAATTCCATGTGGAATCCTGTCAAAGGCCTTGGCAAGGTCCAGTAGAATCACTGTAAACCCATTACCCTTATCCAGTTCAGCCGTCACTGTGTTATAATACGTGAGCAAGTTACTGAGGCATGACCTACCCTTCACAAAACCATGCTGTCCCCGATACAGTATCCCATTTTCTTCTATCCAATCTTGTATTTTCCTCTTGACTATTTTCTCTAAGGCCTTGACAATGATTCCTGATATGCTAATCTGTCGGTAATTTACAACAGCAGTCTTGGAACCACCTTTATGCAGTGGAACTATTTTCCCCTCTTTCCACCCGCTCGGTACTAACCCAGACCCGAGACTCAAATTAAACAAAATGGTCAAGGGTACTGACAATTCTTTAGCTGCTTCTCGTACAACACGAGCTGGTATACCATCCAATCCCACAGATGTATTGACATTGAGGTTATGCAATAGACTACTCACCTCCACTTCATTAACCACAATTCCCGTATAATC